>NC_133466.1:39764000-40400000 GCF_048565385.1 Saimiri boliviensis
GCTGCAGTGCAATGGCGCGATCTCGGCTCACTGCAACCTCCGCCTCCTGGGTTCAGGCAATTCTCCTGCCTCAGCCTCCTGAGTAGCTGGGATTACAGGGATGAGCCACCATGCCCAGCTAATTTTTTGTATTTTTAGTAGAGATGGGGTTTCGCCATGTTGACCAGGATAGTCTCGATCTCTCGACCTCGTGATCCACCCGCCTCGGCCTCCCAAAGTGCTGGGATTACAAGCTTGAGCCACCGCTCCCGGCCTCTTTAGAAGATATTCTAAGTTCACAATTTTATCAGTCCTCTGACTTTGCTTTTCCATTTCGTTTACTTCTATGTAGAAAAATCACTATAAAAGTGACAGATTTATATATCAAGCTTATAAGCACACAGGATCTCTCAAATACTCACATTAAATGTACGTAACTTTTGTGTGTGTGTGTGTTTTCCCATTGGGTGCCATATAGGATCCAAATAAATAGTTTCTAGAAAGAAATGTTTATGAGAATCTGGATACTTTCTTTTCCTTTCTCTTTAAGTGACTAGAATGTCTGACATACCTAGGCATTGATAGTACATGTCCTATAGAGGATCTGTATAGTCACAGTGAGGAGTCGTGTTCAGATGCTATGACTGATTGACGTTAATAAAGAGCATGATCCCTTTGGAACAGATTTCTTTTCAACCCCTAGATGTGCCTCCCAGGAGTTCAACACTAGCCTGACAGACAGATGTCAACTGTGAATAGACATGTGTAACTGAAAACTCAGTAAAGAAGGAAGCTGCCTGCAATTCTGACTCTGAGGACAGGAAAAAGAAGAGAGAGGATTGTGTCAGTTTTAAAATATCACCCACCGAGAGCAGGTGGATAGAAAATGTGGTTTCTGGAAAGGATTCCGTGAAAAGATCTTTTTCACTGCATGTCATTTAGATTTTTTACCTATGTGTCAATCCTTTCAATATGTCATTATTGAAAGCTTCAGTTGTAATTATCTTGAGCTATATATCTTTCTGAATTAAACTCAAATAGAGTTGCAAATGACTGATAACTGATTTTCTCTTGGGACAAACATTTGGCCAAGGGAAGAGTAGACAAGACATAAGAGAAACAGGAATTCGAGAGTTGAGGGAAGTGTGCAGCACAGTAAGAAGGCAGAGAAGGGACTCCGGTATGTCCAAAGACAAGCCCCGCCTACTTAAATATTCTCGGGATCATAGGAGTCCATTTACGTATATTACCATGAAATTACAGGTGATGAATCAAAGCAACTGAGGGGAGTGTGAGATTCTAATGCTATGGGTAAGTCTGAAGGGGGATGACATTTTATCTACACATCCTTGGAATAGGTAACAGAGCGAAGGAGAGGGCAATTGAAGAGCAGAATTTAAAAAAGGGATTAAAAAAAACATGGAAGTGGTGTGTACAAAAAACGAAGCAGATATCCTAATGGAGAGGCAGAGATTTTTGAGAAAGAGCCACCAGGTACTTATTAGAATTAGATGGCAGTAGATTAGAATGTAAGACTCATGGCACTGGTTTGGGGGGAGAAGACTTTCTGATTCCCCCTGTTTTTATCCTGCTGACTATTAATATATAACATTATGACAGTATTTTAGTCATTACCTATCTGGAGATAATTCTAGGGCTAACCAGATCTTTACTGAAAGTGAAATTAGTGGCTAGTTGTATTTCTCTCCTGTCTCATTTTTCCCTGTGCACATTTCTTGCAATGTGGAAAATTCTGTGATTTTATGGTTAGTCACCAGCAATTTACTTTTTTTCTGATGTATACAAGTAGCACACTTAGTTACTGAGTTCTAATATTTGACATTAAAAATTAAAAAGGGATCTTAGTTTCAACACAAACATAAGAATAGTGGAAATCTCTGAAAGTGTGGATTTGGTTGTGGTTTGGTTGGCTTAATATCAATTGATAACAGATAAGAAAAGAATCTCTTATGGTAACTATTCTTGCAGCTATGTAATATTACATTACAAATTTTATATTTTACATAGTTCATTACTGAAATGAGTAACAATGTCTTCCTCAACAAATTTTGCAAATGAAAGAATAATGGTATCTCCTCAAATGGCTGATTATAAAAGCCCACTCTTCAGTTAGCCTTCGGGTACCCGGTCCATGGAGCTTCCTGGCCAGGTGTGTAGTCACTATTAGTCTATCTCTCAAAAGTATTACAATTTTTGCAGAAGTATCAACTCTGATACATAAATCTCCATTAATATTTTGTATAAACTTATTAAAATTCTTATTTTAAGTGCTTACAAATGGACAAGTTGAAGCAGTCAAAAATTTCCCACTAATGATGTAATAGCTTATCATACATGCTCGTTGTAAAATGATTTTAACTGAAGTGCAATACCCTCAAACAACGAGCCAACCCTCTGGCAGGACCTCAGCATTTAGAGAGGTGCAGGAGAGTCTCTGTATCTCAGGTAACAGTGAGCCATTGTGTGCACTGTTATCTTGATGGGTGGGAGTGCCTGTTGGGCTGCATTTGAACAATTTGCTAGGCAGGGTTCTTCACTGTTCTCTAAATTGACCACGCTCATTACCTTGGGTAATGATTAGAAAATGAGCATAGAGTGCGGAGAGTCTACAGATCTTTCAAGACCCCTACTGAAGTTCCTACTCCATTGTCCACGTTTCCCTGTTGATATCGCTCTTCTGATTGTGCCATGTTGTGAATGCCTGCAATGCCATTATTGTTTTTAATCGTGTGCTGTTTCTAACGCTTTGTACATATTCCTGGTGTTCTGTACCATAATAGCTTACTCTTAAGTAGGAGGAGATTGTCTCTTTAATTTCTTTTGTCTCTTCTCTAAGGTCTACCCAAAGTCGATTCTATTACTTAAGTAAATTCTGGCCTTATTTGACAAATGATGTATAACCACTATTAAATATTTAAGTAGTTTAAAATTAAAGTTTTTCCTTAATGTGCAAAATGGTAAAATGGACTGATTATTACTAGGCATCCATTAGAACAGACAGACAGTGAGTTGCCATGAAGGTAGCACTTCAAACTTCAAGAGCTTATGAATGAATACATATTGTTAAAATACAATGACTTCTGTCAGAATCAATAGGAAGAGATGATGTTAAATGATACTTCTCTTCTTTAGTTCTTTTTCTTTAAAGTGTTTGAAAACAATGACTGCCTGCCTTCCGCTCGGTGCACTTGGGAATGCAGTGAGTTGAGAGAGCCAATGCCTTGAGGAGTGACGGACTGCTTGTACTTCCACAGTGATATGTTCTTATTTGCACAAAAGACCTAAGCCAATTTAAAATCACAGAGGAGTGGAATTGTAGTTTTAGCTAATAGAAGAATAGTGAAGCATGAAATATTATGTCAATAGGAACACATCACAATGTGTCACCTTTTAACTGGAAAACTAGAGCAGGAATTTTCGAAGCATTATCAGGCACCCTCTAGTCTCAGGATAAAGCAATATATGCAGAAGGACTCTCTCCGGTGTGCAATCTTACTGAACTTTGTCTGGATACTTAAACATTCTCAGCTTCAAAATGGAGTCAGTGCTTTCTATTTTTCATTTATTCATTTACTAAAAATATTTTCAGGGTCCGCTATGTGTTGGGACCTTTTCTCGGAACTGGGAGATCCAGAAGGAGGAAAAGAGAGAGTTTTTGCTCTTATAAATCTTATAGTCTGGTGTAATGTGCATGTGAGTTTGTGTGTGCATGTTGGGGGAGTAGCTAGATCAATTAAGGTGTACAAAATATCTAGAATATAGATATTCAGTAACAAAAGCTGTTATTACTACTATGCACCAAGGATTTTACATCTATTATTTCTTATAATAGTCCATATTTTAAGTAAGAGAAAATTTGATTTGACAAGCAATTGATTTGGTAAGAATTATTTGAAGCTGACAAATGATATCCAAGAATCCTTAAGTGACAGGACCTGGATTGAATACTCATTCCTAAAGAATATTATTTTCCTTGGCACTGCCCTTTATGATATACCATGCATTCAGGTTGCACTATGTGTAGGTATTTGAAGAATTATTATTCAAAGTATAGCAAATATGATTTTTTTTGGTCATAATGAGCTGTAGTACGTATGTGCCTCCATTTTGGCAGAAACCATGCATGACTTGCATCATTCTATGCTCTGCCTGCTGAAATAATTTCTTACACTCAAAATTGTTTGATGAATGAATGAATGAATGAATGAATGAATGTGCTAGTGAGGGACCGTGTTAGAGGAACTTCCTGGGTCGGCTAGAGGCTTTGTTTCCAGTGCAGGACTTTTCCCACCTCTGGCAGGCTAGGGGTTTTGGTTCCAGTTTTCCTGCCTTTGGCTCTTAGGGGCTTTGTGCAGGGATAGGAACTTTTCCTGCCTCCAGCCCCTGGAAGTGGAGGCTCAGTGACTCAGGGTTTGAAAACGGTAGCCAATCCAGTAAAAGATTCAGAGACCACTTAATCCAGAGAAAGGTTGAGTAAAACTCCTCGTTGGACGAGAACAAGAATGGGGAGGGAATAACTCAGGGATCTAATCTCCAGCCCCCCAAGCCTCCAGCAGCACCCCCTCTGGGTCCCCTTCCATGCCGTGGAAGCTGTCGCCTGAAAAACTGTACTACGGTACACTCCTTGGGTCCATGAGTTCTATCTGAGCTGTGACACTCACCGCGACACTCAGGCTCCTTTTCCCATTATTTGGGGTTAGGGAAGCCAGGAACCTAAGTTCTGGAGAATCAGATTGCCGCTGATGCGGTTACATCTGTTTGCAAGCCAGCCAGGAGCAACTCTGAACGTCAGTGCGGTGAGTACCCCTGGATCCCTTTTGCTTGCTAATTTGTCCTTTTTCTTCTTCTAAATTTGTTAAGGAGGTAAATTACCAGGCACTGGTAGGCCACTTAAAAGCAACAAGCATGGCCGCTGGACTATCAGTGGGTACTGGAGGCTGTAAGACATATCATGTCCTGTCACCTGCAATTTCCCAATCCAACCAAGCGGTGCCAGGACTTCATAACCTACGAGTTTTCAAGTGTAGGATGGGCCCTCTGTATGGCAGAACTTCTCCGTTGAGAGTACCACGGTCAGACCTGGTCTGAGACTCAAGTAGTTAATTACAGGGCCCACAGCGATAGGGCACACTCCTATGATGGAAAGTGGAAGAAAAAGTTTTGGTCCAGAGGGTGTTGTCCCAGCCTTGGCCCTGTGACCAGCCATTACCTTCTTTAAGATTGTTATGTTTAGAGACCCTTCTCAAGGAATTTATCCTCCTGGGGCAGTTTTATGTTCAGGCCTATGTTAATTGGACCCTTGCTAGGGAAAATAAATGACACCCATCACCCAAGCCTTACTGGCCTAGTTCTTCTCTGGTCCCTTTCCCCGGGACCATGGAACCTCGCCCGGGAGCTGAATAAATTGGAATTTAATTGTTCTTATACTGGCCTCAGTTTTCTCATTTTAAACTTGGCAATGACCCTTACACTGTCCTTCAGTCACCTGTGAACCATTAGAGGATCTGTGGTTTCTCTTCTGACAAGACCCTCAGAGAAGTCACTACTCATGAATCTAACTTACATTCTGGCATTAACAGGAATATCACTCTTAACTTTACTATTTGCAGCTGGGATCTCTGTGGTCATCCTTAGGAATTGGCCCACATCCCATAGACTCTCTATGTCCATGGTGTTCTGCCTGATTAAACTTCTAATAGCTCTCCTCCTCTCCCTCTGCCATTATCGCTGCCTTACTGTGACCTCTGTTATGGTTCTCATTATCTTCTTCGCTGCCTGCCCCTGCTTCCCTCCCATCCCACCTGCAAATGCCCCCGAAAGGGTTACAACTGGAGCAGTATTGGACAGGGAGCGTCCACTCTCTGGTTGGTCTTGGGGATTAGGTCACCAGGCCTCCTTTATATCCTTCACTTATATGCACGAAAATTGCTACACATCTGCTTCCCTGTGCACATACAACTCACACACATGTTGGATGGGAACAATAATTGAGCCTAATTGACCAGCTGCTAAGGGAACCACCACACGCTGGACATATTTTCCCCATGTCGGGATTTCAGATGATGGTGGATTTCAAGATCAGGCACAGGAACGGCATCTCCAGGAAGTAATCTCCAGCCGAAGCAAACCACGAAGTTTCCCCAGTCCCCACAAGGGCCTGGACCTTTCTAAGCTACACGAAAGCCTTTGCCACACTCCCGTCTGGCTCAACTCATGCAACACCACCATCACAGGAATGCGTGACGCTTCCTCTGACAACCAACCGACTGCTGGATGTGTCATCCACTCCACTTCAAACCATACATTCTGGTTCCAATTCCAGACCTATGGAACATAACTGACTTATCCTCAAATCAAATGGAACTTCTAGGTCCCTTGGTTACCAATCTACAAATTCCATCGACCTCAAACTTCACTTGCGTGAACTTTACTGACAACTCCAGTGCTCCTCTATGCTGAAATGGGTTACCCTACTCCCAGGCCTCAGCTGCTCAGCACAGGCTTATTCTTTGTTTGCGGCTCCTCAGCGTACTGTTGCCTAAATAATTCCCTGGGAGAAATATCCCTCCTCTCTTTCCTAGTGCCTCCCCCCATGACCATTCACACCGACTCGCGATCGCAGCGTCTTCTCCTGCCCAGGCCATGCCATACTTGAACTGCAATTCTTCCATTCATTATTGCGGCCGGAGTGACAGGTGGCTTCGTACCAGTATTGGAGGAATCACTACCGCTACTCGGTTTTACTATAAGCTATCCCAGGAACTAAATAATGACATGGAAAATGCCGCTGATTCTCTCGTAACTCTACAAAAGCAGCTTAACTCTTTAGCTGTCATGGCTCTTCAAAATCAAAGGGCCCTGGATCTGTTAATAGCGAAGAGAGGAGGAGCCTGTCTTTTTAGGAGAAGAATGCTGTTAACTTGGTAAACCAATCAGGTATCGTCCTGAACAAAGTTAAAAAACTCAGGAACCAAATAGAACCCGGGGCTAAGGACCTCCAAGAAATAGGATCGCGGAACTTGTTTAACAACTGGCTACCCCGGCACTCCCCTCTTCTAAGCCCCTAAGTAGCCATCCGAGTATTGCTTGCCTTTGGGACTTTCTTCTTTAACCTTGTCAAATTCATTTCTTCCAGAATTGAGGCCTTGAAGCTACAAATGGTCCTGCAAATGGAACCCCAAATGTCCTTGGCTCATGATTTCTATCATGGACTACTGGATCAACCTGCAGTCTCAGGAGACTCCCCTCTGGAGGAAACCTCATCTGTAGGGTCCCTTCTGTGCCCCAGTTCAGCAGGAAGTAATTAGAGCCATTGGCATCCATGTCCCAAGAGCAGTTGGACTTTTCTGTTCAGCGAGGGGACTGAGTGACCGCGTTAGATGAACTTCTAGGGTAGGTTAGGGGCTTTGTTTCCAGAGCAGGACTTTTCCCACCTCTGGCTGGCTAGAGACTTCGGTTCCAGTTTTCCTGCCTCTGGCTCTTAGAGGCTTTGTTCAGGGACAGGGACTTTTCCTGCCTCTGGCTCCTGGAAGCGGAGGCTCAGCCACTCAGGGTTGGAGAACGGTAGCCAATCCAATAAAGGATTCAGAGATCAATTAATCCAGAGACAGGTTGAAAAAACCCCTCATTGGACAGCAACGAGAATGGGGAGGGAATAACTCAGGGATCTCCTCTCTAATCTTCCACGCCCCATTCCATGACGTGGAAGTTGTCTTTTCATTCTACCTAATAAACTGCACTACCACACACTAACTGGGTCCCTGAGTCCTATCTGAGCTGTAACACTTGCCGCAACACCGAGGCTCCCTTTCCCATTCTTCTGGGTTCAGGAAGCCAAGAACCTAAGTTCCAGAGAATCAGATTGCAGCTGATCTGGTTACACTAGGTTCTATGAAGATTCTTTTATCTTAGTCTTGTAAAAGGCATGTTTTACTGGACTAAGCTCAAGTGATACATTTTCAGCAGAGATATCGGAGAACTTCAGACTGGCAGCAACTCAGTGAGCATGACTGGCTTCCTTGTTTCCTTAAGGGAGATGTACTCGGATAGATAAAGGCATTCAGCCTGGTTTAGCGAGGGTCCTACGAAGTCTCCGAAGCCTCCAAGTAGGGACTTTTCCAATTTCTTTTACCAATAGACACTTCCTACATTACTGTAAAAAATACTTCCTGTTTTTCTGATCATCTAGCTCCACATATAATCTGTTTCTGACACCAGCCCTTCCTTGCCACATTATCCGCAGGCCCAGCAATAACAAAGGTCCACCAGCATTGCAGGTACAAAAGTCTGACCAGTCTGCATGCTTTGTGCTGCCAGCTGATTCTCTCCTGTTGTAGAAAATCCGTCATCCTGGAGAAGACCTCTAACACAATGAGCTTTACTTTGTTTACTGCTAAAAGAACCCCTACAGGTCATCATCCATGGGCTAATTGATAGTCTGAGGAAGACCAGGCGAAATGATGTGTTCAAATAAAGATGAGGCGCTCAGGTCCTCCTATGGGCAACGCGTTTTGCAAAGCAGTTACAGCATGGAGGCGCGATTAAGGCCCAGACGCTTGAAAAGTTAATAAAAAGTTTGGATCCTATGTCCTATGCTCTGTGGAGCAGGAGCTTGCTCTTATTCTCTTCTGCAGGTGTTCTAGATCTTGTAACATAACACGATAGAGATTTGATATATTTTTGAAATGAATAAAGCATAGCATTAGAGTTCAAATCTGTGAATTTTGAATGAATAAATGAATGCTAATGATCAGTTCTCTAGAAATTTAGATAAAAGAGTGATATATCTAGGCCTAGAAAAGCATTAAATATATTCCCTATGCATCTATCTATTTATCTAATAAACATCTGAAACTCTAAAAGTGTTTCATATGTATTGCTTCATTTTACTTCTGTTAACTCTCTTGTGATAGGGCAGGTATTATTAGTCATTTTGAGGAAAAAATTGCAAAAAAAGGTCAAGGTAACTTTTCAACATACCATAGCTATTACATGGGAAGGGTGGGGACTTGGTCTCAGTTCTTATTATTCCGGGCCCAGGGCTTCTTGCAGCATAGTGCAGTGCCACTGGCTACTTTCTAATCAGCAGTTGGTGTAGATGCTTCTAGATGCAAACTGCCTTTACTGTTATTCTGGAATCTGAAGGAACATACTTGCAGTCATGCTTCCAGTGTTTTGAGTGCTATCTCTAAACGGTGAATATTTATGCCTCCAAAAAAAAATCTGTGCTAATTAATGGCAATAATGTAAGAATCCAAATTGGTCTTTCCAAATGCTATTGTGGAGTGTACATGAAATTGGAATTAGTGGGCAATTGAAAGGAAGAACATGGATAAGAATACAAAAACAGACAAGAGAGCGTGCAAATACCACAGCCATTCATTCACAGGTGGTTCTTGGGCAGTGACTGTATAAGCCACACAGAGAGACATGAAGTGCGCCCTAGTCAGCCTGCCAACAAAAGTTGTCTCTTAAGTGTGTTTTAGTCCATATGGTAGAGCACATTTCTGGCATGAGCGCATCCTAAATAGCAGACTTCTTTTTAGGGGACTGGAACAGATTTTGCAGGTGATAACCCGCCTGTGCCCAGGAGCAGATGTGTTACTCTGCAACAAGAAGCTGATGTTTAACCTCTGCCTGGCCTCGGAAGCCATTTCGGTGGTAGGAGCCACACAGCTTCATATACTTCAACCTAATGTTCCTTCAAGCCTCAAGGCTGCCTTGCTCCCTCTCTTGAATATCATCTTTTTTTGTGCACAATCAAGCCCCTTAACAGTCTGGTGAATATGTTTTAAGGAAGTGGACTAATAAGAGTCTGATGTTCTTTTTACGGGAATCAGGCTTCTCCCTCACAAGTTGCCTAGGTGAGACTGAGAATTGTTCATGTTGTCAGCTCCGACCAGCCCTAGAATGATTGTCCTGATTACCTTGTGGTGCTTGCAAGTTGTTTCTGCTCATCTGACAAAGCAATAGGGATTTAAACCACATTTCTGTATACATGGTTTGGTCCTGCAGACTTGGAGTTTGAGGCAAGGAGATAACGATTTGAAGATGATGTTGGGTGCCTTCTTCTTTGTATTTGACTCAAAACTCTGTTTAAACAAAATAAGTGAAATGCTTTGAAATATATATGTACATAAATATATATTTATAAAAATAAAAAATATATATTTTTTCCTGTTATTTTTTGCCTCATATTTCTATTCAAATTGTCTCAAACAAGTATTTGGAAAATAATTTGCCTTTTCTGGTTTCGAAGATATATTTCAACATTCCTGGCATGGTTGCTCTGAATCTCTGAAAATGACCAAAAAGTTGCATTATTGGTCTATTACTGTTTTGTTTCTTAAATATTATCTCCTGAGGCAATGAAATGTGTACCTTTCCGTGCATCAGCCTTTAGTATCCTCCTGATGTCATGTCGTATACCTTGATGGGAAAACCTCTCTTCTGTTTATGATTCCTAGTAAAATATCACTTGCATTTTCAATACAGCTTTCCTTGACATTTCAGGTCCTCACTATTCTTACACTGTATCATTGAATTTAGCATTTCATACACATGATTGTCTTCCATTTCATATGCATGGGCATGAGGTCTACCTTTCAGGCTAGGATATCTGTTATGCTTGCAGGACTCATGCTGGCATTTTTTTTTTTTTTTCAAAGAAGAGAAACAGATCCACAGAATGTTAGAGCTGGTTGTCTGGCCCTGCTCTTTATGGTTGAGAAAATGGAAGCAGATTGAATGTTAACGTCTTGCTTGAAATATTTTACTGAGTTGGTGGCAGAAGCTACACCATGGAACCAGTTATTGGCCCTTCTATCAATCTACTATTCTTTCTACCAACTTATGCCTCATAGTGTAGCAGGAGCGGCCATGGGAAATGGATCTCTCGAACACTGAATACAGGAGGAAGGACTTCATTCAGCTGGGAGCAAGGTAGCATAGTTGCCTAACAGCCAAGCTCGTTTAACAAAGGGAGGTTCAGCCTTTATATAGGCTTATACTTTAGATGTAACACATGGAAGAATCTTAGGATCATAGTTTTAGGACTCACATGTGAAAAGGTTTTGGTTTACAGTTTCAGGAATCACATATGAAAGGGTTCTGGTTTACAGTTTTAGGGTTCACATGTGAAAAGGTTTCTTTTTACAGTTTCAGGAATTACATATGAAAGGGTTCCGGTTTACAGTTTTAGGACTCACATGTGAAAAGGTTTCTGGTTTGATCTTGTTTTAAATAAAAATAGTGCCTTCTGGAGAGTTTCCCCAAGGCCTAGCCTGTCACCCACAGGAAGGTAAAAACGGAGGTGCCTGTTGGTCAACCTTTTCTTCTGTTGAAATGCAGCATGATAGTCAAAGGGGAAGTTGATCTGAGAAGCCTGGGTCTCCCTCTTCAATAGGTGTTCAAGTGCTTGACGTGTATGAGTTGAGTTTTCCAGTCATTATTCAGTGACTGAAGCAGCTTATTTTGATTTGTCAACACTAGTGGTGTGTGTGTAAAACTCTAATAGCAATATATAGTATAATAAATATAAAATTTAGAGCCTTATGACATTGAAAAGTGATATTCAATTACTTAGACCTAATGCATTTTAGCACAATGTCACTTTTCTCTCATGTTATAATGGTGAGGAATTACTAAACTGCCAAGATTTGCTAGAAAAATATCATGAAAAGTGACCACATTAATCAACATCAAATGTTATTAAAATCTAAATTTTGTATTGGGGGTTTAAAGTAGTAATGAACTCATTATTTCAGATAATTTTTGCTTTAGTTAATAAACTTCAATAAAACATGTCAGAGACAGGGATTGTTTGGGAGATGAGGGTAGGACTCCTGGGTCATTGTTTATATCAGAGACCTTAAACCAGTAAGATCGACTGGGGCTTAGAATTGCAGCTCTCATTCTATACTTTGCTCACCAGGGACTCCCTGGTGAAGCTTTTTGTCATTGTTTTTTCATTTGTTTTAACTTTTAAACTATCTTTATTTAGTACAATACAATACTTCAAAACTGATGAGAAACTTTTTCAGTTAACTATTAGAGATTTCTGCTTAGTTATATCCACACTGTAACATAGATAACTTGGAACAGATTATTCTTGTGTTTAATAATTCTATTCACAGTTCTATTTATATTTTCACTGGTGGTAAAATCTTTTCCTCACTTGTATTGTGCAGACGTATAGGATGATTCTAAGAAAAATGTCAGAGACCCATGTTTTAGCAATCACTTTCTTGTGGCTAATGTGGCTAACATACCACAAGCGATTTTGTTCTCATTGCTTTAGGTGTTGAGAATGTGCATGCATACAATACCTCCATTAAGGCATACACACATGTCTACTTAAAGGTAGGTGCTGAATGTTCTGGTTAATCAAGGCAAAATATTCCAGAATTTTTGCACAACCGAATCTGTTCAAATTTAGGTCAATTTAGAGCTTCAAAATAAAGAATCACACTTTACCCCCCTCCATCAAAATATTTGGACCCCTATCTTCACTTTTAGGATTGCGAACTAATTTGGGGGTGCAGGTTGTAATTCTGTAGCAAGCTGCTAGGCTTACAGTTTTCCTAAAAACCTAGGACCTCTTGATACTAATATTTTTTAGTGGAATTCCGACAGGTCTGCATTGAACCAAAACTCCTCCTTATTCATCTGTCATAGGTAAATTCTATAATTTGACCTCCACTTTGGAGAATGGTCTAATACTGAATTATAACTTGAGAATGTATAGCAACAGTCAGCCCTTTGATCTTGACATTTGGAAGGAGTTACCTTCTCTGGAGGTCTATGCTGGGATGGAGTTTGTGGTGTGAGTGATTATTGTGGATCATCATGCCCGAAATAAAGTGGAAGCGGGGAACAGGATGGAAAGAAGGGTGAAGTTGAACTTTGAGGTAGGACTAACAAAGCTCCACCCTATATAGTGGGGAGGGCTGGTGTGACTACTCTTCACCAGTGTCCTATACTAGGACTCTACCTTCTCCAGTTCTGGATGTGGGCTTCCCTACAAAGAGCACCATCTTGAGCTAGGTGGCTCTCCACAGCTGAGACAGACCTAAGTTCTGGAGCCTAGAAGAAGCTGTCAACTGGAGGTTGCATGCTGACTACATTCTCTGTGGCTGGACAGCAGGAGTAACATCTCTACATCAACCAGTCTTTGACGTAGTTTTTGGAAGTTCTGCTAATTTTGTGCTCTTCATTTCAGAACTCAGAGTGTTTTACTACTTAGAGATTGAGGAGCTGACTATTTATTTATTTTATTTGTTATTTATTTATTATTTATTTTTTCTTTTTTTGTTGTTGTCAAAGGAAGGGATAAAAAGCACCCTGATCAATATAGAAGTAATTTTAATTAGAAACTAAACAAGCCTGCAATTAAAAAAATAAATAAATAAAGAGAGAAAGAAAGAAAAAAAAAATGAAGGACAGAAAGAAAGAGGAAGAAGAAGAGGGAGAGAGAACAGAACTGTTGCTTTATTGCCCAGGCTAGAATGCAGTCTGAAAATAGGTACTGAAAACCTCTTTTATACCAATAATTGTGCTTAATAATGGAGACAGGAAAAAATGAGGGAAGAAAATAACAAACAAGCCGCTAACAATTTAACAACTGAGGAGCTGACAATTTAAACCATAAACTGTAGTGCTTTAGAGGCAGAGTTATTTTGATTTACCTTTTAGAATAATTCTAGTTTTATAGATGATGAGAATGAGATCCAGAGAGATTGCATGGCTTAATCAACATGAAATAAACTTTTTTTTTCTTTTTTTTTGAGACGGAGTTTCGCTCTTGTTACCCAGGCTGGAGTGCAATGGCGCGATCTCGGCTCACCGCAACCTCCACCACCTGAGTTCAGGCAATTCTCCTGCCTCAGCCTCCTAAGTAGCTGGGATTACAGGCACGCGCCACCATGCCCAGCTAATTTTTGTATTTTTACTAGAGACGGGGTTTCATCATGTTGACCAGGATGGTCTCGATCTCTTGACCTCGTGATCCACCTGCCTCGGCCTCCCAAAGTGCTGGGATTACAGGCGTGAGCCACCGCGCCCAGCCTACTTTTTTTTTTTTTAACACAGGAAAAAGATTTGATCCAAAAAGCTTTAGATTATAATTCAAACCATACTCTGCCTCAATATAGCTGTATTTTAAAACCATCTGGCCTTACAATTTTGTTGTCTTAATGTTTTGATCACAATTGTCAGCAAGAATTATTGTAATAGGAAGTGATGCTCTTGGGTATTACCCAAATTGCTGTTTATTTCAATAACTGAGAAAATGGTGACATCTAGAAAAGTAACGAAAAGCTGTACAGGCTTGAAACACTCATTTAAGGTGTTTTCATCTAGAGAATATCCTCCTAAATAAAGAGCTCTTTTAATAATTAGCACTCCAATGTATAAAGTGACACCATTAACAATGGGAAGTTACAAAACGTATTAAATTAACATATCAAAAAATCACAAAGTCTTCCTTAAAAAGCACAACCCTTAGAGGCAGTTATAAACAATTAGCAGTGGGGTCACTCTTAGGTTAATGGTATGTTTGGATTACAAGTTTGAGGCTTTACAAAATACATTTTTCAGGACCAAGTGAACCAATCTTACTCAAATAGAAAAGAAATGGAACTTCCATCATTAAACACTGCTTTTCAGCCTCAGACAATATCCATTTTCTACGTGAATCAAGCCCTAAGGAACAACCAGTTCTGAGAAAATACCCTGTTCCAGTGTACAGGACTGCTTTGTATCTTATTTGGTAGGGAGGTACTCTATCTTTTTAATAAAATAATCCTTTTGTTACTGAAAGTCTGTTAGAAATTTAATCTCACATTTTCCAATCTCAGTGAAGAGAGGCTCAAAGCAGCTCAGCATTTAAGGGTAGAGTAATTGGGGTACTGAAGTAATTGAAGCACTGAATTTAAAGGGGTTCAGGCTAAGATTCTTGGATTCCAGGTGTACTGAAGTGTCAGGAGCTTTTTAACAAAAGCTTTTGTGGGCAGATATTGGAAGAGTTTAATCATGTATAATGAGATCAGATACGTCTTATATTGGATTTTAAGCGCATACTGTTCATGAAAATTGGGAAGTAAAAGAGGCATTTTGTTTTATTTATTTGTCTTTTTTTTTTTACTTTTGGTATTAGCTAAACTGAACATAGCTTTTAATGTAGTGAAGTTTGCTGTAGTTTTATAAATTAAATCAATATACGTTTGAACCACTTCATGCTTCATGTGTCATTAAAATAATTTTTTTTAATAGTACAATTGAAGCAGGATATTTCCTTGACCCTTGTGAGCCTTGCAACAGGGGTGCCTGGCTTCCTCAGCTCGCTGTGCTCAGCACCTCATGGGAGGGGGAGCATGCAGTTGAGCGGTGCAGAAGTCAGGGCGAGTGCTTTTGGATGCTGGCAGAAAATAAACTCTGTACCAGCCCTGTGGCAGTTTCTAGGAGGGTGACTACAACCCCTGAAGCCCAGAGGGAGTATTATAGTCAGCGCTCTTTTAGCTTTGCAGTCCATAGGTGGTGTAAGTGTTAAAAGCTCAGCAGAGGGTCAGCATGACAGCATTTTGCACCAGCATTCATGGCTCCAAGCTCTTGTCCAGCATCCAGGATAAATGAGATCACACAAATGAATCAAAGATGGTTAATGCAGGGGTTTTACTGTTGATGAAAATGGTTCTCAGTGGGATGAGGAGTTGAAAAGGGGATGAGATGGGAAGGCAGTCATCCCCCAAAGTTTAGCCATCCCTGGCCAGACTCCTCTCCTAAGCTCTGTCAAGCTGTCCCTCTGAAGTCAAGCTGCTTCTTTCCAATATCCAATCGTAGTTTCCAATGTCTAGTGGCTTCTGCTCTTTTTCTCTAGCTGAGCCTGGGGTTTTATGGGCACAGGTTTGAGGGCAAGTGCAGGCTATGGGTGGTTTTAGAAAAGGCAACATTTTGAAAGGAAAACAGGGATGTAAGTCATCACATTGGGCTGCAGTTCTATGCTTGAGTGGGGTTCCTTGCTGAGGACCCATCCTCTTCTGCCCAGAATTTCCTGCCTCCTCTCCATATCATTTCCCCCTTCTGAAGGGGCACACTTAACTGCTGTGAGAATGCAGACAGTTACCAATCTTAGCTACCCCCTGCTCACAGGGGGCATTATATGTTGGGGAGAATTGCAGTCAGATTCATCCCAGTGGTCTACTCAAGGGTCCCCAGCAAAAGAGAGCCATAGTCTGAGGCTCTGTTTGTCTGAACATTGGAAGTTTGATGACCTCTATGTGAGAAGAAACATGTTTTACGAGGTTAAGTGTGCATGGATCAAATATGTGTGTTACACAAAGAGGAGTTAAAAGGAGAAAATCTGTGCCAAAGATTACAGAAATAAGTGAAATATACTAATCATTCTGAAAACAACATCACACCTTGTTATATAGAACAGAACAGGTAAAAACAGTAAGCATAACCAAAAGTGTAAAGAGGATATCCATGGAAAGTTAGATATTAACACTTAGCTTTTGTGATTTTTTTGTTTTAGGTCTCTGATCTCTTCACCTTGGTACTTTTCCTTCTCTTCTGGGTTGTACTGGCCCCACAGCAGTGTCTAAGGGCTGTGCCCACAACCCCAAAGCCCCAGGGGAGTGTTACAGTCAGTCCTCTTCCAGCTTTGCCACCCATGGATGGCTTAGGTGTTAACAACTCAGTGGAGGGTCAGTGTGACAGCCTTTTGCACCTGAACTTGTGGCTCTGAGCTCTTGTCCAGCATCCAAGAGAAATGAGGTTACACAAATGAATTAAAGATGGTAAATGGAGAGGATTTTATTGCCTATGGAAGTGGCTCTCAGCAAGATGGGGAGTTGAAAGAGGGATAGGACAGGATGGTGATCATCCCCTGAAGCTATGCTTTTAAGCTGTGCCTCTGCTTCTCTCTGATGTCCAGCTGTAGTCCCAATGTCCAGCTCCTCCTCCTCTTCTCCTCTGACTGACCCTGGGGTTTTTATGGGCACAGATGCGGGGCAGGGCAGGTCATCAGTCGGTTTGGAAAAGGCAACATTAGAGTGGGCAAACAGGGATGTAAGTGCTCACATTGGGCCTCAGTTCCAGGCTTGAGGGTGGGGCCTTTGCTGGGGACCCACCGTCTTCTGCCCAGAATTTCCCTGCCCTTTGTCCTTGTCATAATCACTATACTTACAGGTAATTTCTCACAGGGAATACCAGGCATTTCCTAAGTTTTTCTTCCCAGATGCTTGTGGCAAGCATTCTATAAATTTTGTAAGCGTAAACGTTCTATGAACATTTTAGAAAGCTTACCTGCTTCACTAAGTTGTCCTGGCAGTTTCTTGCTCCCTAAGCCATCTGTCACATCTGGACCCTGCTTCAACCCTAACTGTGGCTTGCGGCTCACTTAGCTATTGATATTCTTTTATGTGGTCCTTCAGCCCAAGAATACGTCCAGACTAGTCTCATAACTCCCCATAAGGAAAGCAAAGAAGAGGCTGAAATTTAAAAGAAGACAATTTATTAAGAATATGAGGATTCTGGGAAAAATTACCAGAGATTAATTGACACTACTCAAGGCCAAATTCAGGCACATCATTGAGATATTTGTGAAATATGCTTTTCCTTTTGCTTTTGCCCTAATATCATGTACAGGGACTAGTTGATTTTCCCTCTAATAGGGGTTTACTTTTCCATGTCTATATTACTTTGACTTCAGGCTTCTTGTACAAACCTCTGTCATGAAAAAACAATGAAGCTCTGCTATTATTTTTAACTAAAATATCCATCTCTCAAATCCTTATTTAAATCCCTGTGTTAACATTAGGAATACTAATCATGATATTTGCTTTGATTTGAAGGGTGTGTTGTGACCCTGCCCTATGGCCCTAAAACAAAATAGCTGTGCTTTAGTTCATCTTGAGTCAATCAGTCTTAAACAACACTTTACTTTGGATAACAATCCAAGTCATGTTCCACTGTCAAATTCAATTCAATTCAAATCCGCTCTACAGTGGTCATTTAGGTATCTGCAGTCTTCTTCATCTCAGCTCTGAATGTCCTGCAAACTACCACTTAGAAAAGTATGCACATACAACTTTAGGAACAAAGACATTTTTATATGTATATATATATTTGTCAAAATGCTTACTGACAGAAGCATTATCTTTTCCAATTAAGCAACAGTTTTCAGAATCAATATCAAAATAAAATGACCAACCACACCACTAAATTTCTTAGTATGAAGTATCTGCATTCAAGTTACATCATTCAGTGTTCTCCATAAGCAGAAAAATAAAACAAAACAAACATTACTAGCAGCTCTTAAATAAGAACTTTTGCCATTGTAAATCAAATGTTTGCGAAAGTCTATTTTCAGAACGTCTTGCTGCTGTGTCTACTAAGAAAACCCTAAAAATATATATTAATTTTTTGATGGTTAAAGATTTTTTTAAGCTTGTGTAACTACATCAATCCTAAAATTATTCATTTTTATGAACGTAAACATTCATTACTCATATTCCAACAGAACGTGGTATTTGGCATTTTTAACAACATGAGGTGGGGAAAATATTTTTTACATTTTCGTGAGATCCATGAGTTTTAATTTGCATTAAAATGGTGACAACTTTATAGTATTTTGCAGTTTATAGAACAATTCTAACTAGACAGATTGATGTACAAACATCTAGAAATTCATAAAAAGTAATACAGAAGATTTTTAAAGGGAATACTGTTCAACATTATATATTTTAATTTTGCTACATATGTGTTCAGAAAAATAATTTAAAAAAAGTAATAGATTGTTGAAACTCATTTTATAATATGATAGTTAACTTTTGCTTTGCAACAAAATATCCTAAAATTTTGTGGCTTAAAATATAGCGATTGGCTTAGCTTACGATTCATGGGCGAGCAATTTTTCCCAGCTTCAGCTGGGTGGTTCTGCCAGTGTGGCCTAGTTCAACTGATCTCTGCTTGGTTTGCTTGTGTTATTTGCAGTCAACTCTTAGATTAACAGGTGGATTATGTGTTCTAGGGCAGCTTAGCTGGAACATCTTATCTCTAGTCTATGTGGTTCTTCCACTATTCAGCAGGCTACCCTGGGCTTATTCACATACATAGCAATTGCAATAGGCTTTCCAAAAGTAGCCAAGCAGAATAACTCTCAATTCAGAAGCACTTTGAAAGCTTCTCATTGCATCCCATTTGCTAACATTCCATTGGCTAAAATAAATCATATGTTCAAGCTCAGTGTGATTGTGATAAAGCATTTAAAGTTACATGACAAGGCATCATGAATAGAGAGATGAGAATTTTTGTACTCAATCTACTGCTCTGTAAAACAGTGCATTGTTTCAAATATAAAGTGATGCTCATTCTCTGAAATAATTATTAAGTATTCTTCCTTTTAAGGTGCTAAATATATAATTAAGCCTCTGTGCTTCAGAGTATTTGATTGTTATTTAGTCAATCTTGGTGACTGAAATCCAATATAAATTTGTAATTTCATACTATGTACTTCTAGGAGATTACAGCAAAATCCTATATTTGCAAGCCCATATACATAATCAACCCTTTAGTACTATATTTTTAACTTAAAAACTGGTGAAAGAACAAAGCTAGAGGCATCACGCTACCTGATTTTAAACTATACTACAAAACTACAGTAACCAAAACAGCATGATACTGGTACCAAAACAGATATATAGGTCAATGGAACAACAGAGGCCTCAGAAACAACACTACACATCTACAACCATCTGATCTTCGACAAACATGACGAAAACAAGGAATGGGAAAAGGATTTCCTATTTAATAAATGGTGCTGGGAAAACTGGATAAGCATATGCAGAAAACTAAAACTGGACCCCTTCCTTACACCTTATACAAAAATTAACTCAAGATATATTAAAGACTTAAATGTAAAACATAAAACTATAAAAATCCTAGAGAAAACCTAGGCAATATCATTCAGGACATAGGCATGGACAAAGACTTCATGACTAAAACACCAAAAGGAATGGCAACAAAAGCCACAATTGACAAATAGGATCTAATTAAATAAAGAGCTTCTGCACAACAAAAGAAGCTATCATCAGAGTGAACAGGCAACCTACAGAATGAGAGAAAATTTTTACAATCTATCCATCTGACAAATGTTTAATATCCAGACTTTACAAGCAACTTAAACAAATTTGCAAGAGAAAAATAACCCCATCAAAAAGTGGGCAAAGGATATGAAGAGAAACTTCTCAAAAAAAAGATTTTTATGTGGCCAACAAACATGAAAAATAGCTCATCACTAATCATTAGAGAAATGCAAATCCAAACGACAGTGAGATACCATCTCAGGCCAATTAGATTGACTATCATTAAAAAGTCAGGAAACAGCAGATACTGGAAAGGATGTGGAGAAATAGGAATGCTTTTACATTGTTGGTGGGAGTGTAAATTAGTTCAACCATTGTGGAAGACATTGTGGCAATTCCTCAAGGATATGGAACCAGAAATACCATTTGACCCAGCAATCCTATTACTGGGTATATACCCAAAGGATTAAAAATCACTCCACTATAAAGATACATGTGCATGTGTGTTTATTGTAGCACTATTCACAATAGCAAAGATTTGGAACCAACCCAAATGCCCATCAATGATAGACTGGATAAGAAAATGCGGCACATATCCACTATGGAATACTAAGCAGCCATAAAAAACTAATGAGTTCATATCCTTTTTAGGGATATGGATAAAATTGGAAGCCATCATTCTCAGCAAACTAACACAGAAACAGAGCACCAACACCACATGTTCTCGCTCATAAGTGGGAATTGAACAATGGGAACACATGGACACAGGGAGGGGAACATCACACACTGGGACCTATTGTAGCACGGGGTACAAGGGGACAGCATTAGGACAAATAATGCATGCAAGGCTTAAATCTTAGATGACGGACTAATGGATGCAGCAAACAACCATGGCACGTGTATACCTATGTAACAAACCTGCACGTTCTGCACATGTACCCCAGAATTTAAAGTATAATAAAAAAAAAAGCAAAAAAAAAAAAAAAAAAGAACACCTTTGTAAATGGATGACTAAAAAACTACTACCTTAAAATAAATATACATTCCCTATGTTGGCAAGAAAGAGCAGCTGGAGAGAATTCTACTCCATGCTGATAATGATAATTTCAAAGCGTATAACATTCTAATTAAACTAGTTGATAGTTTAACACCTTTGTATTTCTTCCTTTGCAGAATTGCCAACAATTTTGATAGACATTCTTTGAACAGAAACTATCTCCCATCCCAATGTATTTTAGTTGGACAAGATTTTATATCATCTATATTCTTCTGCCAAATTAGTGTTGATTTCTTAGTCTCGAGAGATTATCTGGAAGTACAACATGATGATATGTTTCTAGGAGGATTTAATCATCACATAAAAATGAAAAATAATAACCTTACTTGTGAAAATGGTTTCTAGATATTCCTGATAATTAAAGAAATTGTAGCCGTCATATAAAAAAAGGTTTTCAGTATGAAGAAACTTGATCCTTGTGAAAAGACAACTTTATATTTCTGCTTAAATTTGTTTAAATTAGTTGTAATATGCTATACTTTTATATGCTTTGATTTTATTCCAGAAAAGAATATACAAGGTCAAAGTCAGTTTCTATCATAACTTTTGTTAAAATTGGTTCTTACCATTCACTAATCAAACCAACTGAATGGAAATTATATACATATACTAGTGTACATATATATGTATGTGTGTGAATCCTTATTTGTATCAAGTTTGGATAGAAAGACATATTGACCACTTTCTCAGAGTATTCTTTTATTTTCACATGGACTATCTTAATATGAGAAAGCTATTTGCAGAATGTAATCTGGTGAGGATTCATTCTATTTTCAAGAAGCAGCATTATAATTCCAAGGAAAATATGAGCAAACCCATATGCATGAAATAATGGAAAATATTAAACTTCCAGACATGGTTGTTCTAGAATGATGATTTATCATTTATTTATTTATTCACTCATTCATTAAACATGGATTCTGTGTATTGAACACTGTCTTAAATATTGAGGAATCACAGAAGAAAATGGCACAATGCTTGCCCAGGGGCAGGCAACTGATGAGAGGGGATCTCTAATCTACTCTGCCTCCCCGCTTTAGAAAGAAACTCAAGACCCTCTAACAGTCACTAGCTAGTTCTCAGCAAAATGTGATTTTTATAGAGAACCGCATGTATCTATTTCCTAACCTTAAACATTTTACAACTTTAGGAACATATATTACCTATATTAATGTATGCACACTAAAGGATTATAAAATCAAAGAGAATAATGAGGTATTAGAGGATTTTTTAATATGTTCTTTTGTAATTTAGGTATCTTTCTTTCTCATTTATGGACTAGGGTTTATTTTCCCACTCTTCAAAGTTAAAACAGTTTCATTTTACCTTGCAATAAAATCCTAAATACTTACCAAGTCTGCAAGAATTTTCTTTGATGTAATCTCAAACTTTTCCCTGTTTTCTACTGCATCCTTTTACAAATTCTGAAGAAAAACTGTATTTATATTTTTCCTGCCGATTATATGCTTTTATTGAATCCCTTTATTCTTATTTTCCAATCATCAGTCCTTTTTTCTGATTAAAAACATAGTTCATTTTTATTTTTATTTTATTATTTTTTTAATTGTATTTTAGGTTTTGGGGTACATGTGAAGAACATGCAGGATTGTTGCATAGGTACACACATGGCAGTGTGATTTGCTGCCTTCCTCCCCATTACCTATATCTGGCATTTCTCCCCATGCTATTTCTCCTCAACTCCCCACCCTCACTGTCCCTCCCCTATTTCCCCCAACAGACTCCAGTGTGTGATGCTCCCCTCCCTGTGTCCATGTGTTCTCATTGTTCAACACCTGCCTATGAGTGAGAACATGCGGTGTTTGATTTTCTGCTCTTGTGTCAGTTTGCTGAGAATTACGGTTTCCAGGTTCATCCACGTCCCTACAGAAGATACGAACTCATCGCTTTTGAAGGCTGCATAATAAAAACATAGTTCAAATATTAAAATTTGTTTTAAACTGTTTAAAAATGTTTGCTTTCCCTGATTTACCTGTCTGAAGAGCTTCCCTCATATAGTAGGTGTTCATTAAATATTTGTTGAATAAATTATGTCAAAATTTTATTTAGTAGTTATTTAATTTGAGATTATATTATAGGTAATGATGTATCTTTCTCTTACCCATTAATTTGTTAGTTCTTTGAGAGATAGAACCCTAAATAGTTAGTTTTCTATGTCTGTGCATTCCACAGTCATGAATTCAACCAATTACAGAACAAATGTATTTGAAAAAATGAATGGTTGTGTCTGTATTTACCAGCCATTTACATTGTAGGTACTGCAAGTAATCTAGAGATGCTTTAAAGTACACAGGGAGATGTGTGTAGGTTACATGTAAATACTCTGCCATTTATATAAGGGATTTGAGCATCCCTGGAACGAATTTTAGTGGTCCTGGAACGAATTTTCCATACACACCGAGGGACAACCGTACTAATATTTTTTTGCAGAACCTAGCACTTCTGCTCAACAGAAAGGTAAAAGCTAAATTGAATCAGGGCCTTTTCTAAAACTGGGAAGTTGATCAAGTACTTTGATGTGACTAGACAAAAGGAAAAGGATTTTGAACATCAGTGATGATTTCACAGGCAGAAGATATTCCACTCTACAGGTTTACCCTTCTTTTGGTAGGAAATACACTTCTGAGATGAACTAAACTATCTTCTGCTTTGAGTCCCTGTTGAATTTTCCTTTATCTGTTCAATGAACTTGAACCAGAAGGCTGATGAACGAAGTGAAGGCTCACCTCAAATTCATTTTATGATCGTAGTCAAGTTATTTAAAATGCCATAGCTTTCTCATCTGTAAATGGATCTGATAATATTTGTTTTGATATCTCATAGTTTTGCTTTGAGAATATAATAGAATATTTGTATGTGTTTGGAGACACAAAGAAAGCTGTATTATTCTAAATTTCCTTAGAACAGGCTTTTAGCTTCCTCAGGGACTTAGCAAGGAACCTGGATTTTGATACACTACAGAAAATTAGTAATTCTAGTGGGGAGAGAAGAGATGTTTTAACGGAGGGCTCTCTTTATCTACTTACCTGGCTGGTTGCCTGCCTCCCCCAGTTAACTCCTTGTGATGGCATCCTTCCTTTCTTTTCATAGAGATAATCAAGATTTGCAATAATAGATTTGCTTGTTTCATTTTTTCGTTTTACGTTTTACGAGTCCATTGGTTTGATGAGGGTATAAAGTGTACCTGTGAAACAATGTCTAGGTGCTGACGTACAAGTGTGAAATTAAATAAAAGTAACCCACAATCAATGGGTCTCCAATGTCAACGTGAACCAGAATCACAGAACTCGTTAAAAATACAGACTCTGAATGTCAATGTGGGAGACTTTGATTTCGGGGCCTGGTCACCCCAGATGTTTCTTTTTTTTTTTTTTTTTTTTTGAGACGGAGTTTCGCTCTTGTTACCCAGGCTGGAGTGCAATGGCGCGATCTCGGCTCACCGCAACCTCCGCCTCCTGGGTTCAGGCGATTCTCCTGCCTCAGCCTCCTGAGTAGCTGGGATTACAGGCACACGCCACCATGCCCAGCTGATTTTTTGTATTTTTAGTAGAGACGGGGTTTCACCATGTTGACCAGGATGGTCTCGATCTCTCGACCTCGTGATCCACCCTCCTCGGCCTCCCATAGTGCTGGGATTACAGGCTTGAGCCACCGCGCCCGGCCACCCCAGATGTTTCTAATGTGAATGGTAGACAGATCTTCCTGCGATAAACAAAGACAGGGTGATGCGTTTCATGCGCTTGTGGGGGAATCACCACTATCTTCAGCGATTTAGGAAGAATTAGAGCCGCCTTCTTGACACACCCGGAAATGAACCCCTCTGGAACCGTACACTGTGAGGAGCCCGATTAGCCCTTCCTTTGTCTCGGAACACAGCAATTACAATTCAGACTTTTGAAGGGATGGAAAATGAGGCTTCCTGAGGATGCAGTTTGGCAGATTGCAGCAATGCTGTGTCTTTTGGGCATTGGATGCCTGCCAGAAGCACTTGCCCAGCACTAATTGCAGAGCACCTGAACTTTTATCCATCATCTGTTCTGCTGCACAAAAACTTGAACACCCCGATGAATGGTTTGTATTCTTCCCAGCAGCTCCAGGACAGGAGGAAAATCCTTTCATTTAATTAGCCTATTATTTTCCATTTTGAAGCTTCAATGGAGATTTGGAAACAGGTGCCAGTTTCTCTTCAGCCTCTAGGCCTAAAGAAATAATAGCGGCTACTGAGAAACGAAAGCAGATAAGGCTCCGCAAAAATGCCATTAACTTGCCTCTACCTACGTAGTCCAGAAACAGATGTTAATTACCAAACGTGCAGCCCCAAACTGAACAGCTTAATCATTGGCTGGGCTTTTGTTTACTGCCTGTTAATGCTTTCGGCCAGCTTCTCAACGTCTGGAAATCTCTTATTCCCTCCCTCTCTGTCTCTGTCTTCTGCAGATCTGTTTAAATAATTGGGGTTTGTGTTTATTCTTTTAAATTACTGACATTACCTCCTGTCATTGTCTGGGCTGATGTAACAGTAATATCATAAATTAGGTATCTTAAAAACAACAAAAATTTGTTTCTCATAAATTTGGAGGCTGGGAAGTCTGACATCAAGACTTGATTTGGTGCCTAATGAAGGGCTGCTTTCTCGTTCATAGATGGTGGCTTCTACCTGTGTCCTCGTAGGATAGAAAGGGCAAGGCAGCTCTCTGAGGTCTCCTTTATAAAGGCAGTAATTGGAGCCTTCATGAAGTCCCCACATTCTTGATCTCAGACCCCTCCGGGGTCAAAGATCCCTCCTTCTAATTCTATCACATTGGGGAACAGGTTTCAACCTAAGGATTTTGGAGGACTCAACCCTTCCGAACATAGCACCTTGTTATAGATGATGCTATTCACGATGTTTTGCTTTACCAAGGCTGCAGTCAGCAGTGGAGTTGCTTGGAACCACTCACTTTGCATGAGTGAAGCTAGATCATTTCCTGATGCAAGGCATGCCCTCATACTCCCAACTCCAGCCAGGGTTCACAAGATTACTTTTACCAAGTGATTGTGGTAAGGCAAAACAAAAATTAAAAATAAATAGGCATCTACCTCAATACTTCACCTTAAAATTTATTTTATTAACCAACAAGAAGCTTTTTGTCTTTAGAACAAATTTGGATTGCCTTCTTTAGATTAGGAAACCATGAGCCGCAACTAGAACTGCAAATTGGATACAGACATAAGACATTTTGTGGGACCAGAAACATCCTGCTATCTGCGATAGATGGTTTTGATTGTGAGATTTGAGACGGAGTGAATGGGCTAATAAGCCATAAGTCAGTCAACTGCTAAGGGCAGAAAGAATCTGAAATTGAGAGATATTATTTAAAATATATGAGAAGTATAGGGCTGAGACTGACATCTTTGTCTAAAGGGCAACTCAAAAACCATAAATGGCCGTTTTGTGAGAGCTCAAAGGCCAGTGTAAGGACAGTTGGATTGACTTTCTCAGCGAGTCAATTCTTTGAGAGAAAATAAACTGGAAATTGATATATTATCAAATTCACTCAGGCCCTCAGGCCAACGGAAGCAGAGTCAACAGTTTTCTTTCGGCTGAAATAATTCATTTTGACTGTCTAAAATCACAGGAAGTAAACTCAAATCCCATAAGGACCAGGAATGTAACATAACTAGGCAAAGTGGCCAGGATATAAGAAATAGTTCTGGATGTGTTTGCTCTTTTGATTAAGTTTTATTTTCTTATTTTGTTAGAAATTTGGATACAATAAATTTCACTTTGTTATAATTGTACTATAAGAAAAATAAAGTCTCACTGCAATGATGAGAATGGGCACACTGCCCCAGGGCAGGGAGTGCCGGGGGGAGAGGTGAACACTGCATCTCAAGTGCCCCTTCGACTGTGGGCAGTCACTACCCTGCTGGTCAGAGGCTACCCTGTGAGAATGTGAACCCCGTCCTGCCAGTTATCCTATTTTCTTCAAGAGAAGCCAGAGAACCAAATTTTTAGACAGAAATTGATGTTTAAATTGTGTTTGCTAATTCAACTTCTGTGCAATCTTTATGCCAATATAGACTGAATTCAACAGTTTAATTCAACAGTTACATAACTATCTCCATATCCTTTGTTCTTAGCTCAGAACAAATTTCCCAGTGGCAGAGAGTGGGGTGTGATTTATGCTGCCCTTAGCCTTGGAAAATAATTTCCCAGTGAGTTGATAAACAACTCTTTTTCCTTACACCTAGAGCTTAACTGATTATTTTTCCCTTGCCATTGCCCTTTGAAAATTCCCCTTCTATGTAGTATCAGAGAAATGTAGGAAGTATATTAATACTTAATATAAAATGAATTTCAATATCCACATGCCAAATGGTTTCCCAAACATAACATATATGTGACAATAAATGATCACTAGATATGCCCAGCCATACTATTTACAAGAGGGTTCTATTTCAGTGATAGATGCTTCAGGAATATTTAGAACATGTTAAACACTGTAATTATGAAGAAAAATAGGAATTAGAAGGATAGTAATCTTTAACCAATCCATAATTTATAGAGAAGAAGAGACCTTTAATAAACAAAATGCAAAACAAAAGAAAAAAACAAGCACTTCACAAGTTTTCTCAACAAAATAACGGTGGGGCAAGCCAAGGTTGTTATTTTTCTAAAAATCTTTCAGGTGTAATAATCAAGGATTATACATTACAATAAAAATGGTGTGTTCTTGAGGAAACCTCAGCATTAAAACAATCATACAGAATGAATATTTCAGGAAACTCTCAAGCAAGTTTAGCTTCTATTCTGAGATTTAAGAAATACTTTAAAATTTTGACAGCCATTTTTAGGAAAAGTATGTTTTTATATTTTAGGATCGCCTTCCTGTGTTCAAGACATAAATTTTTTTTTGCCATTAAGATAAGAATATTCAATGATAGCACAGCATTTTTAGAGTATGAATCTTTTTTTTTACTGTCACATCCTGAACTTAGGTTGTAGCTTTCCTAAGATGCTGATGCTTTCAGGAATCATTAAAATTCACGCTTTTTCCTCTGAGCTAAAAAATGTGATTATTATCTGATTTAGTGGAACATTTAATCATTTTTCTCTTCCCCTATCATCTCTCCATTTAATCAAATGAAGTAGGCCCACTGCTATTCATCATACATGTGGAACCTTTCTATAAATCTGATCATGAATCCCCCATATTCCAATTATCTAGGGCTGCATACAAACCACCTCAAACATAGTGACTTAAAACAAGAAGGATCATTTATTTTTTATTAAATCTGCAAGTGTTTATGGCTCTGAAGAGGTAGCTCATCTCTGCTTCATGTGGGCTCTACTGTGGGTCTTACACAGGCGCTGAGGATTCGCTTTCGAATGGCTCCTTCAGATGGTTGCCACCTTGATGCTGGCTGTTGGGTGGGAGCTCAGCATGGGTTGGCAGCTGAAGGAAATGATTTCTCCCACAGGTTGTTTCAGTTTTCTCACAGCATGGTGGCTACGTTCTAGGAGCAAGCAGAATCGAGAAATTCAAGCTGCCAACCCCTTAGACTAGTCTTAGAAAGCATCACTTGCATGGTATTTTGTTGGTCACATAGTCACAGAGTCCATCCAGATTTAAGTAGAGCGGACATAGACCCCACCTCTCAATGTGGGAAGTGCCCAAGGCAACTATATACACACACACACACACACACACACACACACACACACACATATATATGTATACACATATATATGCATACATATATATACATATATATGTATATATACATATGTGTATACACACATATATACGTATATGTATGTACATATATATACATATATATACACATATATGTATATATGTACACATATATGTATACGTATATATGTATATATGTATATATATTTTTTTGCCTACCTTTTAAATTTCATATCCTACCACTACCATTCCTTATCATCTCTATTTCCCTATTCCTACCTCCACCCACTTCAGCTGTCTAAATTCCAACCAGATCAAATTACTGTGGTCCTTTGTATTAGTCCGTTCTCACTCTTTTAATAAAGACATATCTGAGACTGGGTAATTTCTAAAGGAAAGAGGTGTAGTTAACTCACACTTCAGCATGGCTGGGGAGGCCTCAGGAAACTTACAGTCATGGCAGAAGGGGAAGCAAACATATCTTTCTTCATGTGGTGGCAGGAAGAAGTGTGGAGCAAAAGAGGGAAATCCCCTTAGAATACCATTAGATTTTCTGAGAACTCACTGTTATGAACCCTCCCAGACTATTAGAATATGATTCACCTAGTAAAAGACTGGGAAATTTACCAAAAAAAAGAGAGAAAGAGAGAGAGACATTTAACAGACTCATAGTTCCATGTAGCTGGGGAGACCTTGCAATCATGGTGTGTAGAAGGCATGTCTCACATGGCAGCAGAAAAGAAAAGAGAGCTTTTGCAGGGGCAACTCCCATTTATGAAAACCATCAGATCTCGAGACTTTGTCACTATAATGAGGACAGCATGGGAAAGACCCATGATTCAATTATCTCCCACCAGGTCCCTCCCACAACAGGTGGGAATTATTGGAGTGACAAGATGAGATTTGGGTGGGGACACAGAGCTAAACCACATTACCAGTTCTGTAACATGCACAGAAAGAAGTTTATTTTAAATCTATCATGTAGTTTGAAAAAGAATAAATATCTGTTCTTTGAGTGATGGTCTTCCTAGTGATAGAGCACATAAAAGCCAGTTTTCTTGCTCTCAAATGACACTGCTTCATTTGAAAGTGAGTAGCTCCTTTTACTATGTGGAAAAAAGAGTGAGAACAATATTTTCAGAGAAATTAATGACCTGAATGAGCAGGTTGTAGGAAGGTTTAGGGAAGGATCTAGTAGGGGAGGTAACAGAGTAGATGGGGTAGCTTGATACAAGCCTTTTGAGGTGGATGACCTAAAAGATTCTCTCTTGGTGCCAAGGCAGGCAAAATCCATTAAAAGAAAAAGCTGGGAGCTCAGAATGATGCATAAGAGCAACATAAGTGTGCAAAATTTAATTCTGTAAGCGTGGATCTAAGTGAGAGAGACAGTGTGTGTGTGTTTAGTGAGTGTAGGGGGAAGTTTTGTAACAGAGCAAAACAGTTCCAGAGATCATTACATGCAGACATGCTGTATATTGGGGTATAACATTGCTGGAGAAAAGAAAAGATGATTCTATAAGAAGTTATCATCAGGGCTGGAAGGCTCTAGCTTTAAAACAAAGGAGGATTATATAAATTCAAAAGGCATAAATAAATCCTCAGCAACATATACCACCCCCCAAAAAAAAGACAGTAAAAGAAAGAGTTCATACAGGATGGAGACTATGGTCCTCTGACATGGTCTTATTCTTTTTTTTTTTTTTTTTTTTTTGCTGTATACTTTACAAACATCTTTATGAAGGGAAGATTGGTAGAAATTGTTTTCAGTATCCTTTAATTCCTTGTCAATTAATGCAGACTGAGGATGTTTGTAATATTAAAATCTGATTTAAACTCACAATATTATTGTGTTTGTGGAAATTTAAAATTATTTTTGTTAGGCATTTACTAATTTAGTAGATCTCGGCTAACATGGTGAAACTCTGTCTCTACTAAAAATACAAAAATTAGCTGGGCATGGTGGCATATGCCTGTAATCCTAGCTATTCGAGGCTGAGGCAAAAGAATTGCTTGAGCCTGAGAGATGGAGGTTGCAGTGAGCCAAGATCATGCCACTGCACTCCAGCCTGGCCAACAGAGTGAGACTCAGTGTTTAAAAAAAAAAAAAAAAAAAATATATATATATATATATATATATATATATATATATATATATATAAAATAAATGTGTGTGTGTATATATATATACATAAAATTTTCTTAAAGGATTTTAAATACCTTTTAAATTACGTTTATGTGTATCCAAATCTTGTTGTTTCTGATTAATATCAAGGCAGGAAATGGCAGTGCCTGAGTTTACTTTTCTGTATCACTACGTAGCTGATAGCGAGGAGGGGTAAATTAAAGAATTGTCAACCCCCGCATATATTGTTGCTTTTATGTACTAACTGTTGCCATTTCTCCAATTACATATTTGAGAACAAAAAATGTATTTAAAGGAATGATTCCTGGCAGAGTTCAGAGGTCCTCTTACTCCTTCTCACTTTAATCCAAAATGCTTTAATCCCTAAATCTTCTGTGGTAGTGCTTAGACACTTTTTACATATGTGTTTATTTAATCTGACCTAAGAAGCATCTGTCCTCATAGATGAAGATCAAGAGGAGGAAAGCAAAGGTAATATGAAGGACAGCAGTGAGAAATGACCTGCTCTAAGTGTACACGTGAAAGCCAAGCCTCTTGGCTCGAGTTGATTTCTCAAACTGGCATCAGGAAGGAAACTGGAAGGCAGAGCTCTGTAAGAGGATGCATAGCTCTAACTTTCACAAGACTCGCCTGCTGTACATGACTGTTCTATAGGACTGCTGACATTTAACCAGCTCCCCCCGGAAATTTATTTTGCATTTCTCTAAGCCTCAATTTCATCAGCACCAAGTGGTCCTAAAATGTTCTTGAAGTGAAGGGCTATCTGCAGATGAATGCCATCCTCAACAACCGTAAATAATTTTTCAAAAAGAATTGCATAGATTAATGGGGAAAATATAAAATATGTCAAGGCTGATTCAACCCTTTTTTAAAAATAAGTAAGCGGAGGCCTTTACGGCTTTTTTGTTTACTTTTTTCTTATACATTTCATACACATTGAGAAATAAAAAAATCACTTCATATTTCTGATTTGACTGTAGGATCTTCTACTCATTTTACCTGAGATAAGTGATGTTCAAATCCACTTATGCATGCTCATGAAGCATCTTATAAAATAGAAAGAATTTTGAAATTTTCTCTTTGAATAAAATACTTAGTTTGAAGTTTCTTTGAATTGCATTCCTTATTTATATTTGATATTGCTTGGAATGTTCTATTTTATTTTTTAAAAATTCTGTGGTTAAAAAAAAGACAACTATAGCAAATTATCACAAAAGTCGATTTAAGGCTAATCAGAAATTGGTTTATTAATTACTTACCACATTATTTGAATACTTCTGCTATTGATCAAATTATTTTATACATTAATTGATTCATGCAAATAGACTTAGATTCCTTTGTCCTTGAGAAGTAAATTGAACTAAATCTCTAAGACAGTGCCCTGTAAAGTCATAAACACTCACTGTGATGCATTGGCATGTGAGTGAAGCCTTTAGAACCTTACATTCGTGTAAATCATTCTGTAGTTCTCTTAAAAATGTGTATGTTTTTAAAAAGGTATATGTTTAATATTATGCATAATATATAAACACAATAATAATTTAATAGAATATATAAATAAATATATACTTATATAGAAATATATAATAAATTTATTCTATATTTGCATAGAATATACATATATACACATATAGATAGAGCATGTAGTTGAAGCATTTATGCTATATAAACCATACATCATAGAGCTACACTGTCCAATAGGGCAGGCATTATCCATAGATACATGGTACACTTGAAATGTAACTAACGTGACACTTTGAAATAATATTTTGGACACTTTTGATTAAATTAAAAATATCATTAAAATTAATTTGATTTGTTTATTTTTACTTTTTCAAAATGTGTGCCAGATAACTTAAAATTACATATGTGGCTCACACTGTATTTCTATTGGAAAGAAGTTTTCTAAAGAATATATTGTCTTAATAATAAATATACTCTACAGATTATAAATATATAATATGCTCACTGAAAAATGGCTTTCAAAAACGTTTATGAATAAGTCTAGACAGTCAAATCACTGTTCTGTAGTACTATGAAACTTAGCCCATTTAAAATAGTAAATGAATCATACAATTAGAAAGACTCTATTAATTAATTCACATTTTCATAGTTATTGTACTGGACCTATTGTAATTGCTACAAACTCCTATTTGTTGAATTTACCCTCTCTAACTCTCAGCTCTACACATGTGGTTTTATGAAAGCTTCTCTGTTAATTTCTCTCAAGCCACAGATGATGGCATCTTATCCAAACTAGTGTTGGTCAGAATTTTACTGAATTCTGACTTGAGTCAGAGAATCATATTCTGTTTAGAAGTCCAACATTGTTAGATGAGAAGCTCAAGGATATACAGTGTTCATGTATTCTGTCCTGTGGAGAAAGCCAGGCATCTGTACAAAACAATAATGAAGAATAAAAGAATCCGAGGAGAGACATATAAAAAATGTTTTTTCTTACATGATTCTACGGACTACCTACATTTCCCGCTCCTTATGTTTGGTATCTCAGGGCCCTTATAACACATTTGAGTTTCTGTCATTTGAAATAAAATCATTTTAATTAATGCAGTAATCAGGAGCAAAGAACATCATTATTTTATTAATGCTTTATCTCTTAGTGATTAGATCTTGTGGGGGTAAAGCTTCAGTCTACTTCCTAATTGCAGAAAAAGGAAATTTGATTTTAATCATTTTAGAAATTCTTTTTCTGAATTATATAAAAATACATGTTTATTAGAGAAAAGATTTATAATGTACAGGGAAATATAAAGAAATAAGAAAAACCTGATACCCTATTATTACAAAAAGGCCTCACTGACAGCATTTTATCCCTGATTTTTATACATTTACAATCTATGTCTTTATTTTTGTTTTTATTTTCAAAATGTGTGCAGTACTGGTTATTCAATATTCTTTTCAGTGTTTTTTTTCTGTTTGACATTATACTATAAGCCTATAACCCCATCACTTTGGGATACCAAGGCAGGCAGATCATGTGAGATCAGCAGTTCGAGACCAGCCTGGCCAACATGGTAAAACCATGTCTCTACTAAAAAATATATACAAAAATTAGCTGGGTGTGCTGGCACATGCCTGTAATCTCAACTACTCAAGAGGCAGAGGCAGGAGAATCACTTGAACTCAGGAAATGAAGGCTGCAGTGAGCCAAGATTGTGTCACCGAACTCCAGTGTGAATGAAAAAGTGAGACTCTGTCTCAAAAGAAAAAGCATTTTATCATTTCACCAATATTATATCTAAATATATTTCTTAAATGACAGCATTAATCCTATAGTATAGATGCATTATATTGTATTTATCAATCCTATAAGGTCATTAAGTCTTTTCAAACTTTCCACTAGAATAAATACTGCTGAAGTGGATACATATTCCCATCCATAAATTTTTGACTGAATCTCTGAATATTATCATAGGATCAATAGTCAAATACATACTGGATCAAAAGGATGTGACCATTCAAACATACTTGATTTATGTTGCAAATTTCCTTATTCAAAAGGTGGTAGAAAATTTATATTCTCACCAGCAGCATTTGATGTCCATCTTAGTAAAATTTCATGTATAAAGGATATAATTTTAAAATTGTCTCAATGTTACTTTCTATTTCATTATCATTAAAAATATAATTCAATACATGTATACAGGTAACAATACATTTAAATTAAATATTTTTAAAACAACATCTATTTACAAAATCAAATAATTTACTGAGATTTCAGAAAACATGCAAAACATAAGCTCAGAAAATCTAATAGTGATAAACTGAAAATATAACCATGATATGGAAATGAAGGTAATACAAACTGTAGAGGTGAGTTCACAAAGAATTATAGAATGATATGCAAATCTGAGTAAGAAATATAAGCATATCCATGTAACTGAGAACTGCAGTATCAGAAAGAAAAGTTGTATTTAAAAAGAGGAAAAATAATCAAAGAAGAAGAAAATGAGCATCCATCAAAGTTTTAAAATATTAGCTGTAGATGAAGAGGTACATGATGGAAGAAGTTAGAATAATTGAAATTGAGAATAAACTGAATACGTAGGTTAAAAAAATGCAGGTCTCTCTGTCCTTCATACTATCCCAAATTTCTTTGAAAATTGCCTTCAACTTGTCTTTTCATTTGTAAACACATTAAAAAAGAGTTCTTCAAGGTCAGAGAGGTGACAGTAATAGGTGAAGTAATAGGCAGTCACAAAGAATAAACAGAGTTCTTGCTTCATAGACAACTGCTGTCTTGAGAAGCAGATTTCATTATTTGAAAACAACTCATCTATTTTTCCCCTTTGATATGCTGTTAAAGAAAGTTGTACAAATTATTTAAGATACTGCTTCTCTTCCAATACTCCCAAACTTTGCCGATGCAGAGAAAATGCCCCAAGGTTAATAAGTTAATCCTTTATCATATAGAACCTCACATATATTCTGACGGTGATCAAGTTCCAAAATGTGCCTTAAAACACTTCATTAATAATAGCTGATGTCTTTAGATTTTAAGGTAGGTCAATTACATTTGATGTGATGGCTGAATTTCATTAAAATGTAGAAAACATTAATCTTGCATAATTTTTTTCTTTGGTTTTAAAGAAGGATTTTGGGAGTTTGAAAAGCATGAAAATATGGCAATTTAATTTAAAAGCAAATGTCCAACTATATTTTTCGTTAAGAATGTGTCCTTAGAATATAAGCCCTCAAGAGTAAATGGGCAGTCAATGCCACAACCCAGATTCCCCAAAAGCAGTGCTGAGAGGAAGTTTTGCATGCAGTTTTTTTGGGAACAGGATTTCACAGAGCAGGAATGACAGACAGGGGTATAAAATGTGACCTTTTAAGAAGGCTAGAAAATGTGTTTTCGAATTCTTTGGCTAGCGTGTTTGGAACTCTGACCATACCCATTGATGAAGCATGATACCATGGGCAACACGTCATTCATATTTCCAGGCTACAGGCGCCTGAGTTCTCAATGAGTTCCCATGAGAATCCTGCACTGTGGCATTAGAGAAGTCCCCTGTGTAAAAAGTGGGAGGTATATTTCACAGGTCTGTAGTGAAGTGCTTATAAGTTGCATTTGTGTGCAGCTGATTTCAGCCTCCACAGCCCTGGTTACCATTGCTGGGGTAAAAGGTGAGGCTGGCAGAACGAAATTGAGTGCTAGAAATGAATAGAAACGCAGTCAAACTGTCTAACCACTTAGATTTTTTTCCTACTCTCTGTAAAATCCATAGGATTATTTGACGAAGGTAGTGTTCCCCAAGGTTGAGCGTGTCCTGAAGCCATCCTTGCTCTTCATTATCTACCTTCTCAAGCACACATTTTAGGTATACTCTACCCTCAGCCCTGAGCCAGAATTTCAACTTGTCTGGGTTGCTTGCCTGCTGAAATGATGCACATCTTCAGCCCTGAAGGAGCTGCATTTTTAATTGAATTGTTTTAATATACCAGGGTTGTAATTGTTTGTTCATAGTTCTATTAGCAAGCACAAAGCACCATGAAATACCCACATGAATCTTTTTTTTTTTTTTTCCCCAGACATACTCCTCACTGCCCCATTGTTTAACTGGCAGTCCTAGGTGTTTATGGTAGTCACAGTCAATAGTGCCCCAGTGTACTATCTTCCTTTCTTTCTTTTTCTTTTCTTTTCTTTCTTTCTTTCTTTCTTTCTTCTTTCTCTCTTTCTTTTTTTCTTTTATTCTTCCTTTTTCTTCTTCCTTCTTCCTTCTCCTCTTTCTTGTTCTTCTCTTCCTTCCCCTCCCCCTCCCTCTTCCTCTCCTCCTCCCCCTCCTCTTCTTCCCCCTCCTCCTCCTCTTCCTTCTCCTCCTCCTCCTCCTCCTCCTCCTCCTTCCCCTCCCCCTCCTCTTCCTTCCCCTCCTCCTCCTCCTCCTTCTCCTCCTCCTCCTCCTCCTCTTTCTTCTTCCTCTTCTTCTTTTGTCTTTCAGTCCTACGACATGAAGTGTCCTAAATAATAGTTGCAGCTTCAAGTTCAGCGAACCCTTACCAGATTTTTGTTTGGAAAAGAACCCCTATTTCCTCCTCCCAAATCGTGACCTCTAATCTGAGCGAATCTAGTGTCATAGGAATAGGTATCACAAATTCTGTATATGCGTTAGTCGAAATATCAACTATAAGGGCTGACTGCATTTCAAACTGTTGTTTTATGGACCTGCATATGCTAGTTATTGAGACACAGCATTCACTTTTGGTTTTGGTTTAGCACACTAACTCATTCTAGAAGAAAGGACACCAACCCCACAGGATATTCTTATGATGCTGACTTAGCTGAGACTTTAACCTAATATAGCCTGTTTCTATTAGGTTGGATGCTCTGGAAGCCAAGGTTGATAAAAACACTGGACAATCCCATTGTCACATCCCTATTGCTGCAACTCATTTGTCGGTAAATGAGGTGCTTACTCTCACACACTATTGTGTAACATACAATAGTGGAAAAGCCATTGTGGGAAGGAAAAACATATTCATATTTTGGAGTAGATATTGAGTCTGCAAAAATTTATTACTTACCTTCCAACATATTAAAGATCAGATATAGTCAAAGTGACAAAACATGGATAATTATTCCTCTGCTTTCTTGAAGCCTCAGCATCATTTCTGCTGCTGTTAAGCTGATTATTCAGCAGCACCAGCAGTCTGATCGGCCTTAGTGAGAGGAAGCCCACACTCTTAGATCCACGCACAGCCTCCTTACCTTCATCCGTGGCTCATTTCTCCAGGATCGGGTTGACTGAGGAAAAAGGCTTCCGACATTCTTGGGAAACGTAATCCTGCCCTCATGACTACTTAGTGCTTATTCTGCAGTGAATACTTTCTTGTGAGTCTCAATGTGAGACATGTAAATCTGCATGCAGAGGAAATGCCAAGTGAATGGCTGACAACTCTGCTCTTAGCAGGTTTCCCTTCACTGCTGTCACTTGGAGCCAGTCCTGAATGGAAGTACTTTCCAGCAATAGTCAATCTACAGCCAGTGCCAGTACCAACCCATCTGAAAAGTAGATCTAAGTATTTTCCTTACTGTTCAGTGAGTTTTTGAGCACTTCTGCTCAGGCACTGTCCTGAATGTATCATTTCTGTCACACGATTGCTGCCTGCCATGTGACATAATGGGATGTTCCAATACACAGTTTCTCGGTATCCCATGACCAGACTTTCAGTTTCTATTAGGACCCATTAGCACAATGGGAGCTATTTTTCAAGGCCTGGTAGTTATGACACGGAAAGCATGGTTTGGCTCCGCAGTCCTCAGAGTTTGAGCAGTGACTTCTCTGCTTTGGGTTGCCAGTGATGCCACAGACCCTTTTTATCTACCGTGATTACTTCTAGCATCATCACATCTGTTAGGTCATATATAACTTGAGTCAAGACAGGTGGTACCCAGCTTAGACTTTCTGCAAAAAATTCTGTTGCTCTGAGCACTATGTGAGACTCTCAGCTTTGTAAGTCACTTAATAAATAGGTCAAAACAGAATTTCCCGTTGCTCTCCCAATGTCAAAAGATTGCCTAGTGGTGTACTTCTGTTTTTGTCATGGGGGTGCAAAATGCAGTAATTTGTCTGTATCTTAAACAGGCTACCTCAGTGTTCTTCTGACCATTGGATATCTATAAACTTCACTATAAAGCACTCCCCACCCCAGTCTTCACAGCATTTACCTTTTACCCTCTGGCAACTTGGTTTTACCAGCTTACTTACTGCTCTCTAGGTCCAATTAGCGTGTTTTCTTATTTTGATGGACAAATAATGCTGTTCTGTACAATATCAAGATGAAGAAGTTTCCTGTGAAACAAACAGTATAGTTTCCTGACAACAGGCAATGAAATAGTTAATGCAGCCTTGAGGAAAGAGAAGAATGTGTACTGCTATATCTCCCATGTAAAAGAGAATTTCTTTCTAGCTTCCTTATTGAAAGGAACTGGAAACAGTGTATTCAGCAGATCATGGCACCGGACATGTTGGTGTGTTTCAGTAAAGACCCACTTTTAGCAAGAAGCAGCTGTAAGTAAGGCTAACACTTGATTAAGTTTATAATTGTTTTTTGTTTTCGATGATCCATCTGGTTTTGCAGAGAAAAAAATAGGTGAATCAATAAAGTATATTTTGGGAACAACCGGTCTTGCATAACTTATTTCTGAGGGTAGTAATAATCTATTGCTTATTTACAATCTTGACAGAGTTCAGTGGCAGGTTAAAGTGCTTCCGCTTACCTTTTCTATCGTATGGCTCTTCTGTTGCAGGTCAGAGAATTAAAGTGAGGGCATGCCAGCTACTCGATTTCTATTCAATTACATACTTAGAGATTAAGGAATTAACTACTGAACCATTCAGTGGGAATTGGAGACCACTGGGTCTCCAAACTGGAGAGTTTGGGTACTCTGTGTTCCCTAACACAGGCTCCAGGGTATCTTTAGGGAGGTATTAAAAGAATGATTATTACATATGCTGTGAAGGCCCTTCCTCAAGGAAATATAACTTCCTCCTATGGGTTCAATTGTGTCACCTCAAAATTCATACATTCAAGGCTTGATCCTCAGTGGCTCAGAATGTGACTGTATTTGGAGCTAGAGGCTTTAAAAAGGTAATTAATTTAAAATGGGATTATTAGGGAGGGCTCTAATTCAGTGAATTGGGTCTTTGTGATGTGGTTTGGATTTGTGTCTCTTTCCAAATCTCCCTTTGAATTGTAATCCCCAGTGTTGACAGAGTGACCTGGTGGAAATGACTGAATCACAGGGACAGATGTCCCCCTGGATCTTCTCATGATAGTGAGTTCTCATGAGAGCTGGTTGTCTAAAATGGTGTAATATCTCTCCCTTCATTCTCTTCCTTCTGCTCTAGCCACGTAAGACAAGGTGGATTCCCCTCCGCCTTCTGCCACGATTATAAGTTTCCTGAGGCTTCCCCAGCCATGCTTCCTGTGTAGCCTGCAGAATCGTGAGCCAATTAAACTTTTTGTCTTTATAAATTACCCAGTCTCAGACAGTTCTTTATAGCAACACAAGAATGTTCTAATACATCTTATAAAAAGGGGAAATTTGGTTACAGGTAGGTACAGAAGGAAGACCATGTAAAGACACAGGAGAAAATGGCCATTTATAAGCCAATGAGGAAGGCCTCAGAATCAACCTGCTGATATCTTGATATCAAATGGATATCTACCCCTCAGAAATATGGGAAAATAAATTTTTGTTGTAAGATCCATCCTGTCTGTGGTACTTTATTGTAGCAGTCCTAGCAAACTAATATACTCTTAATTAATGCACTCTGTGTATGTGAACTGACTCAGAGGTGAAAATCAGGTGAGGGATCACAAATTTGCAACGTGGTGATTCACCTTAGCTTTCTGGTTTCCAGATGCTGATTATTCTGTTTCTGGTTTCATGGAGTAAAATGACATCATGATCGGTTGCACATCTATGTTGCATCTTGAAGCACCACAATCTATTAGATAAGCATTCTCACTAATCTCTGTGGGTTAAGACACTCTGCCACCCTAGCTCACTCTGACTTTAAGGACTGCAGTTGACCTCTGCTATTCTAGAATTACAGAATTCTTATTGAAACTAAAGGGTCCAGTAGGAAGCATCTCCTACTTTCACCCCCCACCTGCAAAGGGCATGTTCACTGGGATTTTCAGATTCTGGTGTCTCTTTCACTAGTATGTTTTGTATTATCTTTGTGAAGATATGTCTTCTGGGTCCTCCTAGGGAGTATAGTCAGGTAGGGGATTTTTCAGTCTGTCGTAGTAAGTACATTTAAGTATTTTTATTTCCCTAAGTCTGCTGGTACATTCTCAATACTTATTTTATTGGATAATGGGGTTTGGCTTTGTGTCCCCTCCCAAATCTCATGTTGTATTGGTGGAGGGCAGATTTCCCCTTTGCTGTTCTCCTGATAGTGAGTGAGAGCTCTCCCAAGATCTGACGGTTTAAAAGCACTCCCTCCTTCACTCTCTCTTGCTCCGTCACAGTAAGATGTGCTGCCTGCTCTCCCTTTGGCTTCCACCATGACTGTAAGTTACCTGAGGTCCTCTCAGTCATGCTTCTTGTACAGTCTGTGGAACTGTGAGTAAATTAAACTTCTTTTCTTCATAAATTACCCCGTTTCAGATCGTTCTTTATAGCAGCATGAAAATGGACAAATACAGAAAATAGGTACCAGAAGAGTGGGGCACTGCTATAAAGATACTGAATATGTGAAAGCAACTTTGAAACGGTAAGGGGCAGAAGCTGGCATAGTTTTGAGGTCTCAGAAGAAGACAGCAAGACGTGAGAAAGTTTGGAACTTCCTAGAGACTTGTTGAATGATTTCGACCAAAATGCTGATAGTGATATGAACAGTGAAGTCCAGAGGTGGTCTAAGATGGATGAGGAACTTGTTGGGAACTGGGGTAGAGGTCACTCTTGCTATCCTTTAGCAAAGACTGGTGGCATTTTGTTCTTGATCCAGAGATCTGTGGAACTTTGAACTTGAAAGAGGTAATTCAGGGTATCTGGTGAAAGAAATTTCTAATCAACAAAGCATTCAAAATGTAACCTGGCTGTTTCTAAAGATATTTATTTGTATGGATAAACAAAGAGATTATTTGAAACTGAAACATATTTAAAAGAGAAGCAAAGCACAAAATTTTGGAAAATTTACAGCCCAGTTATGTGATAGAAAAGAAAACCCCATTTTCTGGGGAGAAATTCAAGCTGGCTGAAGAAATTTGCATAAGAAGAGTCAACTGTTAATAGCCAAGACAATGGGGAAAATGTCTCAAGGGAACTTCAGAGACCTTCAGGAAATATCCCCGATCACAGGCCCAGAGGCCTATGAGGGAAAATGGTTTCATGCACCCATCCCAGAGCCCAGCTGTTCAGTGCAGCCTTGAGACATGGTGCCCTGCTTACCAGCTGCTCCAGCTATAACTGTGGCTAACAGGGGCCACGGTACAGCTCAGATGGTGGCTTCTGAGGATGCAAACTCCAAGCCTTGACAGCTTCCATGTGGTGCTGGGCCTGCAGGTGCACAGAAGGTAAAAGTTGAAATTTGGGAACTTCACCTAGATTTCAGAAGATGTATGGAAATGCTTGGATATCCAGGCAGAAATCTGGTGCAGGGGTAGAGCCCTCGTGGAGAGCCTCTACTAGGGCAGTGCAGGCAGGAAATGTGGTGTTGGAGCCCCCATGCAGAGTCCCCACTGGGGCACTGCCTAGTGGAGCTGTGAGAAGTAGGCTATGGTCCTCTAGATGCAAGAGTGGTAGACCTATTGACAGCTTGCATCCTGCACCTGGAAAAGCTGCTATGCCCTGCAAAGCCACAATGTTGAAGCTGCCAAGGCCTTGGGAGCCCACACTATGCTTTACTCTGCCCTTGATGTGAGACATGGAGGAAAAGGAGATTATTTTGGAGCTCTAACATTTAATGACTGTCCTGTTGGGTGTCAGACTTGCATCGAGAAGGTAGCCCCTTTGTTTTGGTCGATTTCTCCCATTGGGAATGGGAGCATGTACCCAATGCCTTTATCCCCATTGTAGTTTGGAAGTAACTAACTTGCTTTTGATTTTATAGACTCATAGGCAGAAGCTACTTGTGTTTTCTCAGATGACATTTTGGACTGTAAACTTTTGCATTATTGCCAAACTGAGTTAAGACTGGGGGACTGTGGAGAAGGGATAGATAATTGTATTTTGTGATATACGTAAGATATATTTCGCAAAATGTATAGATTTGAAGAATGTAAGATTTGGCAGAGTGCAGGGTTGGAATAACATGGTTCACACTTGTGTTCCTGCCCTAGTCTCATGTTGAATTGGAGGAGGGGTCTGGTGGGAGGTGACTGGATCGTGGGAGCAGACTTCCCCCTTGATGCCTTCCTGATAGTGAGTTCTCAGAGTTTAAAAGTGTGTGGCACTTCTCTCTTCACTCTCTCCTGCTCTGCCCTAGTGAGACATGCTTTGCTTCCCCATCATCTTCTGCCATGATTATAAGTTTCTTGAGACCTCCCAGTCTTTATTCCTGGGTTACTTATATCAGTAACCCAATGTATTAATCCATTTTCATAATATAGACCCAATTGTGGGTCTATATTAAACTTCTAAGGACATTTCATACTCTGGCTCATTTAATATGGACCCATAATTGGATCCAGGCTTCAAAGAGCTACTCCTGTAGTGTATAAGGATGCGATCCAGGTTTCAAGGACATTGAACTCTGAGTCACAGGTTTCCAGGTCAATAAATTATTCCCTATTTAGTCTTTTATTCTGCCTTGTCTTCCCCTGACCATCACTCAGTGTATTCTCCTGCAGAACAACCATTCATACACATATTCCTCTGATTTCTGATGGTGTATATTAGCAGTCCCTGCAATTCCTTCAACACATAGGAAATTGCATTTTCCTGTTTAGGCTGTACAGAGATCTAACCTGAGTTTTTGTCTTGAAAGCAATGAAGAGAAACCAGAGTCTGAGATCAAAGATCACATGCAGAGAATAGGAGTGAGTGATGGGAGAATAAAACAGGAAAGAAAGAAAACCCTAAAAAAGGATGCATTATTAAGTTGGCAATCAGCATGAAAAACTTCAGCTTGATTCTGCTGCACTTTATGAAGTGTTTTATGAAATGTGTCTTAGAATGATCTGCCTATGGGATGAAAGGAGGAAGCATTTATCCATTGGCTTTCATCTTGCACTGGTTAAGAATAGCTCCTGGGCATTACTTCTCCCACATTTTCAAGTTGGTCATGCTTAAGTGCTGAACAGGTATCTGCAGACATCCCACAATGTTTGTGACATTAGAAAAATCCTGAAGGCAAGATATATGAAGCAATGACCTAATTTGCAACTATATGAAGCTTATCAAAGCGAGTCAGAAGATGGGTAACTAGAGCAGCAGCTGGAATAAGAGGTGGGCCAGCAACATTCTAAGAGGGGGCCCCAGAAGTTTCTAATTTGAGTGGTAGTTGAACAACTGCCTTAAATGATAAATGTTATGCACTTGAAAACTTTTTTGTAATTGCTATGTTTATGAGAAACTCATACAATTGAACTTTTGACAATAATGTAGATTGATTTTTAGGTCTTGATTATAAATGATAGAAGAATTGAAAAAAGATAGACTAGTGCAGACTTCCCTGTTTGCAAATCATATTAATAGATTCCCTGTTTGTTGGATAAACCTCAGCATAATTCTTTGCTTCCTTCAAGTATTTTTAGTTGCATTTGCCTATCACTATATTCATCAATGATTTGTATCTAGTGAATTTTACACAACAGAGTGGTGCTGCTGCTGATAAAATATGTTGTACTATTTTGCTCATAAATATTTGCTTGAATCAGATCAAAGCTCATTCGCAACATTTGAAAGGTGGAGATAATTTTGGGGGGTTTTGTCAGCTTCTTTTTAAATACACAAATAGAGTTAAGATGGAATTTGAGCTTTCTTTCCCCTTCATAATTGTTGGGGCTGGCGTACACAGAAAGATAAATACCACATGTTCTCACTCATAAGTGGGAGCTAAATAATGTGCATACATGGACATAGAGTATAGAATGATGGACAATGGAGACACAGAAGGGTGAGGAAGTGGGAGGACGGTGGAGATGAGATACTGCTTAATGAATACATTAAGCATGTACCTTATCAAGTGAAGAATACTCTAAAAGCTCCGACTTTACCATTACATAATCTGTGGACGTAACAAAATTACACTTGTGTCCCATCCACCTATACGAATAAAAAGATAAAAATAAAAAAATAATAATTTGGGGGACTAGATTTCTAAGTGGTCAAGTACATAATAGCAAATCCTAAATGATCAAGGACAATGATGCTAACTTGTGTCTTATTTATTACTGTTGTTGCTAATGTCTCTGTAACATTGCAGAGCCTCAATACATGAGTGTTCAGCTAAGCTCATCATTTTCATTTCCATGGCTTCACTCTTCAATTTTATAATCCTATGACCTCTCATCAGAACGTCATTTTTATAGACTGCAATCTGTAAAATAAAACTGAGATTTGCGGCATTCAGAGGTGCCCAATATTGTATCCAATGAGTGTAAATAAACTAAATATATATTTTTCCAGATCTATTATAATTTTATTATTTCTCTGTGATTTCTCATTGCAACTGGCTTTGATTAATTTTCCTTAAACTAACTTTTTTTCTATGTTAAAAAAATTCTTTTTCCTATTTCTGTCTAGTTTTTATAACGATGAGCCAATTAATATTCCTTCTTAAAGTCAGTTTAAATTTGGAGTTTTGTTTCTTGCAGATAAAAGCATCCTTTCTGATATAGCTCCATTTTCCTTAGATGTTTTTATTGGTCTATTATGACATTATTGTTTACTACCATTTTCTAGCAGTTTCAGTGAGGTATAATTTACATGTAATAGATCACATATATTTAAAGTGTACAAACTGATGTTGTACCATCATGAAACCACACCATAATCAAGATACTGAACATATTCCTCACCTCCAAAAGCTTTCTTTTGCTGCTTTTTACTTATTAGTTACAGTAGTATGATGTCTATGAATATATACAGTTTTATACATTCTTCTCCAATCTGAGTTCCTTTTATTAGTTTTTTTGCCTTTTTTCACTGGCTTGACAATCTAGTACAATGTTAAAAGGACATGGTGAAAACAGCCAGCCTTGTCTTATTCTCTACCCAAGAGGAAAGCATTTTGTCTTCAAACATTAAGTACGATGTTAACTATGGTGTATTAGTCCGTTCTCACACTGCTAATGAAGACATACCCAAGAGTGGGTCGTTTATAAAGGAAAGAGATTTAAATGACTTACAGTTCAGCATGGCTGAGGAGGCCTCAGGAAACTTACAATAATAGCAGAAGGAAAAGCAAACATGTTCTTCTTCACATGGTGGCAACAAAGAGAATTATGAGATTCGAGTGAAAGGAGAAGCCCCTTATAAAACCGTCAGATCTCGTGAGAACCTACTCACTAGCATGAGAATAGCACGAAGGAAATCACCCCCATTATTCAATTACCTCCCACCAGTTCCCTCCCACAACATGTGGGGATTATGGGAAGTACAATTCAAGGTGAGATTTTGGTGGGAACACAACAAAATCATCTAATTCTACCACTGACCCCTCCCACATCTCATGTCTTCAAATTTTAAAACACAATCATGTCTTTTCAACAGTTCCCTCAAGGCCTTAGCTCATTCCGTTATTAACCCAAAAGTCCAAGTCCAAGGTCTCATCTGAGACAAGGCAAGTCCCTTCCACATAGAAGCCTGTAAAATCAAAAGCAAGTTAGTTACTTTCTAAACAAAATGGAAGTACAGGCACTGGGTAAACACACTGACTCCAAATGGGAGAAATTAGCCAAAATGAAGGGGTATAGTCCTTATGCAAGTCTGAAATCCAATGAAGCAGTAATTAAATCTTAAAGCTCTGAAATAATCTCCTTTGTCCCCATGTCTCACATCCAGGTCATACTGATGCAAGAGGTGGGCTCCCACGGCCTTGGGAAGCTCTGCCCCTGTGGCTTTGCAAGGTACAGCCCCACTTCCAGCTGCTTTCACAAGATGGTATTGAGTGTCTGTGGATTTTCCAGGTGCACAATGCAAGCTTTCTGTGGATCAACTATTCTGGGGTCGGGAGGATGGTGGCCCTCTTCTCACAGCTTCTCTAGGCAGTGTCCCAGTGGGAACACTATTTGGGGCCTCCAAATCCCGTATTTTCCTTCTGTACTGCTCTACTGGATTCTCCATGAGGCCTCTGCCTCTGCAGCAGACTTCTGCCTAGACATCCATATGTTTCCATACATCCTCTGAAATCTCGGTGGACGTTCCCAAACCTCCATTCTTGTCTTCTGAGCACCCACAGGCCCAACACAATGTGAAAGCTGCCAAGGCCTGGGGCTTGCACATTCGGAAGCCACTGCCCGAGCTGCAGCTTGGTCCCTTTTAGCCATGGCTGAGATGCAAGGCACCGAGTTTGAGACTGTGCAAAGCAGCAAGGCCCTAGGCCTGGCCCACAGAACCATTTTTTTCCTTCTAGGTCTATGGCCCTGTGATGGAACGGGCTGCTGCGAAGACCTCTGACATGCCCTGGAGACATTTTCCCCATTTTCTTGGTGATTAATATTTGGCTCCTTGTTACTTATATAAATTTCTGCAGCTGGCTTGAATTTCTCCTCAGAAAATGTGTTTTTTTAAATTAAAAAAAAATTTTTTTAATCACATCGTCTGGCTGCAAATTTCCCAAAATTCAATCATCTGCTTCTTTTTTAAACATAAGTTCCAATTCTAAATTATATCTTTGTGAATACATAAAACTGAATGCTTTTAACAGCACCTAAGTCACCTTTTGAACACTTTGCTGTTTAGAAATTTCTTCTGCCAGGTACCCTAAATCATCTCTCTGAAGTTCAAAGTTCCACAGATCTCTAGGGCAGGGCAAAATGCCACCAGCCTCTTTGCTAAAACATAAGAAGAGTTGCCTTTGCTTCAGTTCCCAACAACTTCTTTCTCTGTATCTAAAACCACCTCAAGCTGGACTTCACTGTATATACCACTATCAGCATTTTGGCCAAAACCATTCAACAAGTCTCTAAGAAGTTCCAAACTTTCCCACTTCTTCCTGTCTTCTTCTGAGCCCTCCAAACTTTCCAACTTCTGTCTGTTACCCAGTTCAAAGTCACTTCCACATTTTTAGGTATCTTTACAGCAGCACCCCTCTCTACTCGTACCATTTTACTGTATTAGTCCATTTTCATGCTGCTAATAAAGACATACCTGAGACTGAGTAATTTAAAAAGGAAAGAAGTTTAATTGACTCACATTTCAGCATGGCTGGGGAGGCCTCAGGAAATTTATTATAATCATGGCAGAAGGAGAAGCAAACATGTCCTTCTTCACATGGCAGTAGCAAGGAGAAGAATGAGAGCCAAGTGAATGGTGAAACCCCTGACAAAACCATCAGATTTCATGAGAACTCACTATCATAAGCATAGCATGGGGGAAACTGCCCCCATGATTCAATTAGCTTTTACTGGGTCCTTTCCACCACACACTGGGATTATGGGAACTACAATTTGAGATAAGATTTGGGGACACAAATCATATCATATGGTTTTAACATAGAATTTACATATACGTTTGAGTGAGGAATTACTGATATTCTGTTTTCGTCATTGTCTGATTTTACAATCAGGATAATTCTGCCTTCATATAAGAAAGTTGGTGAGTATATCATCTTCTTAAATTTTCTGTTTTAATTACTTCCTTGAAAGTTTGCTAGAATTTATCAGTAAAGCAAGAAGTGAAGATTTATTTGTTTAAAAGTTTTTAACTATCAATTTGATGTACAGTAAGTCCTAACTTAATATCATTAGAAGGTTTTTGGAAAATGCAATTTAAGTAAAAAGACATAAAACAATGTTTTTTCTTCATCAGCATTATAACATTCAATAAAAGGACATTATTTCAGAACCTGATGTATATCATTTTGCTTGAAGTCACACTTTTCAAGAACCTATCAATGACACTAAGTGAGTACTTACTGTGTAGGACTATTCATATAATCTATTTCTTCTTAAGTGAGCTTTGGTATTTTATGCCTTTTAGGGAATCCATCTACTTGCTCTAATTTGTCAAAATAATTGACCTAAAGTTGTTTACATTATTCCCTGACCATTTTTATAGTATTTGTAGAATTTGTAGTGATGTCACTTTTCTCATTCTTGTTATTGTTTTCCATCCCTTTAATTGTGATCAGTATGGCTAGACACTTGCCAATTTTATCCATCTTTATAAATAACCAACTTTTTATAAATTTGTGTTCTGTATTTCACTGACTTATTCTCTTATTTGTATTATTTCCTTTCTTCTATTTTAGGTTTAGTTTGCTCCTTGAATTCCATGATTTTCCACCTTTATTCATTTATAATTTAGCTGTTTAGTGCTATTAGTTTCTTCTCACCAAGTGTCCAATAAAGCAAGGAAATAAAAAATTTCAACATCTAATTGCAAATAAGTTGAACCTAAAGATATTCAATATTGCAAAACAGATTTGTTAGTGAGTGGTTATTATAAAAAATTCTGATTCAATAAAGACTATTAAAAATTTCTACAGATTGATAATTTATGTTAAATAAAATTGGTTCTAAACCAACATAGTGTTCCATTTTCATGCTCTTTAAAAAATTCAAAATAATGGAATAGTCAGAATGGCCATTATTAAAATGTCAAAAAATAACAGGTGCTAGCATGGTTGCAGAGAAAAAGTAATACTTACGCACTGTTGGTGAGAGTATAAATTAGTTCAATCATTGTAGAAAACAGTGTGGCAATTTTTCAAAGACCTAAAAACAGAACTACCATTCAACCCAGCCATCCCATCATGGGGTATATATCCCAAGGGGTATAAATCATTCTATCATAAAGACATATGCACATGTATGTTTATTGCAGCACTGTTCACAATAGCAAAGAATAAAATCAACCTAAATGCCTATCCATGGCTGACTGGATAAAAAAATGTGGTACATACACACCAGAGGATACTATGTAGCTATAAAGAAGAACAAGAACGTATCCTTTTCTGAAACATGAATGAAGCTGCAGGCCATTTTTCTTAGCAAACCAATGCAGGAACAGAAAACCAAATACCTTGTATTCTCACTCATGAGTGGGAGTCAAAGGATGAGAATGCATGGATACGTAGAGGGGACCAGGACACAATAGCGCCTACCAGAGCGTGGAGGGTTCAGGGTGAGAGGAGAAAGAGGATCAGGAAAAATAACTAATGGGTACTAGGGCTTAGCATTGGGTCATGAAGTAATCTGTATAACCAACCCCCATGACACAAGTTTACCTATATATCAAATCTGCACATGTACCTCTATCTGAAAATAAAAGTTAAAAACAAACAAACAAACAAAAATCCTAAGACAAAACCAAAATAATCAAACAAACTAGATAAGCTAACTTTTATTATGACAACCATGTGATTCTATAATTGACATTTGGAGTTCTCTGCCCTTCATTCTGAATTCTTTCTTTCTTTAAAAACATTTCCTAATTTCTCTTTCAGAGTCTAAATGGTTTAAGAAAGATGGATTTACAGCTGTTTCAATATGTGAAATACAGCATATGATCTAAGTCATATCAGGACATTTTATTCATCAGGATTACTACAGGTGTCTAAGCATGTACCACTCATACTAAATCTCAGACTCTTTCTGGAATTAAGGAAAAGATTGTTTCTCTATCTGTGTTAAAGTGTGAAGACATGTAGCTGGAAACATCATAAATCATGTTTCCAGGAAGAAAGCCCGCCTAACAATGACTCTAGGAGAAAGACCATGGAGGAGTCAAGACATTTGCAGCAAAATATAACTGGATCTCTGACCAAACTGTATCTAAAGCCTGCTTTCTGGACTTTAGGCATATTATGAGTTTATAAAGAAAGTATATTGTTTAAACTAGTAGTCTCAGTTTTCTGTTGCAATTAAAGCATGAGAACAGTTACATATGACTTGCATAAGCATCTTTTATTTTGTGGACGTATATGTATGATAAGAAAACTGTGTACATTTTGTGCAGTGAATAAAGTGGATGTTAGTAAATATTTGGCATATTGTGGGCCATCTGGCTCTCAGACTTACTTTTTAGCTAGAGATTGTCATGCATTGCATGTGTTGGAATGGTCAGTATATAAACAGAAGGATGGATCCTTTATTTTCCTGTTCCATAACTATAATAGGTAGAATAATGGCCACCCAATGATATTGAGTTCTAACCTCAGTACACTGTAAATGCTACTTTACTTGAAAAAGGGATTTTTGCAGATATAATTAAATGAAGGGTCTTGAAATGAGAAATTACCCTGGTTATTCAGATGGACCCTAAATGCCATTACAGGTGTCTTTATGATAGACAGAAGGGACATTTTGAAAGACACATAGAAGTGTAGAAAGCAATGTGAAGATGGAGGCGAAGAGGGGTGTGATGCTGCCTCATTAAGTTAAAGGATGCCTGCAGTCACCTGAGGCTGGAAGAAACCAGAAACAGAATCTCCTCTAGAGCTTCTGGAGGGAGGGCAGCCCTATCAACACCTTGATTTTGGATGCTTGACCTTCAGGATTATAAGACAATACACTTCTCTTCTTTTAAGCCACCAAATGTATAGTAATTTGTTACAGCAGCCTCAGGTAATGAATTCAATGGCTTTTCTGTATACCCAAACATGGATGGGTGATGAATTAGATACAAAACAAACAAAAAGAATGAATTCATGGAGGTGGAATAGAATGTCTATTGCTGTAGTTGTGATAGTAGGTGGCGGTCACATGTCTTGCAGAATCTTGAGTATCGTGTAGTGCTGATCCTGGTCATGGTGCTCTGTTAGTTATGCTTTATATTTTTCACGTGTGAGGAGTCATCTTAGCTTTTTTTTTCCAAGCCTGTTTTTCCAGATTTTATATTTTGTGAAGCCTCATGTTTATTTTTCAAACAATTCCCCTAAAACCTTATTTTACTTTTATTAATTGCAATTATAGGTCTGTAACTGATTCAGCAAATAATAATAATTATTATTATATTTTAAATATTAGAAAATAATTATTATTTGCTGAATCAGTTACATAATATAATCATTTGCTGAATCAGTTACATAATATAATAATAATTATTATTATTGTGCTCTGAAGTTTTAAATAGAGAAAAAACAGTTTTCCTAGTACTCAAGTCTGTTGTTGCCTTTTGAATAATAACTAAACGTACAACATTTAAAAAAGTCAATAGTTCCTGGGCATTTGTTGTCTCTTTTCTCAGATGTCCCAATTTAATATAAACAACTTTGTAATTTTGCTAAAACAATATAATCCCTTAACCCTGCAATAAACAAAGTCAACTTTAAGGTTTCTATTGGAGTCATGCTTTGAGTTCAATTGTCAGATGACTCTGACAATCACATTTTACTTTTAATATTCTTTTCTGCTCCAGTGATTTTTCTTCCTCTTTGGCCCACTTCCTTCTGCACTTGGAAGACCAGTCCTTCGTTGCTGAGCATTAGCAATACAACAGATTTTGGGTCACATTCACAGATGCCATCATTTCCCTTCATGTTCTCAATAGCCAATATGCTTATTGAAGTTTAATATGCCTTTGGGAAGCAGTGAACTTTGCAGTGATTAATTGAAAAAGTTTTACATTTACACAGGACATTTTTTCAAAAAAATTTTTACATTCATGAGATGTTTGGAGACTCAATAAACAGGAGGTAGACATTTGTATTACTACAACCCAGGCAACGTTAGACTTAATTTTCTGTTTAGTGTTTAGTTTCTCTTAAGTTCAGTCTACATAATGCCATATATACAAGCCCTTTTCTCTGCAAAATCAGTAAAACATACTAGGTAATTGATAGCAAGAATTGCCGCTTGATAAATTATTTTTCACTAGTTGGTTTGTAGCTTTATATAGAAATAGCCTTAAGGCCAAGTGTTAAGTTTATTTCTCTCTCCTATCAAATGGAATTCACACAGAATTAATTATAATTTCCTATGTCTTTTATACTTCTACTCATGTGAGCTACACTTGAACAATAAAAGAGAACTAAATAATTATCCAGGAGAGTAAATGCATGACAATCTGGGACGCTGAAGCCAAAAATACACAGTTTGCCTTTATCGCTACAACCCTATACGGCCTTAGTTGCTGATCAAGAGAAAAATATTACATGTCACGTGGCCTCAATACTTAAAATGATTAAAATCAATGTCATATTCAAGATTTACCTATTGCACTCAACACTAAACATGATGGAAATATGTGAACACCACAAGGGATCACTTGTTTCTACAATACGCAATATACCGGAGAGCTGAACTGCTCATACAGAGATTATTAGCATTACAGAACTTTTTAAGGTGATATGTGGAACACCTGAGCTCACTGCAATAGCAACAAGAAGTGGCTGTGAACTTCTTTCAGTGCTATAGTATATACTAGCATAGTTTTATGCAGTTAGGACTTAGTACTGCAGATTTACATTTGTTTACATTTCTCTAGACTGAATGGTACAATGTATGGCCTGTAATCGTGTGTGTAAATTTTCATGAATTTTAACTTGTACTTATTTTTTATTTATACAGAGACAGGGTTTCACTATGTTGCCTGGGCTGGTCTTGAACACCTAGACTCAAGAGATCCTTCTGCTTCAATCTCCCAAAGTCCTTGGATTACAAGTGTGGGCCACATGCCCAGCCAAGTTTTAACTATAGATTTGTGTATACTTTTTGATAGTAAATAATAAAATAGAAAAAATAAAAGCATTATTGTTACCTCCTTGTAAAACAGGACGCTTGTAACTGTGGGGTGCTGGGCTGGCAGCTTATCAGCTACTAGTATTTCAAAGCACAATATGTTTGTAATGCCATTGCTGTCTATGAACAAGCTTTTATATTGTTGGTGCAGCTATATTATTTTAATGTCAATAAAGTCTTGAAGTTTTTAGGGAATATCATGCTGATAGTAATCTGGACAATATTAATAGAATTTTGATTGTTAACTGCAAGTTCTATATACATTTGCCTTTTCCAGAGAAAGACCTGTAAATGAACATCCTATAATACCATCCTAAAATGAGTATATGATCACAATACAGATAAATTATGGGGCTATATTTTGCATTTTTAAAGATGTTTACTTTTCTAGAATAATAGAATTAAAGGGACTTTAGAAATTTAAAAAAAAATTAACCACCATATTTTTTTGGAGTAAAAAAGTTGAGTCAGAAAGCAATGACATGCTGAAAGTGATGCGATTTATGGCAGGAGTGATACTGGCATGTAAGTCTTCTGTTGCTTACTTTTATGCCTTTTCTGTGATATGAGACTTTACAAAGAGGACACAGAAGAATCTTTTAAACAGAAAAGGTATTTAGTGCATATAAATAGCAATATATTTACAAGCATTACATTTAACAATTTTTTTTTTTTTTTTTTTTTGAGACAGAATCTCACTCCGTCACCAGACGCTAGGCCTGGAGTGCAGTGGTGCAATCTCGGGTCACTACAGCCTCTGCCTCCCGGATTCAAGCAATTCACCTTCCTCAGCCTCCTGAGTAACTGGGACTACAGGTGCTGCCACCACGCCCAGCTAATTTTTGTATTTTTAGTAGAGACGGGGTTTCACCATATTGGTCAGAATGGTCTCGATCTCTTGACCTCATGATAAGCCCACCTCGGCCTCCCCAAGTGCTGGGATTGCATGTGTGAGCCACCGTGCCCGGCAGCAAGAATATTTTTCTTAGCCAATGCTATGAACTCAATATTTATTTTTCCCCCAAATTAGTATGCTGAAACCCTAATCCCCAATGTGATGTTGTTCGGAGGTGGGGTCGTTGGGATGTGATTAGATAATGAGTGTGGAGACTTCTTGATGGGATTAGTGCCCTCATAAGAAGAGATGCATGTGAAGATACGACCAGAGGACAGCTGTCTATGAGTCAGACAGCATCCCTCATCAGACAACACTGGATCTGATGGTGCCTCAATTTTGGACTTTCCTAGACTTCGGAACTGTGAGAAATAACTGTTGTCTACAGTGCCCAGTCTATAATATTCCGTTATAACCTCCCAAACGAAGACACTCACATTTAGTTAATGTCAAGAGAATTTCTTGTAAAGGGGCCCTGGTGGTCAGACCTGGCCTGGTTGTTACTGGTTACAGGATGTAGAGTACTAAGTCACTTTAGCCTCAGATGCTTTATCTGACAATAAGATTATGTGACCTTACTGTAGAATAAGAGTTAAGGGCTGGAGGAGACCTTAACTCTTGCCGTACAATTCAAATTTATGCCATTTCCTCTGTCATTCCACATCTACGTGGGGCATTTGCCATTGTAGATGAATTGATGGCTGAATTCTTGGCGATGGTTCCGTTCCTTATCTTTATTCACAAAAGAGCGAGAATCCGCTGTCTCTGCTCAGGTCCACATGTGTTTCTTGCCAAGCCTCTCCCTGAAATACTGCCCAGCTGGTCACAGACAGTCAGGCATAGATTGTCCTTCCAGGGGAGCAAGCCCTGAAGAAGTGCCAAGATTGTCACTGAGGGGCCGTGAATACTTATTTGCTCTGAGCATTTTCCGAGGATGAATAAATACATATTTGATAAACATATATAGCTCTACATGTAGCTAAATTTTAAATACATGAAAGTGCTGTTGTGAAAGAGAAGATCTATTTTAAGGCTCCAGAGTATTCAGAATACATTTTTGCCTACTTTCTCAGATTCTAAGATTATCTAATCTACTAAATGTATAATAAAAACTGTCATATGGAGATCTGGCAACTGTTTTGACCTTAACAGAAGTCATCATATGAGAGAAAGTTTGGAGTCTGGACTTTGACATTTCCTCATTACCATTAACTTTTGCTAAGAAATCAGAAGACCCGTGGCCTCAGGGATAAACAGATAAACCAAAATGAACTGAGAGATTGACGGTTGATAGTGGTTTAGTGAATAATATTTTCATGGAAATATTTTTAATTTTTATTAAAGGCTTAAAGTCTTCAGCAATTCACAGTGGAAGTTTCAGGTGCTACACCAAGCTTCTAGAGAACGCATTTTAAGGCAAAAGGATTTTCATCGCCTCTCCAATCACACCTTGCTCTGATTTTGGGTATTACCCACCCTGCATACTCATTTTCATCCTCACGTTGCTTTGATTATTAGGAATCTTCATGCTTGAAAAGCCAGCTCCGCTACTCCTCCACAGAGTGAGGGAGGAAAACAGCACATTTTTGCAAATTTCAGTGCTTTTGAAAGGAATAATGAAAAGGAGGTGGTGCTGCTTGAGAAGGCGGGCTACAGATGGAACAAAAGGTTAACTCAAATTCTGCTGAAAATAGAAAGTAAAAATAGTAATGATGATCTATACAAGAGCAGAAAACACAGCAAAGTGAAGTTATTCATTTTGAATCAGCAGCTTCTTTTAAAACATCCTCTGGTTGTTCAAAGGGTTTTATTTTACAAATTGGCATTCAGTAGGCACGTCTGACAACTGGTTCAATGCGTCTCTTTTACCAATTGTCAGCAATAGTTTTCCTTTGGTTCAGATGAGGCACTTCAATGTTCTGAGGTAGTTTCTTTGAGGACAAATAATCCAACTTTTTCTTCAAGAATTCTTTACTTTAAAAGAATTCAGTTTAACTGTGCTCTCTGGTTATTCTTCGCTGTATCTATAACTGCTTTCTGCTTCTGCCACCACTAGAAATGGGAGTTTCCTTGCTTTTAGATATCAATCTTTTGTCTGTCTGGTACCTCACCCCATAAAAAAGGTAACCCGTCTTCACAAAGGTTGCAATACTGTTAAAAAGAAGCTACTTTTATTAGAGACTTCTGAGGAATGTACAAGTGGGGTGTGTATAGGAATGTGACTGAAATACAGGAATCCCTCCTGAACATTTTGTATGTGTGGCTTGGAATTGAAGCAGAGCAATCTGACAAGATTGGTTTTAGTTACTCCTTGTCAAATCTTAACCCCAGCCTGCACTCACTCTTGAATAGCCTCAGATCTTCTTGAATCAGAAAAAACAAATAAACACAAAATAGGAAGAGGCTGATACTTTCTGAAACAAATGTAAGTGCCAAAAGAGGTATGCTAAACCTAGCAATTAATACTTCATAGAGTCTTTTCTGTGTTATAAACAGAATCTTTAAAACCATGCTGAAAAAGTAAATTATTTCAATCTGCAATACCATCATCACCTGATGGTGGGAGCTCAAGTAGCCAGTGTACACACTAATGGTATGAAAGATTTAAGGCATTACTTAAATGTGCTGTTTTCCAGTGCATTTTATCACTTTGTTAGTAATACAATATCCTATTTGAAGGTTTTCCTATTCATGGACTCTTACAAGCAAATAATGTCATAGTTCTACCTGGGACTTAAATGTAAATACACTGTTTTACATGTATTTGAAAGTGACAGACACTTTCAAATAGAGCATGCCATCATCACTACATTTTGATAATACAGATATCGAAATGTCTGTGATAAACGATCAATCTGTTGTTTAGGAAGTTAATTCCACTTGCATAAGATCATTAGGGCAGAGACTGCTAGTGTAGAGACTCCTCAACTTTTGATTTTGTAGATGATAATGAATAAAGACTAACCACTTTGCTTTGTAACTATAGGGCTAAGTTTGGGCCAGTACATTATAAGTAAACATGTTTATGTATAGTTATATACAGTTTCCACGGAGTATCATTAAAGGTCAAGACATGACCTTGTTTTTTCTGTTTTCTTTTTCTAGTTGGCTGAAATGGGGATGTGATGGTAAGAGTTTGAGCAGGCAGCGTACACATTCATGACAGCATCACAGAGTAAGATAGGGGAAACTTGCCTTTCTTTGGTAAGTTAACCTTTACATGAGAGAATTAATATTTTGTGAGTTTATGCCAGATTACCTTTGTTTTTAACAGCTACAGGAGACAATAAAAAAAATAAGAAAATTGGAATTTAGTTCTCTAGTACCTAAATCAAATCCAGGTATTCTTTATATTAAAAACCATACAGTTTCAGTATACCTGTGATGGGTCCGTGTTGTAGGACTTTGTACTCTATCTGGGATCTAGCCTGTTTAATTAAGATTTCTTCAACACTGTCCCATAACTATTGCTTTACTGCATTTTATGTTATAATAGATGACATTATTTTATGAATTCATGTTAAATGCTTGAAGTACTAGGGATTTAAAAGTACTTTTCAAGCATTAATTTTTATGTAAGTAAAAAGTTTCACATTATAACACTTTATAAGATGTGAATGAAGACATAAAAGTCTTCTTCAAAAGTCACTGTAACTTGTGAGAAAAATAGAGAGTTAGAATAAGAAATAGGGCGGTTAGACTTGATTTCCTCTCCTATCATCAATCTGTCTTATTCACTTCCTTCCAATGGATTCTTTTAGTAAAATTCCTATTTCCTTCAAACAGCTGGTAGTAGTCTTATCTCCTAATGATATACACCACATTAAAAAATGCTACTAATCTAAAAATTCTACTCTGTGAAGATAAGCATATGGTTTAGAAGATGAAAAATGCTGACTATATGATTACATCCCTGTCTACTTGTATAATACGTGATCATTAAGCCATTCATCATTCTTTCTTTGGACTTAATTTTGGGGCTGGGAAAAAGGAAGATGAGGGAACAGAGAATCGATTAACTTTCACTTGGCAGACAATGGTTTTTGCCCCCTGATGTCCTACATGTTCTTTATTTTAAAAGTGACTATAAAGAACCTTAGTGACTTGCCAGTTAGTAACGGAGTCATAGCTTATCTCTGGGGTTTAAAAGACTTTTAAGTTTAGAGATCTTTCTACTGCTTCAAGCTGTTTCTTTTAACCTTGATACAATCTTTGGAATAAAAGAAGAACTGATCTACCATTCCAGCCATGCCCCTTAGTAACCATGTGATATGAGGCAACTTACTAAAATTCCCTATTTACTAAAATAATCTAGTAATAGTCTGTGTATTAAGAGGCAGTCATGATAATTGCATAGGGTAGTGCATGTGAAATACTTTGCACAGATCATGACACACGGTAAGTGCTCCATAATTTATTCTTCATAAACATCTTAAACAATAGCAAATATAAAAATAATAGAAAAGTGGAATATTTGGTAAGGTTAAGCGTCAAGACAAAACAAAATACCTCTAATTTTTCAATCAAAGGCGAAAAAATTTCAGGAAGGAAAATGTCTAAGTGTAGGCAAGTGAGAGATTCTAAGTCTATTTCACAGAAGTACAAACTTAACTCATAATTTAGTTTAGCAAGCACTGCAAGTAACAGTACACAATTCTGATCCACCATAAATAGGGTAGAGTAAGCCAACAGAATTTTAAACGGTAATATAGGTTACATTTATTTTAAAAATAAATTTATAACTGTGCTCTTGAGTGATTCAAACCCATGAAGCTCTTTTGAATTTACATTGTTTCAGTCGTTATTTTCTGGATACCTGAAGCAATGAGTGTCCTTAACCTAGAGGCAGTCAATTCCTTCCTTTTTCTAAGAAATTCAAGGTTTGTTTTTTCAAAAACAAACAAACAAAAAAACACAGATAAATCCCAAACAAACAACTAACCCATGACTAGTTTAAGCTGAAGAGCAGAAATTTGAAACTCCTTAACAGAAAGGAATTTTCTAAAATCTCATAGATGGGGTTACTGATTTCATTTTTCACTTAACGGTAATAATTCTACTAATATTTATTGAGAGCTTACAGAATTCAGGCACTTTAGAAGGCACTTTTACAATGTTGAGGAGAACCAAGTGTGATTTGACTACGTTTGGCCCTTATACTCTAGAAAGAGAGATAGACATTAATTAATAACAAAAATGTAAAACAATTTCTAACCACTATGCACAAAGGAGAGGTTTGTGGAGCTATGAGACATTATGCATAGAGAATCTGACCTAAAAAGGGAGGTCAGGGAAGTGACAGTTAGGCTGAGATCTGAAGGAGTTAACCTGACGAAGCATAACGAACTTTTACAAAGACATATGGCAACAGGAAGCACAACCAGTGTGCCCAAAGTAGACAAAGTGGGAGCACAGTGAGAGATCAGGCTAAAACATGCCTGGGGAAGGAGTATGGAGAAAACTCTTAGCACAAAAAGTTCTGTGTTAATAGCTAAGGGGATTGAAAATCAATGAAATAGTTCATGTCTTTAGTTAGAGGGGAGCAGGGAAGGGGAATAACGTGATCAGAGAGACCACTCTGAATACAATGTGAAAAATGGACACGCTAAAGTGCCCTTCCAGGTACTTCTACGGGGAGATTGTGACATCTCTTTCTTTCCCCAGATATTTGTTAACTTCTGTTAAAGTAAATTACAATGGAGATTGTTCCTGAAGAGTACCAAGCAGACAAAGTCAGTTAGGCCTCATAAGTAATCTAAACCTTGCTTGATTTGCAAATATAAGAGAAACTTCAGTTGAGCTGTTTTTTGTAAATGCCTATATTCAAGAAGAACAGAACTTAAGCTCACCTAATAAAAAAAAATGTACAAATTTGTAATTAAGGAAATAGGGATTTTCCAACAAGAAAATAAGGAAGCGAATTTAAACCAATTATTATTATTTTTTTAATGCTTCACTTCTGTGTTCATCCTATAATATCTTGCCCCTGGGGTCCCCTTGATGGAGCTTCTGAAATCACTGTGGTTTGGAGCTACCTGATTCATGAATCTCTATTTGCCCAAATAAACACTTTATAATATTACTGTACCTTAGTTTACCTACTTAGTACTTCTTGTGGGCAAAGACTTTATTTATTACTTTTTGGGTTGTATGGTGCTAAAGTCAAATTATATAGCAAGGTAATATTTGCAGATGAAATAAAAGTACACATCAATTATTTAGATAACAGAATAATTAAACTGATCACTTATTACCATTTTATTTAACTATATGAACAATCCAAGCAGGTTTATTAATTTTTTTTTATCTATATTATGCTCTGTTGTAAACTCTAAACATAACATAAAGGTAGTTAACTTTGGGTTGTGGAGTTGTTCTTTCTTCTCAGTAGCTTTGTCTGCAAATCAAACTAGGAGATAGTTGCTGAGTTGTCCATTTTTTACTTTTCTTACTATTGTTCTATATTAGACCTAAATGTTCTCATAACTTTTTTTTTAGGGAAAAGAAAACAAAACCATGACCAATCTAATAGACAGATTGTGCTTCTCACTCTTTTACTTGGGATATTTTCTTTTCTGTAACTTAATCAGCTCATTTTGTGTTTTGAATTCAAAATGAAGTAGGCAATGTATTTTATTTACCTTGGAAATAGGCTTGCATGCTATATCCTCCAAACTGTCTTTTTACAAACAAACGACTAGGAGTTACCGCATAAGAGGAAATAATCACGTATAAATATTAAGTGACTATTTGCTGAGAGTTTATATCCTCATAGCATTTTTCACATGAGATCTGGTGTGTTCAGGAAGGTATAGCCATAGGCCCTCATAGCATTTTTCAAAGGCTGAGACAAGATGTTAGATAGTGTCTCCATGCTGTTAATTGGGCCATTTCAAACAGGTACTCCAAAATGTTCTGTGTGTGTGTGTGTGTGTGTGTGTGTGTGTGTCTATATATATATATATATATATATATATACACATTTTAAACATAATATCATAAATATTAAAAAAGAATACTTTTTTAATTCTATAGACTCTTATACCTTACATTTGCCGTTCGAATTGACTTCAAAGTTGTGAAATGACATTCAATTACTCTAAATGAGCACCCATTAATTTTTTTTTTCTTCCTCAACTTACTGGCTTTCTAATTCCATAAAGATGTGAAAACTGTGTCAATTAGTGTAGTACATATACAAAATCATTCGGAAAAGTTCAAGATAAAGTACAGTTTCAGTAAAATTGGACATAATGTAAATACTGTAGCTCTGACAAAAATCATAGATAGAATACAATTTATTGTAAGATATTTAAGATAGTCTTTGAGATTTTTTTTTTTTTTTTTTGTAACTTTGAAAAGGAAAAGAAGGCAACTCGATTAGTTCCGGCCTCATTGGTGGCTTGTTAATTCTGCTCAACTAATCAGATAATGGTTCTAAGGTTTTCAAATATTCTAAATGGTTTTCTGAATTCAGTAAAGGTCTTTCAAGGCGTTGATCTAAAGAAAAGCTGAGAATAAACAGATTCCCACATGAAGTTCTTAACGATATTCTGCCAAGTTCCTCCATCATTCTCTTTGAGTCTTAATCCCTCTTTAAGTTTCTCTATCTTATTCCAGATTTCTCTTTTTTAGTTTCCTTCCAATATTCATTTTTTTGTCTTATATTTTCTATCTTTCTCAGTCACTCTATTCTTTCTTTCTACATTTCTTTCCGTAGCTAGCTATACTAATATCACAGTTCTGTGACTGTCTCCATGTGCTACGTGTAAATCTCATTACCCACATATTCATGAACAAATTTGGTATAACTACTACCCTAACTAGCAACAAAAGAAAGGCATCTGTTAATGTCATAAAATCCAGCTTTTCTTTGGGAAGTCCTTCAAATTATTTTCAAAAGTCATTTCTTTATTCTTTTTCTTTTAATATATATTTTAGGGAACTTTAGGTTCTGGGGTACATATGCAGAACATACAGAATTATTGCGTAGGTATATACATGGCAATGTGGTTTGCTGCCTCCATCCCCCCGTCACCTAGATCTGGCATTTCTCCCCATGTTATCCCTCCCCAACCTCCCCACCCCCTGCTGTCCCTCTCCTATTCCCCCACAACAGACCCCCATGTGTGATGTTCCCCTCCCTGTGTAAATGTGTTCTCATTGTTCAACACCTACCTATGAGTGAGTACATGTGGTGTTTGATTTTCTGTTCTTGTGTCAGTTTGCTGAGAATGATGGTTTCTAGATTCATCCATGTCCCTACAAAGGACACAAATTCATCATTTTTTATGGCTGCATAATATACCATGGTATATATGTGCCATATTTTCCTTGTCCAGTCTATCATTAGTGGGCATTTGGGTTGGTTCCAGGTCTTTGTTATTGTAAACAGTGCCATAATGAACATACGTGTGCATGTGTCTTTATAATAGAACAATTTATAATACTTTGAATACATACTCAGTAATGGGATTGCTGGGGCAAATGGAATTTCCATTTCTAGGTCCTTGAGGAATCGCCACACTGTCTTCCACAATGGTTGAACTAGCTTACACTCCCACCAACAGTGTAAAAGTGTTTCTATTTCTCTACATCCTCTCCAGCATCTGTTGTCTCCAGATTTTTTAATGATCGCCATTCTAACTGGTGTGAGATGGTATCTCAACGTGGTTTTGATTTACATTTCTCTAATGACCAGTGAAGATGAGCATTTTTTCAGATGTTTGTTGGCCTTATAAATGTCTTCTTTTGAAAAGTGTCTGTTCATATCCTTTGCCCACTTTTGAATGGGTTTGTTTTTTTTCTTGTAAATCTGTTTTAGTTTTTTGTAGATTCTGGATATTAGCCCTCTGTCAGATGGGTAGATTGCAAAAATTTTTTCCCATTCTGTTGGTTGCTGGTTCACTCTAACGATTGTTTCTTTTGCTGTACAGAAGTTCTGGAGTTTAGTTAGATCCCATTTGTCTATTTTGGCTTTTGTTGCTAATGTTTTTGATGTTTTAGTCATGAGGTCCTTGCCTATGCCTATGTCCTGGATGGTTTTGCCTAGATTTTCTTCTAGGGTTTTTATGGTGTTAGGCCTTATGTTTAAGCCTTTAATCCATCTCGAGTTAATTTTAGTGTGAGGTGTCAGGAAGCAGTCCAGTTTCTGCTTTCTGCAGATGGCTAGCCAGTTTTCCCAGCACCATTTGTTAAACAGGGAATTGTTTCCCCATTGCTTGCTTTTGTCAGGTTTGTCAAAGGTCAGATGGTTGTAAATGTGTGGCATTGCCTCTGAGACCTCTGTTCTGTTCCATTTTCTTTTTTATTAGGTGGAATAAAAATTAGCCTTCAAAAGGGAGTAGATCCCTTGTTTCTTTTTTATATTAAAAAAAATGCAGAGTGAAATGTTGCGTATCTGGTCATTGGCTATAGTAAAGAAGTGAAAAGTTAATATGAGAGTGTTACAATTGTAATGTAAGAATTTAGAGTTTTATGAATTCTGTTCTGTTTAACCTTCTGTTTTTGCTAATATATTTTATAGGATATAGGGTAAGTTAGCACCAACCAAAGACCCCAATTTATGAACTATGAAAAGATAGACCTTTGTCTCTTGCTTATGTCACCAATGAGAGATAAGCACTCAGGGCTGGTTGGTTAACTCTGCTCACTTTAGTATGTTACATCAATCTCTATTTCAGTTCTCCCTGTTTCCTAGCCAGCCACAAGAGGAAAAGAGCCAAGACAGCAATAAGCATTCTATTTCAGGACCTAGAATTGGCACCAGTATCTTTCGCCAGTGTCCTGTTAGCCAACACTTAGTTACAAGATCTGAAGGAGTTACTAATATGAAACAAAGGGAAGATGGACATTTTTCAGCCACTAGCAGTTTCTGTCACAATTCAAAAATTGTAATTGAAGACAAATTATTTCACCAAAATTCTCTCCACTGCTGTAATGTGTTTTGTAATCTGGTTTATTTCAGCTTAATTAGTGATCAGTTGTTAATACAGAGTAATTTTTTTTAATGTTGAAAATCATCCATGAACTTTTTTGTGTACTATCAAATATATATAATTATAGAGTATCTAGGAAACAGCTGGTGATTAAAATATGTCTTCAGACATATTAAGGGTTGAATCATGTCCTATTTTACCCTGTGTTCATGAAAAAGTTATTACAATAGTTGTCAGGACCCTATTGGGCCTGGGTTTCTGCAACATGTCTATCTCTCTCATGTCTCTCTTCCTAAGGACATGCCAGCCACACTGTCATTCTTAATTTTTTTTTCAAAGTGTCAGACACTCACTCTCTCACCTCTGAGGCTTTATTTTAATGTGCCTTCTCCTAGGATGTTCTTGCCTCTATGATCTCTGTAAGGTTTCCCCTTTGCCTCCTTCAGGTCTTTGTTTAAATGTCATTGTCTCAGTAAAACTTACCTTATCCTTTCTTTTTAAAATTTAAAATCTAACCACAGCATTTTCTATTATTCTTCTATACTTTGTTTATCAAGTTGAATTTATTAGCATTCAAGATTCTGTATATTCTGCTTATTTATTTTGTTTATTGACCATCTTCCACCAACCAACTGGAATGGAAGCTGAGGGCACCGACTTTTGTTAATTTTTTGTTTGTTTCTCGTGACTACAGTAGTTTCTAGAACATAACATGGTCATTAGTAAATATTCAATGGCTAAGTGAATGAATGAATAAATGAATGAGTAATTGAGTAAATGAATCAGAAAAGCTACAATGATTTTAACTCTATTTGCCAACTTGAGAAAATTTGATTTGTGCATTGATGCTTTTCAATATTCTCTGTCTTTACCTAGTCCATGATAGTATACTTCATGTTATTAAAATAACTTAGTGATTTTTAAAAATTAGGTTTATGTACTCAAAATATCTAAGAAAAATAGTCTTCTGTTGGAAAGAATATTTTATAAAATTATGAATGGTAAGATTAAAGCTAAACTTAGGCTTGAAAATGTCCAAGTATTAATTTTAATCAGTTAATCCACTTTAAAATATCTTTACAAATCATAAAATTGCATTTATTGTAGGATTATTCCAATAATAAAATGTTTTAAATAATTTTCTTACATCATGAAGAGAATTCTTAAGGCTAATAGCAAAGCTTTGAATTTCATGGCCTCTTATAAGTTTATTTTTAATGCTGCGATAATAGTTCAAATGATAGTTTCAATCATTAGTGCCATTCTGTATTGCAACATAAGCTACTGGAGCTAGTTATTTAACATAAATTATTTTTATATTAAATTGTACCATGCAATGTTCTTTGATATATATTTTCTGAGTACCAATTAATACCCAAGTGGTAGTTAAGCATCAGATTAATGTTTCCATTCACCACATGAAGTGATTCTGAAAATTCTTGTGGAGGTAATTGCAAACTTCTTTTAGGTACAAATGCACTAATTTAGTTACATAGTCCGCGGAGTCAAGTCTGAAGTTAGCATAAACAAGGTGTGGTTAAACAAATTGTTCTGTGCAAAATTGTCAAGAATGCTTCAAAGTGATAATTAAGATAATAACACATGATATCCCCAAGGGAGCGAATTGCCAGGTAGCATATAATAAAATCAGAACTTTATTACATAATTTAAGTACTTCGCTTATATTTAAAACAGCCTCCCAAAAAGAAAAGTGAAATTCAAAAATTTTTGGTGACCATGTACTTATAAATTTCAGTAAATCTATGTAAATGAGAAAGATCCATCACACACTGCCAAATGGCATTTTCCAGAATAGAAATTAAAAAAAAAAATCTTAGTAAATTAGTGGGGTGAAATGTGCTGTGACAGAGCTTTTCTCATGCAGAGGGGAGAGTGTTGCTGCAGCATATCACAAGGAAGAGCCACTGATCTGCTACCCTCAGACAAGATCTTGCAGTTGAACTTTTAGAGACAGGAGCTAAAATTTCTGATCTTACAGTGGCAACTCAAGCTAATAACAAAACAATAATAACATTAATAGTAATCAATCCCCATAATAAAGATCAACATTCATTGAACACAGTGTGTGTCAGACAATGTGTTAATCAATTTCAATATATTAGCTTTCACATCAGTGATGGAACATGAGATTGTTATATTCATTTGACAAATGAGAAAATTCATCAAAATTAGCAAATAAGAGAGAGTGCATTAAAGCTCAGGTATGTCTTTTACGATTCATGATCTTGAGCACAACATTAGACTGATTTCGTGAGTAGGGTCGATACCCCTTGAGGGCATATTGTACACCATTTCCAGAATTTTCTTGATCATATACCTCACATTTCTGCAGGTGCGTGTTGAGTCTGCTGTGGTCCATGAAGGGATTTTCCTAAATGTTGATCCTTTATTTTAGTCATTTTGCATTTTCTCTTTGATTCAGGAATGATGCAATACTGCTCTGCTGAGGAATCAAGCTGCTAACAGAGTGTCCTTTAAAATATCTCTTACCTAGCTTCTAGTTTATAATCTATAATGAGAGCGTACTGGCCTGTTACCAAGCTTCAAATGCTTTCATAACTTTTTACTGGGACATTGGCATTTCTAAACATTTTTGGCAAATTATATTACCACTGTGCATTCAACTTTTGTCCTCTGTGAAATGGGTACGGTATGGCATTTTCCCCATTGCTATGTTGCTGATTAAATGAGAAAGCCTATTTTGAGGTGGTGGTACAGTGCTAGGGAGGCTTCTGCCACAGGGACAGTCACCTGAGATATTTTCTTTTTTATATAATAGGTAGTCAATGAAATGGGCTCGATGGAATCAATGTTATTTATAAAGGGCAACATTTACACTGGGACAAGCACAGTAATGGTACTAGGAACTGACACAAGGGTGAATAAAATAGACTTATTTCCTGAACGTTTGTGTACAAATAAGTAGGAAATATCAACATATGTCCAAGAAGGACAAGGCCAGCAGGCATGCGATATACTGATTGGCTTGGGGAGTGCGTAACTGAGGAAGGCCACTCTGAGCACAGTTATGTTTATGATGAGGCCCAATATTGAGAAGGAGCCAGGTGGATGAGGAGCACTGAAGACCATAAAGATGACTTACACAAAAGCTGTTGTATGGTGAATGGTGTGGAAAACTGGAAGAATTGAGAGGGCATGGTGAAATGCGGGCATTGGGTGCCATGGACCGGAACGAGAAAAGTATGTGGATAGATGATGTGGTTTCGTATACTGGGGACAAAGGTGCTGAAGACAAGCCTGGGAAACCTCTGTTTGTTTCATGTCTGGTGCCTGTGGGGCCACCTGTGGCCAAGGAGTACCTGTGGCACCTGGAGGAGTTGAGCCCGCACCTTGCGGTCGCCACCTCCTCCCTCCCCCGTCCCTCTTATTCCCAGTTAGCTCTGGGCAAACAATCTAATCACACATTACCGAAGAAGAAACCGAGAAAACAGCCTTGTGAAGTGTGCTCTGTCGGGATACGTTTCCCTTAAAGGCTGCGAGCTTATCTTTTCTGCGGCCTTGCAGCCCTACAAAACGGCTTTGCTCAGTTGCTTTTGCTTTGAGTCTTTTTAAATGGATCAGCGAAGTCAATGGAAGGTCATATTTGCAGTCTTTGTTGTTTAAAGGTGAAAGTAAACACAGTGAGAGCTGCAGAAAGAACATTTCAAGCTGTGTTTTGAACTATGCAATGATTTGAAGGAAGTCGGGAAATTAAGGTAATTAGGCAGAGCAGAGTGAAGGCCCGTAGTAAAAAGGCTGCAGATTTGATTCTGTCATCCTTCTGACCTCTGCTAGTGACAGCATTTAAAACATTTGTTATTTTTTGCCTGGGTAATGAAGTACCATGACCTAGATATGTACTGTGACTCCTTGCTTATTTTCTGACAGAAATGGGGTTTGAGGTGAGAGAGAGAGAGAAAAAAAAAGCACGAATAAATGTGAGACCTGGATATATTAAAAGGGATCAAACTGGTTCAGCAAATGACTGTTGTGGGTATTTCCTAAGAGGTTGATGGCCCTTTACCTGTAACCCAGCTGAATGCCAGAAAGTTCTGTGAAACATATGACACTCATTAGAAAGACACCTCGCTGCCAGTCTTTTAAAAATGAAATGGTGTTGACTTACTGTGTTTTCAATAACAGATACTGAAAGATACATTGGGCTGGAAGTTCTGTACCAACATGATGAGAAAAAATGTCTGAACTGAGGCGCTGTGTCTGCGTTCTTTTCCCAGAGCCCCTCAAAGTGCTGTATTTGTATTCAGCCAAGTATCTGACTGCTTTGTGAAATCATAGACACGCTGGTTGCCACAGACATACCACACGACACTGAGTTGTTTCATGTGCTGTTGTCTGTGGCCGCGAGAGGCGTAATCTGTCCAGGAATGTCGCAGGGGGATTCAGCCTCAAATTCATTGTGTGGGAGGATTTGCAAAGCCTCTGTGTTTTAATACTCCAGCCAAGTGAGTCAGGAAAATGAAAATCCCCACGGAAACCTTTAACCAGACTTCTCTTTCTATGATGTGATATTCAGATCTGACAGATGGAAAAATAGCAATTGTCTATCAGAATGGCTGAACGTGGTAAAGTATGGCTGTTTTATAAAAGAAAGTTAAAGCCTACATATATTTGGGAAGATTGAAGAACCAGTGACCGAGGGAGCTGACTGAAGAGATTTCAAACCGTCCTTGGAGAGAGGGCAGCATTAACTGTTACTTGTTAGCATCTTAGCAGACAACAGAATTGCCATTGTACTTACATCCGTAGCATTTCAATGGAATTTTCAGCATATTGGTTAACTGTGAAGGTAAACAGGAGTAGGCTTTCTGTTTATAAGTTAAGGCATCCTGCTACTCTTTTAAGCTGCTTGTATTTACAGAACTTCTGCTGGCTACAAGGAGCCTCACATTTCTGAAAACAAAAATAAACGCTGCTTTCCCAGACTCTACCATTTTTCTCTTATTTTTCTCATTTCTTTTCTGTCTACCTCAAATCATTATTCTTAGTGCTTTCTCGGACCCTGCATTCGTGCCCCTGAATGAGGCTGGAGAAAAATGCAGTCGTGGTGGTTGCTTCGGTTTTAAATTCACGGCATTTCTCTTTGTGGGCCCTTCATGCTGCAGCATAACAGGCAATGTATCTCATCTGTTCCCTCTCTAACAGGGTGGTTGCATACGTCTTTTCTCCTCAAATCTGCAACCACTTTTTTTTTTTTCATCATTTTTACTCTCAATGGATGTCCAAGCTTGCTTATTTATTTAGAAAGTAGAAGCTGGAAGGTCGATGGCCTTGCTGGGAGCCGGATGGACAACAGCCACCCCTCTTCATGCCTGATAACAGCTTATCAGCCAGGACACATTACTCAGCATCTGGCTTCTCCATGTGGGCTCCCCCTCACCCACTTCTGCATTCTGTCCCCAGGTCTATACTCAGCACTAAATTATGCACTCTCAGCACTAAACTATGCATTTGAACCCGCAAAAATTTAAGAAATCTTGCCATGCCTTACCCAACGGCAGCTTGCTCCAAATGTTCTTAGCCAGCCCACCCCCAATAAGTCCCACCTCCCTACCTACAGTGGCTCGCCCCTTCCGGGCCCTGCCTCCCTACAACTAATGAAATTGCCTATGCTTTGTTTCGCCAATATCCAATCGATCGCCTCTAACCCCTATAATACCCCCTGCCCTGAGAAGTTAAGTGCGACTTCTCCGGCCCCGTACCGGACCACAGAACCCCGCCCGGGAGCTGAATAAATTGGATTTTCATTTTCATATACTGGCCTCAGTTTCCTCATTTTGACTCTGCAATATGCCCTACAGAAGCAGCTAGAAAAAAGCTTCCACAAGTTCCCACCATGATATCGACTTGCTTTCTTTTTTGCCTTCTGTCTGACTTCAACTGCTTTACTTTAGATAAATGTCCGTGGTCTCAAGGCCAATCTTCTGTTTGAGCTCTGTGTTACTCTACTGATTTCAAACTCTCCTACATTATCAATTTACCCCTCTTTTATTGAATTATGTTCTCCACATACAAACGTCTTTAAATGCCATGTCATAGGTGAATAGTTAAATAAACTGTGATACGTCTAAACCATGGATATATGTATTTATTTAGAAAGAAAATCAAAGAAACTACTGATAAACTCAACAACTAGGATGGATCTCAAGGGTAAAATGCTAACTGAAAACAAAAAGCCAATATCAAAAGGCCACATACTATATGATTCCTTTTATAGAACACAAGGAAACTAAATGGTTAACTTGAGAGTCTTGGCTTTGATCTTCCTTAGCAGGGAGCTTTGTATGGAGTCAGTGCTATTTCATTTTATAATACTACAAAAAGTAAACCCTTTTTCTTCACTGATGCCCCCCCACACCTTTTTTTTTTTTACTTTATTGTTAGATTTCATAGTTACCTTTATTTAGAAGACTGTGAATAAATTGTTGTTTGGCTATTTGGATTTTCATTTGGAAGAAATACATCTTTGGCTTCTGTGTTTGCCATATTGCCCTGTTTATAAAAACGTAGTCTATTTCAAGAGAAAGGTTAAAAATAAAAAAGAAACAGCAGCAGCAATCTGGATATGACTTCTTCTGACCCCTTTCTCAGCAGCTGGATTAGATAATAACACTTTTAATTGAAATAAATGTGCTAAAAATAATCAAGGTTGCTCTATTGCAATGGAGAAAATATGCAGTTACCCTTCACATGATAGAACTGGAACGGTATTAACAGGGCTGATTACCATGAGAAACAAAGTTACTATTTCTTTGTTTAAGTTTGTTGTTTTGATTTTTTAGTGCTTGTTATTTAGTTAATCTTCTTTTTGAGTTTACAAAAAAAAAAACAAAACATGCCGAGCACACAGTCGTTAAACTGACTATTACAGCCATGAATTTTATTAAGAACTTTTGTGGTAGTGGTTTCTTAAGGGAGTTTTCTTTCTGCAAGAAAATAATATTTTGTTGTGAAAAAATCTGGACCCGGTATTAATGGTACTTTGAACGCTAAATATGAGGGCAATTTTTCTGCGATATCTGCCTATTGTTCGGGTTGGTTTGACTAATCTTTTAGGGCTAAGTGAGAGTCCTTCTATTTTAAGTATTCCATAGATTATGTAGTTTACCTAGCAAGGCGTATGTTGTTGTGGTTTTTAATTTTCCGGATACATAGAGGATAATCTGTGGGTGTTAACTGCAAGGGCTCTGGCTGTTAGAGCCAGAGTTCTAAAATGTCAACCTACTCTTGCAGTTACTAAGAGATAAATCCAGTTAATAACCCACAAGGTCATAGAAAGAAGCCATTAGCAGCATGGTTATTGCATGAAAAACACAAATCCAAGCTTCCTTATCCAGAACATAGAAGGTGTTTTCTCAAATATTTTAAACATAAACATATCTCAATAGCTGCCGGAGCCAATGGGCCTGTATATTCCTGCAGTGTAATTATGAGAACTGGTTGACAGCACACACGGCAGGTGTTATAAGCCATGTGATAAGTAAAGAGAAAGGGGACACAGTGTATTAATTGCATCGCTTGAGAGTGTAGTTTGCCTTTGATGCCTCACGGTTTCAACAGAGTGGAAAAACGATGCCAGACATGGCTATTAAAAAAGTGTTTCAGGTTCCCTGACATGATGGACTTTTAAGCTGGCTCTGCCTGAAGAGATGTTTAATTTTGTGAAAACGGTTGATCACATGAAATAGCAACCTTTACTGGTCTATTTGACATTGAAACAATGACTAGAAGTGATGGATTCCTAGTCTACCAGCGCGATCTGCATTCTGCTTAAGTGTAAGAAAGGCAAAGAGAATCGTAGTGCAGGGACACATATTTTGCTGTATTCCAATTCAGTATACACGTTTTACCTCCTAATTTATGGAAAACAATATTGAGGCATCAAATTGCAAACAGTTATACAATCTGCAATGAATTTGCATTTCCGATATTACGATTTATGCTATTTTTGCTTTTGGAGAAATAACTGAGCCATTCTTAGCCTATCTACCCGAGTACAAGCATGTTTGGAAGTGAGGAATGGGAACAAACAGAGTCGAACGTGCTCTACCCATTCTTAGTGTCTGCCTTGTGGCTACAATTTTTTTTAAGGAAGCAGAAAGAGGCAACAACCAGGCCAGGCCTTTAATGTCCTGTATTACTTCCACCTCCCAAACTCTTCACATGCTTCTTCCTCTTCCATTCTCTACAGTATCGATGATTATTGGTGACATTTAAATGACTTCCAGGTATCTTACAGGTTTTATTCATTGAAGGATGATGTTAATTTTTTTTGATGGGAAAGAGCTATAATTTGCCAAAGACAGTACAACCAGGTTTTTTGTTTTAACATAAGATTTTAATTTCTAGTTCCTCATGGAACAGGGATTTTCTTGTACAGTGAGAAGATGTTGTTTATTTTTTCTAGACCATAAAGAACCATGAGGGCAGTGACTAACTTAATTTCATCTTTGTGTTCCTAGAACCTGGCAAAAAAGGTGTTGATATTGCTTGTTGACCGGAAGGAAGAAAGAAAAGAATGATGTTACTTGTTTTGTTATTGGCTTCTAACATCAAATTGGCTACTTTATGTAAAGTAGCCCATAGGTCATTAATTTGAGTACTACTCTCTACTTTTTGTTGAAAGTCTAAATAATGTGTCTTAGAGACAAATCTCTGGACAATGACCATCCTTTTCTCCCCGCCAACATTAACTAAAAAAGAACTGTGTGGTAAACCTACATGCTACTCATTTATACTTCTGATTCATCATGTGATTTGTTTGGCCAGTGAGATGTGAACACAAATGGCTTGCATTATATCTGCTAAGATTGTCTGCTTCTGGTTTTTCCTCTATTTCTTTTCTGTTATGGTATTGAGTGATGTGCCAGGTGATGCATCCTAGGTCTTTAACATGGAGCTAAGAACCTAACCAACCTGTCAGGGACATATAGCCAGGAATAATTCTTTGTATTTTAACATAATTTTTTGTTACCAACAGAGTTAAGGCTCTAATAATTGCTACCATTTAACTCATTATATCTACCATTAATTTTGCAAGTATGATTTTATAGCTAATAATTTAGGATTTGTCCTGTGGCAAAAAATATATTAATATATTTCTTATGATTTCACAAATAATGCATGTTTATTGACAAAAATTTGAAATGTACCAAGAAACACTACCTCAAAATTTATAATTCCACTTTCCTAAGGAAACCACCATTAAAATTTACATATTTATTTTTTAGCCTTATTTCTAAAAGCAGTGTGAAATGATGGTTTTATATGTATATGCCTACGTACTTTCCCATACAAAATAATTTTAAATATATATTAAAAGCTAATGGAACAAAGACTCAATTATTAAATTCTAACTTAAGGACTTTTTTTTTTAAACTTCTCAAAAACACACCAGTCTTCCGTGTTGAATGATAGCTATCTCCTGTTTGTAGAAAGAATGATGTGAGATGAATTGTGTTTTATTTTGCGTTTACCTTATTTTGTTTATTCCACACTGGCCTATCCATAAAATAACGTTTACTGATAAAGAACTTCATATTGTCAGCATGCTTTCTCATTTTCTCTCAGTTACACCCTTTAATCTATCTGTGCAATAGATAGGGCTGGCACTGTTTCTATTTCACATATGTGAAGGTGTGATTTGGCAAAGTCTGGTAGCTGGTGCTAATTGAAAGTCCAATGCTCTTGTATCTGTTTTACGTGCCCTGACAGTGTAGAGGTTTCCTAAAAGAAGCTAATGATTTTCGCTTGTCTTGGTAGAGCATGATAGACATAAAAAACTAGATATCATCTACTGCAACATTTTGCAAAGAGACACTTATACATCTCCAAAGTTCCAGCTGAATGCATACTGATAATGCAACTAAATTTCTTCATGGCCAAGTGTATCTGCCGCAATTAGAGTCACATACAAGCCACTGAACAAACGAAAGAGAAGGTTTTCTGTATGGCTCCAAAGCCATTGGATATGCTGAACATGCAATGGATTAGGAATCAGAAGATTTGACCAGATCCACTGAGCTCTTAGTGAATGTTTAGGTAGTCATTTAATCTTCGTTTCTACAGAAATGTGTAGAATGGGGATAACAATAAATGTCAAGTTTTTGTCAGAACACACACACACACACACACACACACACACACACTCAGGTAAGGCACAGTGATGGGCAAATAAAGGCACAGAGATAGGTAACTAGGCTGTATTTGATATATGGTACACATGATATGTAAGCAAGAATTCCATTTTAAAGTCACGTGCAGCTCTTATTTCCCTCTAATGTTGGAAGATTAAGTTCAGCTATGGGACAGACTGCTACTTTGTTTTGGAAAAAATTACATTATGGTCAAATATAAAGCAAAGATTATACTTTGCAAAATGGAGATGGTCACTGCTCTGCAATAATAGCATAAAGGTTTATTGTTATGGGCAGACTTCAATCTCTATAGATTATTTCTTCCAGGAAAATATGTTTCTTTTCTATATAAGTGTTTAGGCTGCGTCTTCTTGGAAACTTTTCTTTTAAAGCAGTTTCAGAATAATGTTGATATTAGGATTCTTCAGAGGGACAGAATCAGTAGGAGATACGTAGACATACACACATACAGATACCCATACATGTGTATATACCTACCCATATATGTGCATAAACCTGTGTGTATATATGTATATGTGTGTTGTATTAGTGAATTCTCACGTTGCTGTGAAGAGATATCAGAGACTTGTAACGAAGAGGTTCATTTGACTCACAGTTCCACATGGCTGGGGAGGCCTCAGGAAACGTGCAATCATGGTGGTAAGCATCTCCTCACAGGGTGGCAGGAGAAGGAATGAGTGTCAAAGGAAGGGGGAAGCCACTTATAAAACCGTCAGGTCTCGTGAGAACTCACGATCACGAGAACAGCATGAGAAAAACTACCCCGGTGATTCAATTATCCCCACCTGGTCTCACCCTTGACACGTGGGGATTATCACAATTTAAGGTGAAATTTGGGTGGTGAAGCAACCGAACCATATCGTGTGTGTGTGTGTGTGTGTGTGTATTTATATATTTGTATGTATATGCGAAGAGGGGATTTATTAGAAAATTTGGCTCATTATGAAGACAGAGAAGTCTTACAATAGGCTGTTTGTAAGCTAGAGACCCTGGAATGCCCGTAGCAGGGCTCAATTCAAGTCTAAACATCCGGAAATCTGGATGGGCCACTGGAATAAGGACTGGAGTCCAAAGACCAGCGAGCCTGATGTCTAAGGGCAGGAGGAAAGTATGCCCCGTCTTCAAGAGAGAGTTCACCTTTCCTCTTTTTATTCTATCTGGTCCTTAGTCAATTAGATAGTGCCTGACCATATTAAGGGTTGATTTTCCCCACTGAATCCACTCAGACCGCTCACACACCAATCTCCTCTGAAAACACTGCCACAGACACACCCCAGAATAATGCTTTACCTGTTCTTTAGGTATTTTTAAATCCAGTCAAGTTGATACCTAACATCAAGTTGATACCTAATCAATTTTTCTCATCGAAGAGAGAAATCTCTGAGTTTACCTTGACATGAATCCCAGATTCATTGTTCACTAGCTACTGGAACTTGGACAGGATACATAACCTATCCATAACTATAGGTATAATGACTGTACCCATTTCATGGAGTTGTCACAGCAGAGACCTAAAGATAGCGGTCAGGATGTGAAGGCATGCCTTCACGTCATGTTATTAGGAAGCACAATTAAAAGCACAACTGGAGATTCTGCAGTTTATGCTGGGCTGTTGAAGTAATCTCCAAGACAGTAGTTAAGAACGAATTATCTTGGCTTAAGAAATAATGTTGGAATGTTAGATTTAATAAATCGTCCTAATAGGAACTTTAGGCAAGGCCAATCCGTGTAGTTTGAGGGTTGGGAAACACATACATTCGCATTGTTGAGGATTTATAAAAGTTTATCCCAGTGCTCACATAAGGTGCATGACAGACAGCTTTAGCTTGAAGTATGAGGACATGTTTTTCTTTTTCCAGGACTCAGGTAATTGAACACTTACTCTAGAGAAGGCATTAATACAAACGATGCTATCAAGTAGTAGAGGGAGTACCACTTAGGAGGAAATGCCCAGTGGAGTGCCCTGAGCCTGCTGACCTGAGAATGCTATAGTTAGGGTCCCAGTTTGAGTCCTTTGCTTTGTAATTCCTTTGTTATTACCAAGCCTTCAAAAATTACTTATATGTGTTGTGCCTGGTCATCTGTCACTCAGAATGAAAGAAAAGGTTGGCGCCAGTGAGAGGGGCGATGTGATACAGGGAAAGCAGCATTCGTCTGTAGGACCCCAGTCTCAAGAAAAGAGGAGGTGACCTGTGGAAAGGGGTGGTGATGGTCACAGGCCTGACAGCTGGCTGAGAGGCTGGTAAAATGAGACAGCAAATCTGAGGAATGTGCAAGCGTTCCTTAGGTAGCCTCGAGAAGCCTTAGGGATTGGAATCTAGAAGACAAGGAATCTGTTAGATTAGGTTACAATGATTTGAACATGAAAGGGAAATGTGAGCTTAGACATTGTTAAAGTTTGGGATATTTGTTTAACAGCCCTACCACCATCATCATCATCATTAGTGTAACCTGGCCCCAGAAATTTGTTTTCTGTAGACTTTTAATATAATTTTTATGTTTATGTTAAATCATATCAGTGGAAGCACCGGAATAATTGACAGACATAGCATCTATCCAAGAGTCTCAGCTATTCTGGCGTTTTTTTCTCAGGTTTCTGACATTCACAGCTTCTCTCAGTTCTGCTCCAGCCTCCTTGTCCGGACCCTGCTGCCGCCTCTTCTGCCTGGAGTGCTGCTGCTTTGTTGGCAGAATTATTTCCTGATGGTGAGTACTGCTGCCACCATCAATCTGGCCTCTAAGAGAAGAAATTGTTTCTTGCAATCACCCAGAGCATAAGCAAGACCAGGCTGTAGTTTTTTATGACATTACCAAATGTTACAAGTACAAACCGAAGCTGTTACTTACATGTGTTTGTTATTCTTAAAACCTCAGAATTCCAAATGATAATCCGAATCCCTGCTTCACCCCTTCACAGGCTGCAGATAGCAGCAGCACACCACGTGCCCCGCAGCAGTGCGATTCTTCTGCCCCTGACAATGGCCACGTCTCAGCTGCCCATGCCCCATCCCTGTCCAGCCTTTGTGCCCCGTCTTCCCAACAGAAGAGAAAACAGAGTTTCTTTATTCTTACATGTCATGTGTTGCTTCATGTACTAGCTCAGCATTAAACATGTTCTAACATGACTGACAGTGAGAATATTCACTTCCTTTAGGAGGAAATCCCTGTTTCCTTTCCAGGCATGTGGCTGGAATGAGACTTCACAGTAGTTCATGGTAGGCTTCCAAAAGTCTGGCTTAATAAATCCGAAAAAGCATCCCATGGAGAATACCAACGAGACAGTCCTGTTTGTTGTCTGGTGGCCACAGTCAAGCTCTTTCCCAAAGTCCATTTTTCAGTGTGAAATAAAGAGAGGCTGAGACCTACTTGCAAAATGATTCAACAATCCGATCATAGAAAAAGACAAACGTATCTATCAAGAAGTAAATCATTGTTTCTCTTACTCTTTGCGGCTTACTGCTGTGAAGCATCACTCACCTTTAATCTAACTTCTCACTGAAGCAACTGCAAGATTCGTGGAACTCCTGGTATAGTTTGAATATACATGCCACTACAAACTTCGTATGTTGAAGCATAATCACCAATGTAAGAGTATTAACAAGTGGGGCTTTCGGGAGGTGATTAGGTCAGGAAGGCTCCACCCACATGAATTGATTATGAAAGCGCTGGAGGGAGCTAGATATTTTTCCTTTCGTCCCTTCATTTCTTCGGCCATGTGAAGACAGTGTTCATCCCCTCGGGAGGGCATAATAATCAAGGTACTATTTTGGAAGCAGAGACTGATCCCTCACCAAACGTTGAACACGCTGGTGCCTCAATTGTAGACTTCCCAGTATCCTGAATTAAGAGAAATAAATATTTGTTCTTTATCAATTACTTGGCCTCAGGTATTTTGTTATCGTACCAGGAAAGGATTAAGACAGCTCCTCAAGCAGCCCTTCTTAGTACAAAGGAAGGTAGAATCCAAGTCAAATTGCAGTCTCCACTCAAGAAAACATAAATTATGACCAATCCCTCAAATGGTAAATTTCCTTTTTTAAATCTCTAAAACTAGACTCTGCCAGGGGGGCTTGGTCCCAATATATTTTAAAATAACAACTACATGAAACACTGTCCAATTTGTATTCACATAAGAAAAAATATGCAAAGATTAGTGTTTCACAGTTGGAAAAAAATCACAACTCATTTATTTGCGTATTCTTTAGTAGAGCTAGGCAGACTTAATTTATGTTATGGTAATACAGATTTCTGTAAGGGACACTAAAATATTCTTGGTTTCACATTCCAACAAGAATTATTTTACTCAAGAATTCAGAAATACTGTAAAATGATTCATCAAGAGTGCCTTCCACCAAATTCTAGAATGGAGATTTCCCCTTCGGTCTCACCAGCGTCTAATAGTAATGAAATCAATGGGATTAAGGAGACAGTCTTGACTGGGGTCCAGTTTGGGCTCCTCTTTATGCTTTGCCCTAATTTTGATAGTTTTGTTATGTCTTTTGATGGCAGATATTCCCTAATCTTTGCATTTGCAAATGTTCAAAGAGTACTTTATGAAAGCTCTGTAAATATATTTAAAAAGCTTGCTTTGCTGCAATGAGCACTAATAAACGGTTATGCGCAGAAGATAAGAGTGTCTACTTTGAAGCCAAATTGTCAATTTTGTATCCTGACTCTGTCACTTGCAAGCTATGCGACTTTGAAAAACTACATGACATTTTTGTGTTTCAGTTTCCTTATATTGAAAATGATGATAAAAATAGTATCTACCTTTCAGAGATATTATGAAGATTGAATAGGGGTGCGTGTGTGTGTGTGTGTGTGTGTGTGTGTGTGTGTGTAAAACATTGTAGGTATTAAGTAGATGTTATCATTTAAAATTCTGATTGCACACTGGTCTCTCAATATACTGAATAAACTTTTGGTTGCATGCTTTATTTCCACATGCCACTTCAACCCCCTGTCTTTAATTTGGGTGTTCTGTCCTGCGTTTTTTCCCTGTGGCCATATTTGCCGCTCTATTCAGAGGTAGGAAAGGAACATTCTAAATGAGAAAATTTCAATTAAAACCTGGAGCACAATTTGAAATCAGATCTCATTTGCATCAGGCCCCAACACTCTAATAACATCAAACACCACTCCCTCTTCCACCTGCAGGGGTGTCGCAGATCTAAGACAAGCATTCTTTAATCATTTCATGCCCAGTGTCCTGCAGGCTCTAACTGCATTCTGCATCCAGAAACACTGCCCTTTTACCAGTAGGCTTTGATGACTCATGAATTTTGAGCATTTAGTTATTTTTGAAAGCGTAATAAATCACAAAAATCAACATTATTGTGTAAAATATGGAGAAATTTAAGGTCTTTGTATGAAAGTCTTCTATTTCAGACTACTCATGAAATCTGACATGTCCAACTTCCTGTAATTACGCTGTCCATTCTAGGCTACTGTTTCTAATTATAATATTTGGCAGCTTTTCATCTGTTTGGCAGTGACAAGATTACAAGTGAAAGATAAGGATAAAATACAATTTTGACTGATGTTATTTCATAGGTTATGGTTTTTGGTATCCGGTTTTGAAGTTTCACCTTAAAAAGGAGTACTGTTCAAACGCTGTAACAATCTTAGGAGAAAATCATTTTTTTTTTGTTAGAAAATTACACTTGGTAATATTGATGTGTGGTCTTTCCTATGGAAATGACAAGCAGAATTGTACATAGCGTCTATAGGCACATGCCCTACAGCCACAACAGCTGGATCCAAACCCCCATCGCCACTTTCTAATTGTGTGGTTTAGTCAGATGACTTAACCTCTCGCTGCTGCAGATTTTCTAGCTTAAAAATGGTATAATCATGATATCTAACTCTAAGCAACATTGTCAAATTCAGGGAGGTCAAACACATCGTGAATAGTGGGTTAGAACTAGCTGTTACTAATAATTCCCATTGAAAGACCATGTCTGCTCTGCCTCAGGAAAAAAAAAAATACTATGTCTGAGTTAACATTCGTATGTTGAGATGGAATAAAGGTATTTTGCATGTGAGAGGGGCGTGAATTTTGGGGGGGCTAGGGACAGTATGCGATGGACTGTATGTGTCCCCACCAAATTCATATCTCGAAACCTTAATTCCTAATGTGAGGATATTTGGAGTTTCAGAACTTGAGAGGTAATTAGTCATGAGGGTGGAGCCCCTAAATGGAATGAGTGCTGTTATAAAAGAGACTCGGGGAGCTTTGTAGCTCTCTTTCTGCAGTGTAAGGATACAGAAGGAAGTTGGTAGTCTGTATCCTGGAAGAGAGCCCTCAGCAACACCTGACCATACTGGTGTCCTGATTTTTGGCGGACTTCTAGCCTCCAGAAATGTGAGAAATATGTTCTTTCTTAGCCACTCAGTGTACGTTACTTTGTTATAGCAACCCAGACTAAAACATCACTGTAAGGCTGTAGTAGTCATCTTTAACTTCTTTCTTTCCCTTCCTATTTAGTTTTTACAGTTATTGATTTTAAAAATAACTCTTCTGAAATATTCCATTTCTTTTCATTCTGATAAATGTCATCCCTTTTTGGTTCCTTATGTCTTTATTGAACTAATGGACTTGTTTTGCATTTGATTTCCATGTCTTCAGACTTTCCCTACTCCACTGCATCCTAAGCACCACTGATAATCTTCCCAAAAGTTAGATCGAGTCCATCACTGTTCAGCTTTGGATATTTAGTAGTCCTCTATTTCCTACAGCACAAAATCCAGGCTGTTTATCTTTGTATCCAATCTCCTTGAGTATACCTAGCCTCAGCCTTCACAACCCTTGAATCACAATGGTCTGCTCGGTCTTCCCTTGATACGTTTTTCTTTATTTCTGTTGCAAGTTTTTTTTTTTTTTTCTCTCTCTCTCATTCCTCTGAAGTATTATCTTCATTCTTTGCCATCTGCAATTCAATTTTATGTGTATATATCAAGATAAATGATACATGTTTTGAAGGAAAGGAGGTAAGGCTAACAACATTCCCATCTAAGACGCTAATTGTTTCAGTGCTTTCCTTTTAAAATTCAGATGTTGCTAATGATAGTATTTGGAGATGGGGCCTTTCAGATGTGATTAGTTCAAAATCACTCCTCTCCTCATGAATGTGATTAGGCCCATTTAAAAGAGGAATCATGACTGAGCATGGTGGCTGATGCCTATAATCCCAGCACTTTGGGAGGCTGAGGTGGGCGGATCACCAGGTCAGGAGTTCGAGACCAGCCTGGCCAGTATGGTAAAACCCTGTCTCTACTAAAAAATGCAAAAATTAGCCAGGTGTGGTGGCATTTACCTGTAGTCCCAGCTACTTGGGAGCCTGAGGCAGGAGAATCGCTTGAACCCAGGAGGTGGAGGTTGCAATGAGTCGAGATCACACTACTATACTCCAGCCTGGGTAACAGAGTAAGACTCTGTCTCAAAAAATAAAATAAAATATAAAATGAAATAATAAAAAAGGGATCATGCAGCTTTAAGTTCTCCTGCCTTTCTGCCTTCTGCCACTTGAAGATGTTACAAGACACCAGACACCAAATGCCAGTACCTTGATCTTAGACTTCCCAGCCTCTGAAACTGTGAGAAAATAAATTTCTGTTCTTTATAAATTACCCAGTCTTTAATATTTTCTTAGAGCAGCAAAATTAATCACAAGACTTTGCATTAAGTAATTGCTCAATAAACATTTGCCAAATGAATAGTTTCCAACTCACATTTAGTGGAGTTCTTCTAAAGAAGAGTGGATCTGTCTTATATTTCCTTAAATTACCACAGGAGCTTCCTGGGGACTTTTCTCGGGGGTACTATTCAAATTGCTGTTCCATTACGTTAAGTAACTTCACCCTAAAGACATGCAAATTCTCTAATATTTTGAGATGTTACTTTGATAATACATTTCATGTTAACTAATAATATGTTCCTATTCTGTGCTGTTAATTGCAGTAAGTATTCTATACACAAAATTTCATTTAATTCTTACAACCACCCAAAGAATCAAGACGACACATAATTATAATCCTTATTTATGTAACCTGAGGTTCAAAAAGTTAAGTTGCTTTGTCAAGCTCTGTCAGGCTACATATAACTGGGATTATATGACTCTAAAATTACACAGCTTCAATCTAATGAAAGTAAGCAATAACTAGATTTCCCTTAACAATGGTTTTGAGATTTATTTCCCAAGAGCTGACTAAAAAGTTTAGCGGAGAAGCTGCTATAGTCTGGAGGCAGGAGAAATTGGCTTGGAGCTCTCTGTAGCCTTATGTCTGATTTCTCATCTTCAAGAAATTTAGTGTATTATTAATTTTAGAATTTTATCAAGATTTGACACTAACATGCAAGGAATGTTTAATGGGCAAACTTGATGTGACAAACAGATGACAGGTAACGTGCAGGTGGCAGAGATCTCTAAAGGTAGAACAATCCCCTTGTAGATGATACTCTAAGAATTGAGGAAGCAAAAGGTACTGATATCCTAATTTCACCTGCAGAATAAACAAGCAGAGACACTTATAAACAGAGTGTATGTATGTAAATTCACAATACACGGCTTTCAAAAATAAGATATATATATAGCTTGATATATGCCAAAGTTTCAAAGAAGAATCTTTCTGTTCGAATTAGAACAATCATCTCTGCTTGAAGAGAAAGTTTAAAGCATTAGTCATGGCCTTCTTCTCCCTCAAAAGGGAGAGAATGTGTGTATGTGTAGATAGAAAGGCACTTCCCAAATTTCATTGTATAACGATACATCAACTGTATTTTTCCAAACCCCAGCTGTATGTTGTGTTGAATATCATTATCTTACCAAAAATTTGTATTTTATTTGAAACAAACTATGTTGTCCAGTATAAGTTTTATATGTATGTATGTGTGTGTGTGTGTGTGTGTGTGTACATTCTGAATATAGACTTACAGCCACAAAAGAATCAAAAGCATTTTCTCAAAAACACAGGAAGAAAATAATTCTTACATTAGAAATGTTATCTTCATTATATGCTTTTGGGTGAATTAGTTTCTTCCCCAAAGTTGTCAGGTTAGTACAATACTTAAAATTTATTTGTGGGTTTAAGTACACAGAAGAACAAGGTGACAGACATGTTAAATGAAGTATAATTACAAATGTTGAGTGGATTGTACATGTGAATATGCATAATTATTTTTCTTATAAAATATGCCTTTTATGTTTCCTGGGAGCAGTTTACAGTTACCAATACATGATTTTTAAAAAAGAACAAATCAGAAGGCGCAGATCCACCAAGGAGCAGTGGCATTCCGTATGCCCTTTGGGTAGGCCAGCCTGAACAGATGGACTTTCAGTCTGTATTAAAGGTCAATTGATTTGTTCCTTTGCCAAATGAGTTTGGAAAAGAAGTTTCAAATTCTGTCTCTCTAGTAAGTGGCTCACCACATATTTTTTGAAAATTCAAATTTAATTGTACAGTTGTTTCCAACCCTGTACAGAAAATCCTAAAGCCTAAATAAAGTTTAAACTTCTTAGCTTGGAATTTGGCATTCAGAACTTTCATACTGACTCTGGTCCATTATTTCAGCCACAACTTTTATTATACCTCTTTCCAAACCCCTCCACTCCTAAAACATGGGTCTCCTTACCAAGTCACCAATTTTTTCAAGTCTCTGAATTTGAAGTAGTGCTCTCTATCATGCCACAAGAGCACCTTCTCTCATGTTCTAGTTTGAGTTGTCACTCATATACAAAGCTTTCTTTGATCACTCTAGGAAACAAAATTGTGTCTGCTTCTAAAGTTCTTTCTCCTTTGCTGTGTAGTTCATTAATAGATTTTTTTTTTTTTTTTTTTTTTTTTTTAGCATTTAATGATGTTAGCTCTTTCTATGTAACTGCTGTGTCTCCTCATGTGGTATGTTAAAATTAAGACTGCTGTAATTCCTGTACTAGATAAGAATGGTAGTAATTGTGCCTTAGCAAGCATTATAATCAGAGTTTTTTTCTTTACCTACTGAAAGGAAAGACAGTCGTCCCAAGGCATTGTCCTTCTATAAGTTCTTAATCTTCTGGTGGCTTCCTTAACCACTGAACCTTTAGGCGTGCTTTCCTAAGTAAGTAATTAGAAAGGCATCAGTGTTGGAAACAAATGTTTGTTCCTCGATGCTGAAAAGAAGAAACAGCACTCAGACAAAACTTTTCTCAGCAAGGCAATTTTACTCTTTGCAGAAAGAGTGCTTCTCAGAAGTCTGATTGCCACCAGAGCACATCAAACAAAAAGCAGATGATTTTATCCCTGATGCATTGGATCCTTACTGCTGTATCCTGTCTCCATTGGCTGGAGCTTGACCACGCAATCTAGATGGAATCTGATTAGCTAAAAACTTAAAACTTTTCTAAATCGGTAAAGGTGCGATGGAGAACAAAGAAAGGAAGGGTGTCGTTTATGGGAAACTAGTAGAATAATAACATTACCAAATAAGGAAGAGGCATAGGCTGTAAGGCAGGAAATGCCTCAGCGTGTTCAGACAGGCCAGAACAAATAATTTGGTTAAAGTACAAGGACATAGAATATACCTATTCCCTTACTATATTTAGCAGTTACATAGGGCTTAACAAAGTTATTAGCAAAAAGCAAGGAGGCTTGAAGGAAGGAAGCTAGTTTTTAAAAGAAACTATTATTTCTAACACTTAGTCTTTATTCTTTAACAAAAAGGAAAACTTTGAAGAGAAACCTTTTACTTTTCATACCAGTAAGTTATTCCTTGCTTTCCTTGATTTTTTGTTATGTTTGTTTACAAACTGAGTTGGAAAGTAAGGTGAACACATTCATATAAGACTGGACCAACCCTTTTGATTTTGCCTAACTTGTCACTTCTAATAGCTAACATCTGCCTAGTATTACTTTGAATAACAAACACTGAGCATAGGAGGTACACATATCAATGGAAGTCAAGTTCTACTAAATGTTTTTATTCATATGGAAAGCTTTTCTGGACTCTTGTGCTTATACATCTGAAGCTATGTCACAAAATTAAGGTTAACTCTGGTCCAAGGTAGGAGCACCCGGAGAGAATTATAAACCATCTTAAAAGATGGAGAAATAGTGGACTCCATGCCTTCTTAGCTCTACAGTTCAGAGTTTGTGTTCTATTATATTTCTCACCATATTCCTGAAGTTTCTGTTATTTGCCCTCAAGGAAGGACATGCTGTGATGGAATGAGTTAAAAAAGAAAGTGCTAGTACTTGAAGAATTAGGGATGACAAAGAGGGAAAAATGTGAAGGGAGGGTCAGAATCAAGGCACTGGTTCTCTCTTCTTTATGTTCTATGCATTCTCTAGACCACAAGGGCAATTTATATGTTTCTAGACTGCAAAAATATTTCCTTCAGCTGAATGTGTGCTTTGCTTGTTTCTCATAAAACTGTTCTGTACAGTGTTTCACAAATTTTGAAAAAGACTTTAACATTTCAAAATTGATTAATTTTATACAAACCATTGAAATGTTGGCTTCTTTGGGAAAAAAAATCATAATGCCTAATCGGGAACAATCAGCTTGAGTTAGGTGGTGGCTTTCCTTTGAACCAAGGCAAGAACACTCCAGGTTAAGGAAGGTCTTATCCAGCATCATCCCACTTCCTTCATTCACAAAGCTGAGTTGGCCTTCAGGCACCAAATTCCTAACCTATCCGCCCCAGGTTGAAGGAGATGATAAAGAGCTAGAAGTCAGATATGCTAGGACTTGGCCTTGAGTGCTGTAGATTGTAAGTGGGTTTTTACAAAATTTTTAAATGTTTAATTATTGTGTATACTTAATAGTTGTACATATTCAAAGGGTACATGTGATGTTTTGATACAGCCATGCAATGTATAATAATCAAATCTGGATAATTGGGATAGCCACCTCCTAGTATTTTTGTTGTTCTACTGATTAATAATACTACAAATTTTAAAAACCTATAAATATTATCTAAAGGAACATGAAATTTGTAAATATTCGTGTAATTAAGACATCAACTAAATCTTCCCTTACTTCTGTAAGAACAATTGTTGAAAATGTCAAAATACAAATATTTAACAATATAATTGACCACAAATTTTGGGTTCATTTAAAAATAAAACTGACATTCGCTTTTAACAATTTGGAAAGTTATATAATTGATGATTTAAGTCAAAATATATTTCACAATTTGATATTATGATTACGGTATTTTTTGAGGCTAAGGGAGAAGAGCTATACAAAATCCATTCCAAATGGCTTGGTGATGGCTGGAAAAATCAGAGCAGGGCCTGCAAAGATACACAGTGAATGCATTGCTGAAATAGAGATTATCTGCTCCCCATTTGGCTTGGTTTTATTTTGCTGAGTAGCAGAGTAAATGACTTTGGTGACCCTCTGTTTGTAGACCAATAATATAGAAAGGGTAATATAAAAACATTATATTCTAGCCAATATTGTCATTGCAGTTAATGAACATTTCATGAGTCAATACTAACTTACATCCTCTTAATGGAAACATTACATGGTCTCTGTGTCCTTACGAATGACAGAATGTATCAAATCTCTCATGAACTAGAAAAGTACAAATCACTTTAACATTTTCTTTCTTTTTCTCCGAAACATTATGGTGGAATTGCAGCATCGCTGGGAATGAAACATTAGAATAGACTACTACATAGTGGTGAAACCTAGCTTATTTCATATTATCCTAGAACATTGACATTAAAAGGATTAGAAAACTATCTTGTTCAAATATCATCTCATGCTTGTATCTTTTCTTACATCACCTATGACAAGTTAAAATCCTGTTTGAAATCACCCTGGTGATGAGAGCTTTCTGCCTTAAGGCAATCTCTTTCATTTGTGAATATCTATGACTGTTGTAAAAATCTTCTTTACATAGTGTTGCAATTTGTTTCCTTGTATTTCAATTCTTTTATTCTAGTGATTCCCTCTGAAAAAGTTGCACATTCTTCAATATAATAGCATTTCAGAAGTCTGGAGATAGCTAACTAATTCTTCCTAAGCCCTCCTACGTATGGCTCAGTATTCACAGTTCTTTCAACTGCTCCAAAATTGATGTAACTTCAAGTTCTTTAACCAATTTGCTCATTCTCCCCCAAGCAGATCCTGATTTTTCAATATTCCTCTTAAATTGTGATGTCCCCAAATTTACACAGTTTTCAAGATTGGTTTCAATCTTATAGAAATATATGATTATTCACCCTATCATTGTAGATTTTCTGTGTGGGTTTATGCAATTTAACATGATCTGATTACATTGTCGATTGATTGTGTTCCTTGTTAGCTACAGTACCCTAAATAATGACCCTTGTAGAAGTTAGCATCGTCTTTTTCTACTTGGTCCTATATCCATATTAGTTCTTTTAAATTCAAGTCTAGGTCCTTACTTTTATCTTACGTATTAGTTTTTAAATTTCTATTCAACAAACCTTTAACTAGATTTTAACCATTATTCTAATTCATTATCAACATTTGGAACTTGACTGTGTTATTTAACATATTACCTTTTTTACAAGCTTTATGACTCCATTAAATATGATATTGAATCCTTATTAATGTTTTGAACAGAACAGAGTAATGATCTTAGAGACATTAGAGACCTTTTTAATACATTTCATGCCTATCTTCCCCCCAAATCCATTCTCATTTCTCTTTGACCTATAACAACTATGAGGTTGGGGAGGGACTGACCCACAACATCTTCAGGCATAAACCCTGACTGGTTAAAGATAACGAGCATAACTTAACTATCGACACCACAGTGACTGGCTCATGGACATCCCAATGAGAGTAAAGGATAGAATGTTAGACTAGGAGGAGAAAGTTTCTTGCTCTGAAAGACAAGATTGCAATGTGAGGCTAGAACTGCTTATAGGTACTTTTGACGATAAGGAGTGCCAGATCGATTGAGGATGAAGCCAAGTTATGCAATTGACCAGGTTTTCTATAAATTAAAGTTCTACTCTGATGATTTCTAAGCCTTTCTTTTTCTCTAAATGTTTTCGTTACATAAGTAAGTATATGAGAGCAGTTACCATAAAATGCCTTGAAATAGGAGTAGCTTAACACAACAAAGGTCTGTAGTTTATCTACATAAAAGCTGGAGTGAGTTGTCAAAGATTGGCCTGGCTCCAGTGATTCAGGAACAAAAGGCTCCTCTCGTGTTTTGATCCTACCATCACAGCCTGCGTCAGGGAAAAGAGAAAACAATGAAAATGAAGAAGGCTGGCTTTCAATTGATTTCGTCTAGAAACAAAATATATTACTTCCACTCATAATCCACTCACCTGAACTAGACATGTAGTCCAAAATTAAACGGCAGGGAGGCTAGGCATTGTAGAAGAATATTTGAAATATTTGGTGAACATCGATCGTATCTTCTGCCTAATATCATCTCTGTAAGGTACGTAGTTTTCACAAAGGACTGAAGGAGCCATTGATCTTGAGTTGTCTGCTTTCCACTTGCAACCATCCCAGAGGCAGGGCTGTATTGATGGCTTGGCTACTGGCTTAGAATAGTGAGAACACACACAAATTCGAACAATAAATTCTTCTAAGACACATTCTTTTCCTCCCAGTTTGAAAATCAGTATTAAATGATTCTAACTCTGGATTCCTGGTCACATCTCCTATTTTCCCCAGTGACTGCAAGATAAGAAATTTTCATTCATGCAGTTCACTATCTCATCTGCAAGTTTTTACCATATTCTGGTATGTAATCTTCTTAGGCCTGGAGACTTGAAATCAGTTGGAGAAGCTAAATGCTATCTTATCATCTCCTTGCCTATCTTGAGGTTCAATTGCTTTTTACCAATATTTATTTCACCTTCTCCAGGCTAAAAATTTTTCTCCTAGTCAGGGAATATGTAAGTAAAATAGAATTTTTACAAACCCATTTTGTATCACTTGTTCGATTTATAAAATCTTGGCCAAACATAGTATAGGTAAAGTCTGTTCTTTCTCTGAATATGATTGTAAGTTAGAAAGATTTTATTTTCCTCCTTTTTTTTTTTTTTTAACACACCTTATCTTATTTTAGGCTCTCTGGTACTGTCCTCTTAGATTCATGCACCTTTAATATTTGTCTTTGGTTATATGTTTCTGCATTCTTTTTCAATACATAAATTTAAAAGAAGTTAAAAACATCTAAGTGGTCCTTATGGAGCCACTGTAAATATTCAGACACTATACTTGATGAGTTTTTAAATAATTTCATAGGTAGAAATTCAATTTCATGTGATTTCTTAACTCTCTGGACTTTTCCATTTTAGAGCCTGAAACTTCATGACCACTTATATCTTTCACTTTAGCTCTTTGGTATCTTCCTACCTGAAGTTTAAGGTAGAATTTGCCCCTGGTTGTCATGATCACCAAGTGTTTAAAATATCTTTGGTGCTAAATAAATGATTTTTGAATGAATTCATTTGAAACACACAAGGAAATATTGCATTACTTATAGAATCATATCAGTTTTAAAATCTTTTTTTCAAAATCAAAACTGAATCTTTTTATCAGTCTTTGGACAATGTTGACGATTCAGTCAAACTGCTTTTTTAAAAAAATAGAAATTTCAAACTTTTTTTTATAGTTTCTGACACTCTATTCATGAAGGCTAAATGTTGGCTAAACTGTTTTGAGTAAGTATAACACTATAACACTAGCAGAGTCAAAATTACAGGTTTAGTATCAATAGAAGAGAGTTGTCATCCCACACATAATTATATGTCATTTTATATTCTTATCAACAGTCCTCATTGATTATCCAAGAGGTCAAAAGGATATAAAAAGCTCACTGTAATTCCATTTTCATTGCTAAGGGTACACAATCTTTAATATATCTTTCATATCTGTTTTGGTAAGATTTTATAAGAAACACCCAGGCTATATTTAATATTCTACAACTTTTAAAAAGTTTTGCCCAGGATTTTTCATGAGTGCTTCAGAATAAAGGAACACAGTGTATGTTAATTTTAAATGAATGTCATTAACATCAACATCACCATCAACAAAAAAGCTTATAGTCAGATAACTTATAATATGTAAAATAATTTTTAAGTTTAGAAACAAGAGTTTGCTTAATTCACAGCCTTCTACCATACATTTCTTTACAAGACTCAGGGTGAATAGTTCGTACTGCTTTAATACTTCTAGAAATGGGAATCCTTTTTTGGTGATTCTTTCTTAAATTGATCATCCTAGAACTTTCCTTTATTACCTTCCTAAGTGATCTTTTTTTTCCTTTAATTCCAGGTCTTTGCTAGAGATTTGTCAAAGGTTATAAAATTACAGGTAAATAGAAGGAATAAATTCTTGTGTTCTATACCACTATAAGACGACTGTAGTTAACAGCAAAATATATGGTTTCAAATAGCTAGAAGGAGAATACTGAATATTCTCAATACAAAGAAAGTGATATTTGAAATGATGTGTATGCCTACTACACTGACCTGGTCACTATACACTATGTATATCAAAACATCTCTATATATCCCATGAATATGTACAATGATTTGTAAATTAAAGAAACAAAAATTTTAAAATAAAAATGATCCCAAAGAGTAGATCACTTGAGGTCAGGAGTTCAAGACCAGCCTGAGCAACATGGTGAAACCCATGTCTACTAAAAATAGAAAAATTAGTAGAGCATGGTGGCGAGTGCCTGTGGTCTCAGCTACCAGTTGGATAGGAAAAGAGTAGATCCATGCATTTGGTACCCCAATGTCTCTGGGGCTGTTCCAGAACTAACATCTGTCTTACAAGTATTGGAGATCTGCTTGGTCTGGCACAGCCTAGCCACCTGGAGAAGAACAGAGGTAGTGATCTGGCTTAGTGGCTACCAGAGATCCTCCCTCCTGCTCAGCCTAGAGTAAGTAGACAAAAGCCTCAGCTCTCAGCTTCCCCCAGGGAAGGAAAGAGTTGATATATGCATCTAATGTGTGAACTTCTTCAGGACTACTCACAGAACTGAAATCTGTTTTGACATTCTTTAAGCTCTTTCAATATGGTGCAGTCTAGCCACCTGGGAGACAATAAAGATGGCTGTATGGATTGGTAGATGCCATTACCCCATCCCCAAGCTTACCTTACCTTTAGTCCATTTAGGCTGTTATAACAAAATACTGTATACAAGGTAACTGGTAAACAGTAGGAATTTACTTCTCACAGTCCTGGAGACTGGGAATTCCAAGATCTAGGCAGTGGCAGACTTGATGTCTGTTGAGAACCCATTTTCTGGCTCACAGATGATCATGTTATAGTGTGTCCCCATACAGTTGAAAGAATGATGGAGTACTCTGGGGATTCTTTTATAAGGACAGTGATACCATTCATGAGTGCTCCACCCTTATGATTTAATCACTTCTCAAAGACCCCAACTCAAAATATCATCACATTGGAGATTAGGCTTTAACATATACATTTTAGGGAAAAATGAACATTCAGTCTATCACACCTTGCAAAACCATCCTTTGAAAATGAGAGATACAGACTTCGCCAGACAAACTAATGCTGAGCAAACTCATCACCACTGGTCTTGCCTTACAAGAAATGTCAAAGGAGGCCAGGCATGGTGGCTGATGCCTGTAATCCCAGTACTTTGGGCAGCCAAGGAGGGTAGATCACTTGAGGTCAGGAGTTCAAGACCAGCCTGAGCAACATGGTGAAACCCATCTCCACTAAAAATAGAAAAATTAGCAGAGCATGGTGGCAGGTGCCTGTGGTCCCAGTTACTCAAGGTTGCTAAGGCAGGAAAATTGCCTGAATCCCAGGAGGAGGAGGTTGCAGTGAGCCAAGATCGTGCCACTGCCCTCCAGCCTGGGTGACAGAGCAAGACCCCATCTCAAAAAATTAAAAAAGAACAAATGTTAAAGAGAGTTCTTTAGGTTGAAAAGAAAGGTAACTAAGCAGCAAGCTGTTTAGTATGAGAAAGTGTGAAACTCACTGGCAAAGGTAAATATATGGATAAATACAAAATTCTGTATCACTGTAACAGTGGCAGATAAGTCACTTTTAATATAAAATTTTAAAAACAAAATTATTAAAAATAACTATACTAAAATATTTTAAAAGATATAGACTGTGAATAAACATAAATGTGCCCCAGTGTGGTGGGAGAGAAGTGAGAGTGTAGAGTTTTTGTATGTGGTTGAATGTTAGTTGCTATCAGACTATTATAAGATCTCTTATGTAAGTCCCAACGTAACTCCTGTTGCAGCAATGTGAGAAAATAAGATATAAATCAGTCTACTCATAAACCTATATTAGTAAATGTGTTAAAATTAATATAAGAAGACTTTCACATCTAAGGTAAAGTAACATGGACTCATTTGTCCTCCCACTTGAAACAATTTAAAAGTAAACAAATATATTAAATGGTTTTTAAGACACTGGGCCTCAGACAATAAGTGACAGTGATTCCTGAGAGATAAGAAACAAACATTGTGAGTCTTATATTGTTACCATATTACTGCTTTGAGACATGTATCTGAGAGTCCAGGAAAAGCAAGGTGCTTAGAATTACCACAGCAGAATTCTGGAGATGAGAAAACTAAAACAAACAGAAAGAACTTAATCCATCCAATAAGACAACAACAAAAATGATAGGCATCCAGTATTGGAAATAAGTAAGTGTTATTCACAAACAATAAGATCTGAAAGTCTGATGGAATGCACAAACAATTACTGGCAATAAGTGAATTTAAGAAGGCGGCAGGATACATCAGTGGGCATATAGTATATAAAAATGAGTTTAGCACCAAATACTTAGAAGTTAGAATTTTAAAAGTTTCATATACAATAGTATCAGAAAATACAAATCGCTAGGAAGAAATTAATGAAGATGTGCAAGACTTGTACGCTGAAAGCTACAAAACATTGTTGAGAGATGTTAAAGGAAACCCATTTAAATAGAGAGAAATGGTGTGTATTCGTGTATCAGGAGACTCAATATGGTTGTCCGAGAAGACGAACGACCAGTTGGTAAGTGTAATTTCAACACTGAAGGCTCGCCTCTGCCTGAACTCTGCAGTGGGCACGGCTTCATGATTCCCTGAGAAGTACTCGGATGCTCAATCAGGTGATTCCTTCCACCCTTGCTGCCCCTAGCTGGTCAGGACTCACTGCTCTGGGCCGTGTCGGGTGACGAGCAGCCCTCACTCTCAGAATACTGAAAGAAATGAGCCATCTGGGTTTGCAGCCAGTGGAAGTGTGAGGCAGGTCTCCCTTTGCAGGGCTGATTCAGGAGGGGTACTGTTCATGCCTGAGGGGGCCCTGTAGATCAGCATATCCAACAGAGGAAATGTGGGCATGGAGCTAGTGATTGAAGAGGGCTCTTCTAAGTCACAAAAGCAGACCAGGTGAGGGTGCCATCTCTTCCCCCACCTTACCACAAAGCACTACTGCCGACTGCACCAAAGTACAGAAGAGCATGCCGCTGAGTAAGAGCCTATCTGCCAGCCACCTACTGGATTACAGCCGAAAATAAAACACTAAAATATTTTGCCAGTAGACAGCACCTGTCAAAAATAAGGCAAAAATTTAGCCACAAATAAAGATTCTATACAGAGTCTTAGCCCTCTGAAAACACCCAGAAATAAAGGCAACTATTACTCAACTTACATCTCAGTTAAAGGAACAACATCCATTACACATGAGAAAGACTCCCTGCAAGAACTCTGGCAGTTTAAAAAGTGAGAGTGTCCCCTTACATCCAAATCTACACATTAGTTCCTCCAAAACGGTGCTTGTCCGGATTGAGGACAGAAAAGCAAATTCCGCATGTTCTCACTGGTAAGTGGGAGTTGAACAATGAGAACACATGGACACAGAGAGGGGAACATCACACTCTGGGGCCTGTCAGGGGGTGGGTGCTAGGGGAGGGACAGCATTGAGAGAAATACCTAATGTAGATGACAGGTTGATGGATGCAGCAAACCGCCATGGCATGTGTATACCTATGTAACAAACCTGCACATTCTGCACATGTATCCCAGAACTTAAAGACTAATAATACAAAAAACCTGCATATTAGATACTAACTCTGAATGTAAGTGATCTAAATGTCCCGTTTAAGTTGCACAGAGTGGGAAGCTGAATGAAAAGGCAATATCCAACTGTCTGCTATCTTCAAAGTCAGAAAATAACAGAGGCTGGCAAGGTTGTGGAGAAAAGAGAATACGAATAAGCTGCTTATGGGAATGTAAATTACTTCAGACGTTGTGAAAAGCAGTTTGGAAATGTATCAGACAACTTAGAACAGAACTACCATTTGACCTAGAATTCCCATTATTGTTTATATAACCAAAGGAATATAAATTGTTCTACCATAAAAACACATGATTGTGTATATTCATCACAGCACTATCCACAATAGCTAAGACATGGAATCAACATTAACAGTAGACTGGATCAAGGGAATGTGGTACATATATACCATGGAATATTACACAGACATAAAAAAGAACATTGTGTCCTTTGCAGCAATGTGGATGGAGCTGGAAGATTTGCTTATCTTAAGCAAATCTAGTTACTTCTAGATAAACCCAGTGTAAGTTAAAAATATAATGTCTAGGACACACTTTTGACATACATTTCAACTTACAATTGTTTTTTCAGGATGTAATCCTGTTGTCAGATGAGGAGCATCTGAACAATAACAATAACTTTTTTTTTTTATCCTAGCAATCAGAACCTATTAACGGAAGTTAGATAAAAATTTTAATCAAATTAGTACCCCAAATATAAAATCTTTAGAAATAACTTTACCGAGCAAGTAATAAGACTCAAGGAGGATTCTATTAAATGTAAAGGAAAGTTACAAAACAAGATATAACAAAAGGAAATACAAACCCTCTTCTTAGATGAGAGACTTAATATCAAATAAAAGTTACATTTTCTATAACAAATATATTAAAATCCAAGCACTGTTTGGAAAGATACAGACTGATATAGACTGGAGAAAATAACCTCGAAATGTTCTGTAAGATTATATGCTTTAGAATAGTGCAGATATTTTAATATCAATGGAGATAATGAACGGAGACATCAGATTTCAGAACATACAACAAAGCTACTATAATAAAATCTATATGGAATTGGTACATTAGTCAATCAGTGTAACTGAAAGAAAATTCATCAATAGACTCCAGCACACCCAAAACATTTTATTTATTTCTAAGACACTATATAAATACAGTGAAAAGAATGGAAGAAAATTAGATTGGATCTCTGTCTCATATAATATAAAAAATAAATTTCAGACTCTTTATTATCAATAATTTGAAAAACTTAAGTGTGGTGGTTCACAACATTTCCCTACTTATTTCATCCTTCTAGTACATGTCAAACCCAGATGGATCAAGTAGGTTACTTTAATGTAAACAGGTGGGAGCTTTAATTACAGTTGCCTGGAATAACGTGGCTATTATCAGATCTACTAGCTCACAAATTCAGATATGAGTACAACTCTCTAGGTAACAGAAATTGCACATTGGAGATTGGGCTACGTTAGATCCAGAAGCCATGAAAAACGATGTCGATATACGGTCAAGACTCCCTTGGAACCTACTACCTCTGTTTCCCTTCAACTCCGGTTTATAGCCTCACAAGCATGAATTGAAAGAGAAGTAAAGCACTTGAATCTGATTCCAAAATTCCAGCACAAGATGATGCTCACCTACCTTGCTCCATTATTACCCCACTGAGAACAGTGATGAAGGAAAATCCTCCCTCTTAATGGACAGATCAGAAAGCAGTTTGTTCCATCATTCACCTCATGAGGGAAGTTGGGAAGAAGTGATCTAAGGAGCGTGTGCATGTGTGTGTGTGTGTCCACACACGTACATACCTTAGCAGTAGAAATAAAAAGCCTGATTGACCAATCAGATATATAAATGAATAAGACTAGAAGATCAGGAACAGAAGATCTGGAGAAGAGGGTAGTAGAGGGATCTATAGGGAAGGGCGTAAGGAATGCAGACTTTTTTAATGTTCACCATTGCAAATGAGAATCTCAAAACTCGATGGACAGTATTACATGACCTGAATGTCATTCGGTGTCTTAGTAACTTCAATCCTTGTAAAATGGGTCCATAAAAAGAATAGTCATGGTAGCAGGGATGGATGGAGGTTATGCATGGACTCAACTGCATAGTCTTCCTTTTACCAGAGTTTGCATAGTCTCCCTTTTACTAGAAGCCACTGCTTCTTCTGAATGTCTAGTCTGACAGCATAAGAGACTGATGCTAACCTCCTAACATGGAACTATTCCTTGAGAAAACCAACTAGCTATTGATGGCAAGGTGATTACACTTCAATTCTTTAGAATGATGAAATGGCTTGTTTAAAAAAGAAATTAGCTTTGGGACAGACTCTTCAAGGGTAGGGCACTGATCTCTAGAAAGTAATAAATTTACTGAGCTAACAGTTGATATTTTATATCTATATCTCTATATATGTATCTATATATAATATATAAAGTCTCTATTTATATATAATATATAAATGTATAAATAATATATAAATTATTTTTATGTATACATTACAAAAATACATTATATTATATATAATTATATTTATCTATAATGTAGTATTTTTGTAATGTATACATAAAATATATATGTTATATAAAATATATTTTTGTAATGTATACATAAAATATGTTATAATATATTATATATATTTTATATGTATAAATACATTTATTTTATCATTTAAGTCCTAGGATACATGTGCAGAATGTGCAGGTTTGTTACATAGATATACACGCACCATGATGGTTTGCTACATCCATCAACCTGTCATCGACATTAGATATTTCTTCTAATGCTGTCCCTCCCCTAGCAACCCACCCCCTGACAGGCCCCAGAGTGTAATGTTCCCCTCCCTGTGTCCATGTGTTCTCATTGTTCAACTCCCACTTATGAGTGAGAGCATTTGGGTTTGGTTTCCTGTTCTTGTGTTAGTTTGCTGAGAATGATGGCTTCAGCTTCATCCATATCCCTGCAAAGGACATGAACTCATCCTTTTTATAGCTGCATAGTATTCCATGGTGTATATGTGCCACATTTTCTTTATCCAGTCTATCCTTGGTGGGCATTTGGGTTCGTTCCAAGTCTTTGCTATTGTGAAAAGTGCTGCGATAAACATATCTGTGCACCTGTCTTTATACTAAAGGATTATATATCATTCTAGTATATAATATAGTATAGTATATAATCCCAGTAATGGGATGGCTGGGTAAAATGGAATTTCTGGTTCTAGATCCTTGAGGAATCGCCACACTGTCTTCCACAACGGTTGAACTAATTTACACTCCCACCAACAGTGTAAAAGCATTCCTATTTCTTCACATCCTCTCCAGTATCTGTTGTTTCCTGACTTTTTAATGATTGCCATTCTAACTGGTGTGAGATGGTATCTCATTGTGGTTTTCTCTGCATTTCTCTAAGGACCAGTGGTGGTGAGCGTCTTTTCATATGTTTGTTGGCTGCATAAACGCCTTCTTTTGAGATGTATTTGTTTATATCCTTTGCCCACTTTTTGATGGAGTAGTTTGTTTTCTTCTTGTAAATATGTTTTCTTCTTGTAATATCCTTGTAGATTCTGGATATTAGACCTTTGTCAGATGGATAGATTGTACAGTTTTTCTCTCATTCTTTAATTTGCCTGTTCCAACAAATTTGCTATCTTGATATTTTACACATGAATTGGTTTACTTCCAAGCTCCATTTAGACTCCAAGTCAGAGTGTCTTACATGTATTAGCTTTATTAATATGCCTTTACTTTGCTCCCTTTTCTTCCCATTATTACTTTTATAATACCTTGCATAATGTTTACATTTCTTAGTAAAAGTGATTTTAAAATGTTTAAATTAAAAAGTCTGTGTTTTCTTTACTGATAAAAGTGTGGCAAGTTTATATTTTCTTCTAAGTTCACGATCAGGATTATCAAATGATAAAATCATATTCTTCGTATTCCTTTGAAATCCTTTAAAATATGTTTCTAAACATTTTTCAAAGAAATGGAGCCTTCCCATTGTAGTTCTTGTTACTTTTGTGTGGAATCTTCAGAAGCAAAAAATGTCCTCTAGTTAAGTGAATGAATCCTTTTCTCCTTAATATCCCTTCCTTCCAAATAGGATTAATAACACTAGAACATTATGGAAGAAGCTCTATGGAACATTATAGCTATATTACAAATAATTTGGGGACTTTTTATATTTGTTGAACATAGAGCTATACAGAAGAATGTAAGAGATAGGAAAAAAGGCATTATATCTACTATCATAGCCATCAAAATCACAGCTGGTGATATTTACCAGGTCTGCAAGAAATAGGTGACAGTTTCAAAAGTGGTCTAGATTTGTTTTGACAAACTTTAGAAGTTATAAACATAGATTCTCAGTAATTGAAAAATTTGAAAACTTTTTTCCAACATTCATCAGTATGTTCCACATTGAATAATCTAGCCATGTAATTAATGCACTGTATCCACAGGCAAACTCTTTATGCAATGTAGAAATATATTTTAAGTAGTTTTTTATTACTTGAGAAGACAAATTTTGTTGTTACAAATATAAATAAATAAAAATTTTAGGGTAACAACTTAATAATTCTATTGCATTTTAGTAACTTATTCTATGGGTCTGAACAAGCAAATATTTTAGAATTTAGATCCTTTGAAACATTTTATTCTATCTCTGAAAATGAAGTAATCTGAGATCTCATTACCTTCATGTCCCCACAGTTTTACAGTATCCCACAACTCCATAGATACTATAAAGGCCTTGTTTAATGTCTTGTGCCAAATGGTTTAAGAATGTTACTTTTGGGCCGGGCATGGTGGCTCATGCCTATAATCCCAGCACTTTGGGAGGCCGAGGGAGGTGGATCACAAGGTCAAGAGATCGAGACCATACTGGTCAACATGGGGAAACCCATCTCTACTAAAAATACAAAAAATCAGCTGGGCATGGTGGGCGCGTGCCTGTCATCCCAGCTACTCAGGAGGCTGAGGCAGGAGAATTGCCTGAACCCAGGAGGCAGAGGTTGCAGTGAGCCAAGATGGCACCATTACACTCCAACCTGGGTAACAAGAGCAAAAGTCCATCACAAAAAAATAAAATAAATTAAAAAAAATTACTTTCTAATCCATTATGAGTAATCTGGAATGATCTTCTAATGCACCTATCAGTTTGATGCCTCTTGAAAAAACTTTATTCTAAAACGAAACCACTCATTAAAGCCTTCAAGTCAAATATTTGGCAATAGAAATAAGTGAAATAAAAATATTTTCTTCATCAAATTTGTAGGGCCCAATGATATTCTCTGCAGAAGCCTCAGAAAGCTAACTAGTTGACCTTGACATCTCATTATGTTCTCAAAGGGACAAATATCCACATTTCTAACCACAGGAAACGTGAAATTTAAACAAATCAAATTCAGAACCCTTTCTTAGTGACACATCTATTAAACACTTTTACAACCTCTCATTTTCCCACATTGTAACTAAAAGCACAATGCTGGATTACAGGCAGCGTGCGAAAGTTCACTTCTGAGCAGGTGAAAGGGATAGGGAAAGCACACAGAACTGATCTCTAAAATTGCCTATAGGGATTACCTACTATTCTATATACAGGTCCTAGAGATTTGTTTTGAGCCCTAGGGCTAGAGATCAGCTCTAGCTCTTCACACCTGAAGGAGAATAGAGCCAGGCCATGACAATCGGGGAGCTAAGTGCTGCATGTATGTGTGTGTATACGTGTTTGTCAGAGTCAAGGGTTTATCTGCTTGGAGGGTAGCAATTTACCTCATAGCAAGTATTCTGTCGGTCTTTAACAGGGAGTGGGAAGTTTAAGGTCAGGAACAAGCTTTGCATAGTGTCCCTTATGTTTCTGCCTTGCCCAGCTGCATGTCCTATATTACATGTAAGTTATACGACAAACAATTTTTATAAATGAATAAATGAAATTTAGTTTTCCATGTAGTGGTCTATAATACTATCTTTTTTCTCTTTCTTTAAAAGTATGTTGACAGTTTAAAAGAACAATAATTAGAGCTTTACATATGATTATGCTTTTCTTTGAAACAAATAGAGGGCTTTTCTGGTGGACTCATAAGTTAGAAGGGATATTTTAAAATAATCTGTCTATAGGCAGATATTTCCTTTTTAGGGGTCTTGAGGAGCTTAATGTTTATTTTTTTCCATTGACTTTGAATTTGTGAAATGCCTATTTTCTTATCAAAGTAAATGAATGCAAATTTTAGGTCAATGTTGCTATGACCTTTATCAGAGAGTAGTCTTTTAATAATTAGAAATAAACTGGGAAACTTAATTACAAAATTGCTAATTGTAAGAGATCAATGTTAAGATGAACTGAAGTAGGCATGAACCTTAAAAGACTTAGGTCATTTAGTCACCAAGTTGTCTGGGATGCTGACTTATTGGCAAACACACTCCCTGTACACTGGATTGTAAAAGGAAACTCAAGAGTGAGCAGCCCCACGATAAGGCAGTAAAGTTACAAGGCTTGTCTGTGTCTCTGACACATAACTGCCAACTGCTTATGATTTTGATTACTGAATTTTGTAGAAAATAAATTATTCTGTTACATACCAGGTGCTAAAACTTGTTTTGAGTTGTGTCCTTGAAGAAACCCCATTTGGAGCCATGGCTGTGATGGGCGTGGCTATCTGATTAAGTTTTCAGCATAATCTACTGTCATTCTTTACGATCCTTCAGGCTTTTGCACTGACCAGACAGGCTAGTTACCTGGTATTGTGTTAGGAAACATGATCCTTGCATCTCTCAAACTTTGATGGTGGCACTCATCTCTGTTGTCCAGGGATGTGGCACTTTGGTTTACTGTCTTCAGGAAGGGAACGTCTGTTCCTTGTTCCACATATCAGGGAATCAATATCAAAATTCTGCCATTAAATATACTCTCTTTCTACTGTGTGTTTGAAACCACTCCTGGAACAACTCAAGGCTTACTCTGACTAGTGGAATATTATAATATTTTGGGTTTCTGAGTACAAGAATGAGTTCAAAACCACTAATAACTGCTAATAAATTCTGAGGTATGGATATTTTCCATTCTATAATTATTACGCTAACTGGTAATGGATATATTTGGGGAACCCAATGAAGTTTTTTTTGTTTGTTTTATTTTTAAATCAGCCTCAACCTTTATTATGGGATGGGCTCTGAGTCATAAAATAGCTTAGGTGTGACAACTAAGCTGTGAATCTCTCTAAAATGGTGACTGGGGTTAGATTTTTGGCCACCAAATATAGACTTTATAATTCTATGTATTTCAAGAATGATTTTACTGGATGTCTATGGATGAATTCATTTCATTTCTGGGACTGTGCATAATCAGCAATAGTCGCAGATTTCCATGAGCCACAACACTATGGCAACCATTTTCTGTCATGGCTTACTGCATAATGACACACACCTTTTCTCTAGTGGGTAAATGTCTCCTCCTGCATTCAACCACCCTAAAATATTATTATTACCATTGAGATCACAGAGACAATTTACATTATAACATCTCTGGCCCTCAAAGTATAATCACAGAGAGATCATCAAGAATATTCATGCCTCCCTTATGAAGACATTTCTTAATACCTTGTTGAGTGACAGTCTTTCCAAATGTCCCAAGATGATGAGGGTAAGCAATAGCTGAGAGGATTCCACATAATAGATCCATTCCAATTCTATTACCTTAAGATTTAAGAGTTCTTCTTTTAAAGTACAATAAGGGAGTCTTTGCCTTTCAATTTCATTAATTGTAACTTTTTGTTGATGAAAAACTTAGATTAGCCAACTTAGCAGAATATTAGTGACACACATGAATGCTCAAGTCTACATAACAAATTCAAAACCAATATGAATATGTCTATGCCAATTAATTATGGCATGGATATGCCTAATGAATCTTAAATCGTATCTGTGGTATGATACACTTAGAACCAACTGTCACACATATTTCCCAGTCTCCCACCAATGTAGACATGTGAGGGATTTTTAACTCATTTGGTGTATAAACTATCTCCTCCTTAAACAGAACTTGTGCCTCACTGTCTGGACTATGCTGAAATATAACACCTGTTACATATCTGAAAGGAAGGAAAGGAAGCGGAGGTAATTTTGTAAATAATTTTATCATCTTGTGAGGCTAATTGTTCCAGATGCAGCCAGGTGATTAGGATGGGCTGTTTTTTTTTTTTGTTTTTTTTTTGTTTTTTTGTTTTTTTGTTTTTGTTGTTGTTGTTTGTTTGTTTGTTTTTTCAGATGGAAGAAACACTAGGGAAATTAGAAGTTTCCAGATTTTTAGCCTAATTCATGTCTGTTTAATTGCTCCCATTCCATGTTTTAGGATCCTCTTCCTTCCCCAGCAGTTTCATAAGCATGACAGGTCTGGGGTGTTGAGCGTTTAATTTGTGCTGCAATACTACCCCTTATTAAGAATTCCTGTGCATGGCCCTTAGCCATGGGTACCCTACGACTATCCACCACATGATCTGAGTTACTTATGCCTCATTTTTCCCAGCATAGATGTTATCTGTGAACTTCTGAATTACTGTATATGACCAACTGAATCCTGTAACACTGTTTTGAGGATAAGTTACTAGTATACTCCTGATATCAATAGCTGTATTAGACAACAGAAAATAGATGGCACACTGAAATTAGGAAAATTTGAAGCGGGTTTATTAATAAAAAGACTAATTAAAAAAATGTCTGAAGCCTTGCAAAACCACCAAAAATGGGTACAGAATCCCAGAACCTTACTACCAGAAGAAAATGTTAACCTCTCTAGGTTTAATCTTGTTGAGAAATAGGGTTTTCAGAACCAGAAGGAACAGTGTAGAATAGGCCACCGTGAGAGCAGCAGTTCGCTTTTATCAAAATGGTGTAGTTACCTTGCATGAGGTGACTTCAAAGGAAGAGAGAAGGGCAATTAAACCTCCGACTCTCTCGCATTCTCTTCTCTTAAATTCCTCTGGGTTTCCCTGCTACAAGCAGAGGGCACAAGAGATCTGATGTATTTCAACAGGTCAGCTTCTTGGGGCAAAGAGCAGCATGGAAAAGGGTAAAGAGTGGATCTGGAGGGGCAAATGAAGATTCCAAGTTGATTTCTTTTTCTAAAATCCTAAATATAACCAGGTGTTTGATTCTTTCTTGATAGAGCATATTGGCGCTTAGTAGAAGTCTAATGTGACAAAAACTGAATTTCCTAAGAATGCTATCCACAGATGGAAAGAACTTGTACTATGCTATTGCATAACCACTGTGTACTTGATGTAGTAATGATATAATTTTTATAAATGCCTTGCATAGAAGTTTTGGTCCCAAGTAATTTGGTATTTGGGTTTATGCAGTTTAATTTTACCAATTGATTTACCTTTGCCAGTGTAGAACTTGGAATTGAAACATTAACATATGTGATTTAATATTTCTCCTTTGAAAATTACATCGTAGACTGGCAACTGTATATTGCAGTGTAGTTACACATCTACTTTCTTTCAAATTAAAATATGTGAATAAATAATATTTCATGAGATTTAGAAAATATTATCATTCAATAATAGATTTAAGTGACAGTTAAATTATAAGACAATTTGTATACATTTAAGGTCCACTATTGTTGACAGTTCAGTACAAGCCAGTCCTTTTCATCATGGCTCCAAAATAGTTTCTAGTTTCTCAATTCTTTTCCCCTACTGCAAACTACTTAAAAGTCCAAAGAATTGGAGAAAGTTGGGACCTGTTTTGGGGAAAACGTTTTAATTTTCATAGCTCTACTATAAGCAGTAATTATAAATGTATTGCTTAAATAAAATATGTAATGGAAACATTTCCAACAGTTCCATCTGTTGTTACCTTTTAGTTTAATATGTACATTAAAACAGGAGGTTCAACCTGTCAGCCACGTTTACTTTGTAGTAATAAATACCACTGATCTGGAACATTTAAAATTCAGTATCACTGTGGAAATGATGAAGTGTAAGAAGAAGATAATTCTTTTTAAACTAATGCTAGATTAGTAACAAAAAGGCCAGTAACAACTCAGGCTCAGATTTTTTTTTTTTCAATATTGGTGTAATGTGAAATACCAGGATTATAAATGTTTAGAAGAATATAAAAATGTCTTCGTAGAAAAAAATGCATACATTAGGGGATAATATACATACATGTCTAAGAATTAATTTAAATTCTTTCTTATTTGTACTTATATTTGAGGCTGAAAATAAGAAAACTTTCTTAGCCCTTACTCTGTGTTCCTCTGGAAGGAAATGTGAATATTTGATGTTAAAAGACTCCATTGATGGTCAAAATATGCCATTAAAAAGAATAATTAGGGATTCCTCCTGAGGAATAGCATTTAAAGGTAAGGGCAATATGAATAAAACCTTCAGGAGTAAAGCCAGAGTTTTAATGTTGTATTGATGCCAATTATTTGGTTATCGAATAGACTTCGATGAAAAAGCTTATAGAAGACACAGGAAGAGAAATTGTTAGATTTGGATTTTAGAGGTTTTAAGTAATCATGCTCCTTTCTTATTTTCATAATAGCAAAACATTGAAGTTCTTAGCATTTGACCTCAGAAGACTGGCATTAAACATTCATTCTTCTTTATTGAGGCCAGGAAATAAACTACTGTTTGTGTTCTGGAATGTATAATATAAGCAAACACAAATTGCTTAAAAATGTCTCAAAAGTCCAAACACATTAAAACCATTGTTTGCAAATGGTTTATTTTATCTTAATTGTCACCATAACGTCAGAACCCAGACTGAATTTTTGAAAATACTGCCTGGCGAGTTCTTATTGATTGATTGAAGAAAAAGTGGACGAAGGAAATTCCTCACAGTCTGATCCATTTTTTTCCTAGTCATATTATAAAAATAAAGCAATTACTACAAGTATTAAACTCTGATGGATATTTGAGAAATACAGAAGAATCAGAAATGTATAAAAGTAATGTTAGAATTTGAAGGAGTCGAGATTTATTATAAAGTTTTTTTAAAGGCAGAAATAACAGATCAAACACCATTTTTAAACGATATTATGAACTGATTCATCAATGTGCAAAAATTAATAAATTTTAAAAATTTAATAAAATAACTTATTATGGTTATTCATATTCATTAATTCACCAAAAATATATTGCATCCCTTTAAGAATGAGAGACTACACTAGTTTCTGAAGATTTAATAACAGAAAAGTATTTGAGTTCTAATAACATGTTTAATTTTTTAAAACTTAATTCATGAGTTTGAGTATATTGATTGTGTTATATTCAGGAAGGTTGCTTTCTACTTTTAGGGTATTCGAAAGTATACTTTATTTTTAGTACTTGTAATAGTTTCTTTGCATTTTTCTTGGCAGACAGTGGTTGAAGTCCTGAACTTCATTTTCAGACTCTATATCTTTTTAACGTGTATGATATGGTTTGCATTTGTGTCCCTTCCCAAATCTCATATTGAATTAGAGGAGGGGCCTTGTGGGAGGTAACGGAATCATGGAGATGGATGTTCTCATGAATATCCTTGCTGTTCTCATGATAGTGATTGAGTTCTCACAAGATCTGATGATTTAGCAGTGTGTGGGACTGCCCCCTTTTCTCTCTCTCTTTCCTGCTCTGCTATAGTAAGATGTGCAGTGCTTGCTTGCCCTTCACCTGCTACCACGATTGTAATTTTCCTGGTGCCTCCTAACCGTGCTTCCTGTATAGCCTATGAAACTGTGAGTCAATTAAATCTCTTTTCTTCATAAGTTACACAGTCTATGTAGTTCTTTACAGCAGTGTGAGAATAAACAAACACTGGAAATTGGTACCAGAAAAGTGCGGCACTGCCATAAATATACCTGAAAATGTGGAGGAAGCTTTGGAACTGGGTAACAAGCAGAGGTTGGAACAATTTGGAGGCCTCAGATGAAGAAAAGAGATGTGGTAAAGTTTGGAACTTTCTAGAGACTTGTTGAATGGTTTTGACCAAAATACTGATAGTGATATAGACAGTGAAGTCCAGACTGACATGATTTCAGATAGAGATGAGAAACTTATTGGTAACTGGAGTAAAGACCATTCTTGCTATGCTTTAGCGAAGAGACTTGGCATTTTGCCCCTGCCCTAGAGATCTGTGGAACTTTGAACTTGAGAGAGATGATTTAGGGTGTCTGGTGGAAGAAATTTCTAATCAGCAAAGCATTCAAGAAGTTATTTGGCTGTTTTTAAAAGTGTACACTCATATGGGTGAACGAAAAGATGATCTGAAACTGGAACTTATATTTAAAAGAGAAACAGCATAAATGCTTGGAAGATTTACAGTCCCACCATACAGTAAAAAATAAAAACCCATTTTCTGGAGAAGAATTCAAGGCTGCAGAAATTTGCATAAGTAAAGAAGAACTAAATGTTAGTAGCCAAGACAATAGGTGGAAATGCCTTTAGGGTATTTCAGAGACCTTGGGGCAGGCCCTCCCAACACAGGCCTAGACGCCTGGGAGAAAAAACAAGTTTCATGGGCCATGCTCAGGGCCCCACTGCTCTTTGGAGCCTCAAGACGGCTTGAGTCCCAGCTGCTCCAGCTCTATCCATGGCTAAAAGGGGCAAAGGTAGAACTCTGGCCGTGGCTGACTTCAGAGGGTGGAAGCCCTAAGACTTAGCACCTTCCATATGGTGGTGAACTTGTGAGAACACAGAAGGGAAGAGTTGAGATTTGGGAACTTCTGCCTAGATTTTAGGTGATGTAGGAAAATGCCTGAATGTCCAGGCAGAAGTCTGCTGCAGGGGCAGAGTCCTCATGGAGAATCTCTGCTGGATCAGTACAGAGGGGAAATGTAGGGTTGGACTTCCCACAGATAGTCCCCACTGGGGCACTGTCTAATGGAGCTGTGTGAAGATGGCCACTGTCTTCTAGATCCCAGAATGGTAGATCCATCAATAGCTTGTGCCATGCACTTGGAAAAGCTGCCCAAGGCCATGGGAGCCTACCCCTTGCATTAGCATGCCCTGGATATGAGACATGGAGTCAAAGCAGATTATTTGGAGCTTTAAGATTAAATGAATTTCTTGTTGGGTTTTAGACTTCCATGGGGCCTGTAGCCCATTTGTTTTGGCAAATTTCTCCCTTTTGGAATGGGAAAATTTACCCAATGCCTGTACCTCTGTTATATCTTTAAAGTAATGAACTTGTTTTTTTTAATTTTACAGGCTCATAGGCAAAAGGTGCCTGTTTTTTCTCAGATAAGACTTTGAACTGTGGCCTTTTGGATTTATGCTGAAATTAGTTCAGACTGGGGGACTGATGAGAAGGGATAACTGTGTTTTGCAATGTGAGAAGGACATGAGATTTGGGAGGAGCCAGGAGGAGAATGATATGGTTTGGATTTGTGTCCCTGTCCAAATGTCATGTTGAACTGGAGGAGGAGTATGATGTGAGGTGACTGCATTAGGGAGGTGGATCATGGTTTTCATAATATTGAGTCTCACAAGATCTGATGGTTTAAAAGTGTTTGACACTCTTTTCCTTTTTTTTTTTTTTTTTTTAATTTCAGATTGTGCTTTATTTAAATCTTCCTTTATTTAAAAGGCCATGCTACAAATGTGTTTATATTTTTACAGCTACATGATACAAACTGTTGTATTTTTTAAATAACAAAAACAATGGTCCACAGAAGACAGAAACAATTAACTCTAATTCCTTAGGATAAATACCCAGGAATTAAATAGATAGGGCAGACTTCTAGTTCAATACTGAAAGTCCTTCCAAAAACCAAGTGGTTGCCAACTTATGTCCAGTAGCATTATAACATTCTTGAGCCAATAGAGTAAGAATACCCTGACAAATTTATAGGCAACGATTACTCAAATACAGATGCTCCAACAGTGGGGCTGCATCCTGGTAAACCCGTACGTTGCAACTATCAAGTTGAAATGCGTTTGAGTTCCTTCTTCCTCTTTCTCTCTTTCCTGCTTTGTCTTGTAAGATGTGCCTGTTCCCGTTTCACGTTACACCAAGATTCTAAGTTTCCTGGGGCCTTCTAGCGATGCTTCCTGCACAGCCTGCGGAACTGTTAGTCAAATGAATCTCTTCTCTTCATAAAGTACCCAGTCTCAGGTAGTTCTTTATAGCAGTATGAGAACAGACTCATATAATGTATTAATGCAATTCTAGACTTAGAGAAGATACTCAATCTTTCTTTAGTGGATGAATCAGTCAAAATATAATGTCCTTTAACAGCTCTACTTGTCTTTGAAATTGGAAAACATGGAAGATATGTTAGAAACTTGATAACATCAGACATTCTTTTAAAAGTTTGACTACATGTATCCATGTCACTTTACACTAAAACAAAATAAACGAAAATAAATACAGAAATTAGAAGCTGAAAACCTTTCAATTTCAGAATAGTTAAATTATTTGCTTCTTACTTGTAGATTACAGATTCCTTGAGAGGTATAAATGCAAATTATTTGCAAATGATTTATGGGAAGACAGTTATCAGAATGAAATCTTTGGCTTGAATATAGTTCAACTGAACAAAGCATTTATTGTAGTAATGGAAGACTGAGTTCAGTTCTTCATAAAAAAGAGAATTAGAATAAACTTTTAAAATATACTTGGTTACTTTAAAAAAATAATGAGTACTCTGTAACTGTATCAACAAAGCACTATTTTTTAATGAGCAGCCCCATAAGCACCTTCGTTGTGTTTCTGGACACTTTCTATTATTGATATTATTGATATTATCTCTTTCATGGATGTTTAACTTTACTCTCTGAAACTACAAAGTAATTTTTATCGATTTATTAAATTTTAACTATCATTTGTTAGACATTCATTTTGTGTATAACAGTGGGAGACATAAAATTCATGTTAAAATGTTACTGTCTCTGAAGGAACAGATTGTATGAGAAAGAACGCATTATATAGAGAAGTCTGCAAAATATTTAAATAAATGTGTCATATAAGATGATCACTACATGGTAATGTAAATTAATGAAAAATAAAAAATATGAATATTCAAAATTTTGTTACCTATTGATAGGGGAAGCCCAGAGACAAGAAGACAAGGAATTGTTTGAACAGTTCAGGCTAAAGTATGGTCAGAGAATAAAGAGTAGGGGTCTAGGAGACACCAGAAGCTGTTTACAGTGCTGAAAGCTTACGTGGTGCACACACAAACATTTCTTCCCTGGGTTCTGCTAGTATTTATAATTTTTCTTCTCCACTACACATTTTAAACTTCTTTTTCCTACAGTTAACATCACAGCTGGTAGGATTCTTTATCCATATTCATGAGGGATCTGACCCTTTGTAGTTCTGTATGCACAGGGTCAGTATAGTGTTCCATTCAATTGTAACACTGTACATGTTACTACAAGGAAAAGCCTTATGGATCACTTGGGTTCTATATATACTCCTTTCTGTCCCCACTGTATGAAGACATGGATTTTTCTATTTATAGTCAAAATGAATTATCAGACCAAATAAAAGAACCTTAGTTTTTCACCTCTGATACACTCAATGGAAAGAAGATCCCTACAAAGTAAAATAAGTCTCTGCTTCCAATTCATGGAAACCACTGATATCTCTCTGGACAGAGGCATACCCTCCCTGAGCATCATATTTCCTAAGCAGCAGGTTTAAGAAAAGTCAAACTGGAAAATAATAAGGCGAGTAAATATTTCGATATACTGTATTATGTACGTCACCTTTCCCTCTGTGCCACTTAGTTCTATCACAATTTTGAGAGAAAGAGTTCTACATATTAGTTACTGGCTGAGAATTCACAGCATTTCGTACCATAGCACTATAACGGTTGATACTACAGCTCCACCTTTTTCTAAAGTCAGCCACTGTTGTGGGATGTGGGACAGACTGAGACTTTGAACATAAAAGGGTTGCCTAGCTTCTTGCAATAGAGAGTTGCTTATTTAGAATTGATGTTGTACGTTATAGTATAAGTATTTAAAAATCATTTACTCGGTAAATAGGTATAAAAGAAGAATGAGAGGTAAAGAATACAATTCTATAATTTTCTTTTTTTTCTTTCTTTCTTTCTTTCTTTTTTTTTTTTTTTTTTTTTTTGAGACGGAGTTTCGCTCTTGTTACCCAGGCTGGAGTGCAATGGCGCGATCTCGGCTCACCGCAACCTCCGCCTCCTGGGCTCAGGCAATTCTCCTGCCTCAGCCTCCTGAGTAGCTGGGATTACAGGCACGCGCCACCACGCCCAGCTAGTTTTTTTTGTATTTTTTAGTAGAGACGGGGTTTCACCATGTTGACCAGGATGGTCTTGATCTCTCAACCTCGTGATCCACCCGCCTCGGCCTCCCAAAGTGCTGGGATTACAGGCTTGAGCCACCGCGCCCGGCCTTTTTTTTTTTTTAAAGACAGGGTTTCACCATGTTGGTCAAGCTATTCTTGAACTCCTGACCTCAGATGATCTGCCCTCCTTGGCCTCCAAAGTGCTTGGATCACAGGTGTGAGCCACCGTGCCTGGCCCAATTCTTTAATTTTAATAAATGGTAACACTGGACAATTTGAACAAATTGTAGAATTTTATTCTTTACCTCTCATTCTTCTTTTATTATAACCCTAGACCAAGTAACCCTTGCTCTAGACCCTTGGTCTAGGGTTAGTAGTTATAAAAGAAGAATGTAATGCCTCTTTTATAACTTGTATTCATCCTTGGTAGAGAAAAGTGTTCATACAAGCTTCATGGATGGAATTCTAATGTAGTCAATCTGCCATTGACTATACAGCTCTTCCAACACTTCAATTTTTGAGAATCCCTGTAGAGGTTACATTCTTGATAGCTGCCAAGGAAAAATTGGACACTCGGTATTAGCAATTGGTTGGATTCCTAAGGGCATGCCTATCGCATGGGCCCATGCAGGGGTTCTATTCCTATTACCAGGGATGCTTTTCTCCATGAGCTCACTGAGAATGTACTATTGTGACTAAGGAAGTCTGGGGCTCAACACGTTTTCAGTACATATGGAACGAGGCACAGTCTGGTGCAGAAAGTACTAGTAGAGCTCAGGCTCTACTCGGGTTTCTCATCAAACCAAATACTGTTTTGCCAAGGGTAGTTTGTTGCTAAAAAGGATATAACCTAATTGAAGAGTGTTTTTTCTTTATATTTTATCATTACAATCCTCAGACAAAATGCAACTTATTGGTGAACATACACATAGAATCTAAATATATATTTTTAAAATAGACCACCCCATTTTGAGAAATCTACAATCCCTTTGTTCAAACCACCATGTTAACAATCTTTTAACATTTTAAAAAAGCCTAAAAATTTAACCAAAGTATGAATCATTACTTGTAAGCTACTGTAGAGCATAACCAGAGGCCATTTCTTCTTATAGGGAAGTGGATGATCAGGTATCTAGCTTGCAGTTCTTCCTGATGGTAATAATCACCTTCTTTATCATTAGTGAAGTTGTAATGTCTCAGCGTCCACATGTGAATGGGTGATGCCAGCATTTTATGCACTCATGTGAAAATTGGGTTTGATTTATTTCTTTTTTGGGCAAATAATCACAGAGAGTCTTTATAAGCTCATTGGTTTGTGTTGACAGAAGCTTGAATTGTGGCTGGGTTATGTACTTTGGTATTTTAATGCAACCCATGTGTACTTTCTTCATCAGACTGCAATTTGTTCCATATGTACTATTTTTGCTTTATAATGACGTAGTATTTTGCACAACTAAAATGTATGTCTTCATGGATATGGTGATGCTTAATTCATGATTACCAGCTCGAGTGTAATGGTCATCTCTTGCTTTCTGGAGAGTTGCTCAGGCTCTGCTAGCATTCCCCATCAAACCAAACACTGTCTTGTCAAGGATAGTGTGTTACTTAAGAGGATATAACCTAGTTTTAAAATCTTAGGAGACCTTGATGGCCTCATCACAGGCATTATACAACTTTCTGATATCCCAAAAGTCTTCGACCACCACTGACTTCTGTTGAATATTGTGTCTAGAGGCAGAGCTGTTTGTGCAGTTCTCTGTACCAACTGGAGAGCAATATTTTCTTTGGGGATAGGGGAAGATCTATTTGTAGATGTCCCAAAAACCTGTCACCTTTAATTTAATTTAATTTAATTTAATTTGATTTAAAGGTGACAGGTTTTTAGGACATCTACAAATAGATCTTAATGGATTACCCAATGTAGTTGATACTGTTGGAAAACAGAAAAATGTGAAATCACTCACCAAATATTTTCTCTTTTTCAATTGTTCAGAGTGAGGGTACAGTAACTTACCCTTTACTTTAGAGTAGATGTCCCAATGTATACATCATAAATCACATAACTTTTGTAAGATTTGATTTTAACTCTCTCATGTATAGGTCTTCCTAAGGAATATAAAGAATTCCTGAGCTAAATTAAATTGCTCTAGTCATGGGACTTTATCTGGGAGAGTAATTATAATTTGGAGTCACGTCCTGATCAAGCTCATAAATATTTACTCTTCTTTTCAAATACTCATTGAGATAACTGGATAAAACAGTTAAGATAAACTCATCTTTCAAGTGTCTATGGTGCTACTCATCTCTTTCATTTTCCTATTGATGTGGACACACAATCTGATTTATTATTTTGGTAGAAAGAGGGAGTTCTAAGAATCTTATCTATGCTATCTTCACATAATTCTTCTTTTTTTTTTTCTTTCATTTGGTAAGCACCTTCTTCAGAAACTGGAAATATAGAAAACCTGAGCTCAGAATCTCCTGATGCTAACATAAGGGCTGCAGAGAATGGCCACTAAATGCTTTTTTCTCTCTCTCTCTTTCTTTCTCTCTTTCTTTCTTTCTTTCTTTCTTTCTTCTTTCTCTCTCTCTCTCTTTTTTTCTTTTCTTTCTTTTATTGCATTTTAGGTTTTGGGGTACATGTGAAGAACATGCAAGATTGTTGCATAGGTACACGCGTGGCAGTGTGATTTGCTGCCTGCCTCCCCATCACCTATATCTGGTACTTCTCCCCATGCTATCTCTCCCCAACTCCCCACCTGCCACTGTCCCTCCCCAACGGCCCCCAGTGTGTGATGCTCCCCTCCCTGTGTCCATGTGTTCTTATTGTTCAACACCCGCCTATGAGTGAGAACATGTGGTGTTTGATTTTTCTGCTGTTGTGTCAGTTTGCTGAGACAGGATTATAAATCGTTCTACTATAAGGACACGTGCACAACAAATGTTCATTGCAGCACTGATTATAATAGCAAAGACCTGGAATGCTTTTCAAATGCTGTTGGAGATCCCTTTTAAATTATTTCTCATATTACACATTTCTTGAAAATATTATCAAATGCTGAGATGCATTTAGTGCATAAGCCATTAACCTTGGTGCAGTCTTGCTGTTGAACCCAGTTCCACTCATGCTGGAATCAAATTTCCGTTATAGCCCTGAAGTCAACAAGAGAGGAAGGCAAGGGACAAGACTAAATAGTTTTTTTCTGATGTAATTTTGAAACGAGGGAAGAACAGCTTTTTATAGAAGGGGCTGCTTTGAGTTCTGGAGAAATATTAGAAAATATCTCATGCCATTCAGATGTTCAGGCATAAATTTTCCAGTTCTTAGAATCCCAGTTATTGCTAGGTGCGGTGGCTCACGCTGGTAATCCCAGCACTTTGGGAGGCCGGCTGGCGGATCAGGAGGTCAAGAGATCGAGATCATCCTGGCCAACATGGTGAAACCCTGTCTCTACCAAAAATACAAAAATTAGCCGGGTGTGGTGGCGCGTGCTTGTAGTCCCAGCTCCTCGGGAGGCATGAGAATTGCTTGAACCTGGGAGGAGGAGGTTGCAGTGAGCCGGGATTGTGCCATTGCACTCCAGCCTGGTGACAAAGCGAGACTCTGTCTCAAAAAAAAAAAAAAAAAAAAAAAAGATCCCAGTTATTTTCAGAGCAATGCCATATGTTATATTAAATGACAGAATACAGCAGCAAATTCAAATATCACCATAAATTAGCAACCTATAGTATTAATCACTGGATTTAGTTTTTACTACCTGTCTGCATCTGTAGGTGATAATAGATATTTTAACGCATCATAGAAAGTCCCTAGATTTTAAGCACATTTCTCTAACTAAAAACTTGATTTTGTACTATTCTTAAATCTGTCAAAGGATTATCAAAAGCAATTACAATGCTCCACAATTCTTGAGTCTCTCTTTTTTTCTTTAAAGTTCTGTATTCGTTTCCTAGGGCTTCTATAACAAAGTATCACAAAGCCAAAATGATGTCAAACAACATTTATTGTATCACAGTTCTGGAGGCCAGAAATTCAAAATCAACTTTGGCAGGGTATACTTCCGCTGAAAAATGCAGAGGGCTCCTTCATTGCTTTTTTATAGCTTCTGGTGGTTTGGGGGCAATCTTCAGGGTTTTTTGACTATCAGTTGAAAAAAATATCATGTCTGCATTTATTGTCTCATGGCATTCTCCCTCAATGTGTCTCTGTCTTCACATGGCTGTCTTCTTATGAAGATACCAGTCATTTTGGACTACTGGTCTACCCTGCTCCAGTGTGACATCATCTTGACTTAACTAACTCCACATGCAATAACCCTATTTCTAAGAAAGTTCACATTCTGAGTTAGTGGGGTAAGGACTTCAATGTATCTTTTCTTGGAGTACACAACTCAAACCACAGCACATTCTTCTATGCGGGTGTAAATACAGTCCCATAGTCTTGTCTTCAGGTAAACCTCAGTGAATAATTTAGTTAATGGTCTTTCCTTCACATGCATGGTATGCTTTTTTTTTTTTTTTTTTTTTTTGAGACGGAGTTTCGCTCTTGTCACCCAGGCTGGAGTGCAATGGTGCGATCTCGGCTCACCGCAGCCTCCGCCTCCTGGGTTCAGGCAATTCTCCTGCCTCAGCCTCCTGAGTAACTGGGATTACAGGCATGCGCCACCATGCCTAGCTAATTTTTTGTATTTTTAGTAGAGACGGGGTTTCACTATGTTGACCAGGATGGTCTCGATCTCTTGACCTCGTGATCCACCCACCTCGGCCTCCCAAAGTGCTGGGATTACAGGCGTGAGCCACTGCGCCCGGCCCCGCAAGATATCTTTATTACAGAATACTGAGACCTTCACTGACTTTCTTTTCAGCCAGCATAGATACCACATCCTATAATTTTTCCATTGCTATAAGAGTCTGGGTCCTGTCTCATTCTTGGTATCAGTTTTTGTGACAGTAAGATTTCTTTGTTACAAACAGCTATAGTCAGTGTAGGCTTTTCTTTAAAGAAAAAATAGATTTATTGTGAAAATACCTGTAAGCCGACAAAATATATGGGGCTGGAGAGCAATGCTTCGTAACAGATCACAAACAAAAAATCATTAAGATTCCAGAAATGGTCACGCAAGAGAAGCAGCCATTTTAGATGCTGAATATTTGAAACTATTAATTGTGCGGTAAATATACTCAGACTGTCTAGCAACTTTTGTCACTTCCTTAAGATTCAAGTCCTAAACAGGAGTCCAACTAGATGGGTCTGATTTTGGTGCCATGCGTTAGCTGCTAAGGAGCAGGAAGGGAGAAAGAATACTGGCCTGTCCTATTGGGTATCTGTTTCCCCCTCCCCAGGGCGTTTCTTTCTCTTTGTTTTTCTTACTTTTCACTTCAACTGTATCACTGAGTCCAGTGCACTCTTTCAACTGAGGAAATCGATTTTTTTTTCTTAATGTTGTTGGTTCAGCAGTGTGGTCCACCCCAAATTCTCCTTTCTAGATTCCTGTCGTGGCTTATAATGTGGTAAAAATAAACCAAAGATTGAGAGGGCTTTTTGTTGTTGCTGTTATCTGTTTTTTTCTTTCTGCTATGGTCTTTCTTTTAGACAATAAAAAAGAACACCGAAAAATAGTTAAGTGTACTGGAGGATGAATGTGCGTGAAAAGTAGAAAAAAATAGCATTGATTATTACCTATCAGAGATATTTTACAGGTAAAGAACCAGAGGTTCAAGGAGGATAAGTGATTTGCTCAATCACATTTGTTAAAGTAAATGATGAATCTGAAACATAAATCCATGTGTGGGGAACTATATTTTTGAACTCTTACCATGCTCCTCTCTGTGCTTTGCAAAGTGAGTAAATTTCAGATTGACACTTAAAGTGATGCAATAATAAAACATATATTAGTATCGTCAAGATGCCAGTTCTCCCCACTTGATCTATACGATGAATAGAATGCCCATCAACATTCCAGCAAATTATTTTCTGGATTTTGTTAAACTGATTCTAAAGTTAACAGAAAGGCGTGAGACCCAGAATAGTCAACACAATATTGAAGGAGAATAACAAACTTGGAGGATTGATACTACCTGACTTCAGGCTTACTGTAAAACTACTGTAATCAAGGCAGTGTGATTGGTATAAGAATAGACAAATAGGTCAATGGAACAGAATAAAGGGCACATAAATAGACCCATAGAAATACAGTCAGTTGATTTTTGACAAAGGAGCAAACTCAATACAATGGAACAAAAATCATGTTTTCAACAAATGATGCTGAAACAACTGGACATTGACATTCAAAAAAATAAAAATAAGAATCTAGATGAAGACCCTTCACAAAAATTAACTCAAAATGGATTACAGACCTAACTATAAAATATAAAGCTACGAAATTCCAAGAATATAATGTAGGAGAAAATCTAGGAGGTCTTAGATAAAGTGAGGAATTCTAGATATGACACCAAAAGCGATATCCAGAAAGAAAAAAATGGTAAGTTGGACTTCATCAAAATTAAAAACTACTCTGAGAAAGTCACTTCTAAGAGAATGAGAAGATCACTGAGTGGTAGAAAATTTTTGCAAAACACATATCTGTCAAAGTGCTGCTGTTGAAAATAAACACAAAACTCTTAAAACTTCACAAAGAGAAAACAAACAACCCAATTAAAAATTAAACAAAAGATCTGAACAGACACCTCACCTGAAGATACACAGCTAGCAAATAACCATGTGAAAAGATGGTCAACATCCGATGTCATAAGGCAATCTCAAATTGAAACAACAATGACATATCACATCTATTAGAATGATCAAAATCCCAAACACTGACAATACCAAATTCTGTCAAGGGTATGGAGCAGCAGGAACTTTCATTTATTGCTGGTGGGGCAGCAAAATGGTGTGACCACTTTGGAAGATAGTTTGGCAAGCTAAACATACTCTTAAGATATTGTCCAGCAATCACACACTCTTTGATATTTACCAAAAGGAGTTGTAAATTTATGTTCATACAAACACTTTTGTTCAAGTGTTTATGGTAGCTGTATTTATAATTTCAAAAACTTGAAAGCAACCAAGATGCCCTTCAATAGGTGAATAAACAAACCATATTATATTCATACAATGGAAATTATTAAGAAATAAAAGGAAATGAGCTCTCAAGCCATGACAAGAAAAACTTTCACCACGGAGACATACAGGGAAGCCTTAAATACATGTTAATATGTGAATGAAGCCAATCTTAAAAGTGTACATACTGTATGATTCCAACAGTTTGACATCCTCAAAAAGGCAGATTATAAACACAGGATAAAAAAATCTGATTGCCAGGAGGTTGGGAGGAGATAGGGAGGGATGGATAGCTGGAGCAAGGGGATGTTTTTGACAGTGAAATTATTCTGTATGAAATTTTAGTTGTGCAAATATATAACTATATAATTATTAAAGCCCATAGAATGTACAACATGAAGAGTGAAATTTAATGTAAAGATATGGACTTTTGGTAAAACAATGAATTGGCTCACCAACTGTGACTAATTTACCACACGGATGCAAGATGTTAATGATAGGGGAAAAAAGTTTTGTAATCCTAAAACTGCTCTAAAAATGTATTACATTAAAAATATATGTATTGATAGAAAAAAAAAAAAAACAGCAAGAGCCGGGCGCGGTGGCTCAAGCCTGTAATCCCAGCACTTTGGGAGGCCGAGGCGGGTGGATCACGAGGTCGAGAGATCGAGACCATCCTGGTCAATGTGGTGAAACCCCGTCTCTACTAAAAATACAAAAAATTAGCTGGGCATGGTGGTGCGTGCCTGTAATCCCAGCTACTCAGGAGGCTGAGGCAGGAGAATTGCCTGAACCCAGGAGGCGGAGGTTGCGGTGAGCCGAGATCGTGCCATTGCACTCCAGCCTGGGTAACAAGAGCGAAACTCCGTCTCAAAACAAACAAACAAACAAACAAAACAAACAAACAAACAAAAAAAAAACCAGCAAGAATATGTTGAGACAGTAAAACAGCCTTGATGCTTATATGCAGGGTCTACACAGGTGACTGCTCTCGGTGAAATACTTGACTGCGTTGAATCAAGTAAAAGGTGAGTTTTCAGGGAAGAGATAGACTGAGCAGCCCTAATAAGAGGCACAAACATCTTTAAACAGACGAAAATGTTACAGCTAGACGTTAGAAATAAGCATTTTAGAACAGACTTAGGAAATCCCTAAGGCTTTCTAAATAAGTAGAAATTTCATAACTTAAGATGACAAGCAGGCTACTTAAAAGGCCCTGGACCAGAACATAGCAATACACGTGAACAAGAACGAATCTCTATCGAGAGGTCTCCTTTGGAAAAGTGTTTGAAACATGGGGATTAGATGCATACTTACTTTCTGTCTGTAGTTGCTTCCTATGCTACACTACAAATTCGCTTTAGTTATTATCTATAAACAAAACACTTCCTTATGTTTCCTTACCTTTTTTTTAACTTACCTAAGCCTTTTTAATGCCTTGATGTTACCACACACACTTATTAAAGGAGTAATGGTCGTCGTTATATTCACATTTGTGTAGACCATTCTCTTCCTAACATAATCTTTTCTTTCCCTGACTCTCTTCCTAACTTAGATTTTCTTTCATTCTCAGCTGTTTTTGCTGGTTAGTGTTCTTACACTCATTTGTAAGTGTTGACACTCCCTAGAGTGGTGTCCATCATTTCAGGGAAGAAACACCTCTGAACTCAGCCTCCTTCCGCTACTATATCTCAGCACCTTGGATTTTTATTGTTGAATACACATTAAAGTTTCCGACCTCACATGCTCTATGCCAGGTCCCACTTCTCAACTCTAGAGATGTATTTTTATTTCTATTTCAATTTCCATAGCCAATCAAACTCAAAAAGGTTATAACCAAATATTTTTATTCAGTATAAGCTGTCCATTTACCAGCTCTAATAACTGAATATTAAAATTCTAATATATTTAACTCTTCTTCCTGACAAATCAGCCTTCCCAACCTATGCCATTTTCAAGTACATTAAATTCTCCCTCTAAAATGTTATCCCAATTTTACACTTATCTTTATATCTGCACTTCCACAAGATTTTATTATTACTTTATATCAAATGTTTCTGCCACCATTGTCTTCTTCTTTTTTTTTTTTTTTTGGTATCACATTGTTATCACAATCATTTCTATCACATGGAAATATGTCTATTTTAGTTTTAAAAACTTGTAATAAGATAAAATTCAAACAATTTAGCATGCCACACAATCTTTTTACAATATGGTTTTTACGCTACTCTTTAGGACAGTGCTTATTCTCTAGGGAGAAGGTCATTTGAATTATTTTATCCATAGTGAGCAATACTTTTTATAAATCCAATAAAAATTATTTGTTAGAATAATTCTCACTGGCTAGGAAGTTGTAATAATGTCAAATTTCTACGAAAGTCTCTAAACAATTCATTACGTTTTCTCTACTGTCAGACTATTAATAGCTTGCAATCCATCCAGTGTTTTGCTTTTGCCCATAATACCCATGTAAAGTTTGTGGTAATCATGCACTTTGGGTAGTTAATGATCTGGGCAGGCTTTCTATTTTTTCTTGGTTCAATCCTGGTAGGTGTGTATTTCCAGAAATTTATCCATTTACTCTGGGTTCTCAAATTTGTTGGCATTCCATTGTTCATGATAGTGTCTTTTGATCCTTTTAATTTTTGTGGTATTTGTAATGTCTCTTCTTTCATTTCATATTTTGTTTATGTCTTGTCTCTTTTCTCAGTCTTGCTGAGCATTTTTGATTTTGTTTATCTTTTCAAAAGACTATTAGTCTCACTGATTGTTATCAACAAAAATTTTGTATACCCAACAAACATGTTTATGACAGCACTCTTCATAGTTATCCCAAACTGCAAACTGTCCAAATATCTACCCACCAAAAAATAGACTTTAAAAGTTGTTATATTCATACAATGCAATATTATCAATAAGTATGAACACATTTCAACTATACTCAACAACATAATATACATAAACATAATGGTGAGTGAAAGGAGATAGTTGCATAAGAGTATACTTTAAGATTTTAGTTAAATCAAATACAAATAGAGTCAAAAATATTGTATCATGTTAGAAATCAGGATAATGTTTACTCTGAAAAGGGTACAAATAGTGAGCAAAACAGGGACTTCTGCAGTGCTAATGAGATAGATAGATAGATAGATAGATAGATAGATATTAGATAGATAGATCCATGTGTTCCACAGACCTTCATGCTCAATTTATGAAAATTCATTAAATTACAGAGTTATGACTTTTGTGTTTTTTGATATGTATGTTTTGTAAAATGTTGACTGGAAAAAACGTTGAGTTTCTTATTATGACATCTAAAAAGAGAAGGTACAGGTGGATGATAGAGAATTTAGATGCTAGAATAAAAAAAAAGAGATGACCACTAAAACCATTCCAATATAAGAACTGTCATTTCAGATGGATATATGTATAGTTAGAAACCGTAAGTCAAATCATGAACTTCAAAGTACACAGAGTTTGCATATAAGGAAGAGAAGATGGTTAACAAAAAACTCAGAAAAAGGGTAGAGAGAAAACTGGACAAAACGATTCTCATGGAAGTTGAAGAAACAATAACTTATTTTAAGAATATAGCTAATTGTTCAGTCATAACAGGAAAAAATACAAAGAAAGCAAAAATCACTAACACACTAGTGGACAAGCTTACAAGGAATCACTCATCACTTTGAAGAAATTTTAGGGACTTAGTTATAATTTAAATCAAAATATCAGACTTAATAATAAAATAAGTAGGAATAATGGAAGCAGAAATTAGTGCACAAATTTTGAATAGTTTTACTAAGAAATATGAAAAAAAAAAGAACAGGTACAAATTTTTTTATCACAAAAATATATTTCCTGAAAATGTCAACTAATCATCTGTCTTCAACTTCATTTCTCTTAGAGACATTGTTATCAGAAATTCTAAAAGGAAAACATACATAAATCACTTTACTTATATGATTCTATCCTAAGTTCTGTATTTTAGATCCATGAACATACATAATTTCTGTGGTGGCTATAGATGACAGATGCTATATAAAACACCAACAAATCCATTTAAATTCCTTATTAAAACTACAAACACATATAAGCATTTTCAAAATAGACAAAATTAAAGCTGAAGTATGTAATTAACTATGAATTGAGTTATCAGTGCTCAGAAAGCGTAACTGATTCAATGAAACATGGCTCCATGCACTGCACACTTGTGAGAGTTTATTACCTTTATTACAAACTAATTAGCATTGCAATGTAATAGTATAACCTAAGGGGTTTGTTTGACTTCAGTAGTTCTGAAGGTAATGGAGGTTGAAAGCTTGTCTGTTCTGGTAAATAGTCCTTCTCACTCATGAAGTTCTTAATATAATTTATAAATTAAGAATATGATATGGTGTAAATTTGAGTACTGAACATACATGAGATGAAAATGTAGAAAGGATATTTTAGGAACGAAATACAGGCTATTTATTAAGAAAACAGTGATATTGGTCATTGTTCCTAAGTCATGTGTCAATCAATAGAGTAAATAAGTAGCTGGAAAACCAAGACTGAACCATTCTTATCTTCACTCCAGTCCCACTATGGGAGGAGAATGGCTTGTCTCTTGAAATTAATTGTCCATCTAGAAAGTATTTCAATGACTGACAGTGATAATGTAGCATGATAGTTAACTAACTTCATTTTTTCTGCATTCAAATCTTAGTGCCACTATTGTCTTGTTGTGCTATTTAGATAGGTTTCTTAATCTCCGTGTTCCGTAGGTTCTTCAATGACAAAATGGAATACAGTAACAGTTCCCTCGTCATGATAGATAGGTGGTGCGAATTAAATTACATAATCAATGTAATAGCATTTAGAACAGAATCTAGAAAACAGAAAGAGCTAAGTATCAGCTCTTATTGATAGTGCTGAAACTCAGTCTTTGGATATTTAAAGAGAGGTTTGAGCTTAGAGGCACAGACTGGAGAAAGCGATGTTGTTTTTCTTGTGTAAACATTTGGGTAGAATTTTGGTTCTGGTTGTTTTTCCTGGAAGAGAGAGAAAAGAGAAGGAAGTAACGGCAAAAGAAAGAGGAGAGAGAAAAAGAAAATGTCCAGAAATATGAGGAACTAGAATTCTAGAAAAACCATATAAGGTTTTTTAAAAATTTTATTAAGAGATATTTTCACTCCCATATTCATTGCACTGTTATTCACAATAACTAAGTTACAAAACCTAAAATGTCTACTGATAGATGAATGGATAAAGAAAATATAGAAAATAAAATATTATTCCACATGAAAAGAAGGAAATTCTGTAACTTTTGACAACATGGATGAAACTAGAGGACATCATGCTAAGTGAAGCAAGCTAAACTTAGAAAAATACTACATGACCTTTTAGGGTTTTTATGGTATAAAGTCTTATGTTTAAGTCTTTAATTCATCTGGAGTTAATTTTAGCATGAGGTGTCAGGAGGGGTCCAGTTTCTGCTTTCTGCACATGGCTAGCCAGTTTTCCCAACACCATTTATTAAACAGGGAATCCTTTACCCATTGCTTGTTTTTGTCAGATTTTTCAAAGATCAGATGGTTGTAGATGTGTGGCGTTGCCTCCGAGGCCTCTGTTCCATTCCATTGGTCTATATCTCTGTTTGGGCACCAGTGCCATGCTGTTTTGATTAGTGTAGCCTTGTAGTATAGTTTGAAGTCAGGTAGTATGATGCCTCCAGCTTTGTTATTTTTGCTTAGAATTATCTTAGCTATGCGGGCTCTCTTTTGGTTCTATATGAAGTTTAAGGTGTTTTTTTTTTTTTTTTCCAGTTCTGTGAAGAGGGTCATAGAGAAAACCTAGACAAAACCATTCAGGACATAGGCATAGGCAAGGACTTCATTACTAAAGTACCAAAAGCACTGGCAACAAAAGACAAAATAGACAAATGGGATCTAATTAAACTCCAGAGCTTCTGTACCACAAAAGAAACAATCATTAGAGTGAACCAGCAATGAACAGAATGGGAAAAAGTTTTTGCAATCTACCCATCTGACAAAGGGATAATATCCAGAATCTACAAAGAGCTAAAACAGATTTTCAAGAAAAAAACAAACAAAGTCATTCAAAAGTGGGTGAAGGATATGAACAGACACATTTCAAAAGACATATATGGGGCCAACAAACATATGAAAAAATGCTCATCATCACTGGTTATTAGAGAAATGCAAATCAAAACCGCATCGAGATGCCATCTCACACCAGTTAGAATGGTGATCATTAAAAGATCTGGAGACAACAGATGCTGGAGACGATGTGGAGAAATAGGAACACTTTTACACTGTTGGCGGCAGTGTAAATTAGTTCAACCATTGTGGAAGACAGTGTGGCGATTCCTCAATGACCCAGAAATAGAAATTCCATTTGACCCAGCAATCCCATTACTGGGTATATATCCAAAGGATTATAAATCGTCCTATTATAAAGACACATGCACACATTTCAGCACTGTTTACAATAGCAAAGATCTGGAACCAACCCAAATGCCCATTGATGCCCATTGATGATAGACTGGACAGGGAAAATGTGGCACATATACACCACGGAATACTATGCAGCCATAAAACCAATGAGTTGATGTCCTTTTTAGGGACATGGATGAACCTGGAAACCATCATTCTCAGCAAACTGACACAAGAACAGAAAATCAAACACCGCATGTTCTCACTCATAGGCGGGTGTTGACCAGTAGGAACACATGGACACAGGGAGGGAAGCATCACACACTGAGGTCTGTTGGGGGGGATTAGGGGAGGGACAGCAGGGGGTAGGGTGTTGGGAAGGGATAATGTGGGGAGAAATGCCAGATAAAGGTGATGGAGGCAGCAAACCACATTGTCATGTATGTACCTATGCAACAATCCTCCATGTTCTTCACATGTACCCCAGAACCTAAAGTGCAATCAAATATATATATTAAAATAAGAAAAATACTACATGGTCTTATTTAAAAATGAAACTGAAAGAGTTAAACTTATAAAAGAGTATTTAATGGCAATTTCCTGGGACTAGAGAATGGGGAGATGTTGGTCAGATGGTTCACAGTTCTAATTATGCTGGATGAATAAATTCTGAAGATCTATCTACAACAATGTGAATATAGTTAGCAATACCATACCGTAGATCTGAAATTTCCTAAGATAGTAGATGAAGTGTTCTCACTCCCCATCACAAACGTGCAAGAAGAACATAATAGCTATGTGAAGCGGTGGACAGTTTACTTAGCTTGAGTATGGCAATTATTTTACAATGTATAGGTATATCAAAACATCAAGTTGTATACCTTGAATGTATAAAATGTTTGTCAATTATACATCAATAAAGCTGAGGAAACAATTTTTTAAAAATTAAATCATGTATGTTTTTTTTATCTGAGACTGTGATTGCCCAAAGGCAACAGAAGAACAGCTTTAAGGTAGTGACCAAAATAGAAACTGTACAGTATTCTTAATTTATAGCTGTTCAGGGGACACATTGCCCTTGACACACTTCCAGCTAATGACTGTGTGCAGGATGAATTCCAAGACAGGCCTATTTCTATGAAATGTGGGCTTTCTCTGACTAGTGATTTCAGCTCCAGGATTCCTCAATGACCTTGTCAAAATTTTCTTAGAACTATGAAATAGCTTAAGACTCTTTCTACACCATCTCCATGCACCATCACTTTTATTTTTCTCTACTTCACAGGGATCAGACCTGCATCCTGATTTGACAGTTCTCACTTTCTCTTTCTTCTCCTTTCTTTTCCATCATGGATTTTCCCCCAAAAATCTCTTGCACGCTTAATTGTATCTTGACAACCACTTCTTGGAGTCCTAACTCCATAGGTAACACGCTTCTACTTTTTCTGAAGCTAATGAAAAAGCACTCTGTTTTACAGAGGATGCTCCTTGGAAAACACACAGAAAAAAATGTTCAGAAAATTCTTGTTTTGATTTTTATTATTTTATAGGTTTAGGGCAGAGGTGTTGATTCTTTTGGCTTCCCTGGGTCACATTGAAAGAGGAATTGTCTTGGGCCACACATAAAATACACTAACACTAATGATAGCTGATAAGCTTAAAAAAAAGAAATCACAAAAACATCTCCTAATGTTTTAAGAAAGTTTCCGAATTTGTGAATTTGTGTTGAGCCATATTCAATGCCATCTGAGCCACATGCAGCCTATGGAATGTCGGTTGGACAAGCTTGGTTTAGGGATTTAAAAGCCATTTAAATATACTGTCTCTCTCTCATTCCAGGCATAAGTTTTAGGGATGTATTTTCTGCTCTGGAGCAGTCACCTTAGCAATGCAATACTTCACGACAAATGTTGGACAGGACAGAATGAAAGAGTTGAATTAGGCCAATAACATAAAATATTGAGTTGATGGCAGGTGAAAATATTCGGATTCTTTTATTAGAAAATATAGCTATTGTATTAAGAAATAAGATTTTACATAGAACATTCATTAAGACTTAATGTTTTACTATGTATTTATAGTTAATTAACAGAATTAAGCATTGGGTGTTTAACAATTTTGAATTAAGTGATCATTTATAATGTTATAATGATAATTTTCCTTTCTGCATCATAGATTTAAGTTATTTTAAAAACTCGTTCTTCTGTTCTATCGCTTATAGTCTGTAACTTAAAACGTTTAGCTTATTCTGTTACAGTTCAGCACTCTCACTAACATCACTCTAATGCAGGTCTTCATCCTTTTATATCCAGATTGCTGGAATCGCTTTCTAGCTACTTTCTCTGAAGAAATTGTGGTAAATAACATTCTTTGGAATTGGGTCTCTCCTGTGTGAGGTGTCTGTCAACCCCTACTGGCAGGTGTCTCCTAGTCAGGAGGCATAGGGGTGAGGGACCCACTCAAGAAGGCAATCTGTCCCTTAGCAGAGCTCCCGCACTGCGCTCGGAGATCCTGTGCTCTCTTCGGAGCCGGTATGTTTACGTCTGCTGAAGCTGAGCCAGCAGTTGCCCTTTCCTCAGGTGCTCTGTGTCAGGAAGATGGGAGTTTTATCTATGCCCCTGACTGGGATGCTGCCTGTCTTTCCGAGATGCCCTGGGCAGAGAGGAGGAAGCCGGAGCTGGGCCGTCTGGCTACAGCAGCTTTGCCAAGCACAGATCTCTGAGTTTGAATTTTTGTGTTGTAGCATGCTAGTTTTGTGACTATAGATAAGTTACTTAAAAACTTACATCTCCATTACGTATACATTCAGAAGACTCAATTTAAAAAAGCAGCTAGAACAGGACCTGAACTTAATAGTACTCAGTAAATGATCAATATTGTCATTAAAAATATCCATTCCTATGATTTTACTGGCTGGAAATCTTCCAAGTTGCCTTTTTGCTTTGGAGTCTGCTTTAAATTATTTTTTTGACTTTAGCCCCTTAAAATGGTTCTTTCCTGGTTTTCTGTCTGACAAGTATTTATTGTGCACCTATTATGTGGCAGGAATAAATTTGTTCTTCTGATTTCAATGTGTACGACCAGCTCTAAACTGTGGACAGGCCTGGGTTTTCACAGGCCCTGGTAACTGTGCCATCAAAAGTTTTGGTAGATGTCTCCTATAAAACCTTTTCTCCTCCAGTGTACCCTTTCATTCAACTATCTCCTGATAATTATTACTTGAATATCTAATATGCCCCATGTACCATGCAAAATGCTGGCAGCAAGTACATCCCAATTTTGCCTGCAAGTTGTTTACAGTTTAATGAGAAAAGTATACAAGAAAATGGCACTCAAAAGCCCAAGATTTAAGTTCTGTTATATAATAGAAAGTGTCATATGCTTTCAGCCAGCAAAAGAGAAGTAAATAAACTGATATTAACGTGAGTCCAAAATCTGAAGAATGAAATGCGTTAGGCATAACTGTGGGAACAAGATTTGGGATGGGATACAGTACAAAGATAATGTGGCCAGTGTGTCAGAATTGGGAGTAAAAATTTACAGGGAGAGGGAGCAGTTTGTGAAGTCCTCACTGGAAAAGAGAGGATTTGGCATTTTCCAAGAACTGAGAGCACTTCAGTATGATTAGATTATAGTGGGAACAAAAGGAATGTTTTAGAAAAAATAAATCTGAAAGATAATCAGTAACTGTATCATGTAGAACCATGAAAAAATTGTAAAACCATATTTTTCTAATGGTAGTAGAAAAATATTTTAGCAGAAAATGACACATTCGATTTGAATTTCGGAAAGGATCATCTTATAAGGATTGACTGAAGGAGCAAAAGTGAAGAAAATGAGAGGACTATGATCCTGTGGAAGCAGTCAGGGCAGAGGTAATGGTGGCCTCAAACAGGAAGTTCAAAGACCAGAGAAATGGAATAAGTTCTTCATTTATTTTTTTATTCCCTACTTGATTGTTAGAGCAAAAACCTCATGCTACTTTTACTTGTCAAATATCCACCATACAAAGCAGAATTCCTGGAATGTATGATATTTTAATAAAGAGTTTTGAATATTTGAACTATTAAAAGAGATTAGAGCAAATATTTATATGAAATAATTGACAAGAAATGTGACTGCTTGGATGTAGGTGCAGAAGAAAACTAGAAAGATGTCTTGGTTATGCCTGACTCAGACAGGTAGATGATCTTGGAAAGACAATAGAGGTGAAGAAACAGGCTTGGTGGGAAAGAAAATTAGTGCAGCTTTGGGTATATTAAAGTTTGAGGCGATTGAGAAATTCCAGTTGTAGGTCTCTAGCAAACATTAGTTGAATATAGAGAACTTGAGCGTAAGCCAGAGCTGAGTTAGAGATAGTTCTAGTTAATAACAAAGATGCCACTCTCTGTCATTAAATGCTGCAGGCCTGGTTCCAAGGGATTTATATATACTAACAAATTTAATACAATAATGCTGCGAAATGGGTATAATGTTATTAGCCCAGTTTCACAAATTGTAAATTTAAGGGTTATTCAGATTAAGTATTTTGCTCAACTTTACACAGTTCGCAAGAGATGGAGCTGTGATTTGAACCCAAGTGGCCTGACTCCAGGATAACATCCCTTTAACCACAATGCTACATTGCTACATGGCCTGTTTGCTAATAACCTGGTAATGTAGATGGTGAATAAGGCCAAGGAAGTTAGAACAGTAACTCAGGAAGAGGCTACTGAGAGAAATAAGATGATGATAAGAAATATACCTTTAGGGTTGTGACTCAAAGACATGTTGGCAACCAATGTGATTGTAGAGTTATCAGAGAGAAGAGAAACAAAAAAACACAGAGTCACAGAAGACAAAGTTTCACAAATAAAGGTCATTTGCAGTGCCAAAAGCTACAAGAAAGTCATGTAAGAGAAGCATACGAAGTTTCATTTAAAAAAAATGTCATTGATTACCATGAAAAAAGCAGCATCGGCAGAGTAGTAGAAAAGGGAAATTCTCTTTAGAATTCTCTATTAGAATTTACTTAATGAAAAACTGAAGAGAACAAAATTTATAACTACTAGTACTTAAATACTCCTACTTCTTGACATTGTCTTTAATGACCACAAGACAACCGACAGCTGGCCACATACCTAGAATCTTGTCCCCACTGTTTAAAAATGTTATCTGTGTATTTCCATGCAGTGTGTATATTGAGATGCTGTAACTTAATGGCAATAAAAGATATAATATTTGTTAAAAAAAAAGAATTCTCTGTAGGGGATGAAGCAGAAACACAAATCTAGAAGATATATTTTAAAGTTTTAAAGAGAGAAGAGAGAAAGGATAGAAATTGAGCATAAAATGTAATTTGTAAAATGCTGATGTGTTTTTTTTTTTGTTTTGAAGTTTGTGTTTTTGAGACAGAGTCTTGCTCTGTCGCCAGGTGCCAGGCTGGAGTGCAGTGACATGATCTCGGCTCACCGCAACCTCCACCTCCCGCGTTCAAGCAATTCCTGCCTCAGCCTCCTGAGTAGCTGGGACTACAGGCGTGCGTCACCACACCCAGCTAATTTTTGTATTTTCAGTAGAGATGGGGTTTCACCATGTTGGCCAGGATGGTCTTGATCTCTTGACCTCGCGATCTGCCTGCCTTGGCCTCCCAAAGTGCTGGGATTACAGGCGTGGGCCACCGCGCCCGGCTGGTATTATTTTTAAAAATAGTGTGAAACGTGTGTAAGCTCTGATAGGAGCCAACTGAAGGACGAGTAGGCTTAAATGGTGTATGTGTAGAGGGGTATGTTGAGAGAGGACTTAACGAAGAAAAAGATGCAAAGCCTGTATGAATATAAAATGTAGGAAATATTTATAGCTGTGGGGGTGAGAAATAAAAAATGTCATTTCTGATAGCTTAAATTTTCTTTGTAACTAAAGGTAAATTCATCTTTTGAAGGTAAAGGCAGATATTTCAGATATTTGGGAACTGGAAAGATGAGAAGAAAGAGAGAGATGCAGGATCTGGTTTCATTTTCTGCCATCCCTTGACACTTAGTAGAGAACTATAGAAGCAGTTGATAAATTCAGGCAAACAAAATCACTGTGTATTATTAAACGGTGCTGTTCCCAAACACAAATGCAAAAATTTAATGAGTTAAGGTGGACTTGTAGTTAAATTCTTTTGCCCACACTGGAGTTTGTAAGGTGGCAATACTAAAACGAGGGAAATAAAAAGAAGCTGTTATAATAGATATTAATCGGCAGAACTGGAAGTTTTTTGTTTTTTTTTTTTTGAGACAGAGTTTCTTCGCTCTTGTTACCCAGGCTGGAGTGCAATGGCGCGATCTCGGCTCACCGCAACCTCCGCCTCCTGGGTTCAGGCAATTCTCCTGCCTCAGCCTCCCGAGTAGCTGGGATTACAGGCACGTGTCACCATGCCCAGCTAGTTTTTTGTATTTTTAGTAAAGACGGGGTTTCACCATGTTGGCCTGGATGGTCTCGATTTCTTGACCTCGTGATCCACCCACCTCGGCCTCCCAAAATGCTGGGATTACAGGTGTGAGCCACCTCACCCGGCCTAGAACTGGAAGTTTTTAATATGAGGATGAAGTAATGATCTGGAAGCAGTACTGAAGAGCATAATGAAGCCAACTCTACTTTTCATTTCTAAATACGTGGAGTGTCAAAGAAGAGCAGTTTCAAATTGAAAGGTATTTATCAGGGTTCTTCAGAGAAACAGAACCAATTGTGTGTGTGTGTGTGTGTGTGTGTGTGTGTGTGTGTGTGTGTGAAAAGAGATTTATTATCAGGAATTGGCTTATGCAATTACAGAGGCTGAGAAGTCTCAAGATCTGGAGACTTGGTAAGCTGGAGATCTGAGAAAGCCAGCAGCGTGGCTTCAGTCTGGGTGCACACTAATGCACTAGCTCAACAGTCAGTGAAACAGAGTAAATTCTCCCTCACTCAGCCTTGGGTTTGGTTTACTCAAACCTCAAAAAATTTGATGAGGCCTGCGCGCATTGACAAAGGGAACCTGATTTACTTAGCCTACTAACTCAGATGTTAATCTCATGCCGAAATATCCTTAAAGACATACCCACAAAAGTGTTTAATCAAATATCTGAGCACCCAGGGGTTCAGTCAAGTTGACACATAAAATAAATCATCACAAATGGTTGCAGGGGAAGCCGTGTCTTCAGAGTATTTCCTCAAGACAAGTAGGTTAAGGGAGTTTTCAGTGAAGAAACTGAGGATGCAGAGAAAACTTTTTTTTTTTCTAGTCCCTAAAGTGTGAAAATTCTGTTCTTTGGCAAATAAAAAACTATGTGTGAGTTCAGTTTGGGAAATTATAGGAGTTTCTCTATATTCAGGATTGAACACTATAATGGAGACAGCAGTCTGGAAAGATGGTTGTGAGATAGAAAAAGAAATTAATAGTTTAATGCGAAAGTGTCTGAAAGATCACCAACACAAGACAAGAGAAGATACTACCAGAATAAATTTGTAAACAACTTGTAAGAATGTCCTGGTCACTCTGTGATTATAACAGCAGGACCTCCTGTAAAAGACATGACATTTCTGCCACTACATGGGATTAAGATTCAAACTAAATGAAGACGTAGAAGCACCCTCAATTTGGTTGAGTAAATTCTCCATCCTCTCTTTAAGTTAAATGCATTCCCTTTATAGATACTACAAGTATGTGGCACACACACAAAAATTTCTAAGTAGAGGTAAGTTTCATTTTTTTTAAGGACACAATCATTCTTTTTTTTTTTTTCACATAGAACTCTAGCAAAAGTTTGGATCATGCTATATCTAGGAAACTCTGAATCTTGCTATTTTTGAGATACATTTTATTACATCCTGTCATAAGATTTTATCATGGCAATTTTTCTTCTGCTGTGGAGAAGTCAACTGTGATGTTTTTCAATAAGCATTTACAGAGCACCAGGTGCCAACAGGGCATTGTGCCAGCTATCGTGTCTGATGTAGAGTTGTTTAAAATACTGCTTTTGCCCTTGAGAAGCTAAAAATTAGTGGAATAGATAAAGAATTTAACTTTCTATGACTGAGAGCAATATGTACTAAGTATCATTTGATTGTCATAAACAAAGATTTGCAGAAATAAAGAAAAGACAGAATATTCTGAAAGAAAACCTGAAAGACTTTGAAAAAATTATTAATACATAATTTGTAGCTGTAGCACATTGCAACTAACTTCATGGCTTAAAATAATACATATGCATTTTCTTAGAGCCTGGAGGTCAGAAGTCCAAAATAGGTCTCAATGGGCCAAAATCAGTTTATCAGCAGGACTGTTCCTTTTGGAGGCCCTGAATTTAATCTATCTTCTTATCTTTTCCAGCTTCTAGAGGCTGACCATATTTCTTTGCTCATGATACCATTCCATCACTAAAGCCAGCAATGGTTGGTCAAGTGTTTCTCACTTGGAATCACTATGATACAACCCCTCCCCCTTTCTTTCTCACATTTAAAGAACCCATGTAATTACATTGGGTCCACCAGATAATCCAAAATCATTTCCTTAAAGTCAGTCAATTAATAACCTTAATTCTATATACAAACTTAGCTCACCTCTGTCATGTAATATAGCATATTTAGAGGTTACAGGGATTAGGATATAGACATCATTGGGTGGAGCATTAATCTGCCTTTCACAAGTGAAAACAATGATGAAGACTAGAAAGAGAGCAATGCTGAGGAAATGTGTTTACATTGGATAATGCATAGAATTTTGACAATTGTATTGAAAGAGACAAGATTGGAAAGGTAGACATGGATTTGGAAACTTATTTATAGACAACTGAAATGACATTGACATTGTTTGAGGTACAAATCTACAATCATAGATCACTTCTAGGTAGATTAACTAGAAATGAAGCAAAGCTTGAATGAGAGTCTAGAGGGGCAAGATCCTTCCTGGATTGCTCATCACTGTAGCTCCAGGGTCAAAGACAGTGCTGACACTCAATAAATATTTGATGGTCTGTTCTGCTTACCACAGAGACAGACCATTAGGATTAAAGAGATTATATAGATGTAATAAAACTTTTAACTTTTTATAATAAAAATAATGTGATTTATTACTATTGGCAAGGTATTTATCTTCTTCTAACCTTGATTTTTACATTATTAAAATATAGATAAAATAATAAATATGTTATAGGAATTCCAAAATTATAAGATGTTTTACAGTCAAATACGTGCACAGTAACTGCCATGTGGGATGCACTCAATAAACCCTCAATGTTTTAGTTAATCCATGCATAAATCTAGTAATTTTCTCTTCATTGTTTTAAAAAGAAGATGTCTATCAACTTTTTCTGGCTGAGATTTGTTATTGAGTTAGTAGTTTCCTGGAAGATCACTTTCAGCCTGTCTCAATCGGTCTGGTTACATGTTTTTGTCACACCTTCAATTTCATTTATGATTCTCACAGAAGAGAGCAGAATAGTCACTTTGAAAGGCTGAAAAATGAAGACTATGGAAGTGTGATTGGCAGAATAATGAGATGATCCCCAGTAATCCCTCCAACCTTGCGTCCACACATTGATATAATTTCTTCTCCTAGAGCACAGACAGAGCACAGTTCTTGCTTCTAACCCACTGAATATGGCAAAGGTGATGCCATTCTCTTGATTACATTATTGTTAGTTTTCTATTGCTATGTAACAAATTACTCCCAAATTATAGACTTATAACAGCATATATTTATTATCTCAGCCTATAGGTTAAAAGTCTGTACAGGCTCAACTGACTTACCAGCTTAGAGCCTTCCATGGTCCGAATCAAGTGTTAGCTCAGCTAGGGTATTATTGGAGGTTCTGGGAAAGAGTTCATTTCCAAGCTCACTGTCAGTATTAAAATAATTCAGTTCCTTGCAGTTATTAGAGTGAGGTCTCTGTTCTCCTGGTGGCATCAGCCAGAGCTTGGTCTTTGCTCTTAGAGGCTGCCATTATTCTTCTTCTGGGACTGCTCCATCTTCAAATCACCAGTGGCATATTAAAATTTCTTCTTGTGTTTCCAATATCTCTTACTTCTTTTTCTCCTACCTGCCATAAAAACTTTGTTTTTAGTAGGGTCTATATGATTTAGATTAGGTCTATATAGATAATCTCTTTATCTTAGGATCAAATGTGTCATACAAAATAACAATTATGGAAGTGACATCTTAACATATTTATAGGCACTAGGGATTATAATATAAACTCTTGGAAGCCATTTTTAGAATTATGGCTCAAAATTAAACAATTATAGTGTAGATCCCACCTTAACAAACTAGTGAGAGAGATTCTCCTACAGGACTGTTAGAAGCAGAGTCATGTTGTGTCAACTCTCTCTTGTGGCAGAGAATTGACTGTAGGAACTGAGGGTAGCTTCAGTCAACAGCAAGTAATAAGCTGGGATTCTCACTCTTACAGCCAGTATATAGGAATCTGAATTCTACCAACAACCTTTTGAGCCTGGGAGAGGACCATGAGCTTCAGAGCAGAAGGTAATCTGGATGAAACCCTTATTTCAGTCTTATGAAACCCTGAGGAGTGAACATAGCTAGGCTGTGCCTCCACTCATGAGCAAATCAAACTTTGATTTTTACATTAATGAAATACAGATAAAATAATAAATACCTTGTAGGAATGCTGAAAGACTTATGCTTTACAATCAAACATATACAAACAAAAAATTCTTTTGTTTTAAGTGACTAAGTTTTTGTAATTTGTTACCCAGCAGTAGAAAACATATACACAGGAATAGAGATCCTGGTTCACCAAGTCTGAGGTCAGAATCAGAAATCTGTAGTTTGACAAATAACACAGGTGCATTTGATGCAGATGATAATTTCTGAACTAGTTTGAGAACCCTAAATTTATTTCTTACAATTTCTATCTTTCATTAAGATGGAGGAAAATCTCATCATTGTGATTTTGTGACTGGGATAACTGCATGTAGCCAGAGTTTTCATTCCTTCATTTCCTTCAGGAGAACATTACTCAGTGAAAGCAGCTTATACTCTGCAATAACCTGAGAAAGACCACAGAGCAAGAGAAGCTACAAAATCCATGGCACTCGAGACATAAAACAGCTTGTTCCTTCCAACGACTGGGTAATTCAATCATCTTCCAGAAGGCCACCAGCAGGAGAATGATAGAAATGACATATTTGCTGTTCAAGGAAGAAAAGGAATGTAATTGGAAGGAAATAAGACAAGATGTTCACAGATAAAGGAGGAAATATCTGCTGGTTTTAAAAATTGTGTGCTAGTTTATTCATCTGCCAACAATAAATCTCTATTTCCAGCTTCATAATCAAAGCTGGGTTGGAATTAAATGTGAAAAGTTTTTGCATTCAGCAGGACAGCGGTCTTTTTTTTTCCCCTTAATGACTAGAGATAGATCTGTAAGAATAAAGGTTAGTCACTTTAGCAGAACAAGGAGCTGTTTATCACTTCACAAACCTAATAAGTGATTTCATAAGAAACAGCACTGAGCACTAGGGCTGCAATTATAACTCCAGCACGCACATTCCGGCATTTAGGAACAAATTCGATTTTGTGATTAGCAAGCAAACCGCCTAGCCTGTGCTTATTGGACTGTATATTTTTCAAGTGGCTTCAGTGCTCTGGTCTGTAAAATCATTTACAGGTGATATTAATCACAATTTCTTAGCCAAAATATACTTTGACATCATCAAGAAATCAATGTAGTAAATTCTTCATTGAGGGGAGTGCTGAGTGCCATGTTGATACTCAATTCACCAAATCATTGCATTTTGGAGTAAGTAGGATCAACCACCAAATTTAAAGGTTTCTCTAAACAGGTACAGACAAAATTTCCTGTTAGTGATATCAGTTGAAATTAGAAACTAATATTAAATTATTTATTAAAAAGTTAAGTTTCATAGTTGATAAAAGGTAGAGAAAAAACCTTTAGGCCCACCACTGCCTTTTGGGAGTAAAAAGAAGGGGGTCAATTTAAAAGAACATTTAACTAAAAAAGACACTTAAATTGAAATAGACTCATGCTTTTTGTAATGTGCATTTGAATAGAATTTTAGAATTTGCCAAAAAGATCCTAAATGGCTTACCTGTGACATAAGACGCTCTCATTGTTCCAGGGGTTGACAAACTAAAGCCTGTGGGTCAACACAGCCCACAACTCGTTTTTTTACAGCCAACAAGTTAAGATTAATCTTTACGCTTTAAAAGGATTAAAGTAGAATATGTAAAAAAAAAAAAAAAAAAAGAAAGAAAGAAAGAAAAAAAAAAGAAAAACGAAACTTCACATGGCCTATAAAGCCTAAATTCTGGTCCTTTACAACAAAAATAGTATGCTGACCTCTGCTTTAGAAATAGGTAGAACAATTTACTGAGAACTTCATGGCTGAGGTAAAATTTATAAAGATCTCTCTTTACCAAGACTGCTTTCAGCTTCCATAACAAAAGACCGCAAACTAGTTTGACTTCACTAGAAATTCATTTGCTCACAGTTTTAGAAGTTAGAAGTCCAAAATCACGGCGTCAGCAGTGGTGCTTCCTTCTGAGTGCTGTGAGGGCTTTTCCTGGCTCATCAATGACTGTCTTCCTGCTATGTGTCTTTGTTTCACCTTCCCTCTGTATGTGTCTCATTGTTCGAATTTCACCTTTTATAAAGAAACCCATTATTTTGGATTATGACCTATCCTAATGATCTTGTTTTAACTTGATGATCTCTGCAAAGGCCTCATTCCACGTAATGGTAGATCCTGAGGTAATGAGAGTTAGGACTCCAAAACATGAATCTTGCAGACTGAATCCAACCTCAGACAGTAGACTTCTTTAATCTCCGCCACATCACTCAAATAAAAATTTTACTTGTGATAGACCTAAATAGATTATATAGTACATCCAAGGTCAAATGGTTAAAAACACAAAAATAAGACTCAGATTTTGGGCTTTAAGTCAAGTGTACTTTCTGTTCCCCTTAGTTGCTGTAAGAAATAAAGTAAAAACCGTATCACACAGTACGCATTCATTCAATTAGTCCATTCTACAGATATGTATATCACACGCCTATGACATGCCATATATTCCTGTATAAAGAAGACAGTATCTGTCCCTACCTGAGGAGATCAAGTGTTCGTGCAGATATTTAAAATAGAAGGCAAACAGTGATGAGGGCCACTACAAGATATCGGTAATTCAAAGAAGAGATTTTATTTCCTTCATAAGCATAGTTTTAGCTCAAGTAGCCTATATCTTACAGTGTGTGTAGCCTCAAGATTCTGTTAAGATGAAAACTATTCTCTCTTCCCATTCTGAACCAGAATATCAAAAGCCATTACCAGTTAAGATCTCTCTCTTTCGGATGTCACTTTTTTTCATACTACCTGATAGAATTTTTAAAATTGGGATGTTATAAATATAGCACATAGAAAAATGTTAATAATATTGGAATCTTTGTTATGAAATGAAAAAAAGTATAACACGACAGTTAATAGAAGCGTATGAAGCAAAATAAAATTCATATATACCATGATCATCCTGAGCAAATAAATGCAGGAACAGAAAGCCAAATACCATGTATACTCACTTATTAGTGGGAGCTAAACATTGAGCAACACATGGACATAAACATGGAACAACAGACACTGTGGACTACTGAACTCTTCCACCTCAGATCGTCAGAGATTAGTTAGATTATTGTAAGGCGGGCGCAACACAGGTCCCTCACATGTGCTGTTCACAACAGGCTTCTCCTTCCTATGGGAATTTAGTGCCCCTGCTGCTGATTTGACAGGAGGCGGGGCTCCGGCAGTAATACCTGCTGCTCCGTTGCTCCTTCTCTCCAGCTGCTCACCTATTGCTGCTCCACTGTTCTCCTACCTGGGGACTGGGGACCTCTGTACCAGAGGGTAGAGAAGGGTGTGTTAAAAAAAACTATCAGGTACTGTGCTCACTACCTGGGTGACAAGATTTCCATTCCAAACCTCAGCATCATGCGATATTCCTATGTAACAAACCTGCACATGGACCAACTCTATCTAAAATAAAATTTGAAATTAAATATGTCCATAAGGGCTGGGCACAGTGGTTCATGCCTGTAATCCCAGCACTTTGGGAGGCCGAGGAAGGTGGATCACGAGGATAGGAGATCGAGTCCATCCTGACCAACATGGTGAAATCCCGTCTCTACTAAAATACAAAAAATTAGTAGCGTCTGGTGGTGTGTGCCCGTGGTCCCAGGTACTCTGGAAGCTGAGGTAGGAGAATCGCTTGAACCAGGGGGGTGCAGGTTGCAGTGAGCCAAGATCGAATCACTGCACTCCAGCATGGGTGACAAGACTCTGTCTCAAAAAAAATACATACGTACATATGTGTCTGTGTATGTCTGTGTGTGTCTGTGTGTGTGTGTGTATTCTTTTTTAAACACTATGAGATTTGAGTATTAATTTCCACTCTTTTCTTATAATTAGGGAAACCCTTAGTTACCATGTAGCCCCATTCACATAAACCTCTCATTTTTTTTTTTTTTTGTGCTTTGTTTTTGTTTCCTTTACTTTAATATCGTTTGTGTGATTGCTGCTGTTATGGTTGCCGTTCTGACTTTCCAGTTCTGAGTCCTTGAGGTCGCTTTTTCTCTCACTTCTAATTTTTGCAGGTGCTTGCTAGTCAGTTTCTTTTATGAAGATACTTAATATAAATATCAGGGAATTTACAGCATCACTATAAACAGTTTCTAAATGTTTCATTATTTATATTCTCTCCCGAATCTATTTAAGCAGGCTAGATTTCATCCAAAGCATGATCTCTGTAAAATGTTTGCTTCTGGGCTCCTTCCTCATTCCTCTCCTCTGAGACAGGGCTTGGCCTCCCACTGAGCTCAGCTATATGGTAGAAAGGTTTTTATGGCGCCTCAATTTTGGCAAAAAGAGAATGGCTTCCAAGTTAAATCTAAACTGAGAAAGTCTCTTGCACTGCACAGATGTCATTGACTTAATTATATTTCCTGTGATAAAATATTGAATTTCTCCTCTAGCCACTACCACATAGAGTTTTATGGTTTAAGTACAGCATGCTAATTTTTGAAACATCCGACTCTGATATATGAGTTCATCATATTTTTAAATGCATTATCTAAGTAGAGGCCAAAGAAGAGCCACACTTGAAATGACTGTTCAATTCCATCTAAATTGGACAGTCATTTTCTGCACCATGATTTAACCAGAATGATAAATATTAGTCTTTCTGTGGTTAGCCTTACAGAGTCACAGGTATCTAAACAACCTAAGCAAAATACTTACATTGCATTATACAACTTGGATTGCGTAGTGTCTTGACCCAAACTGCTCCAAGAAATGCCAAGACCCCATATTACTTTGTAGATGTAAGGCTTTGTTTTCTGTCTGAGCAAATGCATTTCTTTATGCATGTAACCATTTTATTCATGGCTCCCCTTCTCTTCTATCTCAATGAATAGAAACTGATTTATTTAAAAACACATTATTTCACATATAACACAAATTTAGTTAGATTTATATATAACATGGATTTGTGTTTGATTATGGTTATTTATATTAATTACTATCTTATTTTTGTAACTACGAATTCAACAATACAAAATAGAAGTGTGCATGCAGGGCTATTTTGCATTTAAACCCTAAATCTAGGCACTCTGCTCAAAAGAAACCCGAAACAGTTGAAACTTTTCTCTCTTGTAGATTCTGTTGAAACTGAGGGGAGATTTAAAGCAGAGGATCCAGACTTTTCCCCTGGGCATGTGTACACTGTACAGTATCCAGCGCATCCCTGAAACTCTAGAAAACTCATTTCAGGGAGTGGGATTTGAAGAAGTATCCATTCTGGGTAGTCCTCTCAATGCTCAACATATTTCCCATAACAAGAGTTCCCAGTGCCAACTTGTAGAAACCACTGTAAGTGTGAACCTGCTCCATATTGTGGATAAAGTCATGAATTATCTGTACTTCCAGAACCCTAAAATTGGAGTGGAACTTTTGAAGTATGAGAACTATGCTGATATTGGATTCCTGACACCCCAGCTGAGGCTGCCAATTATGTTCTCAAAAGCAGATTTGAGGTGGTCTGTCTTCATGGCCACCACATATACTTATGTAAAAAAAAAAAAAAATCCTAGAAAAAAAAGAAAATTATTTCAATGTATAAAGATATATTTAATGTATACAATCAATTTCATATTATTTAATTTGAACACTATATTTTGTGCATATTGAGTGAGATTTGTTACATCCATGATTCTGGAAGACTATGAGGATTTGCTAAATATGGGAAAAATGGGCTTTGGAACGGCACTGTAGAACATTAACTAAATAGTTTTGTTTTGGTTATCGGAAGCGTAGAATGACATTCAGGTAGTAGGCAGAATTGGAGATATTACGTCAACAGGTGAGGACCAAACAGTGTGTGAAGATGAACTCCCCAAGTAAAAGGCTCAGGGCTGGAAAGGATAAGAGAATAGCAAGACAGGACTTTATTATCTAATTTCCACTGTTGTAAACGTCTCTCAAAATGTGAAATAACATCAACAGTAAAATGCTAATGGTACAGGAAGGGACTATTTCCTAGGAAGGCTCTGAAGCCTTGATGTTTCTGGCTCTGATTACCCAGGTCTTCTTTTACTCTTTTCTTCATGTCTGTATAAATCTATTTCTCATTAAAAAAATTCTTTTATTCTCATGTGCATTATTTTTCTCCTTCCTCCTTCTTAATCTCTCTCTTCCTTTTAGCTGTGCCTTTATTTTTTTTCCTCTCCATTAAGGTGATGATATTTGAACCATTATACAACAATCGTAATTCAGTGAAAAAAGAAGAGGTTGGTAAACCTGACCAAAAATAAGCAATCAACCAGAAAGGTTAGAAGAAAACTGGTAATAATAAATGAATTTAAATGTTACTACAGAGTGAAATATAAAGAGGACCATTAAGCATGAAGACAATCTGAATCAGATTTTAATTAGTTTCCCCATATTGTCAAGGAGCTTTTAGTACTCTCTTGCCACTAAATTCATCTGGAAGAAAGAAGCAACAGAAGTAAAGCTTACTGTGAACTGAGCATTAGGTTTTTAATTAGCAGACTGGTCAAGTTGTTTGACACTATATGGAAAAATGCGAAAACTTATGGACTCCTTCATAATTACACTGTAAACACTAAGAAATAAAATTTGAGATGAAGAAAAATATTTTAAGAATTTTCTGAAGTAAGCTGATGATGTCTCAATAAGATACAACCTAAAGAACATTAATCTGTTATAGTCTAAACTTTCAAAAATGATTTAGTAGATATTATCACATATCTTCAGTTTTTGTTAAATTCTGAGACCTTATTGGTGATCTTAGTAGTTCTTATGGATGCCTCCTCTTCTTCATACACATCCAACATGAAAACACAAATAAAATTAGTTTGTAATCTTAAATTGATTCTTACTCCATGTTTTGGTCCTCTTCAGCACTGAGCACAGTGCTTGAGATTGAATTCACCTCGGCAAAAGCTGAGAAATGTCTTCCCACAGGCAATTTACATGAAACAAGTTGTGGGAAACCGAATGTACTTAATGATATCTCATGCAAAATAAGCAGCTATTTAGCTGACTGAGAGTGGGAATTATTTTTTTTTATCAACAAGTGGGTCTTTTTTGCCCATGGTTTGATATCTCCTGGGGCAATGTGAAATGAATAATTGAGATTCTAATAGGTTTTCTGGGATGAGTTAAATCTTCAGGATAGTAAAATATGAAGCTATCACTATTCTAGCCTAAGAATGGCTCCTAAGGGAAGGACAGTGCCTTGTCTCTGCTCAAGAATCGGTCACAGAATTTCACCTGCTTGGTTTGTCTTTGGGAACACTGGCTTAGCTTCGCTTTTATCACCAGTCCCTCTTGCTGCTGCTGTTGCTGCTACTTACTGTCTTTCTGCCTTCAGAATTTTGTAGGGACTGCCATGTCAGTTTTTGCCAAACCTAAAATTCAGAGCTAAACTTTTGTGTGTTTTTTCTTTGAACTTTTTTCACAGGTATCACTATGAAAGTAACTTTGCAATTTTCTTTTTTTAAAAAAATATTTTAAATGCAATATGATCTTACAATGCGAACACCTTTGAAGGCAGTGCATGGTAACTTGTGAGGAGATAATTCAGATAAAATTTTGAAAGTGCCCTACAGGTTTTAAAATTATTTATGTTTATTGAAGCTACTCTAGAAAATGCTCAGATTCTAGCAATGATTTTCATTCATTGATTATTTTAGAATTTAATATCACATTCATTTTTGCCTCATTGAAATTGAGTGTTAAAGTTGTTGGTGTAATAATTATAAAGATTTGTTCAAACTAAAAATGAAAATCTGGCATAGAGAGGTTTATTTTGTGCAGAAAGTTAATATAGAGAGACATGTGATGGAACACGCAATGTAGTTGCTTTTGATGGTTAAACAGATGACTAGTATGCAGATAGAATCATAATTATGGTAAGAACATCTATTAGGAAATTACAACATAAACCTAGCTGGAGCTGAGGAGAATATTCAGTGGTGAATTTTGGCCATTTTTGATCTTTTAAAGTGAGAGAGAAGTTTTGGAATCATTATCCTCATGACAATTTAAAAAAAGAATGCAGACTGGTTCAATTATTTTTTAATTAACTTATTACTATTATTGTCTATTTAGGCCATCCATTTTGGCATTATATAGTTCCATGGTGATTGGTTATGAACTTCTGAAAGAGCCCAGAAATAATTTAGAAATGCAAAGTATTACTTGATCAATATTCTTCTCATCTGGCTTACAGGTTCCTGGAAGGCAGGTTATCTGACTTACCTCCTTCTTCTTCCTCCTTTCTTCTTGGCTACTTCTCACTCCTCTGCCGCTGCTCTCTTACCCTGCATTTAGCAGAGTGTTTCATCCAGAGCAAGATGATTCAGTTCCTCATTTTTGTGATTGTTTTCGGCATTACTTATTTAATGATACAAGCTCAGAGATGGTTTGCAAAGAAAACACCAAACAATCTGGAAACCTCAATGGAACTCATGTTTTTATAACATTTATTTCCCTGCAGTGTAGTATTAATGAGGTAACGTACCAAAAAAAACTCTAACATGATTATTTTCTATCTCTTGTAGTATTTAATAAATAGTATTTTATGCAGTGGTGTGCTGGTAAATGTTTAATAGCTAGCTCTCAAGGAAAAGAAAGATTGATTTGTTTTGTTTGCTGATTTCCATGTTGGAAATCCTTCCACGGCAGCTGACATTTAGCTACCATGTAGTGTCACTGAATGGAGACTTGGGGACAGATAGACACAACCAGCTCTTGAGACTAGGAGCAAGGTGGCTTCGGTACACCACCGCTTCCCTAGCAGAAGATATTGTTGCCTTGCTCATGTTCTTTGCAACTGTACCATTTCTTGCACTCTGCCTTAATTTCCAGCTGCCAGTTTATACCTCTCTGTGCCTGAGGGTCTTCTGTGGATGTGGGTTCAGTTTTTGCCTGAGCTATAAATGCCAAGAAATGATTTCCGCTGTCAGCAGCAGTCAAACAATTACGGACAGTAGTTGGTGCTTAAATTCACCAGCTCCTTGAGCTCCCTAATTGGATCAGTCTGAGGTCTGTGTTCTAAAATATCTCCCCTTGTTTTCCAGCAAGATTAGCTTTCAGTTGTCCATAGCAGTGAGTTTCAGGGAATCACATACTATACTGATTCTCTCCCTTTCTCTTCATCACTTTTCTACTTCTTTACAGGTGTTTCCTGGAATAATCTCCTGAAAAAACTGCTTGCATTGAATCCTGTCTCAAGCTCCATTTCTGCTGGAGCTCAAACCAATTCAAATATTGGTATACTTCAATTTCCACATTTGCAGAGGTTTTTGAGCCTGTATTGGATTATGAATGTCTATTCAAATCCATATATCTGTTCAGTATTTCCCATGATTACTGCAATAATGGTGGGATGCTAGTACAATCTACTTGCACACCTGGGAAGGACAGGTTCTACTCTTTTGTTGTCATTTTTTGTTTGTTTGTTTTGTTTTGTTGAGATGCATTTTCACTCTTGTTGCCCCAGCTGGAGTGCAGTGGCATAATCTCAGCTCACTGCAACCTCTGCCTCCCAGGTTCAAGCGATTCTCCTGCCTTAGACTCCTGAGTAGCTGGGATTACAGATGCCTGCTACCAAACCTGGCTAATTTTTGTAATTTTAGTAGAGATGGGGCTTCATCATGTTGGCTAGGCTGGTCTCGAACTCCTGACCTCAGATAACGAACCCGCCTCAGCCTCCCAAAGTGCTGCATTTTCAGGCGTGAGTCACCACGCCCAGCATGTCTCATATTATTGGAGGAAATGTGAAGAACTGAAGATAAGCAACAGGATTGCACCTGGAAGGATGAAGGTCAAAGAGCAGAACAAGAGAGGGATGGAAAATATTTTGTTGATATGAATGGAACCATATTCTTAAAGGTATTTTTAGATATACTCTTCATGTTCTTATTTTGGGGTCCTGCTTTTTTGTGTCTTTCATACGCAATAATTTCCCTAAACTACTTACATATATATGTGTGTGTGTATACGACCTATGCAACTTACGACCATTCGACTTTACAGCCACAATCGCTAGCCACGACTGCTCGGCGTCTGGCAGCACAAATATTGCCCAGCTGGGCCTACGGCAGTGTGGACCAGCTTCCGGCAGCACTACCATCTCTGTGTGCACCATTTCAACTGTACATAGAGCCTACTCAACTTACGACCAAATCGTGTTATCACCGTTCCGTGGTCCCAACCGTGGTCGTAAGTTGAGCACTGCCTGTATGTGATTTTATTTCCATTTGTTCTATTTTCTGCTCAAGTTTTTAAAATGTAAAACCTAGGCAGAAATACATATATGCTCACAAAATATTAATTTTAATGTCTGTCTCCATCTTCAAAATGGAAGAAAATATTCAGCATGAAACTGGTAAAAAAAAAAAAAGTCTGTTGGAAGTGTTTGACTTAAAAAAAAAAATCCCACTCACCCTTGTACATATCACTAATGATTATTGCCTTTTGCTGAACTGCTGCTACAAATAAAATAAAAATAGGAGAAAAATTCATGAGAGAATAGGCAAATAAATATTGTTAAATTTTTCTTCATCATGTGCTGTGCTTGATGCTTGAGTATGATGGAAGAGATGCCATCTGGGTGATGTCATTAGAGTGTTGGCTCAGAATTGCCTTGATTCTTCTCATGTGTTTATGGGGGCCGTAAATCCAACAGTGAATAGTAGTGACAAGAAGTGACAAGTGCAGCCCAGCTTCCAAGACTGGTTTTCAGTGGTGTCCCTGGCATTAAGTTCTGGATTCACCAGGAACCTGAATGTCACCGTATATCTTGTAAAGTTAGTTTACTGACACACAAAGTGAGGATCCTTCCTAAGGCACTAGGAAAAATCAGACAACTCTACATTTTTGGGGTCAAAATTAAATCTTGAAAAAGTACTTTTGTCAAGGCACAAATTTCCCTGACATGTTAGCTATTTTAAGTAAAATTAATATAGCTTTTCTTTTTTTAATTCAGAGCTGTTGGGGGATTTTTCAAGAGCATTTAGGCTATCGCAGAATACGGGCTTGGCTGCTGTGAGAATACATGTTTCATTAGTGAATATCAGATTACAGGAGAAATTGGCCAAGAAGTACACGAAAGAGTTAGGAACGCTATGAATTAGTCAGGCTGTTTTTGATATTTTGAGTTGCTGAATAAGCAAGGCACTCAATGCCATCAATTTCATTCTTTTGTCAAAAATTATCCAAAACAGGAAATGGCTGATAGAAGTTTTGTAATGAGTTAGAGGAACAGAGAATAAAATCAACTTCTTTTAGGGAATTTTTATTTACGTTTTCTACATGATGAAGAACGACACTGCTCATGATGATTTCAGCTGAAATTAAATGCCATTTTATCATGACGTGTTTGCTGCCATGATTCTGATATGAAGATTTGTGATCTTTTTCTTATACTCCTCTTTGACCACCAATCCTCGTTTGAAAATGATGACTGAAGTGGCTTCTGTGTCTTAGGAAATTGTTCTTTTCTATAACTGCAATTATGACCAATCGCCAAATGAAAGCCAGCAGCAGATAATTTATTAGTTGATTGGAAGATAAGACAACAAAATAAATTTTCTGCAAGTAGTGAGAGTGAGTAGTCTGTTATAATGTGGTCATGAGTAAGTAGCCCGTTTTAATTTTCTACTGTTGGGTCGACTTTGTTATTTAAGTGTGCTTCAGTATCCAGATGTATTTTAGAAGGGATGTTTTTTTAGAGTGGCAAAATGACAAAATGACAAATGTTCATGAAAATGTTATATATATATGTATATATATGTATACATATACATGAATATGTACACATATTTATGTGTATATATAGATATATATATGCATATATATGGTATGTATGCTATAACATACATAAGCATTACCATAAATATGATATATATATTTTACCATATACATATATATGTGTGTGTATGTATATATGTACAAAAAATGTACATATGTGTGTGCGTGTGTATATATATATTATATGTATAAAATAAAAACCTTATCATAGTACTTTGTCACCTTCGGGATCCTTTAACTGGAGACAGACGTAGAACACATGAAGATGTACAGAAACAAAGTATCATTAATGGACCGGCACATTCGGTGTTAGTACTGGTCTAGGCAGATACTTTTTCCCTTTGGTTTGTTGCCAGTTTCTAGATTTCCCCTGCCCCATCCCATACCTAGCACCTTGTGCCTTTTTCTATATAATTATTAGCCCATGTTTTCACAGCGCAGATGTCTCCCAATAGAATTTTAATATCCTTAAAGAAATATTGGTCAGTTGGGTATTTGGAGGCATGGGTGTAACAGGAGCTGCAACTTTGTGGGCAGGAATTTTATTTTCAAATGCATTCAGATAAGTCTCTGATTAGCCAAGTTCAGACAGTCATAGGGAGATCATCTGAGAGTGAGAGGCACATAAACAGTCTTCCAGCCTGCTATTTTATTTTTATCAATCCAACATTTGTAGCTTAACCATCCATGAGGAAAGAACCCCGAGGAGTCATAGAAAAGAGCAGATTGAGCTCACGGAATTGCTGAATGGTGAAAAACGGATTTTCATTTCCAATGAAGGCTCAAAAACACAGGGGTTTAAAACTAATACCTCTGTAATCCCAGCACTTTGGGAGGCCGAGGCGGGTGGATCACGAGGTCGAGAGATCGAGACCATCCTGGTCAACATGGTGAAACCCCGTCTCTACTAAAAATACAAAAAAACTAGCTGGGCATGGTGGTATGTGCCTATAATCCCAGCTACTCAGGAGGCTGAGGCAGGAGAATTGCCTGAACCCAGGAGGCGGAGGTTGCGGTGAGCCGAGATCGCGCCATTGCACTCCAGCCTGGGTAACAAGAGAGAGACTCCGTCTCAAAAAAAAAAAAAAAAAAAAAAAAAAAAAAAAAAAACTAATACCTGAGAGTTTGGAGATTTAGGTTGTATGTAGTAAAGGCTTAGAAGAGCCACTTAAAAGTCAACATTCCTGAAATGTATTCTCTTTCTTTTCTTCAGTTTTCCAATCTTATTTATTAGCCTTTAGTCTTTTCTCTTGTTCATTTTGACACCTTGTTCCAAGTAATCACCATCGGATAATTGCCAATATAGCTCTTGCCCAAATATTTTCTGTCTTTGAACAGGTAGCTTGCCAACCAATTTGCTACAGACTTACTTATTTTTTCTTCTTTTCTTTTTCTTCTGTCTGCTTTACAGCTACAAAAACGTGAAAGGGTCATAGTTTATGCCCAGTTTTTTCCTTCCATTTCCTTTTTAGAAAGTTTCATTTCTTTAAACTCATTCTACAGGACATTTCTGTCTTAAAAAATGACACAGACTGCGTTAAACACTGTCCATTACCACTGTATTCTTCTGTTTCACCATTGTAAAATACACCGAATGCCGTGTTCTATTGTGGATGTGTCAAAACAAAAAGAGATAGCAGTTTAAGTCCTCTGTTCATTTCCTTTCTATTATACTTTGAAGTGTTCCATATTTTGAAGTAGTTTTCAGTTCATGAAAGAAAATTAAAAACCTGTATCCTTTTTCCCCTTTCAGCAAAACAAGGCAGTCACTTTCATTTAACCATCTTTTACATAAAAATCCTAAAAATAAAGAGACTTTGTGTGTGTGTGTGTGTGTGTGTGTGTGTGTGTGTGTCTGTATGTTAAAGACCAAGCAAACATGATACAATGCCTGCTATTATCTTGGGAAATTAGCTGTATAGCATTCAAAGGCTTCCTTCCAAGTGCTCCAAATTCATTTATTTGATTTTTGAATAGAAATTTGTCTGGCCAAACAACTGTATGAATCAGAGAGGATTTTTTTCTTTCTCAGCAATGATCCTTGCCATCCCCAGTCCTGCTCTCTATCTATACATGTCTGTTTGTCTCTGTAGCCCTGTAGAGACTGGCTTCATTGGACCCAAGTTTTTGTTACAAAGAAAACAATCTAGTTTTACCTTTGGAATCTCACCAAGAACTGTAAAGAAACTGTGTATTCAGGCAAAATGCAGTTGCTTGAGAAGGGGGTTTAGGGAATGGTTTTGGCAAGGATAGTCTTATTCATAATATGAATAGCAACTTAGACCTGATGTTGCGGTTCACAATAAATCAAGGGAAGAGGTTCAGACATGACCGCTGGCAATGTATTTCAGGGTTATTATGCACAGAGTGAATCAGAGCAATGCTCATGACTGCTTTCAGAATTATCTTAGCTTTGGATGGGAGCTGATGTAATGACCAAACCCAAAGACTTTTTAGATTTTCAGGATGAATGATAAAAAGAGTTTATGGAACAGGCAAAGTGATATATAAGGAGAAAATCGGGCATAGGGTGCGCGTCTGCTGACCGGATAGGAAAGGGATAACTGGAAGACTCCTGAACAGCTCAGATAGTTTAGTGGAAAGTATGCTGATTCACGCCTCAAACAGACAAGATTCTGATGCAGTCTAGTTGTACCCTGATGGTCGAATTGCTTAATTTCTGCGAATCACAGTTTTCTCAACTGTAATATGGAGGTTGAATTACCTGCTTTCTGTGCTCAATTGGGTATGAAAAATAAAATAAAAGGTATAAAAGGATTTGAGTTTGAGCAACCATAAACATAAAAGTGTGTTTGTTAGAATAAAGAACTCTGGTGGAAGACTCGGTTTGATGTGAGAATATTTTGGTAAACGGCCATTTTGTATTGTGGTATCTTTGCATCATCCAACTAGAGATATAAAATCTGAAATTGAATATATAAGTCCCAAACTCAGAGGAGTGGTCCTAAGTGGGCATAAATATTTGGAAGCCATTGTATTGGTGGTGACTGAAGCTGTGGTATAGATGAGTGCTATTCTAGGAGGAGAATATAGAATGAGAAGAAAAGGAGACCTTGAGTATGTTGACATTCAAAGGCTAGGTAAAAGGGACTGAGCCAGGAGACAGACTTGATAAGTGTGGCCAAGAAAACGGAGTAAACTCAGGAGAAGGACATAAAAGGAAGAGAGAACTTCAAGGAAAAGACTTGAATTAGCTCAATCAGTTTATTTCCATGTCTCTCGTTAACACATGTTAGAAGCTACCACTTATCACATGAGCTATTGTCGTCACCTCCTAAAGTACATACTTATTTGTAACTAATTTTTCACAACATGGCCAATAAGACTGCATTTTGAATTCCAAATTTTGTCATGTTATTTATCTTCCTACGATGCTGTAATACCTCACATTTCTTACAGAACAAAAGTAAATCCTTAATAGTTTCTACCAGCCCCTGCGAGATCTGGCCCCGGTCACTTCTGCGGCCCTCTCTCCGTTCTGCCATGTTCTCCACGTGGCAGCCTGGGCCTCCTCCGGTTTCTTTCGTGTTTCGCGCTGTCCTCTGCATCCTGGCTGTTTACATACACTTTCCCGGCCTACAGTACTAGTCGCTTCCCCGCCTGCTTTGGTCTCGGGTATCTTACTTACCCTTCAGAACTCAGGCAGAAGGTCATTCCTACAGGAATCGTTCCCTGATCTACATATTACAAAGCTCCTTGTTTTTTGTTTTTCTCTTAACTTTGTAGCCTTTTTTCATGGAATATGGGCAACATCTGACTCTTAAACTAGGCTCTAAGCTCCATTAGGACAAGGGCATTGTTTCACTAATGGCTGTATCCTTAGTTTCTAGCACAGCGTAGGGCAAACGCGAGGTTAATAAGTAACTATTGCACTAATGCTTAACAGGATATTTCACATTCTATTTATATTTAAGCATTAAATATGTATTTGTTATTGCTTAAATATAGTTACAATATGAAATATACACATTAAATTTGTATTTATTAATGCTGAAATATAGTTGGAATGCGAAATATTCTGTTAATCATTGAATTTTTTTAAAATTTACTGTTAGATGTTGGAAAAACCTAGACGATATGTGAAATATTTATTTTCAATGAGGTGCTAGGATGTTAGAACTTACGATGCTACCTGCACACATGCATAGGGAAATGGCTATTTACATACACAGGGATAACTCTGACATTTTAAATACTTTCAACATAATTAGTTACAGCGAAAATGAGGAGGTCAATAAAAAGTCTAATCAAATTTTCTTCTTTCTTTTCTTCATTTTTTCTTCTTTCTTTCTTTCATTTTTTTTGTAGAGAAGGACGGAGTACAGTATCTCCTATAATATAGGTGGTTTAGACTAGCTATTAATATTATCGCTATATTTTAATATCACAATATGGTAGATTTAAAAATATTCAGAGTATAGATGTTTAGGGTGTTTATGTTTGTATTCATACATATCTATAGTTGATTCACCAAATCATCTTGTTTCTTCTTAATTAATTGCTTTATTTCCTAGAGTAATGGGAAATGTTGAACACATAACCAAATCCTGTTGCAACAAGCTGAGTTTCGGGGGTCACTAGTCCTGTTATGCAGGCAAAAACTGGCCTTGATTGGATCTGGCAGGCCATCTGTTATACCTCAGGTTTCCTAGAAGCCTCATTTCCTGTTTAGGTGAGTCAACAGATCTAACATATGCATCATACTTTTGAGAAATTAGCTTCCTTTATAAATGACTAGAAGGACATAATTGGTGAATGCTCTACTGGAGAAAAATCATTGGCACTAAAATAATATCTTGATTAAACTTAATATTGATACCTGTTTCTTTTGTCTCTTTGATTGTCTTATTTGGTTTTGTTGTATTTAAACATCTTAAATCCTAGTGGCATGAAGCAATGACAACTTTATTATGCTCACAATTTGGGGAGTCATGATTTTGGGCAGAGAACCAGCAAGAGCCCCATGTGACTGTTCCACAGTGGTTCAGGAGTCAAGTACTGGCATGCCTCTCTCCACCCAGTCTCTCCTCGTGACTGGCATGGGAACCTGTCAGAGAGGTAGGACTTCTTACAGCGCCCTGGCTTTCTACTGTGAAATCCTCCCGAGCGAGCAAAGGAGAAGCTTTAAAGCTTCTTATGACTTTGCCAGTCACACTGTGTGACTTCCACTTTCACATTATGGACACAGAGGGGTGGCCCGTTTTCAGTGTGGTAGAGTCTGAATACGAGGAGGTGTGATTTTGAAAGGAGTCACTTTCGGGACTAGCCACCACATCGATATCTTTGAATTACTACTTTTCTCTCTGTATGCCTTCATGCATATTAATCCTTCCATTTTGCTTGAGATACAAGGGACAAAACAATTGCTACTGTGATTCTCGCTATTGAAAGAGTGAGTGAGTTTAAGGTGCTGGTTTGAAGAAAGCCATATTCATACTGAAAAACTTGGAAATTAAACCAATTATTTGTGTATCCTTATCTGCTCTCTTGAGAACCAGATAATCTTTTCCTTTTGATTTAAATATTATACAGTATAAAGAGAAACATCAATACTTCACATACTACAGTAACAATTTAGAATTGTTACCAGGCTGAGAAAACCGTGATAATGGAATTCTTAAATGATACTGGAATGCCATGTAAACAATACCCTACTGTGGAACATAACCAAGGGAAGCATATTTTCCCCAAATCTTTGTTCTTTCTTGTATTCGTAGTGAGCTTCAGAATAAAAATAAACATTTTAATTATTTTCTATCAATTTTCTTACAAGAAATAGTATATGAAAGAGACTAACAATTAGGAACAGTAATGAATTTATTGTAACATTTCCTTCAGATGTACAAAGGAAGAATCTCATTGCTTATAAATTTTATATAGAATGACTTAGAAAAAAAGTAAAGGTCTAACTTCCCTTCACCTGTCACAGTTTTTGCCTTTTTCTTCCCTTGAAACATGATAATAAATTTAAGCTTAGGGCTGTGTTTGCACAACATAAAGACTATACTTGTAATGTGAAATGGAAGAGTTGCCATGGTAATTTCTTCACTGTATGTACCAGACGAAAACAGATATATCAGGCCTTACTGTAGATTTACTCTTAACAGAACTCAGTAAGTAGCTATTGAATGCTTGCTACGTGTCAGGAACAATACCATGCCCTGGAAATATTTAGATAAATATGGCATAATTCCTACCATCGGACAGCTTGCATTACAGGATAAACAGTCACATAGACAAATCAACAGAATATACCGTATTAAGTATTCAGCAAATACCATAGGGAACAAGACAAAGGAATCATTTTCTTAGCTGGTTGTAGGAGGTGAAGAGGAGTTACAGAAAGGAGGAAACATTTTTTTTTTTTTTGAGACAGAGTCTTGCTCTGTCACCCAGGCTGAAGTGCAGTGACATGATCTTGGCTCATTGCAACCTCCACATCCTGGGTTCAAGCTATTATCCTGCCTCAGCCACCCAAGTAGCTGGGACTACCAGTGGGTGCCACCGTGTCCAGTTACTTTTTGTGCTTTTAGTAGAGATGAGATTTCATCATGTTGGCCAGGATGGTCTGTATCTCTTGACCTCATGATCCGCCTGCCTTGGCCTCCCAAAGTGCTAGAATTACAGGCATGCACCAGTGGACCCACTTTTTATACCCTAAAAGCCATATACAAATGTATAGGCAAACAGAAAAGTTGTTTCAGATTTAAACAAAGTCAAAACTTTTCTTATATTAGGTTTTAAAATGCAACACTAGCTTCTATCCAAATAAGAACTCATAATATGTCTAAAAGCAGTTGTGCTATCTCAAAGATAGAAATGAAGTAAATGAGAAATGGGGCAAAGACAGGTCTTCTAACACATTACATATCTTTCCATATGCCAAAAAGTAAAAATTTAATAAAGAGCAAGGTCATAATATTCATGAACAGAGAAAGCACACCTTGTTAAATATTATCCAGCTTTGATCCAAGAATGCCCATCTAGTACTGATTTAGACTTAAATTTTCACTTTTATGTGAAGATTATTGGACATTTTGAACTTTCTTACATAATATTTTTAATTTATGTCACACGTAGATGTTTCTGTTTCAAGGAAAAGAACATTCAGCTGCTTAGTTATTTACAATGGAACCCATTTTCTTTCATATTGTTTCTTTTTTTTCTCTCTCTCTCTCTTTTTACAAAATTGTGTCACTCTTCTTTATGCCAAGTCAGGACTTTTTCTGTGGTCTTAAACAACTCAGAGTTCCTGGAATACTTGACTTCTCATTACATATATTTTTTCTTCGGTATTTCCAGACAACATCATAAATTTTCATTTGAGTGAACAGGATTCAATCCCATGCTTATCCTTGACCCAGTCAAGCTGGCCAGAGGAAGGGAATATTCAGTTGGCGTAGCACATGTCTCATCTGCCACTGCAGGATTTGGCAGACATTTGTCCTCCCAAAATGGAGATCAAGGTTCTTTTAAAAAGAATGTGGGGAATGAGTCTGAGGAGGCAATCAATAATCATCTACTGTACAAACATATCTATATCTATCTATATATACAATTAGATAATTTGAAAGACTTGAACTTTTTTGACTCTTGGTACAAATGCAGGTAAGAAAGCAAAAACCGAAGGTTCCATCTTACGTGGGTTATTGTCCCTACACAATAGTGATGTACCTGATGGAGAGATATGAACACTCAGAGCCAACAGATACACCGTCACTTATACTGAGAAAGGATTAACAGCAACAAAAGCTCACTGACACAGTTGCACAGAGCTGAAAACACAGTAACTTCTTGCAGATTGGAAACATTCCTTTGCTTTAGGTCTCAGGAAGGTGCTACATCTGCCAGTAGGACTACCTGATAGGGTTGAAGACACCTTCAGAATATTCAAGAATTTCCCTTTCCAGCTTTCACGGGGATTTATATATTTTGTTAGCTCCTTTCAGATAATCAGGAAACTATCTCAATACTTTCTCTGAATGTTTACTGGAGATACGTGAACGAAAGGACACTTTTCACTCAGTTCAAAGTGACTAAAACTCCAGTGAGAATAAAAGTCTCAGCGTTCCCAATCAGTGAGGACACCTGTGTTATTTTCCCACTGTGCCATTTTTAAAAAATGAAAACCAGAATTTTAGCCCTGCCTGAAACCTATCTTCTGCATCATTGTTATTTAGGGATATGCATACTGTAGTCCTTATTTTTGGCACATATTAAAATATAAAATGACTGATAAATATTTACTTACCTTTGCTCCTTGATAAATATTAACTATCTTTCGTCCTTTTGGAGTCTTCATCAGATTGGAAATGATACAACTGTGCCTTTTTATATTTTGAAGACTAATTTTAACAATCAGTGATTTCAATAACTGCAATAAGTAATTGTAGAACCTTAGAGTTCAATATATATTTAAAATTACCTGAAATCTCACCATCTAAAGATAATATTAATACATTTTTTAGGACCATTGTATATATGTAGGGCTTAGTACTCAGTAAATGCTCAATAAATGGTTTTGTTTTTGTATTTCAATGCTGAGTGAATACAAATAGTATATATAATCACTTATAAAAATATGTATATATTTATCTTTGAACATGCATAGTTTAGTTCTTTTATAAACATTTCCTTTGTCAAGCTTGATTAAAATTTTAAACAAACCAAACAAGACGTACACTGCAATATTTTACAAATTGTTATCCTGTGACGGAAATTCACACTTTCTTATTCTATTTGTATGATGCCATTTTAATTACATGTCACTGCTTAAGCAACGGGTGAGTGAGTGATTATGCCTACAGGAACACTTGTCAGCTGATGGGGGGAGGGCAGAAGGAGACTCTCAATTTATTATGACTCATTCAGGCATTAAACATGACATTCCTGGACAAGGACTATATTATCGTCAACTTGTCACTAGCACTAATCTCTGATCTATCACAGGAGTTTTCTTGACAATCCACTTGGGGAAAAAAATCACTCTATATTCAGTAGGTCAACAGTTTAATTTAGAGAAGGTGAAGCAATGGAGAGTGGTTCATGCTGAAAATTCTGACCTGGCTCTTGTATCTGGTGATACAGAGAATAGAGTCGGGGATATCTAACGGTAGAAAAGAGAGAGTAAGAAAAATTCAGGAACATTCTAGGTATAAATAAGCATCTATCATTTGGGTTTACCGTAAGCTACCTTCTGGAATCTTTCAGAGGAATGCTTTATTTTTCAATGGCATTTGGTGAGCTATTGCAATCTTTCCAATACATTAAGAAAGTATATCTTTTTTTTTCCCCCTGGGAAAAAGTTTATATGTGTTTTCCTTATATAGGCATTATCTTTGGAATTAATTTTCTCATTTTTCATAGTGAATCTAAGGTACTTAAGCTAAAATGAAATTAGTAGAGGGTAAAGGAAAAAACTCTCTTATGGTTATTAGCCTTCCGTGAGTAATGAAAAGGAAAATCTGTGTAGGGTTCCACGCAGGGCTTGCCAAGACAAGAATAAACTATCATATTTGCAAAGAATTATGTCTGTAAGTCTCATGTGGTGGACTGCATGGAAAGGAAAAAAGACAGGGAAATATAGTGAAGGACTGTCTTTCACGTAGACACTTAACATAGTGAAAGAAAGGAATAAATACGAATGTGCGAGAAAACGTGAATGAGTCTAAACTGGGCTCTACTATTTAACAGCTTTGTAGCTCAGGGCGTCTTTGTATTTAATTGTCCTTAACCATAATATGTGGTTAATAATAGTGACTACCACAAAGGTATTTTAGAGATCCAGTGGGTTAATATATTGAAAGTACTAAGATCTTGAAATGAATAACTGAATCATGATAAAAGTTCAATAAATGTTAGCTTTAATTGGTATGTTTTGACATCACTAACAGGAGTTGGGAGATAAATTACGTAGGAAAAGCAAGAGACATCTGTAATATAAATAAAATCCTAGTAGTCTAGTACATCATGTTAACCTCTTCCAAAGAAAAGAAAAGAAAAGAAAAAAGAAAAAAAGAAAAGAAAGCTTTTATTTCTGTACCAAAAGAAAGAGACATCTTCAGGAGTCAGTGTGCACCCATTTTAGACCTCTTTCTCTTATTAATCAGAAAAGCTGCCGGGTTTAATTTGGTCTCGGAGAAATAGAAATCTTTCCAGATGGTTTAGAATGCCATGTCACTGCTTGGTCACTTGAGTCTTATGACTGACTAGACGTTAGAGTTATCAAGCAAATCCATGGGCTACTTTGAATCCGTGGTAAACCCAGATAAGCGAATTACTGAGGAGGTCTCTGTGATTTCAAGATGGCTTATCCTTTTTAATAGATGAATGTTGGGGGAAATGTTACCTTATTCTACTGTGCTCCGATGAAGACCAAATGTGTGACCACAGGTCAAGCAGTGACCATGCACACCAAGGTCTCTATGTACATTAAGATGTCCACCATGAAGTAATTGCCATTATATCTATGCAGTGGACGTTTGCACGTGTCTTTCAGCATTTCGGCATTAGGTAGTATATATGGGACCAGGATTGCATAAACGATGAAGTTAGACATCAAGGGTTATATCAGTTCCTATACAGAAGGCAAACGGTTTAGCCAGACAGTAGAGGGCTTGAAATTAATAATTTGGGGCACACGTTTTTGAAGAGGTTATGGGGATGAGCGCTTTGGAATAAATCCAGAATGAAAAGTGTTTCTATTCCACGCGACTATTTACCCAAAAGTCATCTCTATAAAGAATCTCAAATCAAGTGGGCACAGTAATCTATTTTGCTTGGAATATCCATCTTCTTCCTTCTGTAAACCCAGTGCTCAGTCAATGGCCTAATAAACGGTCTTGAAGTCATTCTGTGTTCAAATAGGCTGCATTTCTCACTTGGCTGTTATCATTGAGGAGTGTCCAGTTTATCAGAAACTATGAGCCCCTGCTACGGTTTTTACATGGTGGGGACTAGACAGGTTCTTAGCGGTGATTTTATTATGGGGGCACCTTCTGTCATGAAACCATCATTATCATAAATTATTATTCTGAATTTGGATCAAATTTACCTCCTTGTCACACTTCTTTCAACTTCGTCATCAGTGGGTTTTTGAGTCTTCATTTTGACCACATATATGTGTATGTATTTTAAATTACTAAATTCATAAATGATGTTTTCAACCAACCACAAACTCTTGGCTGCTAATACGTTTCCTCTTTTATCACCAAATGTATGCCTGACAAGATACATTATGATATTTCAGTTCTGCCTAAAGAAATGTTAAAACCACAAAGAAGATATTCAGATGAAAAGGGAGAAATTCATCCAGTCATTTCTATTTCTATATATCAAGATATTAAGTGTGATGTCAGTAGAATGTTAAAAGAATAGAAAAATTTGGCTAGGCTCAGTGGCTGATGCCTATAATCCCAGCACTTTGGGAGATAGAGGCAGGCAGATTACCACAGGTCAGGTGTTGGAGACCAGCCTGGCCATCATGGTAAAATCCTGTCTCCACTAAAAATACAAAAATTAGCTGGGCGTGGTGGCGAGTGCCTGTAGTTCCAACTGCTCAGAATGCTGAGGTTGCAGTGAGCCAAGATCTGGCCACTGCACTCCAGCCTGGGCAACAAGAGCAAAACTCCATCTCGAAAACATAAAAACAACAGAAAAATTTGATTTTCGATGGTACATTTGTTGTCATGGGTACATAGACACTTACCTTAACATAGCGTGAACATTATTAGGTGTACTAATGCTAAATTATACACACGATAAATAATATTTTAGCATAGAGATGAGTTCTCAAATGCAACTTACATAAAGACACCTGCTTTCCTGCTCTTTTAAACTCTGTAGCATGATTTAAAGCTGTAATACAATTTTTCATGCTCTGATTTCCCAAACACTCCTGTCCTTGGGTGTCACTTTCTAAATGATGATTAAGGAAACAAACACAGTCTTCCACAATAAAAAGGTATTGAGAAGTTATTTGTGCCCATGTTACTGCAAAGCAAAATTGACTAGCTGTAGGACAATGAATATCAGTGTGCAGTGAAGTCACTATTGAACACAAATTATCAAAAGTCCAACTTATTGCTTTTCAGTCAACGTCTATCCTCCAGTATATAATTTCTATTGAGTTTACAGATCTATTTTAAGGGATGTATAGTTTGGCCACAGCAAAGAAAGACCATGCTTGTATAACAGTATCAAACTTAATATATATCTTCTGAAGTCACATTTATAGATGAACTTGGAGTTATTACTTTATGTTGGATCATTTTAAGTGCATAAAACTATAGATTTATTAGATGAAAATGGACCTTACATGTCACAGATTCCTTTGGTCAGCTTGCTGCTTAACTCTTTTTATACCACTTTTATGAAATAATTATCTATGCTGTGACTCTTCCAGTGAATTAATCAATTGCCTAGGCAACCTCTTCTATTTTGAAATATTTAAGTATTTGATTTTATTTTTAACTAAATGGAAATGTCTCTTTTTATCATTTCCATGTATCAGTCCTAATTCTTCTTTCCTCCACATGAAATTGCTTCAGATATTTGAAAATCGTCGCTATGTTTGTCTTAAGTATTCTCTTTTCAAAATGAATATTTTGCATTCTCCAACTTTTTCTGTTATATTTACTCGATAAAAACATTATTTCTTAATCACTTGATTTTTTTTCTCTCTTTTGGAGATTTTATCATATTTTATTCCTAAAACCACAGATAACTGGATTTAAAAAGAACAATTTATGTTATCATGTAGTATATGCATATAAATCTGGATACTTAGGGTTTTGTGGACCTATACTGTGTAATAAAAACAGATTCTTTTTCTTATTTTATGAATGCTATAACATCAAGTCATCTATTATAATTATGTGAATATATCTATGCCCCTTAGTTCCTTTCTCAGTACTATTATCTCATGACAAGTTCCAGGAGAGAGAAGATCAGAAATAATTATTATTTTTTTTCCTGGTGAGTAGGCTCCTGAGTCTCTTCCAAAAGAAGATTTTAGAGGAGCCGTGTTTTGTAACACAAAATAAACCCGGAAACCACCTCCCCCAAGCATATCTTACCTAGGAACACCTTATCTACATGCTCTATTTGACGTGAACAATGCAACTTAAAAGGCCTCATTTTGAATGGATGCTTCAAGGAAATCTAGAGCAGAGAGAGGCAGGGTTTCTATTGAGTGTAACTCCATTTTGTTTTTTTAAAAGAAAACCAAAAATGTGGCACAAATACACCATAGAAACACATATATGATCACTGTCTTACCAATGGCAATCCCCTCACAAACAAATAATTCAATTTGTATTATTTACAGTTAGATATACAAATTTCCCTTGAAATTGATTTTTTTTTAAGGTAGGAACTCTCATATTTCTGGGGCATTAGTATAACCAGCTACTGGATTTGTAGGATAGCTGCCTTTTTCTGAGACCCCTTGTTATTCAGTCTTGGAAGTGGAGAAGACAGATTTGCAAGGAAACCTAATCCTTTAATGTGTATTGTTAATATTTGGGCATCTTAGTCCAGCTTAGAGCCTTTGATTTGCGAACTAACCAATCCAGAGCCACGGCTTCTCCATTAGCCCATGTATTCCACAAGGCGGTATTTCTCAGCCTTAACCATTCCAGGACCAGGTTCTAGGCAACTGGGAACCACTTCCATAGCTCAGAACTCACTAAAAATATTCACATTATCCAAACTTAAACTGTTCATCCTGCCTGTCTTGACTTTCCCTTGGAAACCCCAATAAAGACAGTGACCTAAACCTTCCCCCTACTCCCTTGTTTTTCATTAACTGCCCTGATGTCTTTCTCATGTGGACCTGTGTGGTATGGCTTGCCTCCTGTCTTTAAAATCTGTAAGTACAATAAACTTTGTTTTTATTTTCTTCTGACTCTCTCTCCTCTGTCTCCTCTTGTGAATACACCTGACTGACCATCTCATGAGAACAATACTATCATGTGAAATTAGAAAATTCTTTTAAAGTCAAGTTGAATGGCCCTGACCATGTTCTCCTGATGGGAAAGGATTGAAGAGCCTAATGTTTGTGCAGAGGTGATCAAAGTCATACTGAGTGGCTGAAATGGCTACACTGGTTCCAATCAGAATCCCAGTCTATCTATTTATAATGAGAGATATAGTTTCTAAATAAATAAAATTCTCAGAACAACAGTAAAATTGTTTTCTGCAGCCAAACTAGAAACTCCTATCATCAGAAGCTTGCTTGGTGAGGATGGAAACAGAAATGAAGTATATAAGATTCTAATATGTCATGCATTGGATTCTGGACGTGGCAACACTTGCCATCTATTTCCAGTGCACTGAATAGAACGTCTCCCCTTTGGGCAGAGTTTGGAGGATCCCAAGCAGGTGATGTTGGCACCTTTACTGCCATTGTTGACTGCCCCGTGCTAATCAATATTTATTTATGCCATGGTTCTTAAAATTTTTAGTCTCAGGACTCCATTACATTCATTGTGGCCCCCAAAGAATTTTTGTTTCATATGGATTCTATGTACCAATATTTATTTTATTCAAAATTAAAAACGGGAGATGTTTCATATATTTATTTATTTAAACTAAATGACAATAAACCTATTGTATATGAACATAAATAATAATTATTATAAAAACTATTATTTTAGAGAACAGGGTAGAAGGTAGGAAAAGAGCATAGTACACAAATATTATTTTACATTTGTTGCTAACCTCTTTTATATTTTACTGAATAGAAGAAAGAAGTTTCATGTCCTGTTTACATTCAGTCTGTTGCAGCATTATGTTCTGGCTGAAGTAGATGAAGAATATCTGGCCTCACACAGATATGTAGCTACAAAAAGGAGTATTTATTTTTTCAGTTAGTGTGGGTTTTAATACTACACAAAAATTTGACAAGTGGTAGTTTTTCAAACAAAACGTGGAATGTTTCATTTGAAACCGTATCAACCAGGCATGTTGGTGCATGCCTCTCCTCTCAGCTACTCCAAGGCAGGAGGATCCCTTGAGCACAGGAGTTGGAGGTTGTAGGGAGCTATGATCATATCCCTGCACTCCAACCCGGGCAACAGACTGTGAGCCTTCCTTTAAAACAAAAAGTAAAATAAACAGTAATAATAAACTTGTATGGTTACATTAAAATCTATCGGTCTTCCTGGCATTAAGAATGAACTTTTACCCATGCAAGAATTTTTATATGTCAGTAATTTGGAAAATATTAGTTTAATAACTATGCTAATGTTGACATAGAAATCCATTAACTGTGCTTTAAAAACCATGTCATGTAGAATATATTCTGTCTATAAATATGCTAATATTTAAATCAGTGTATAACAAGACTCAATTTAATAACTAAAATGTAAGTGACAAATAAAAAAAGAAATGTTTTTTGAATATTTTAGCTAAAGAATTAAACTTTAGAATATAAGACATATGTTAAAAATTATTAAGTGCAAAAAATTAACTTCTGGTCTGTTGGTAGGACTCTATTCCTAGAAGCTCAAAAGAAGTAATTTAATTTAGAATAATTAAAATAACAACTTTTTGACAATGTGTATTATGCATTATCATTAGATGCCTTATGAAACTTGAAGAATTCCTTATGTGTGGTAAATGTTCAGGAAATATTTGCTAAACATCTAAATAATTGGATAAGTAAATAATGAATTAAAAATAAAAATCCTTAGAATCACTTTGAGGTTTATATAGTAGTTGACAGGTGACTAGGATTTTTTTTGAACTGCTCTTTAAAAGAGACAAAAACTTTGTGTTAAATAAGGATCTGATCCAAAATTATTATCATCTCATAGATACAGTCTAAATTCTTTGAGTATCTTTGCTTTGTTCTCCAACTTTGGCGGGAAAATGATAAAAAGATTTTTTGTCCATAACTTAAAAATTAGTACTTCCTAGTTTCACTGCTATTTGATTCATGCTTTATTGTTTGTGACATGAAAAAATATGATTTAGTTGGTGCTGACTGCTGTCATGAATTAAGCTGCACTTTGAACCACGTATTTAGATTTTATTTGCAGTGCACTGGGCAGGCAGCAACAGCTTTTTACCAGTTCTAAGTGGAACAAGTGAAGTGACCTACAGCAGAATTCTTAACTTTCCAATTGTCAAGTGATTTACAAAACAGAACTCTGGACCTGAAGAATCGTGGCTTTATAATATCATTTTTCGTACGTTGTCTTTTTTTTTTTTTTTTCGTTTTTGTTTTTGAGATGTAGTTTCGCTCTTGTTACCCAGGCTGGATTGCAATGGCGCGATCTCGGCTCACCGCAACCTCCGCCTCCTGGGTTCAGGCAATTCTCCTGCCTCAGCCTCCCGAATAGCTGGGATTACAGGCATGTGCCACCATGCCCAGCTAATTTTTGTATTTTTAGTAAAGACGGGGTTTCACCATGTTGACCAGGATGGTCTCGATCTCTTGACCTCGTGATCCATCCGCCTCGGCCTCCCAAAGTGCTGGGATTACAGGCGTGAGCCACTGCGCCCGGCCCACGTTGTCTTTTTCTTACTCATTTTGCTATAGGAGGGTTTCAACTCGCATAATTAAGTTTTATTGTTATATAGCTCAGACATTGTGCCAGACAAAGCAATGATGCCAGGAGGCAGCAGAAGATATATGAAACACAGCTATAATACCGAGTGCTATGGTTGAAATGTGTCCTCTCAGCATTCACACATTGATATTCTAACTTCCAAAACCTTTGAATGTAATTTTATTTAAAGACAGGTTTTACAGATGTATTAAATTATTAGGATGGTCTCTAATCTAATATAACTAGTGTCCCTACAAAAAGGGGAAATACGGAGACAGACACATATAGAAGAATAATGCCATGTGAAGATGAAGGCAGAGATTGGGGTGATGGCTTCTACAGCAACGTTGCTAAGGAAACCACCAGAAGCGAGGAATCCAGGAGGAACACAAGGAACGTATTCCCTCTCACAGGAACAAACCCTGCTGACGCCTTGATCTCAGACTTCCAGAAAGGCAAGACCGTGCATTTCTAGTGTTCTAAGTCACCCAGTTTGTGACATGTTGTTAGAGCAGCTCTAAAAACTAATACACTAAGAAACTTAGTCCTTTTATGTTGCTCTGAATTAAATGATTTCTCTTCAGTTTCAAGGAATACACTCATCTGAAACCATCCTTTGCTTGCTGGGGAGGATAAAATGTTTTCCACATGAACATTGGCATGATGATATTAGTATTTTGGAGGCTATGGATACTGATACTTCTTTGGTGTTTGAAAAGGTCACTGAGGTGTGTGGATAAAAGCAACAGATGAAGAAGTGCATGTTATCGATAATATAATCAGTCTGAAGTACCTTGAGAGTCAGCCAGAATTATGCCCAGCAGGAAACCGGCTATTTTCAGTGCTTTTCTGATTAAGCCATATCAAACATACCTAAAATAAATGATTGCCTACCTAGCCAGGTGATTATGTTTCATCATTTTCCCTAAAATAGGTGAACCACACTCCCAGTAGAGATATGATCAATATACAGAATAGTGATTTACAGCTACCATGCAGTGTTTGGGGAACTTTGCAGAAAGAAAAGATACAGGTTAAAATCATCTCAGCTTTTTATTCCTTTAACATTAATGAATAATGGTTCCCCAAATATGTTCATGCCTCAATCCACAGAACCTATGGATATGTTACCTAACATGGCAAAAAGACTTTGTGCAAGTGATGAGGGGTATGGTCTTTGTGAAGGGATCATTATCCTAAATTATTTAAGTAGAGCCAATTTAATCACATGTTCTTAAAATTGATGGCCCTTTTCTAGTTGAGTTTAGAGTCAGAAGAAGATGTGACTAAGAAAGAAGCCTCAGAGAGATGCCACGTTGCTGGTTGCTGACTTTGAAGATCGCGAGGGTGGTCATGAGCCAAAGAACGTAGGAAGCTTCTAGAAGCTGGAGAAAGTAAAGAAATGGATGGTTTCCTGAAGCCTCCAGAAGAAATATTGCTCTGCCAGCAACATAATTTTCATCCAATGAGGCTGACCTGGGTTGGACATTTAACCTACTAAACTGTAAGACGGGAATTTGTTTTGGTTTAAGCTACTAAATTTGCGATAATTTACTACAGCAGCAATAGAAAACTAATGCAATCAATTAATTATCAATAATATTTATTGTTCATCTAATTGTGCAGGGTGTCTTAAAAACACATGTATCAGAGTATGAACAGTAATACTTATAAAAGTTTATGGTGAAACATGAGAAGATATGAGACTAACATGTAAAATGTTATAAGTGAGACTCAGTATTTTTAAACACCTATGATACCCATAGCAATATTATAAGTAAAAAAAATTTAAACAATTTGTCCAAGACCACACGATTAGTATTTGTCTAGTGTTGTCTGAATTGATGGTTGAGCTTTCTGGGCTCATCCACTCTGCTTTTTCTAAGGATTTCTGTTACTGAACAGTTAACTCTCTACATAATGCATAGAATTATTTTTTTTTTAAGAGACAGGGTCTCGCTATGTTGCCCAGGCTGGAGTGCAATGGCTATTCACAGGTGCAATCCCACTATTGATCAGCAAGGGAGTATTGACCTGCTCTGTTTCCGACCTGGGCCGGTTCACCCCTTTTTAGGCAACCTGCTGGTCCCCTGCTCCTGGGAGGTCACCATATTGATGTTGAACTTAGTGCGGACACCCGATCGGCATAGGGCACTACAGCCCAGAACTCCTGGACTCAAGCGATCCTCCAGCCTCAGCCTCCCGAGTAGCTGGGACTACAGACACACGCCACGGCGCCCGGCCCTACATAGAATATTAATTTATAGGACACATATTTATTTTTGATAAAAGTCATATTTCAAAGAAAATTTAGAAGTCTCAAAGAATAAGTATTTCATGTATTATTTTAATTATATATGAATCACATTTTCTTTTATTATTTTAATTAAGTGGAGAAAAAAACTCAGAATATACAATATCTTTGGAGTAGCTATGATATAGTGAGGGGGCAGCATGAAAGATAGTTTTAAGGGATATAGTTTGTGTTTATTATTTTCTTTAATTTTATGCTCCCAGTTAAAAAGAGAAAGAAATGGTCTCCGAAATATCTCCTCAGTAGGCAGGAAACTTTCTTAAGAATCTCTTATTTCTTGGTAAAGTTTAAGTTGAGCCACAATATTTCCTTTGAACTTTGGGAGGGTAATGCACATGTCACTCGGAGACCCTCCTCTGCTCTTTAGAGATGAAAATTACCTTTGAGCCTCTTAATATAATTTATGAGACAGCCCAATAATCTGTCTAGGATTGATCGGAGTTCCCAGGGGACTTAGGCATTCATTGCCTTCCTTACCTCTGGGGTCTCTGAGTCCACAAATGCTGTACTACTACCAATATTAACTTCGAGAGACTCCACGACATCGAAAGAGTAGATTTTCCTGAAGACATCAGTGATGGAGAACAATGGGTTTTGTATCATCAAAATTCTTAAATGTCCTTTTTTAAGCATCCTTTTTCTTAAAAAAACATTTTTGCATCCTCTCTACTATTGACTTTTTAGAAAAATTATCATTTTGTATTGTATTATAGTAAAATATACATTCCTTAGATTTTATCATTTTGACTATTTTTAAGTGTACAGTATTGGTATCATGAAGCACATTCACAATGCTGTGTAAATATCACCACTATTCATGTCCAGAATTTTTCATTTTCCCAAATGGAAGCTCTGCACCTGTTAAACAATAACTCCCGCTTCCTCTTACCTCAGCTCTGGTAATCACTATTCTACTTTCTCTCTCTCCCTATGTATTTGTCTATTTTAGATTTTTCATATAAGTGGAATGATACAATTTTTGTCCAGCTTATTTCATTTAATTTTTTCAAAGTTCACTCATGTTTTAGTATGTGTCAGAATGCCATTTTTTTTTTTTCTGAGACAAAAATCTCACTCCCACACATTGGAGTGCAGTGACACGATCTCAGCTCATTGCAACCTCTGCCTACTGGGTTTAAGTGGTTCTCCTGCTCAGCCTCCTAAATAGCTGGGATTATAGGTACCTGCCACCACACCTGGCTAATTTTTGTATCTTTAGTAGAGATGGTGTTTTGCCATGTTGGCCAGGCTGGTTTCGAACTCGTGACCTCAGGCGATCTGCCTGCCTCTGCCTCCCAAAGTGCTGATATTACAGGCATGAGCCACCATGCCCAGCTGCCACTTTTTAAGGCTCAATAGTCTATTGTGTGTGTGTGTGTGTGTGTGTGTGTGTGTGTGTGTATGTGCATATAATACATATATATAGACATACATAGTTTATATATTTTTTATCTTTATTATATGTATTTTTATGCACACAAACACACACACACGCACATACACACACACATTTTGTTTGTCCATTCATCTGCTAATGGACGTTTGGGTTGCCTTCACCTTTAGGCTATTGTAGATGATGCTGCCCTCAGCACTCGTAGACAGACTTATTCTGAGTCTCTGCTTTCTGTTCTTTTTTCATTGTTGACTTTTTTTTTTTATTGCATTTTAGGTTTTGGGGCACATGTGAAGAACATGCAAGATTGTTGCACAGGTACACACATGGCAGTGTGGTTTTCTGCCTTCCGTCCCCTTGCCTGTATCTGTCATTTCTTCCCATGCTATCTCTTCCCACCTCCCCACCACCCCCATCCCTCCCCTAATTCCCCCCAACGGACCCCAGTGTGTAGTGCTCCCCTCCCTGTGGCCATGTGTTCTCATTGTTCAACACCCGCTTATGAGTGAGAATATGCGGTGTTTGATTTTCTGCTCTTGTGTCAGTTTGCTGAGAATGATGGTTTCCAGGTTCATCCATGTCCCTACAAAGGACGTGAACTCATCGTTTTTGATGGCTGCGTAATATTCCATGGTGTATATGTACCACATTTTCCCTATCCAGTCTATCATTGTTGGGCATTTGGGTTGGTTCCAGGTCTTCGCTATTGTGCACTTCACATACAACACTTGTTCTTTTTCATGTTCGGAAGCGTCTCAATTTATATTTCTTTCTGACTGCTATAATCTTTGATTTCAGTCCTCTCTTTATAACAATAGAGACATTTTCTCTGTCTTAAACAACGCAATTGGCCTAAAGCCTTTGTAAGGCCCTTGCCTTTCATGGATTTAAATTATTACCCCAAGAATTTGGTCAAAGAATTTTCCTAAATGAATATACTTCCCTTCCTAAGATGAATTCCTATACCAACTACTAAACTAAAACATTCTGTTTTCATCTCTCTTTCAAGAGTTAATTACTTCCCAGTGTGAAGCCATGGATAGACATTGGGCAGGCCAACTCAGAACATTTTTTGTTTATATACGTTGCAATTCATTTTTCTGTGTGAATTTAATAAAGAGTCATTTCCTAATAACTTGAATTGGCTGTCTTAATATAAGAAGCTATATTTTTAATAATATACAGCATAAATAACACTTTATATTATATAATTATATAAATTATATACTATACAATTATGTATGTTATATAAATATATAACACATATAATTGCATATTTATAATCATATAATTTTTTTCAGAAAAAGTAATTGAAAAACTTCAACCACCAGAATACATAAATAACATAGTTATTTTAGTTCATGTCACAGTTTGCATAATATTTCACAAAGCATCCAAAGTAAGACAAAGAACATTTTTGGAGGGCATGAAAAATCAATTTGGCAGTGGCCAAACAGCAAACAACGATTTCTCTGGGTAATAAAGATCCCAAAAGGTTAATCAGGTTTTTTATGTTACATACTTCGAACTAAAATATTTGTTTTTCCTGAGCAGCACAATGTTTTTTACATACCTTAATGTTAGAAACTTAGTGCTATATCATTAAATTCAAACATGTAGTGTAATGTTACATGGTAGTAATCTTTCTGTCATGAGCCAGAGAAAATATGTTTAGTTCATGTTGACTTTTATTATTAGAAAAGAGAGTTAGGAACACAATTGAATAATTTGAGAGGATTTTGCTTAGACATTAAGACCTTTAAATTAGAAGAAAGAAACAATTAAATTCATTTTATAATTATGTTTAGATAGGTAGACAAATAAACATAATTGTGAAAGCTTTATATATTTTTTAAGTAAAACAAAAAAAATTATGATTAAAATATTGGATTGGAGGAGACAGAAAGATTTGATCAGGGAGCCCATGTTATCTTTAAGCCTGAGATTTTTGTATGCTTCTGGGTAACATTATTTGTAAGTGCTTACATTTTTCGCATGTTTCCTAGATAATGGACTGTTATAAATACTTATGTGTTCTAAGACAGACAGTAAACAGAATTATTTAAAATATTAAGATAGAGTCTTAAAAAGTTTCACAGTGTATTTAGAGGGAAGCCACAACTACAGAAAACTTCATTTGAATGCTGAACATCTAATTATTTGGAGGTCACAACATATATATGGTTTATTTCTTAAATATTGATAAACTCTGAATTTATTAGTCATTGAGATGTTCTTCTTTTTCACAACTGTTTTAGTCATTTAAATGTCATGATTTTATAACTTTTAAAATGGTTTAACAATCTTTAAAAAGAACATTAGTTACTTATTTTCTTAAATACGTTTCAAGTTCTTGTAATAATACTGGTTGAGGAAAATGTTTACAGGCAAATTAAATGGGACAACTAATCATTCAGGCTATTTGCCACCTGGTACAAATATTGAAGAATAGTTCTTACTGCTCTCTAGTGTCATTCAGCAATAAGAAAGCATCATCTACTTTCTAAAAGGCCAAGTGGATTATTAATTAAAAACTAATTATATCAATTAAACGTCCTAAGTGGTTAATTTGTACTGAATGATTTTTTATTTACTAGTGTAATGAGACATTACGTATCTTGGCTATTGTTAATAGTAGAGAAATACTCATCATAATATCTATGGAAAATAAAATAAATATGCATTAAAATTAAAAACACATGTCATTTCCAGTTTGTATTATAAGCTAGCTGAAATGAATTCCTTTTAACCTATTAATAAATTAGGCACATTGACAATTAGTTGAGTTTATTTTTATTTTTATTTTTGGCAGTAACAGGATTTTATTATGTTGCCTAAGCTGGTCTCAAACTTCTGGCCTCAAGTCATTCTCCCATCTTGGCCTCCCAAAGCAGTGGAATTACAGGCATGAGTCACTGCACTTGGTCTGAGTTTCAATTTATGTAGGAATATATTCTTTTACATAATATGATCCTTTTGTATTATTCCAGATTTAGTGTCAATTTTCCCAACAGGATCACTGTTGATTTGTTTTTCATATACTTTTTACATATTGGTAGAAATCTCTTTTAGCTTCTATTTTTTTTTCAAACACATTAATACATTGTAATTTACTTAAAGAAATAAATCTGTTTTATTTTGGGGGAAAAAAATGATCTCTCTGCCTTGAATAGAAACCATGACACTGGTCGGGTGTGGTGGCTCACGCCTGTAACCCCAGCACTTTGGGAGGCCGAGGTGGGTGGCTCATGAGGTCAAGAGATCGAGACCATCCTGGTCAACATGGTGAAACCGCGTCTCTACTAAAAATACAAAAAATTAGCTGGGCATGGTGGCGCGTGCCTGTAATCCCAGCTACTCAGGAGGCTGAGGCAGGAGAATTGCCTGAACCCAGGAGGCGGAGGTTGCGGTGAGCCGAGATCGCGCCATTGCACTCCAGCCTGGGTAACAAGAGCGGAACTCTGTCTCAAAAAAAAAAAAAAAAGAAGCCATGATACTGATGATACTGTGTTATTTCAATTCTGGTGTCTTTGAGGCTGTTACTGTTCATGAAGTAAATCCAACGGAGCCATCTAATTTGATTGTCCTCTGAACTCCACTCCAAATTAGAAGTCTCTGAGATATTATTCCCAACTGTATTACCATCAATTGTGGTCAACATCTCAACTATGTAGGAACCCCACCCCTCACAACCCCAGAGTTGGTACGAAGATTACTTTCTGCTGAAGATTTTTGGGATTCAACAGACGCAGAAAGAAGCCTTCTCATAGCTTTCCTTATCTACCTAAAAGCAGAAACTTCTGAGAAATGAGGCTGCCATAAATTTCTTTTTTAGAGCAGCCTTTACTACCAGGAAGGAGACCAAGAATAAGCCTATTATAAATCCCTCCTGTTGGGGACTTTTATGGCCAAGAAAAGACAGAAAAAGTACTTGCACCTGAATGAACAAGCAATATCACAATCTTTCTTATCTCCTATTGATTCTTCTCTAAACTTCCTTGTCCTTCCCAAAGAGTCCCTTTTCCCTACTAAGTTAGTACATAAGCTGGTAACTTAACCATTTATTAAGCTACTTCTTTTGTAAACACCTGTATGAATGGAAATACATTTTTTGTCTTCTGTTAATCTGTTGTCAGTTTAATTTGCAGGCCTCCAAGACTTAACAATTTTCTCCCCATCGACTACCTTTCCTCTTGGAATGAGATTGTAGGTAGGACTTGAGAATGTGTAAGTTCCTCATGGGATGTAATAACACCTTGGATTAATTCAGCTCCTACAGTTCACAAAGCATTTTGTAAATATTCACTTATTTAATCCTTATAATAACAGTGTGAAACGGACACTATTAAATTTTAATAATCACTATACAGAATAAATAAATTATAAATTAAAATTATTTTCAATAAGATTTAGAGTTCAGATTTTACCTCAATCTTTCAATGTTTCTTGAAATTTTATTATTTTACTTTCTTGAAAAGGGGAATAACCATCAATGAATTACAGGAGTATTAACATAATTTTATTAGAAAATGTAATAATACATGCAATGTATCATGAATATTTTAAATGTCAGTCACTATGCTAGGAAGTGTTTTATGTTGTGAACCACCAAAATTTGAGGCAGGTCTCAGTTAATTTACAACGTTTATTTTGCCAAGGTTGAGGATGTGTGCCATGACATAACCTCAGGAAGTCCTGATGACGTGTGCCATGACACAACCTCAAGAAGTCCTGATGACGTGTGCCATGACATAACCTCAGGAAGTCCTGATGACGTGTGCCATGACACAACCTCAGGAAGTCCTGATGACGTGTGCCATGACATAACCTCAGGAAGTCCTGATGACGTGTGCCATGACATAACCTCAGGAAGTCCTGATGACGTGTGCCATGACATAACCTCAGGAAGTCCTGATGACGTGTGCCATGACATAACCTCAGGAAGTCCTGATGACGTGTGCCATGACATAACCTCAGGAAGTCCTGATGACGTGTGCCATGACATAACCTCAGGAAGTCCTGATGACGTGTGCTCAAGGTGGTTGGGGCACAGCTTGGTTTTATATGTTTTGGGGAGACATGAGACATCAATGAATCTATTTAAGAAGTGCAGTGGTTCTGTCCAGGAAAGATGGGGGCAACTCCAAACAGGTAATGAGCTTCCAGGTCATAGGTAGATGACAGACAAACAGTGGCATTCTTTTGAGTTTTCGATAAGCCTTTCCAAAGGGGACAATTGGAATATGCATCTATATCAGTGGGTAGAGGGATGATTTGGATAGAATGGGACGCAGATTCGCCCTAAGCCGTTCCCAGCTTGAAGGGACCCAATACATTTTCCTTTCACAATGTCTATTACCTCATTAGACTACGAGACAATAGTGATAATAGCTCATATTTATGTTCCGCTTACCATTGTCTAGGTAGAGTCCTAAATGCTTCCACATTTCAATCAGTTAATAATTACAAGATATTGAAAATGAATCATGCACTTCCATTATCATTGAAATGTTATAGATGTCAATAGTGGCACGAAGAAGGTAAGAAACTAACCCAAGTTCACACGGCTATTCAGTGGGAGAACCAAATTTCCAATTTAGGAAACCTGACTCCATATTCTTTACCATTATGTTTACTGCCTTCTAGTAAATAAACATTTCAGCAGAGCACAGTAAACAAAGTTGGCCGTCAGGGAAAGCGGCTCTTCTCTCTTCCTTTCTTCCCCAGTGCATAAGTAAAGGAATTAAAATACAACAGAAAGCAATCGCATTAAGAAGTGAAGCTGAACTCAAACTAGTCTTATATTTAGGTTTAGTGCTAAGTTCTTTTCATTTATTTATTTCCTTCCCTACATCACAGCTGTCTGATGCACACTTATGTGCTAGCCGAAATAAACACTTCTGCTTTGGTAGATAAATTTATTGATTACAAATATTGTAGTTTTTGTGAGGATACTTCAAAATCAGACCACTTCAAAAAAAAATTCTTTTCGTATCTTATATGCATTGAAAGGAAGTCTTCCAAACATAGTAAATCCGCCAATCCCAGAAATTCTCAAGGCTAAATGCACGCACTCTAAAAGTAATAGGCTACTTTTCAAGTATCCATGCAAGATATTAATGCTAAGATATTGGAGAAACCTTAAAAGACTGACATGCATTTAACAAACAATGGTTCGGATGATGGTACTCTTAAGTATTAAACTACCATCATATAGAGGCTGAATCAGAAACCTATTTGGTAGTTTTATTTATTTCTCACAAGAAATAAATGAGCACTCTGAGATTAGAGAAGAACAGCTTTACTGGGGAACAGCTGAATTTTTAAATCTTATTAACCTACCACTTGGATATGGTAGCTTAATTAATTTTTGTCTCCCCCTAGTGCTGAGAAGGAGCTCCTTGAAAGGAATGATCATGTCTTATTTATTTAACTGCATTTCTAGTGCTTAGCACTTGTAAACCTGTCCTTACCTGCCTCACACTCATTTTAGTCATAAGCTAATCCTGCCCACCTGTGTTCTGAAACATAAGCCTTCACATCACTTCAAGGACCACCCTTCATTAAGTATGCCCTCTCTCATGCGTTTCTCAGCTGGTTCTACCTTAAAGCTTTAAACACACTGTGCTCTGTTCATATTTAAAAGCAACAACAGCCAAGCCACAGAACACCCCAGTCATAAGTCCTCATTAATAAACACAAGATTTACTTTCTTTCGAAGCCAGCTCTTTTGTAAAAAATAATCTGTCCTTTTCATCTCTAATTCTAACTGGTTACATGGTTATTTAGCAATGTTCTCACTACATTAGATGAAGAAATGCTATTCAGCTTTTATTACTGATGTTTGAACTAGTCAAGACATAACAACTCTCTCTTTCAAGCTGAAACATTTGAGAAATAGGACACGGGTCAGTGGAAATGGAAATTAAAATGTCAGCAGATCCCTTATAACACGTAAGTCAAAGGACACGGATTCTCTGTGTGGTGATACAGGCTTTCCTACCCTCCCATGAATGACATGTGTTAGCCAAGCTATAGGCAAGCCCCTTTACCATGGCAGGGGTTAGATAAGAAGGCATCTTGGCCGGGCGCGGTGGCTCACGCCTGTAATCCCAGCACTTTGGGAGGCCGAGGCGGGTGGATCACGAGGTCGAGAGATCGAGATCATCCTGGTCAACATGGTGAAACCCCGTCTCTACTAAAAATACAAAAAATTAGCTGGGCATGGTGGCGCGTGCCTGTAATCCCAGATACTCAGGAGGCTGAGGCAGGAGAATTGCCTGAACCCGGGAGGCGGAGGTTGCGGTGAGCCGAGATCGCGCCATTGCACTCCAGCCTGGGTAACAAGAGCGAAACTCTGTCTCAAAAAAAAAAAAAGAAGGCATCTTATCTTCAGGCTGTTTCTTCCAACTCTCCCTTCTGATTTGTCACATGGGAAAAGTGCATACAGAAAAGTCTTTAAGAACAATTTCTTTACATGGATTCTGAGGCCAGAAATAAAGGCGATCCCTTTGTTGCCCTTTTCCTACTTCATCTCTTTGTATATTTGACACAATTATTATATGCTTACCATTGAACTGCTTCCTTAGCCTTGGTGATGGCCATTTTATTCTAATTGCTAGCACACACCTTTTATTGTTTCTTATCAAACTCCTTTATTTATTTTTAATTTAACTTTTTAAATGAGTTGTTCTTTAAGATTTTATTCTTCATTTTCTCTTTATATACTGCTATAATTTAAATGTTTGTCCCTCCAAACCTATGTCGATATTTCATCCCCAGTGTTGAAGATGGGGCTTAATAGGAGGTGCTTATTCATAGCAGATCTCCCAAAAGGCCTTGTAGCCACCCTCCTGCTAATGAATAATTTCTTGCCCTGTTATTTTCCATGAAAGTTGTTTGGTGAAAAGAGGAAGGCCCCTCCATTCTGTCTTTCTTGCTTCCTCACCTGCTATGTGATCTCCGCACATGCTGGCTCCTTCACCTCCTGCCATGACTGGAGGCTTCCCGAAGCCCTCACCAGAATCAGATGCTGATATCATGTTTCTCATACAATCTGCAGAACCATGAGCCAAATAAACCTCTTTTCTTTATAAATTACCCAATCTTAGGTATTCCTGTGTGTTAACACAAATGGAGTACAACTTACTATATAGGCTGACCTTGGGTCATTTTCTCTATGTTGTCAATTTATTTTCCACTTTTGTAGTGTTGATTTAGAATCAGTATCTCTAGGTCAGATCTCTTTTCAGGGTCCTAAACCCATAAATTAAGCCATCTATTAGAGTTTTCTCAGATTGTCTGAAAAGCAATCCAAACTCAGCATCCATACTTGAACTCAGAATCTTTCCTCAGAAATTATCTACATAAAATTTACATTATTGTTCATTTTAGACACTCAAGCATTTGTCCTTTTAACTCTCTCTTTTTTACCCACAAATCTAATAGATTTATTGTGGTATGAATTTTTACCTTTCTTTCATATCTCTTCTCAAACTTTTAATTCATGTCTTCATTTTTACTTTGGTAAAAGCAACAGCATCCAGATTTGTATTCCAGATCCAATAATTTTATTTCCCTGTAATCAATTTTCCAAATGATTGATGAAGTAAACTTTAAAAAACGTGGATCTGGCTTTACTGTGACCATGCTCAATGTCTTAGCTCAGATGATTTCACACAACAAATTGGTCAATTAGCTGGTAAAAACAAGTTAATTGATTGCATATTTTATTGAAACTAAAATTCAGTTAAAAGTAAAGTTTCTTAGACCTTTTTTCAAGTCTTACAGTAACAATATTTATAAATAAATATCATACCCATTGGTACTGTGAGACTGTTTAAGTTTTTTATATGACCTAAGTGTTTTTGCCTTTCAGAAATTGTTCTCTAAGTCAATTAGTTTTTGCCTCTATACATAATTGCAAATTGGAAAACAATATAAATATTATAATGTATTAAAAATTGTAGAGAACTTTAGTGGTTAATAACAGGAGATTGGTTGGATACACCTTTTGGTTATAAAATAACATGCATATTATATTTTTGAAGATCAGCATCAAATATATAGAGAAAATACTAAACTAAAACGAAGTTGGATAATAAAGAGAAATTGTTATCTTTGGGTTGATAGATGATTCTCTGGACATTTTGCTGGCTTGTCTTATTTATTTATACTTTCTATGATAAATTAAAATTTTGCTTTTAATAAATACAAATAATTAAGAATAACTTGAAGTTAAAGAAGAAATTTGAATGGTTTTTAACATTTTTTGGCACTTATGTCTGATCTGATTGGCAATGTTTTTGTAGTTTTAAAAATATTCAAAATGGAAATGTACAATTTGTTATTTTTAAAACATTTTTCAAATTGCAATAACTACTGTATAACCTACCATAATTTACAGTCAGTTTTCACTGTCAAATAATTAGCTGTTCTCACCTTTCTCTAATAAATACTATAGAGCAGGAATTATTGTTAGATAACAAATTTAAAATGTGAAGGAATTTCTACTAAGTCAAGAACAAGGCAAGGATGACCTCTCTCATCATGTTTTCTCGACATCATACTGAAAGTCTTAGCTAATGCAGTAAAACAAGAAAAGAAAATAAAACCTACTCGGATTGGAATGAAAAATTAAAACTGTTTTTGTTTACAGCTGACACGATTGCCCATGTAGAAAATATGTATAAGACAGAAACTGGACTTGGATTAATTTTAAGAGTGAACAAATAAATAAATGAAAGTTTGTTAAACAATTTAATGCCCAAGATTAATTTGGGGTTCATTTCAAAATACAGCTATGGGCTGGGCATGGTGCCTTATGTCTGTAATCTCAGTAATTTGGGAGGCTGAGGTGGGTGAATGACTTAAGTTCAGGATTTTGAGATCAGCCTGGCTAACATGGTGAAACACTGTCTCTACTAAAAAATACAAAAATTAGCAACGCATAGTGGCAGTCACCTATAGTACCATCTACACAGGAGGCTGAGGCAGGAGAATCACTTGAAGCTGGGAGGTCAGGTTGAAGTTTTATATATATATATATATGTTTTAATCAAGAACATCAAAGTCAAACATGTCATAGTTACAAGTAATAGAGAAAAAGAACATGGCACAAATGTTGTATGCCAAAATTTACTTGGAAAAATTACTCAGTTTTTGAGCATTTGTTATATAAACTTATATAAGGTTGGGTCCAAAAGCCTCTTCCAGGTACAATTATTTTTATTTATATTTTGTCTACAAAAGTAAATTCTCCTAGTTAGTTTTTGTGCAGAAGAAACCTCCTGCTCTCTGTTGGAAAGCTGTTTGTTCCTCACTTCTCAAGAGACCTTTGAAAAAGCATTTGCTGGTTCTGGAGCTTTACTGGCATAGGTTGGTGAGAGGAGAATTTAAGCTTCCCAGCAATTTATGGTACAAATGGTCCTATTTACAAGTAAAATACCTCCATATATGTCTAGTATTATCTCTAATCAAGCATTTAAATGGTGAAAATAATCCTACAACAAACAGCAAATCAAAATGAGATAAAACATGTTAAATATTTAATCCTCCAAAAATACACAGAGACACGATATCAGCCTATATACTTAATGACTGAAAAGTTGACCCTTTGTAATCTAATCTGTGATAGAGTTCAACCTTGAACTGTTTGCTGAATTTTATCTTCTTTCTTGTTCTTTGAAAATATTGACTTTCCTGAGTTTTTATTCTCTCTTTAGCATGCAGAAACAAATACTAACAGCTTTCAATCTCTCTAAGCAAATAAAGCTATAATAGCCAAAAAGCATGTGCAATGTCAAAGAAAGACGTTGGAACACTGAAACTGCCCATCTCAATGTAGGTGTGATTGACTGGGAAAAAGAACCGGTGTCATTATGTATTGTTTTTTCAGTGCTCTTCTAAAATAATTCCAAATCTTTTGCCTCTTTTCAGGCAAATCAAAATTAAAAAGAGTTTAAACCTTCATCTTGGAAACGAAATGGACACTCCAATGTTATTCTTGTGATGGCTGATAGATGAGGTGGCATCTGTCAACCACAAATCTTCCTAACGCTTCAGTGCAGTGTTTAGCAGCTGAAGATAAGACACAGCTTGAAGCTCATAATGGCTGCCGTAAGTTTCTTTGAGTTGATACTGCCTTTGTCTTTGAAAGAGAGTTTTCTCCAGGCTTGATCAGTAGCAGAAATAATTTTGTCTTTCTACTGGACAGAATCAGAGCTTACTGCCTGTGAGATGGACAAATTACCCTCCTCAGAGAATGGTGCGTCTCAGAAAGATATTCTCATCAAAAGGGAATTATAGTTTTCAATAAAGAACATCAAAGTCGATCATGTTATAGTTACAAGCAATAGAGAAAAAGAACGTAGCACAAATATTGTATGTCAAAATTTACTTGGAAAAATTACTCAGTTTTTGAGTATTTGATAATTTTGGGTTTATTACTTTTAAACTGAGGATTTTATATGTGTGAACAGCTCAGATTCTCATTTTTTTCTCTTTTAAGACAAGGTTGGACATTTGCTTTTCAGAGAGGAGCATTATGTTGCCCATACTTAGTCTAAGCCAGCTTTCCACCTTCTAAAATAGAATCGTAACAGCACATTAACTTTTCTCCTCGAGAATTTTTGGTTCACAAATGAGAGGAACCAAAGTGTGTCCCAGCATTTCATTCTCAATTTTGTAGAGAAAGCTCTTCATTGTATATTATAAACTTCATGCCTTCTGGATTAAAAAGTTCTAAGCTTTCCTCTGCAAAAATTTGATTTTGATTACCTTAGAATCTTACCCTTAATCAGAGGAGACTAAGGTTATGAAAAGAAAATGTTGACAGAATAAGATACTAGGGGATTGGGGCAATGCGTACAGCCCATTCTTGAAAGTCATAGTGAGAATGTGACTGGAGAGAGGACCAGATTGGGTAAGATTCTAGTGTCTGCTTTAAAATAAAAACCTTTAGGCTTGTGTTCAATTATTTGGTGAAGTTTTCTCTATGAAAATTCTTTTTTTTTCATTTACTAATGTTAATTTTTAAATGCCTTAATATCCCATAGGTCTACTCTGATAAAAAGAACTGTCTCTACATAGTTTTACATCATCAGAAATTCTTATTAATCTCTGCAAGGAGGGATGACTTATCCAGAAGCCTTAAGCTCCTGGCTCTACTTTATATTTTTACCTGCCAAGTGGGCTTTGAACATTTTGCTATGACTCAAAATGTTTGAACGTTTTGCTATGACTCAAAGTGTTTGTGAAAATGAACTGATTGTCCCTTTTCTACCCCCAACAGTGAGTCCAATTCATACAAAAGCACAGGCATTTTCATGAATATTTGACTTTAACATAGAGTAAAATACTTTTTAGCTCATTTTTTCCCACACTTATTTCCAAGTTCTATCAAATCATTGTAATTTCTGACATTTAGCTGCAACTCATTCTTTTCCACTGCCACTATCACTTCTCACATCTCACATGCTTGTATTTTTCAGCTGTCTTTCAGCTCTCTCTGTTCTCTTGATCTAAACATTATGCATATGCTTGTTAACTAACCTTTAAATACTATGTTCACTCATAACATACAATTTCTCAGTTAAAAATCTTAAACTACTTTCTTTTGCATAGAACTCAGTTAAAAATCTTTAATTACTTTCCTTTGCATAGATGTCAAACTCAAGACCTCCTGAGGGTTATACTAGAGTTATATCATAACAGAAAGTATAAAAGCACAGGAAGGGATCACTAGAGAAAATTGATCAAAACAAATTCTTGGAAAAATGTAAAGTTTTCAAAAATTAGTAAAAACATAGTTTTTGAATATTTTATGTATTTGAACATTTTAAATATAAGGTAGATGATTTACAAACTTGTACTCTCATCTTAAATATTTATATCCATTTAGTAGATACTAGATGTAATACTCCAAGTTAGTCATATTTATCACAATTTAGTGGTATATGTTCAAGTTTTAATCAATATAAAAATCCGGCTGTATGCACTGATTCAAGCCCGTAATCCCAGCACTTTGGGAGACTGAGGTGGCTGATCACTTGAGGCCAGGAGTTCAAGACCAGCCTGGCCAATTTGGTGAAACTTTGTTTTTACTAAAAATATACTTAAAAATAGCCGGGCATGTTGACAGGTGCCGGTAATCCTAGCTACTCGGGAGGCTGAGGCTGAGGCAGGAGAACTGATTGACCCAGGAGGTGGAGGTTGCAGTAAGCTGAGATTGCACAACTGCACTCCAGCCTGGGCAGCAGAGCAAGACTCTATCTAAAAAAAAAAAAAAAATCTATTTTTGGTGTTCTTGGCATTTCTTTTTTGAAAGTAATGTGTTCATGCTTATGAACAATAGCCAACTATAGATATTTGGCTATTTTTAATGATTTAGTTATTTGTAATACCTCAAGAAAATTTACCCAAAGCAAATTGATTTGAGATGACTTTCTAACTTGCATACACATATTCAAGAATACACACGTAAGGTCTGTTGGTATATCATTCACTGGGAATAACTCATAAAGTTAGAACCAGTAGCAGGCTTAAAGGTCACTCATTTCCCACTGGGCTGTGTGGCTTTTAAACTGCGTGAGAAGGAAGGTATATCCTCCTCCTTGGCATGATGAGGGTCTGAGGTAAACTTTTGTTCTTGAAACCCTATGACATAAAAATTAGTGGCATATTTCACCAAAATACTCATGGTTGGAGATGTATCTGTCTATCTCTTTAGTCATATCATTAGACTGGGGTCCATTCACGGAAACTGATCAGGATTGATTAAGCACAAGGTTGTGACAAGTTTCTATAGGGCAGACCAAATCCTTTTCTGAGAGGCCACCCTGAGAAGATAAGTTTTAGCTAAGGGATTGTGTGTTTTACCAGACATTAATTAGAGTTTTTAAAAAGCATGCATCAGGGAGGATCCAAGATGGCTGAATAAAGGCAGCTCCTCCCTAAGGCTCCCACTAAGAAGGATGCACCGTGCGAGTGAATTCTGAATCTTCAATTTACATACCAAGTTCTCTTATGGGACTGAGCAGGTGACTGGCGTGATCCACTGAGAGTGAGCAAAAAAAGGGTGGAGCAAGAGCCCACTCGGGAGCTGCTGGCAGCAAAGGGAACCATTTTCCTCACTCAAGGCAGCTGGTGATGGAATGTGCCTCCCCTCATTGAAACCAGGCTTTCCCCACAGATCCGTGCGACCTGTAGGTTCGGAGGTCCCCTGAGCCCTTGCTACCAGAGCCTTGGGTCCCAAGCACAAAGCTGTGGAGAATCGCAGTGGCTGCTCAGGTCTGGGGTTGCTTTCAGCAAGCACTGAGACACAGGAGCATTTGCATATGCTGCCTCTGGCAACTCTCTGGAGTCAGGAGATCTGATCCTTCCATCTTGTGGGTAGGGGGCTGAAGTCAGGGAACTGAGCGACCCTGCTCTCGTGGAACTCCACAAGCTAAAAATCCACTGGCTTGACATCACTGCCAGCCAGTGCAGACAGCTAGAAAACGTCTAGGAAGACTGAGTTCCTGGAGGGGAGGGCACCGTCATCACTCTTGCTGCTTTCCCCTGCCACCAGTTCTAGCAAGATGGGGTGAGACCTGGACCCACTGTTCCTCACTGGATGGGGCTTCCCTGTAGGAATCTCGGCATCCCCAGGCAGGGGGTTATGGACAGGACATTGATAACCCTAAGAGGATCCCCTAGGAAGATGGGTGACTGTGGTATTCTGGATCAGCGACCTTACTCTTTTCTGCCTGCTGGCTCTGGAGAGTCAGGGCATGGGGGACTCCCCCCAGTGCAGCACATCTGCCCTGCAAAGAGGCACACAGACTGCTTATTTAAGCGAATCTCTGATCATGCTCTTCTTGGCAGAGTGAGACCTCCCAACAGGAGTCTCCAGACACCTCATATGGGAGTGTTCCAGCTGGCATAAGGCCAGTGTCCCTCTGGGACCGAGCTCCCAGAAGAAGGAGCAGGCTGTCAGCTTTTCTGGTCTGCAGTTTTCACTGTTTATGGATATAAGGGACCATGGATGGGAGGGACCCAAGTGAATAGGGGCTAGAGCGGACCCCAAGCAAACCTCAGCAGCCTTCAGAAAAGGGGTCTGACTACTAAAAGACAAACAAACTGAACTCAACAACATCAGTGAAAAAGACACTACGATAACCCCATCCAAGAGTCAGCAGCCTTAAAGATCAAAGACAGAGAAACCCCTGAAGATGAGAAAGAATCAATGCTCAAATGATGAAAACTCGAAAAGCCAGAGTGCCTCTTCTCCAAAAGATCACAACATGTCTCTAGCAAGGGCACAGGCTGAGATGGATGCATTGACAGAAATAAACAGGCCTCAGAAGATGGGTAATAGTGCACTATGCCAAGCTAAAGAATTATGTTCTAACTCACTGCAAGGAAGCTGAGAACCACAATAAAACATTACAGAAGTTGTTAACCAGAATAACCAGTTTGGAGAGGAACTTAAGTGACCTGATAGAGCTGAAAAAAACAACACGAGAACTTCATAATGCAAACACAAGTATGGATAGCTGAATAGGACAAGTGGAAGAAAGGATATCAGAGCTTGAAGATGAAATCTTCAAGATGATATCTAGATGAAATCCCGCAAGAAAAGATAAGAGAAAAAAGAATGAAAAGGAATGAACAAAACCTCTGAGAACGATGGGATTATGTTAGAAGACCAAACCTAAGACTGACAGGGGTACCTGAAAGAGATGGGGAGAATGGAACCAGGTTGAAAAACACACTTTGAGATGTCATCCAGGAGAACTTTGCCCAACTTAGTAAGACAGGCCAACATTCAGAAAACCCCAGTAAAATACACTAGAAGATACACCCCAAGACACATAATCATCAGATTCTCCAAGGTCAAAATGAAGGACAAAAAGGTAAGGGCAGCCACGGAGAAGGGACAGTCTAAAGGGAAGCCCATCAGACTAACAGACCTTTCAGCAGAAAACCTACAAGCCAGAAGTGATTGGGGGTCAATTTTCAGCATTCATAAAGCAACTAATTTTCAACCCAGTATTTTATATCCAGCCAAACTAATCTTCATAAATGAAGGAGAAATAGCATTTTTATCATACAAGCAAATGCTGAGGGAATTCGTCACCACCAGGCCTGCCTTGCAAGAGCTCCTGAAAGAAGCACTATATAGGCAAAAGAAAAACCATTTCCAGCCACTACAAAAAACACACTGAAATACCCAAACCAGTGACACTATGAAGCAATATATATCCAAGTCTGCAAAATGACCAGGTAGCATCACGATGGCAGGATCAAATTTACACATAACAATATTAACCTTAAATGTAAATGGGCTAAATGTCCCAATTAAAAACACACTGAGTGGCAAGCTGGATAAAGAGTCAAAATCCATTGGTGCATGTACTCAACAGACCCATTTCACATGCGAAGATACACGTAAACTTAAAATAAAACCATGGAGGAAAATTTACCAAGCAAATAGAAACAGAAAAAAAGCAGGGGTTGCAATCCTAGTTTCTGACAAAATAGACTTTAAATCAACACAGATAAAAAAGAGCCAAAAAAAAAAAAAAAAAAAAAAAAAGCATTACATATTGGTAAAGGGCTCAATTCAGCAGGAGGAGCTAACTACCCTAAATATATATGCAGCCAATACAGGAGCACCCAAATTTGTAAAACAGGTTCTTGGAAACCTAAGAATGTCTCTCCTTACAGAAATCGCCCTGGCCCCTTAAGGAGAGATCTGCTAGTGAAAGAAGAGTGGGATGAGCAATACGAAACTTGCAGGTATTTCGAAGGCACCTGGTAAGAAGAAACACATTCAACCAAGAAATCAACGGAACAAACCGGTCCCATCCAACCTCCAGTCACCAGAACACTCCAGAGGCTGCCTTCCGTTTTTGATTCCTGTCCCTGGAATAACCTCTCTACCCCGGCCCGGGGCCACCGGGTGGGCGGCGAGCGCGTCCTTGCGCTGGGAGAGCCTGCTCCAGTCCCTGCAGGTGCAGCGCTGTGCTCGGTGGCGGCTGCCAGGTGCGCGTTTCCTGAACGGCAGCATGATTTCCGCCTTTAAGACCACCACCCTCGCTAAGACCCGAGTAGAGGTCCACTGTGGTCTGCCGCCGAATCCAAGACTCCTGCAGTGAAGGAGGCCGTGGAGCCACAGCGTCCTGCAGGCTGTCCGCGCCAGCGGGGCTGACGCCAGAGGACGCGACCTGCCTTGGCACGTGGTTGAAACTACAAGCCGATTTGTTTGCGCTTCTGCACCGTTTTGCTGTTGTGATCGCTCTGTTCTTGAGGGAGGCGGTGCTGCTGGCGCAGTCCAGTCCTCACCCGCAGCCTGACCATCCCCCAGGGTGCCCGCTGTCTCAGTCAGGCGCCAAGTACGGCGGGACATCCGCGGAGAAGCAAACACAGGGTCCAATTCGTGCTCGGTCTCAAATCCACAGCAACCAAAGAATAACTAGAACTGAGAACATACGTGCAGCCCGTGTTCTACGCACACACTGGGGACGACTGTACATGTGAAGCCGAGAAACATCCACGTTCACCGCTTCAAACCATACTGCCTCTCGGCGCTGCTGCCTAATTATAGAGGGAGACCTTAACACCCAACTGTCAATATTAGACAGATGACTGAGAAAGAAAATTAACCAAAATATTCAGGACTTGAGCTCATCTTTGGATCACCTACAGAACTTTCCAACCCCAAACAACAGAATATATATTCTTTTTGATGCCACATAGCACTTACTCTAAAATTGATCACATAATCAGAAGTAAATCACTGCTCAGCAAATGCAAAAGAACTGAGATCATAGCAAACAATCTCTCAGACCACACTGCAATCGAACTAGAACTCGAGAGCAAGAAACTCACGCAAAACTACACAACTATATGGACATTGAACAACCTGCTCCTGAATGACACCCAGGTAAATAATAACATTAACACAGAAATCACGAAGTTGTTTGAAAACAATGAAAACAAAGAGACAAAGTACCAGAACCTCTGAGAAGCAGGTTGATAGGGATTGGCTGTGTCTCCACCAAATCTCACCTTGAATTGTATCTCCCAGAAATCCCACATTGTAGGGACCCAGGGAGAGGTAACTGAATCATGGGCCCATCTTTCTCAGTGCTATTCTCTTGATAATGAATAAATCTAATGAGATCTGGTAGGTTTATAAGGAGTTTCCTCTTTTGCTTCTTCTTCGTTTTCTCTTGCTGTAATGTAGGAAGTACCTTTCACCTCCAGCCATGATTCTGAGGCTTCCTCAGTGATGTGGAATGGTAAGTCCAATTAAACCTCGTTTTCTTCCCAGTCTTGGGTACGTCTTTATCAGCAGCATGAAAATGAACTAATACAGTAAATTGGTTCCAGTAGAGTGAGGTGTTGCCGAAAAGATACTCAAAAGTGTGGAAGCAATTTTGGAACTGGGTAACAGGCGGAGGTGGGACTAATTTGGAGAACTCAGAAGAAGACAGGAAAATGTGGGAAAATTTGGAACTTCCTAGATACTTGAATGACTATGCCCAATATACTGATAGTGATATGAACAATAAGGTCCAGGCTGAGGTGGTCTCAGATGGAGATGAGAGACTTGTTGGGAACTGGAGCAAAGGTGACTCTTGTTATGTTTTAGCAAAGAAACTAGTGGCATTTTGTCCCTACCCTAGCAATTTGTGGAACTCTGGACTTGAAAGAGATGATTTAGGGTATCTGGTAGAAGAAATTTCTAAGCAGCAAAGCATTCAAGAGAAGACTTGGATGCTGTTAAAGGCATTCAGTTTTAAAAGGGAAACAGAGCATAAAAGTCCAGAAAATTTGCAGACTGACTATACAATAGCAAAAACAAAACAAACAAACAAAAAAACATATTTATGGGGAGAAATTCAAGTCAGCCATAAAAATTTGCATAAGTGTCAAGGAACCTAATGTTAATCTCCAAGACCGTGGGGAAAAGGTCTCCAGGCCATGTCAGAGACCTGCACAGCAGCCCCTCCCATCACATGCCCAGAGGCCCAGGAGGAAAAAGCAGTTTTGTGAGCCTGGTCCAGGATTCCTGTGCTGGATGCAGCCTAGGGACTTGGTATCCTGTGTCCCAGCTAATTCAGCTGTTGCTGAAAGGGGATAAAATACACCTTGGGCTGTGGCTTCAGTGGGTGGAAGCCCCAGGCCTTGGCAGCTTCCATGTGGTGTTGAGTCTTCAGGTTCACAGAAGTCACAAATTGGGGTTTGGGAACCTCCCGTTAGATCTGAGAAGATGCACGGCAATGTCTGGATGCCGAGGCGAAAGTTTGCTGCAGGAGTGAGGCCCTCATGGAGAACGTCTCCTAGGGTGCTGTGGAAGGGGAACCGGGGCTCGAAGTTAACACACAGAGGCCGTGGTAAGGCGCCGCCTAGCGGAGCTGTGAGAAGACAGCCACCATCCTTCTGACCTCAGCGTGGTAGATTCACCAACAGCTTGAACTGTGTACCCGGAAAAGCCACAGACACTCAACACCAGCCCATGAAAGCAATCACTAGGGAGGTGTACCCTGCAAAGCCGAAGGAGCGGAGCTGCCCGAGACATGGGAACCCACCTCTTGCATCAGCCTAACCTGGATGTGAGACCTGGAGTCAAAGGAGATCATTTTGAAGCTTTAAAGTTTAACTGCTCCACTGGATTTCAGACTTGCATGGGCCCTCTAATGTTTGTTTTGGCCGATTTGTCCCATTTGGAAAGGCCGTATTTAGCCAATACCTGTACCCCCATTGTATCTAGGAAGTAACTAGCTTGCTTGGGATTTTACAGGCTCTTAGACAAAAGGAACTTGCCTTGTCTCAGATGAGACTTTGGACTGTGGACTTTTGAATGAATGTTGAAATGAGTAAAGACTTTAGGGGGTTATTAGGAAGGCATAGTTGGTTTTGAAATGTAAAGACATGAGATTTGGAGGGGTCAGGGCTGGAGTGATAGGGTTTGGCTCTGTCCCCACCAAATCTCAACTTGAATAGTGTCTCACAGAATTCCAATGCGTCGTGGGAGGGACATACAAGGAGATAATTGAATCATGGGGACTGGTCTCTCCCAGTGCTGCTCTCATGATAACTAATAAGTCTCATGAGATTTGACAGGCTTATCAGGGGTTTCTACTTTTGCTTCTTTCTCATTTTTTCTTGCTGCTGCTTAGTAAGGGGTGCATTTCACCTCTCATCACGATTCCGAGGCCTCCCCAGCCGTTTGGAACTGTAAGTCAAATTTAACCTCTTTTCATCCCAGTCTTGGGTATGTCTTTATCAGCAGTGTGAAAACAAACTAATACACAGCTAAAGCAATGTTAACAGGGAAATTTATAGCCCTAAGTGCCAACTTCAAAAAGCTGAAATGACCTCAAATCAACAACCTACCATCACAAAAAAAAAAAAAAAAAAAAACCAAGAGAACCAAGAGCAATCTAACCCCATAGCCAGCAGAGGCTAAGAAATAACTCCCATGTCTATTGCAGCACTACTCATAATAGCCAGGATATAAAATCAACCTAAGTATTCATCAACAGTTTAATTGATTTTTTAAAATAAAAATCTTGTATAGATACACAATAAAGTACTATTCGGCCATAAAAGTAAGAGAATTATGTCATTTGCAGCAGCATGACTGGAACTAGAAGTCATTAACTGAAGTGAAATAAGTCATGCCCCAAAAGACAAATATCCCAAGTTCTCATTCATGAGTGGGAGCTAAAAAAGTTAATCTAAATGAGATGGAGAATAGAATAATAATTAACAGAGACTGGGAAGGATGTTGGTAGGGAGAGGGGAATGAAGGTAAGTTGGTTGATAGATACAAATACACAATTTGATAAAAGAAAGAAATTCTAATGGTCAATAGTAGAGCAGGGTGACAATACTTTGTTACAACAATAAAATTCATGTTTATAAAATATATTGCTAACAACATATATTATCTATTTCAAAATATCCAGATGAAAGGCCTTGAAATGTTCCCAACACATAGAAATGATAAATGCTCAAGATGACTGTTACCCTAAACAGCTTGACTTAAACACTGCACATCCTATGCATGTAAAAAGATACTGCACATACCCCACAAGTATGTACAACTATTATTTTCAATAATTAATATTAATTTCCTTTTAATTTCTTGAATGTGTTGTGCTCTTTCTCAGTTTGGAATCTTTGCATATGTTCTTACACCCTCTTAGATGAGTGAGTTCCCATACTCCTTCCCCTTCACTTGGATAACTGCCTTCTCTTCCCATTTTAGCATAATAATATTTATTCAAAGGTGTACCTCCTGTTTCCATTTCAAATATGTAAATAAGTCCCTGACATACTTTCCCCCATGAGATCCTTAGCTCTCTTTTGATAACAGCCCTCACACTTTATTGCGAATGCTTCCCTAACTGTCTGTGTTCCTCAATAGAGTGTAAATTCAGGGAGGATGGGTCTGATGGCAATATATCTTTTTATTTTTCTTGTCATCTAGCATAATTTTGGACAATGTAGAAGGCTCTTAAAATATTGCTAAAAGTGAGTAAAGAAGTGGTCTTAACATTGTTGTCTAATTCTACGATGATAGCTTTAATGCCTCTATGGGATGGGCAACTGGAAGTCAGCATGAAAAACACAAGTTCTCTCTATAGTAATTGATAATAATTGACCTCCCATGATAATTCATATCATGATCAGGAATCTAGAGATTGGACAGTTTGTCAGTTCATTCGGGTTGCTATAACAACATACCATGAACTGGGTATTTATAAATAAGAGAAACTTACATGTTGGAGTTCTGGAGGTGAGGAATTCCATATCCAGGCATGAATAGATTTGGTTTCTGGTGAGAGCCCACGCTCTGGTTCATAGATGCCATCTTCAAATTTTAGCTGTGTTCTCCCATGGCGAAAGGAGCAAAGGAACTCTCTGGGGCCTTTTTTCATAAGAGAACTAATTCTATACTTGAGGGCACCACCCTTACAAACTAATAATCACCCCCTGAAGGTCCCCACCTTCTGATATCATCACATTGGTGATTAGGTTTCAACTATGAATTTTGGGGAGACACAAACATTCAGATCATAGAAAACAGTAAAAAGGTCAAGGAAATTAATCCGTATTTAAAGAAATCCTGGAAGTTAGTATGATGCATTTATCTGACCATAGGGACATCAAACAATCAATCTCCAACTTCCAAGACCACTGGCAAAAGTGCTTTATTTTCTCAATAGTATTTAGAACAACCTAAAGAAAGTTTAATTGCATAATTTTATCTGTCAAATACTTTATGTTTTAATTATTAATTAACTCATTTCTGGTTGACCTATTATTTCTTTAAATATGCTAAAATTATGATTTTACTACCAGAGGCAGTCTGCTTTGTTTGCCAGAGAGTCAGAAAGAATACTATACTTTCACTTGAACTTTCCTGGCACATACACAAAATGAATAATTGATTGATAAACATTGTTGATAATAAGGAAAAAGTTACTTAGATGTTAGATCTAAAACATTCTAAAATTCAGTATCATATACGGAGTTTTGTACAGGTATAAATGCCTACTGTTTGTTCTTAGATATTTTTGTTGAGCAAATAAAATAATTTTCAAGAAATTCATGGAAATTAACAAGTTTAAAAAAACAGACAGTTTGATTTGTTTCTTTTCTCCTTTTACTTAATGAATATGATATCATGAGCATCAATGTTGGACATTTTCACTTTTATAATCTTGCTGTAAGATTCTATTTATTTGCTATGTTAGGAAGCAGTTATTTCTTTAGACAAAACATTTTAGATTTCAATGTTTGCAATATAATTTATGTTTGTATAGGTATAGATTTATTTCTATAAATGCATATGAATAGATATTATTCCCCTGATGTAGAATAGCAGAGTTTGTTACGTCCCTGAAGGCTTGACTCTAATCTTAACTAGCAACACATTCTTGACAGACATTTCACACAGTATTTAATTTTAAAACCTACAAAACAGATAAACACATTGCGTTGATTTGAAGACTATCAAAACTGTATAGTGCAAAACTTTTAACTTCACTGAAGACAGTTTTTTTTTTTTTTCTTTTTTTTTTCTGAGACAGAGTATCACTGTTTTGCCCAGGCTGGAGTGCAGTGGTGCAATCTCAGGTCTCTGAAACCTGTGCCTTTTGGGTTCCAGTGATTCTCCTGCCTCAGCCTCCTGAGTAGCTGGGATTACTCAGGCATCAGCCACCACACCTGGCTAATTTTTGTATTTTTAGTAAAGACAAGGTTTCACCATGTTGGCCAGGCTGGTCTTGAACTCCTGACCTCAAATGATTTGCCCGTCTAGGCCTCCCAAATTGCTGAGATTACAGGCATGAGCCACTGCACCCGGCCACTAAAGACAGTTTTAATTAAACTTTAATTTATAGCTTTAAGCCCAGAGTTTCTCGATTTCTTTTATAATCAGCACATAAAGATCCATACAAATTTGAAAGTTGGTAAAATTATGTCAAAAATCAAAGTGGTACCTTATTAAAAACATGAACGTCTTATCTTGTTGACTGAAGAGTTTTCTATTAGATGCAGGGTGTATATACCAATTCTCAGGGGCTTTTACAATATATATTTAATTGAATATGTATTCATTTTATATTCTCTTTGCATTAGGTACTGTGTAAGAAACTAAAGATTACAGAAGTAAATTAGGCAAATAGTCTCCATTCTCAAGAAACTTTCAATGTGTAACATAATTGTTTAACAAAGTCATAAAATGTGGTCTTCCATGATTGGTTTTTTCACTTAGCAGAATGTTTTCAAGTTTTATTCCTGTAGTATCATGTATCAGTTCCATTTTTACTTTTTATTTGCCATTTTGCTATTCCACTGTTTGGATACATCATGTTTTGTTACTAGGAGTCTTGCTGTGTCCATTGGTAGAACGATCTCCCTACTATGGAGTGTAACACATGGGGCCACAGAACCAAGAGTTGCAGAGCGGTAGGAGACAGAAGCACAAAATATCCCAGTAATTTCACTGTAAAGTGTAAGAAATAAGGTCACTCTAACTTCCACTCTGTGGTTCTTTTTTCAATTATTTGTATCTACGTATTTTTTAAACACTTATTTTAGGCTCAGGTGTATATGAGTAGCCTTGTAATATAGGTAGACTCATGTCATGGGGGTTCGATGTACCATGTGATTCTTAAACTCATGTAGTCAACCCATTAGAAAAACAATAACATATAATAGTTGTTTATTTAAGAAAGTTTAAGGATGGTATACATTGTATCTTGTAGGATGGCTTCCCATACTCTCAGGGTCTGAATTCCAAAGTTGCAAAAGCCTGTTTCATTTTGAGGACTGGCAGCTTCTGAGCAGTATAATATGTGACAGGGCTAATGGATTTTTGGTTCTAAAACCACTGCTCAACCTCCTTTGCTGTAAATCGTTATCACTCTCTTGAATGAAATATAATGTAGGACTCTATGTTGCTCAATCAAATACTCTGTAAGCTTTTGCATGGTGATGCTGAGGCCATGTGGGGAGAGTGAACGAATGTTTACTCTGAATATAGGTTGATTTCCACAAAGTTGATTTGCTTTTTACCCATCACCAAATGACGAGTTGGTCTTCTTAAGGAATGGTGCTGTTTTTGGTCTATATTGTTGAAAATTTTAGTCATTTAACTCAACTGGCTTTGCTGAAATAGAATTTATACTGTTGACCTTATTTCCAGGTTCCATTACTTCTGCAATTGGCTATTGCATTAGTACTTTGATGGGTCATAACAGTGCTTGGCTGATATCAATTGCTTGTTCATCTTGGCTATTTGAGGAATCTTCAGTGATGGATACCCTTTAAACCTGTTAATACATGATAAAAAAGATGTTCATTCTTTGCGTCTGTTATAACAGATCTACTTACATCTCTCTTCCCTAGAATTCCTTGTTTGAAACTTTCTGATCTTATTTTCTTTGAGATCACTGACCAAGACTCAGGGCATTTGCCACTCGTCATTAATTGCTGTATACATTTGCCTCCCGCCACTTTTTACAAAGATGACAACGTGCATCTTATAAAGCTCTAGTATTTGGGAAGATTTTGCTCACTGCTACCTTTCAGGGGCTGTAGTGTTGGAGAAGTTTCTTGTTGTACTCACATCTGAGCAGACTATTCTGTGAACAAAGCCAGCCTTTTTTCCTCCTACATCAGTTGACCATACAGGATATCCTTTTTCCTGACATGTGACAATAAGCATGAGCCAAAGAATAAATGAAGAAGCGATAATGGCATGCTCTCTGGGCCATCTGCTCATGTATCTTACCTGTGCCCCTTGACCCTGCTCTTGTCAGATCCCAGATGCTCCATTTCCATCTTATGATGGATTGCTGTTGGACCTGCACAGTTTATGACTTTGTGTATCTGACATAACCCAAATTATAAAGAATCGTTCTGGCTGCAAAGTCACGACAGGTTCCAATCAGACCCTCCTTTTATATCATGTCCCGGTAAGAATACAAGACATATTATTTGAGTGGCCTATTCTGTGCTGAAAAAGGCATGGTTATGCATGTCACTTATTGGGATGTACTCTCAGAAGCAATATCTGAAATATGAACAAAGCAAGATTGGTCAGGGAAAGAAGTTAAAGTGTGATGATGTTACAACAATACCTCAGTTAATCTCTCAAAGAACTCTGAGGCTTAAATGGTTTTCCAGAGATACCACAAATTGAAGCAAAAGCTTTGGTCTTTGTATCTTGAATTAACCGATTGCCAGAAGCTGACTGCCCCTAAAAAGAGCTTTACCCGGCTGGGCGCAGTGGCTCAGGCCTGTAATCCCAGCACTTTGGGAGGCCGAGATGGGTGGATCACGAGTTCAAGAGATCGAGACCATCCTGGTCAACATGGTGAAACCCCGTCTCTACTAAAAATAGAAAAATTAGCTGGGCATAGTGGTCCGTGCCTGTAATCCCAGCTACTCAGGAGGCTGAGGCAGGAGAATTGCCTGAACCCAGGAGGCAGAGGTTGCAGTGAGCCGAGATCACGCCATTGCACTCCAACCTGGGTAACAAGACTAAAACTCTGTCTTTAAAAAAAAAAAAAAAAAAAAAAGAGCTTTACCCTTGAACAAATCATTTTGCTGTGAGATATTAGCAAACAACTCTCAGCAGCTGGAGAGATGAGTTCCTGGGTTCTGAGAGAGAGATCTGGGTGGTCCATCAAAACCTTGGCAACATGTATTCTTCCTAACTAGTCATGTTTTAAGCTCAAAGATAAAAAATAAACTTTCCTGCTAATATTTGATATTTCTCTCATTTCTATTGCCTTTTAAAATTTCTGGGTATGGTATGCTCTTGTAAAGGTTTCAGTTGTTCTGTCTTTGAAATACTCAGACTTTCCCCATAATTATTGAGGAACTGCTTCCATAATAATTCCCTTTCCAAGAGAAACAAGCGAGAAAGTAGAGAAAGCAGGACACACAAGGGAAATAATCCCACCAAGAGTGTGATTCAGACAAAGTTCCACAGAGTGTGATTCAGAGAGCTTCTCTGGATCCTGGGGGATGACTCTGGGTAAATTATACTACAGACGATGGGACTAGACTTTCAAAGTTTCACATCCTGTAGTCATTGGTTAACTGGAGCATAAACTTTCAGGCTTCTTGCTTTTCGATATGAGAATAAGCAGATCCAGTAACTTTTGTACCATACACTAAAGAAAATCAATGATGTGAGTCAGAAAAGGCAATGACACACACAAAAGGGAGGGGCACACTGCAAGAGTTAAAAAAAAAATAGAAAGGAATCTGCACTGAAGACAACAATGTCAGATACACGTGATGGAGTATACACTAAAAATAAATTTTGTTCAACCAGAGCTTCCTGTGTTTCCTTATTCTTTTCATGTTCTAGCATTTGAGATTATTAGAATACTCAATTATTTCCACTTTTTTATATTTATCAGAGTGATTACCTGTCTTTTTGCTTACAATGCTTCACTTTTACTTTTTTATCCAAGGTGATGCAGAAAATTAACGTTATTTTGCTATTGATTCAACTTACTGATTTTGGAAATTGGAGAACACACGTGAGATATTTTCGGTCTTAAAATGTCAAGTAAAGGCCTGAACTATTTGGAAACATTTCGGTTTTTATGTTCAATAGATAAGATGCCAAGAACTCACAAGAGATGAGACTTTTGAGAACAGTCACTTCTAATTAGGAGACGATACCGTCTTCATAGGCTGATTTCTTCCACATCTCTTGCAAATAATTTTTTCTGTTTGACTTAGCATGTCTCTTGTTACAGTATTTGGAGTATAATGGAAATTGGAATAAGGCAGCAAAATACCGAAATGGGAGGAAAGTATGTGTGTGTGTGTGTGTGTGTGTGTGTGTGTGTGTGTGTGATTTTTATGTGTTTTAGTAAAAAAGTAGTTCTTGAAACTGTGAGAGATTCCATAGCCTTGTTCCCATTAAGTAACAAACATCTGGGCATATATAAAATGTTCTATGGTTTTTCAGATCAAGTTAAAGCTTTCTTCTCTTTCTTATCTTAGAATACCAAATGTTCAGAAAGCCACAGAAATACGATGGAGTCCTAATGCTTTTATCAGGATAACAAAAACATAGTTTTCTTTTAAAGCCTTTTGGCAACCTAAAAGCACATTCATGGTCATTTTCCAAATCTTTTTCCACTGTTTTCACACAACTGTCATTTAACACATCAATTAACAAGCTAAATAAAACAATACATTTGTGCACTGAATATATACATATTTATTTTGTGTATGAGTATGTTGTAGTTCTGTCTGAACATTTTGTAAAAGGCGTATTTTAACATACAGCTTTTTCAATTAAAGTCTTCAATAGATTTTAATTGCTTTCAAAAAAAATGATGACCTCCCAAGATATAGGCATGTTCCTCCCCACTTACGCATTTCCTGTTTCTACAACTTCTTTTTATTTTATACTTTTCCCTACATGACCCAACCATCAGCTAAATCAAGCAGCTTCTCATGTCTTTCAACAGTCATATTCTCTTCTAGCTGTATTTTATATATGGCATTTCTTTTTAAATTTTCACTTTTTACAGTGTATTACTGTAGTGACTCCTGTTTTCTCAGAACTTATGCCAATATTTTTTCGAAACTTTCTCTGTTTTCTTTCCAGGAGGAGTTAGGATTTCTCTATATGTGATATCAGCATTACACATATTCCACCGTATCACACGCATTGGTTTACTTGTTTCTCTCTCACATTATCATTTATCAAAAGTCATTTACCAAATGTTTACTATATTTCAGTCTAATTATTAAAGATACAATGATGGAATAAAGTAATTCCCATTCTCTAGTAGCTTCCAAAGAAGAAAACAATTTCTATGGTGATATAAGTATTAAAAAGGAGATATGCAAAAGAACCATGATAACAGAGATGACTAATAACTTGGTAGAAAATAGAAGTTTGGGAAGATGATAAGGGAGGGTGGGATAAACTTGCTCTGGGCTTCGATTAATGAACAGAACTTTTCTGGACCGATCTCAGAGTTGGGGTACAAATAACATTCCACACAAGATCAGCAAAGTGAGAATAAAGTTTATAGTGTTTCTAGAGTAAATAATAACTTGAGCGCCTAATGAAATTAAAGCTATGTGCAATGAATAATGTTTCTTTTTGTTTAAATTTTTTTTCTTTTAAAATGTTAATACATTTAGTTTCTGAAATTATGCTTTTTTTAAAAAAAAATAATTGGTAATTGATTAAAGCACACATAAATGGAGTGAATTAAAAGAGCCACTGTGCTGCCCTTCAAAAATAAACATTGACTACATTTGGTGACCACCAGTTCACTCTTCTAAATCATAAGAATATTTGTGTAATATCAATGCAGATCAACTCCCTAGCACAACTGTTAGTCAATTTGCAATTTTACATTTTCTTCCACTTTCACAGCATCAACTACTTATTTTTTTGCTCTTAATACATTTATTTTGTCAGAGTTATTTCATTAAGATTCTGATCTGCAGCATTTTTTTCTAGTTGCTGTGATCTTTTTAAACAAAAAATTCTGTAATCACTGTTCCATTAATTTTTGGCATTACATGTTGCTGTAGAAAAATCTGAGGTCAGCCCGATTCATTCCCTGCCACCCCATTTTCAGGTGAGTTAAGGTTTTAGATCTGAGGATTAAAGAGTTTTCGCTTTAATGTGCAATAACATATATACAGTTTTAATCTTGGTCATTTACTTGATGTGATGTGATGAGAATGGCTTTTTACCTCTGTAGTCTTCCTCCCTAAACCCATAATCTAAGTCTAGTCATAATTTTAAAAAAATCTGCAAAACACCAGCTGTGAGACCTTCTTTGTACTACCTATTCAGTGTTCCTGAAAACCATCAAGGACATCAAAAACAAAGTCAGCAAAAACATGTCTCAAACTAGAAAAACCTAAGGAGACATAGTGACGAAATGTAATGCGATATCCTAAGTAGGAGCCTGGAAGAGAAAAAAGAACATTAAGTAAAAGCTAGAGAAAATCTGAATGAAGTGTGAACTTAATAATACTGTGTTAATATTGACTCATTAATTATGAAAAATATGTCATACTAGTGTAAGATGTTAGCAATACAGAAAATTGGGTTTGGGAACTCTATAATCTGCTGTCTATAAAATTATTCCAAAACTTAAAGTTTGTTTTTTGAAAGCCAGCTATTGCTCGTCTCACTTCCACCACTTCCCAGTTATGAAGAATAAGGCATTAGTGATTATCATAAACATAAATCATAAAAAGACTATTCTTATTAACAGAGTGAATTCCTGTTCAGAGAATCCAGGGGCTTGCCTAAAGACTCAGAATTTGATCATTCTGAAATTCTAAAAAGGTGAATAAGCTTGATTGGGTAGTGAAAAATATTAATAGGTCACCATCATAAATATTTATAATCACTACAAGTTTCCATTGTAATTCTCGTCAAAGATACGAGTGATCACTTTTATTAATTTTAAAATGTTTTTACTTTATAATTTTGAGTGGTGTGTGGAAGTGCTAGAAAAGTCATAAACTGAAATACAAATAGTAGGTATTAATTAATTTGATTCTCGTTTTTATCATAACAATGATTTCTTTATATGATTACATAATACCTTTCATTTTTACTTAACTTTAAGACATCTTCCCAAGTTCTCTAACTCATAATCTTGCGTATAAAAAGAAAGGCACCATCATTTTTATTTTGGAAGTATACACTTGAGTACTTTATATTTTGATATGAACCCTTTGTAGAAATGTGGAAAATATTGTTTTCCAGCCTATTTCTATGTTTTTATTTTTGTTTAGAGGTTTTTTTTTTTTTTTTTTTTTTTTTTGGTGTAAGATGCGTTTTAATCCGATGATGGCAAATACAGTCTTTACCTTAATTTGTTTTGTGTTAGTGTCCAAATAATTAAAGCTTTCTTTTTTCATAGATAAAATGAAGATAGCTTATATTTTGTCTAACAGCTTTCAAGTTTATTTCTTCATTATTTTATTCATATTTTATTGTTAAATCAGTTCATCTTTTATTATTAAATCAGTATGATGTTATTCCTATCTTTATAAGTCCATAGTATGTTGATATCAGTTATTCATGTTTGATGTTTCTTTCTGCTTTAAATGCTTTTGTACCATATTGTGGGTCTGTTCTTTTTTATTATTTATTTATCTATCATAGACATAAAATAACACTTTTATTATCTGTAGCTTTATGCCTTGAAAACTGGAAGAGCAAATCCCTTATTCTTATACTTTTTCTGAAAAATTATATTATTAGGTAATTATTGAAAATAATTATTGAAAATTATTGAAAATGTTTTCTCTCATATTTATTTTTAAAATCAACTTGTTTAACTTTATTTTACAAATGGTGCTTTGTTTCAGAAGACATTATATTTACAAAGTATTTGGGGGAGAAATGGTAACTTTACAATGTTGAATAATATTGAATGTCCAACCCTGCTGATCCTCAAAATATTTTTTTGTGGAACTGTTTTATTTTATTTATTTATGTTTGCCCACTCATATATCTATAATTTCTTTTTAAACTGTCTTTTTAAAACTGATTTCTTATTTTATAATTTTGCATTGGCTACAAGTCTTTGCATTATGTAAACTGTAGCAGTGACAAAATTCATCCCTCCCTTGCTTCTGCGCTTAATGGGAAAGATCATAAGAGGTATATTTACTGGAAGTTTTAGTAGATAATTTTTGTCAAGATGAAACAGTTTATTCAAGTCTTAGATGCTGTGTTTTTTTTAAAAAAATCAAATATGAGTGTTTAATAGCTAATGGTTTTTCTGTGTTTAGTAGCTAATGCCTTTTCTGAACTCACTGAATTGTCTGCATGTCTTACGTGTTTCATACATTTAATATAAATATACATCTATGTATAAACTATAATATAAACTAAAACATTATTTAGTATTTATTATACATAATAATAAAATATGCTAAAATAGCAGACATTTATGTTAAATATGCTAATGTGGGATTTGTATTATTAGATATAGTAATGTGTTAACTCATACTTGTTATTCAACTTACCCATCAAATATTTATTTGGACCTACTCTTTGCCAGCCAGTGACTAAGAGAGTTTTTGGGATACACTGGTAACAAAACAACAATATCTGCATTTAAGTAAAAAAACATACTGATCGTGGTGAATTATGATATATAATTCCATTTGCCTGTGTTGTAGTTATGATTGTTTATAAGTTTGAAATAAGATAATTTTAAAGTTTTATCTTTTTTTTATTTTCCTGTTGTAAGATTGTTTTAGCCTCATAATGTTATTTTCTCTTTTTCTCTCTGTGATGGTTTACATAAAGCAGAAATCATCTGTTTCTGGAAGGTTTGGTAATGCACCGCTTGGACTGTGCATTTTTAGTATGTTTGTGTCTGTGATGTGAATCTTAAATATATTGGCATAAATGTATGAAGATCAAGAAATTTCTGTGATCCAGCAAATGGGAACTTTAAATTGAAAATGTGAGATCTTGTTATGGAAAGTTAGGACAATTTTTTCCACATCTGAATTTATGTCTCAGAGTCCTATTGCTTCTTGACCTTTTGGCTAAGGTTAGATGAGTCTTCTTAGCCAAATAGCCATTTTTATTATGATGATCCTTATTACTTCAAGAAGGCAGTATAAGGCAACATAGAAGACAAAAAAGATACTGTCTCAGGAGTTAAGGGAGCAAGTCCAAGTCCCAGGATTTTCCTATGTCGACTATTTGACCAAGGCAAAGTCTCAATTGACTCAACTGCCGAATGGGGTGACTTTTAGAGTCCTTATCAGTTTTCATATAGTTCTGTAAAGCAGTTAATGTAAAAGTGTTTGGAAAATTACCCAAGTATACCTAAAATTGTGATGTTGACTATTTTTTGTACTCAAGTAATATTCACATAAGGAGCTTGAGCTCCTTCACTAGGGCTTACTGTGATCCACCCTTTTTACAGTAACTGTGATTAAATAAATGACATAATAAGTTAGATAGCAAAGAAAGAGAATAGAGACCTTTTAATCACCATTTTTAAATGAACTTCAGAAATAATTTCGAGATAAGTGTGACTTTTTTTTTTTTTTTTCTCTGAGATAGAGTCTCGCTTCTATTGCCCAGGCTGGAGTACAGTGGTGCGATCTCGGCTCACTGCAACCTCCACCTCCTGGGTTCAAGTAGAGATGGGGTTTCACCATCTTGGCTAGGCTGGTCTTGAACTCCTGACCTCATGATCCACCCACCACGGCCTCCCAAGGTGCTGGGATTACAGCCACCGTGCCTGACCAAGTGGGACCTTTTAAAAATAATTATAGAATTAAACAAAAGGGTTATCTCTCTTTTTCCTTAGAACTTGGTTATTTTCTGTGTTTTTGGTCTGTATGATTCTATGAGTTTCCAGAACTCCTATAGCAAGGTACCAGAAACTGGTTGCTTAAAGCAAGAAAAATGGATTGTTTCACAGTTCTGAAGGCTAGATGTCTAAAATCAAGGTACCAGCAGGGTCAGGCTCCCTTGGACATGCATAGGGAAGAATCTAACATCGCCTCTTCCAAGGTGTCTTGGTGGCCATCAACCTTTGATATCCCTTGGCTTGAAATTGCATCTCTCTGATCTCTGTCTCTGTCATAATGCATTTTTTTTTAAATGTATCTACTTCTTTCGTATAAGGATACCAGTCAAATTGCATTAAGGTTCTAACCTACACCAGTAGGACCTCATCTTACTTCAACTATGACATCTGCAATTATCCTATTTCTAAACAAGTTCACATTCTGAGAGCTTAGTGATTAGGATTTCAACATATCTTTTTCAAGGACAAAATTCCACCCAATACCATAATATAATACAGATGAATTAACACAGAAATGCATCACAGCATCATTCTCAAATGCTATTTTAAGTGTCACAAGTGTATTTCATTCGATTGATTGATGCAAGGAGATAGTAATGGAAGCTCAGCATGACTTTAAAATCAAGCAAATACATATTAAACCTAGAAAAAAGTAAAAATATTATTTCTAGACAACTAAATATTGCATCGCAATTCTTCCTCCCAGGAAGTGCTTACATATTAAACTCTCACTTGAACTCATGGGAAGTAATAGGACATCATTTTGTGATCTTAGTTTTTCAGAAAAAGGCAGGTGGTCTATTCATGTAGTTTCTGCAGCTTAGGAGAATGGATGACACGTGCGACATTCAGATAATCAGAACTGGGCTCTCATTAGGGCATGCTGTTTGCTCTACACGTAGTTTACTAGATGACTGAGTAAATGATTCGCTGGCATCCTGTTGGTGATTTCTGATCAACATGCAGTCCTATTTCAGTACATCCCACCAGAATGCATTAACCTCGAAAACAATTCCTTTGTTCATTAGCTCTCAGACAGGAACCATTTAATTTACACAAAATATAAGGTATTGGAAGACTTTATGTTTTAAACCACTGCTGTGCCCTTTATCAATTTTCCAGGATAGAATTTATTTTTTGAAGTGCTTGTTTGTAAAATAACAAGTGTTTTTTTTTTAAAAAAAGTTTAACATATTTATATTATTAAAAACATTTTTTTAATGTATTTTCTTTTTTATTTTTGGCTATATTACTAAAATGAAACTCAATAAGAAACATTTGTAATTTTTTTAGTATAAAACACATAAAATGTATCATCTTAACTATTTCTAAGTACATAGTTCAGTAATGTTATGTGTATTTACATTATTGTGCAAGCTGGATATATTATGTTTTATAAATTTTACATTTTTTAAACACCAATCTATTTTGTGGGTGTATTTGTGCAAAAAAAGAAGCGTTTTTGATAGATTCTTTAGAAATCTGTATCAACAGGTCAGGCACGGTGACTCATGCCTGTAATGCCAGCACTTTGGGAGGCCAAGGCAGGCGGATCACGAGGTCAAGAGATCCAGACCATTCTGGCCAACATGTGAAACCCTGTCTCTAATAAAAATACAAAAAAAATTAGCTGGGTGTGGTGGTGCTCACCTGTACTCCCAGCTACTCAGGAGGCTGATGCAGGAGACTCTCTTGAATTCGAGAGTTGGAGATTGCAGTGAGCAGAGATCATTCCACTGCACTCCAGCCTGGATGACAGAGTGAAACACCACCTCAAAAACAAAACAACAACATCACAAAACAAAAACAAAAAAACCAGTTACTTTGTTAGGTAATATTGTATGTGATTATTTAAGATGTAATTGTAAATGAATATTTTCAAATTATGACTCAGTATAGGTCAACCTCAGCAAATAGTCTGCATTAATTACTCCTGCATTTACTAGTATAAAATAAGATCGTAAAATCTAACCATCAGAAAAAAATTAAAGAACTCATCTAGTCTTAGTCTTATCTGGTGAATGTATTCTGTCACCATAGCTTTTGTCTTAAATGATACTAGTAGAATGATTTACTTAGTGATTAAAACCACATAGTCACTCGAAATGGTAGCTAAGTATATTGATTGAATTTGAAGGAAATTCATGTTCTTTTTGAATGTCTTTGGTTCCAGAGACTTTAGTAAATAAGGCAGCTCATTTGTTTGTTTGTTTGTTTGTTTTTGTTTGAGTCAGGGTCTGGCTCTGTGGCATAGGCTGGAGTGCAGTGGTGTGATCTCAGCTGCTGCAACCTCAACCTCTTGGGCTGAAGGGCTCCTACTACCCCAGTCTCCTGAGTAGCTGGAACTGCAGGTGTGTGCCACCACACCTGGAGAATTTTTTTTTTTTTTTTTTTTTGTAGAGAAGGGGTTTTGCCATGTTGCCCAAGCTGATCTCGAACTCCTGGGCTCAAGAAATCTGCCCACCTTCGGCCGTGCGCGATGACTCACGCCTGTAATCCCAGCCCTTTGGGAGGTCGGGGCAGGCGGATCATGAGGTCAAGAGATTGAGACCATCCTGGCCAACATGGTGAAACCCCGTCTCTACTAAAAATGCAAAAAATCAGCTGGGCTTGGTGGCGCTCTACTAAAAATGCAAAAATCAGCTTGGCTTGGTGACGTGCTCCTGTAGTCCCAGCTACTTGAGAGGCTGAGGCAGGAGCATTGCTTGAACCCGGGAGGCAGAGGTTGCAGTCAGCCGAGATCAAGCCACTGCACTCCAGCCTGGTGCCTGACCACAGAGCAAGACTCTGTCTTAAAAAAGAAATCTGCCCACCTTGACCTCTCAAAAGTGCTGGGATTGTGGGTGTGAGCCACCACGCCCAGCAAGTGCAGCTCGTTTCTGCTGAAATCTGCCTCCTTTCTTTTTCCTCTGTTTTTTTTCCAGTGTGACAGTCTTTCTTGCCTTTGAAGACTAGTATCATGAGTTCTTTTCACATATCCACATTAAATATCCCTTGTTCTCTCAGTTGTATTTAGCTTTTTTATTGTTCTTCTGTAGGCATGGTAAGTTGGTTATTTTTCCATTTAAACTTTGCTGTCAAAAAGGAAAACATTATTGTTATTATCCAGACACCAAGGAGTAGTATAGGATAATCATCTCCATTGTTGAGATAATTTCATCCAGATTCTTGTAATTTAAATCCATATTATCCCACTGAGAACTAATTGAATACCTCTTAGTGACCATTAAGGCTTTGAAGAGAAAGAAAGTTATGGAAAGTATGATAGCTGATATTATCTTGGTTAAAACTATAAATATAAATTGTTTTAAAAAGTCTTGCTTCTACTTGGATGGAACTGGAGGCCATTATCCTAAGTGAAGTAACTCAGAAATGGAAAACCAAATATCACGTTTTCTTTTGTAAGTGGGAGCTAAATTATGGGTACACGAAAGCATACAGAGTGGTATAATGAACTTTGGAGATTCACAAAGAAGGAGAGAGGGAGGGGAGTAAGGGGTAATGTAATTACCTATTGTGTACAATGTCACTATTCAAGGGAGAGGTACTAATAGCTTGGACTTCACCACTATGTCATTCATCCATGTAACCAAAAATCACTTGTATCCCTAAAGTTATTGAAATTTCTTTTTTTAAAAAAGAGGCAATAACATAAAAATAGAACATCTGGGCTTTGAATCCAGTAAAAAAGAATCTTGCTTCTAATATAGTTTACCTTGGAGTACTCAATTACAGCAATTATCTTGAATGAATATACCATTAAATTAGTGCTTAGAAAATAAAAATTATCTACATTAATATTTCTGAATATAAATTAATGTACACTTATTAAATATTTTCTTATAATACAGGAAAACGTAAGACAAAATAATTTCACAAATCACTCATAAACTTAACAGTCAAGAACTGACAATTGTTAACACACAAACGTGAACATGCATGGATGCACACACACCTTGTCTATTGTATGAAAGAAAAGTACAAAAAAAAAAAAGATGTTTTAAGGCAAAGTTAAATCCAAAGATCATTATAATCAAAATTTATAAATCCTGCCTTAGGATAAATCAATAGCAGTTTTAAAATGGTGAAAATATTATGATTATTATCAATGACAAAGTATGTCTTTCCTTTAAAAAATGTATTTATTAAAAAATTTGTGTCAAAAAAAAAAAGAAAGTATACCTTAGACTATTTATTCTCTAGCCTGTTGCAATACTACAGCATTTCTTCAACTTCTTACAATAAAGTTAAAATTTCTATATAATGTAATTTGAATATGAATTCATTTTATAAAGCCCAGGCAGTCTCTCACTTGCTGCCAAATATCAGTTGGAAACAGGAAAAATAAAAACAAAAACAACTAGAAAAGGAATCTTTGTGGTACGTGTTGCGCTGTATTTATTTAAATGGAGATTATGTTCCTGATTGAGAACTTAGCATTAAATCCATCATAGATGCAGAACCTCATATTCTAAAGCACAAAATATTTTATATTATTTATCTTAATTTGCATTTGAATTCTGAGATTTAAGACTTAAAAGAAGTTTAAAGGAACAGTATATATATTTACATATGGCAGTTGGAAACTGGTCTTAAATTACGAATGAAGCATGTAGAATTTGCCCGAGATTTTTTAATAAACTTATCATCATGTTTGTAACACTTTTTAAATAAATATTAATACCTTAGAATAATAGCACTTTTTTGCCCATTATTTAAATAACCTGTAACTCTTAAAATGAGACATATTGAAAATTTGAAGTAATACCACTTTTTCTCTATTATTTGTTTTAGCAATCAGAGATAATGAAAAATGGTTTTTTTTTTTTTTTTTTTTTTTGCCTTAAAGCTTCCTGCAGAATACTGCAGAATTACTTAAAATATGGAAACGTCTCAGACTTCACTGGAAATGTGCAATAACAATTGCTTGATCATCTGCTAGAAAGTTTCAAGTTTCACTAGAAGCGTTAGTGATATGGAAAACGCTTGGCGCTTACACTGATTTTACTGGCTCAGCTTCTGTGTGGCCTTGAGCAATTTACTGAAACTTTTGGGATTTCCTTTCCCCTTGTTTGTAAAAAGTAGTCAGTCCGAGTCTCTGATATACAAAGTTTTAGACAATTCACGAACTCTGTGGATCTACAAAGTGGAGAAGAAACTTCAAAGGTAGCGCAGTGGTACTATCCTATCCACATGCTTAAATTTATATTCTAACTTGAAGGGTTTAGAAATTTTGAGAATATACAATGTTTGGCTTCTTTGCAAAAGCAAAATGCCTAATGGGAAACTGATATTGTTTACAGTGGCTATACATGTTCTTGATTTTGGGGGGAAGTAGTAGCATCTATAAAAGCAAGCTGACATGATCAACTCTGTCAGATATATGGCCCTCAAATTAAGAATATTTTTAACATATAAGATACTGCATTTTATTTTCATGTAATGTCTGTTCTTGATTTTAAATCCTATTAATACTTGCTAAAGAAGAATGACACAATATCTTCTTTTTATAACATTTTTCTTTTACCCAAACAAAACTCCTGTTGTATGTATTTGGAGAGTAATTTTAAATGGGAAAAATAGTATCAGTAAATCCCACTGAGGTGAAAACTCTCTTACACAGTTGATATCCAAACCCACAGACTCTCATTAGTAATCTAATTACAATTTGTGTCTTTTGAGGTCTACTATAAAAATTAAAGAAGTCAGAATTTTAATGGTGGTTTTATTAAACCATCTTTCATATCACAAAAATTTTTAAAATTTAATTTAAAATCATGATGCAGTAATGCAAAAATTATTCCTAATATTGCATGTGAGAGAGTTAGCATTTGGTTCAATAGCAGGGCTTATTCATGCTTACTTATAATAGAAAACTAGATGATTTTTCATTTGTAGTGTCTGAAGTGTGAACACAAACTGATTTCTGGCAATTGTTTTAAGCTTAATAAAATCACTCTAAAAAAGTATTTTAAAAGGTGTGCAGTATTAACCATATATTTCCTAGGATTATACTTTAATGTGTTTCATACAGTCAATATGCATTACTTTGAGACTGATTTTACAGAATTCTGAAGTTGAGACCTGGGAAAAAATAGACATATTTCATTCTGTACACATGTGGTCAATTGTACTTCTGGCAATGTTCTTAGCAAGCAATACCATTAATATAGTGTGTCTCATCTATTGATTTAACTCAGCAAGTAGCTATATTAAGACAGATGTGTGAACCCATCAAACCATGAACCTCAAAAGTAGGCGTGACTTTTATTTGCAATGGCTCTTGTATCAGAGACCTATTTAGCTTGGACTATTTGTCAAATAATAAAGAAAAAGGGAGAAAAGGACAGAGTTCTCAAACTGATGATCTGTGAGCTGATTCTGTCCATAGATGTGTTTTTTTCTTTGCTGCATGATTTATCCAGAAAGTGATCTTTCAAAAATTTCCTAGTGAAAGGTTAACCATAAATCATCAGCAGCGTGAAGACAGCAGTCTTGACAGGCTGAGGTTCCTACATGCAAACAATTGCCTGTAATTGACAACAATTGCTTCCCTTGCAACTGACATGCTTTCTAGACCACCCTACTTAGCCTGATCCACCCAGTTATATTATAATACTTTCTGGTCCATGGAGGCATCTGCATCTTTTACTCCATGTGTAACAGTTTATTCTACCTCTATTATTGCTTTTTGAACGTTGCTTACTAACTTAATCACCTAGCTGTTGGTCTGATTGCCAAATTATCAGGGACAGAGCATTGCTTATCTCAGGTTTTTCTTCTCATTCAAAGCCTGATCTTTTGTTTTTTCTTTTTCTCATGTCTTTGCATGTGCTCCCAAGATAAAATTATACCTACTTTTCACCAACCTTTTGTTCTTATTTCCAAACTTTGAGAATGGAGAGAAAAAAAAAAAAAAAAAAAACATACTCCCATTCTCACAGGGATATCTGTTTGTAGGAGAAAATCATGATAGTGAAATAAAAGAATAAGAAAGAGTGAAGAGGCAAATGGAAACCTTAAACTTCTTCCCCAACTAACATATAATAAATGCTGTTTAGTTTCCTAATGGGGAGGAACAACCACGGAAATTAGAACTAGAAATTGAGTTTAAAGAGCCTACAACAAATTAAGTGTGGTGACAAATATGTCACAAATGCTCTACCTACATATCCCTAAGAAGTTTACAAAGACAACAAAAAAGGTGCAAAAATGGAACTCAGATTTAATCATCCTTCCCCTACTTCTCCATTAGAATAATATAAAAATTCACTATTGTTTAGATAGATGAGTGATTTATCTTTTTATATAAAGACAGCTTAATATCACAAACACTGAGCAAATAATCACACATTCGTTTTCGTTTTGCATATGTAATAGGAATATATTATTGTTGAATTCAGTTCTTTTATATACAAAGTTTCAGTTATAAACAGCATTACTGACTTTCTAAAACTTTATATTTAAAAATCTGTATCACTTAAAATTAGTGATTTTAGTTGCAGGGTGTTCCACTTGGAGGTAAGAGTGATACACTACAGAGGGATATTAAAATTAGCTTCAGGTTTCTTTATTTACCATTATCTGAATAACAATTTATTTTTTCTAGAAAAGCTAGTTTTCCGATCATAAGACTTACTTCACAGTCTAATATAAACTGAAATCTGAATTTAACTGGCTAGGCATTGTAGAAGAGTTGTTTTAAAATATGCTTAGCTTGGATTTGGAGGACAGGTATAATAATTGAATTATAATTAATTGTATAACTGAATAAAAAAATTATAAGTTTGAAAAATTCCATCAAATTAAGCTGTTTTATACATTGAATTTAAACGAAATAAGTTTGGAAATGACTAACAAGTAGTGCTTTCATTTTCCTGAATAAATCACCAATAAAAACAATTATTTTGAAAAATGTAGCTCTTTTATTGTTCAAAAAGAGCATATTTAATGTGTTCTAAGGATTTTTAAGCAATAGGTACATAATTTCTACTCTGAAAACAGTAAAGTTAGGATAATTTACAGGTTTTAAATTACTTCCCTTTCACTCTATAATCATCCTATATTGATATAAAATTGTACATATTTTCCATTTGACCTAATTGTGTCATTTTGTAAATACATTTTTTCTCTACATGGAACAAGCCTCATGAGAAATCATGGCAGATGATTTCCCAAGCGTATTATGCATCTTAAGCATATTCTGAGAACAACACCTTACTCCTCTTTGTCTTAAATTTTACAGTATCATCACCTCTGTATTATTTCACACAACTAGAACAAATCACACTGTGCCATTAATTTTTACCAATGTCAATTACCACACAAAAGCCGAGATTTTTCAGGTCAGGATTTCTTTTGTTCTAATCTAGTGCTTCTAAAATTTGATTATGTATAAACACCATCTGCAGACTTGTTAAAACATTTACTCTTGAGATCATCCTTCAGAATTCCTGATTCACGAGATAATGCTGAGGCTTCCAGTCATGGGCTCTGCTTTGAGATTGCCATACTCCCTTAAATCTTTACACATGGCCTATATGACCCCGTTTTACACCTTTTCTCAAACTCTGCTTCCCTTTCACTGTGCTCTTTGAAACTCATGGTCTGTCAACAAAATCTCTTAACATTTTCAACCTCTTTAAATATTTCTTCTATCTTCTTGATCTGATAACCATTAAATATTTACTTTGTCAATATATTCAGAAAAGTGTTGTGCTTTTTCAATATGTACTTTAGATAGCTTTTCAATTTTGTTTTGTTTTGTTTTAGTAAAGTTTTCCTGAATTAAGTTAATATTTGTTTGGTTATCTTGCTTTTGTTTTTTTTTTTTCTCATAGATCGATATTATATGCATCTTGAAACTTCAATTGTTAGTCATTTAAAAAAACTTGTCTCTTTTTCCTTTTCTTTTATTTTCAAAAACCAACTTTGTTGAGAAATAAATTGTGTATCACTCATTTCACCTATTTAAAGTATGCAAACTAACAGATTGTAGCATATTTATGGATATGCGGAACCATCACTATATTTCATTTTAGAATATTTTAATCTTCTTAAGAGGAAAGAAACTCTGTACACTTGAAATATTACTCTCTTGTTGTCTACCCTTGGTCCTAAGCAAATACCAATCTACCTTCTATCACTAAAGACTCACTTATTCTGGACATTATTTTGAGTGAATTACATATGTGTGGTCCTTTACGACTAGCTTATTTGACTTAGCAAATGCCTTCAAGGTTCATCCAAGTTGTGGCATGAACCGGTACTCCATTCCCATAGCAAATAATATTGCATTGTGTAGATATACCAGATTGCCTTTATTCATTAATCACTTGAAGAATATTTGGGTTTGTTCCACCTTTTGAATATTTTAAGTAGTTGTGTTAAGAACATTGGTATAGGCTTTTGTGTGAATGCTGATTTTTCTTACTATCTTTGTGGATTTTTAAAACTTTCATCTATTTTATCTTTTATTTCCCTTAAGACATTATTTCTTATTTACTCTTGTGTTTCCTCTAGTTTTGATTTCATTTCTAAAACGAGTTTTTGTTCTATTTCCAATTCTTTCTTGAGTTCTGCCACTTAATTTTTTACAAGTCTGAAATTTTTCATTTTTCCTTCTATTTTTAGATGTCATTTAATGTATTTGAAATGGTAGATTATACTTTTGATATGATTTGCAGGTTTTTGTATGTCACTGTATGCTTTTACCGTATGTAGGGGTATTATTTTCTCTTTTATTCCTAAGTAATTTAACCTTTAGAATATTAAGAATATTTTAGATTTTAATTTTTATTTTTATTTTAAGTTTCAGGGTACATGTGTAGGATGTTCTATTTTTAATTGTTCTGTAAAGTTAATTTTTCTAAATTTTTAGAAGAAATATAGTTCATGCTAACTTTTCCAACTTCACAGAACTCTCTTTTTTCATTTCATATACTGTTCTAAAATAAGGTAGATTGCTCTCTGAATTTTCTGGCTCTATTCCCATTCCTCATCTTCATCTGAACCTTTCCTTCCTTTTGTCTATTGTCCCTGTCTTGATCAATTTTATCTCATGCCCAGCAGTTTCCTGTTGGTTTGGGCCCCTGTCTGGGAAGGATTTTTAGGAGTTTAAAGCAGCTACACTGTTCCAGTCCTTTCAAACTTAACCATCAGCTATTTACTCAACTCTTACTAGACTTGGGGCTGCAGAGAGGTGCTGCTATTTCCAGCTACCATTCTTCTGTTGTGTGCCGTGTTTCAGCGAAAATCTTTGGTTCCTGAGGAGTTCTCTTATTTCCACTTCTGGCAGATGTTCCATTGTGTTCTCAGCTTCCTCCTAAACAGGTAATGAAACTGTACTTGTCTTGGAGTAGCGGCATTTGTCCCCATTTGCTTATATTTTAGGATCCATAGCTATACTTTATGGCCAACTTTTGTTGTAGATGTTGGCTACTAATTTTTGGTATCTGGTTTCTCTCACTGTTGTTTTGTTTTATTATTGTTTTCTGTGGATTATGAAATATTAAATAACTATGCTTTCATAGACTCATTCCATAATCCAGTTGTTGATTTTTGATGTAGGGCCAAGAATAGCACTTTTAAATTACAAGGTAAAGACTTGAACAAGTTGTAGAGATAATTATAGATAATGGTATTTGTAAAGTTAATAATTTCTCAATATAAGAAAAAAATACAATCATGTTTTATCAGAATTTTGATTAACTTTGAACTTTGCAACATTTTTCTATTTTATCTTTTGCTTATAATTAATCTAATAATTCATCAGATTCCATTATATTGTATATTTGTTTACCATTATTTATGGTCAGTCTAAACAAAACTAAACTAATTCTACTTTGTAATGAATTAATTTGTTTCAACATTAGCCATTTCTGATTTAGAGTTTAGCATAAGTAATTCTCTTTCTTTTTGTTATGTGAAACTACATTTTTATACTTTACAAACATTTATTTAAAATTTTATTCTCAGTACTTCTAAAGTGAAACATTTAAGCTAGATTATTTACTTCCTTAACTTCCTTTATTTATTAAATGATTTTAAAATTCTGCAGTTCTCAACATTTCTTCCCAAATATCATATATGAAGAATAAAATTCACATGAAAGACACAGTCCTTCTCTAGATGGTGTTTGAGATGTAAGTGAAAGTTATGTTATTTATGGGGATAACCTTGACCGGACTGTAATTCATAAAATGTGAATCATTCCCACACTGCAGTGCCTTATATATTGTTTATAACAAATTACCTGTAACACATTCTCATGACTGATTACAACACACCAATTTGTCACTGCACTGTAGCCGAACACCACTGGATTACAACAGGTTGACCTTTTCAATGGCTTTTCTAAAGGATTTGTGCAAATCTTACATTTTAAAGAAAGCTCCTTCTCTGTGTTATAAAATGTCATCATAATTTGTCTTCACTGCTGTAGGTATTTTTATTTACTCAGGGGGATCACATTGCCTCAGGAAGAAGATATTTCTTCCTGGCATTCCGTAACATCATCAGAGAATATGTTTTTACAGAACGATTATTTACTTCATAAACATAAACTTATTAACATACAGTTCTCCTTTGGTACTGGAGCAGTCACATATAACCGATGAGCTATGAGGCTCTGTTGTGTGAGAAATAATCATATTATAAAATAGTTGATATTTTCAGATACTTGTATACCCTGACCTCTCTTGACCTTTTAAAAAATGCATTGAGATACTTTTAGGACCTCACTCTATCCATTATTTATTATTGAAAGGGTTAGTTCTAAGGTAAAAATAATTTTAAAACAAATTTGAAATGGAGAAAGTCTTATTTCCTGTCTGCTACAGAGTTTGCCATGGGGAAAGGAGATAATCTAGCTGAATGTGCTCTTTTTAAAAAATGTACTAATTGCATGGCCTCAGTTGCCAAAAATGTCATTTTCATTCATGAGGAACCATTTTTCTTTTGCTGATGATTGCCTGTTCATTCTCCATTAAAGTGCTTTTCTTCACATGTGATCAAGTGTCTTCTTTCTATCTCTTTGTAAAGCAGTGTACCCTCCCAAGTAGGCTTTTATAAATGCATACAACATAGCTACACATACATGAAAAAATGCCTTTTATGTTACATAATGAAAACATTGCTATTATAATTATTTGGATTTTATATTAGAAATAGCTGCCTGGTCTTTTTAAGTTAATCAAGAAAATAAGGACATGCAAGACCAAATCCCCAGGTAATAGTGAAGCTTCATTTAATCTACAGTAGTGATTTTTTTTTATTACCAAGCCTGTAATGGAAATTCCAGTCAGCAGTCATATTATGTTTAACATCGATTTTTATTGAGTGTTTGATGAAGGGATAGAGCAGGTAAAAATAATACAGCATGTGATGCTCTAAAAAATAAAAGCAAATTGTCTTGAGTTATAAAATTAAGATTTATTTACCAAATAATTTTTCACATTTAAAAAAAATTAGCATTTATGAGTCATCTTTATCCCCTGACCCATGGTTCCAACTTGCAAACTACAGGGATAGCTTTGGCTATATTTACTAAGAAATGAATTTATCAAAAGGATATTAGGTAGCTCAAATAGTTACTAAGATTTTAAGAAACTAAAGCAGCCTGATTATGTCCCAAACTATACTGCAGATCCCATTCAAGAAGGGCAGCCTTGAGTCTCAGGACCAGGCACCCAAGCTTGAAGTACTTCCACACCACATTTTACCCTGGGTGCTCTGGCAGCAGAGTTACCAGTGCTTCCTTTGTGAACATTTTGCTACTTTCATCTCCCTGACATCTAGGAAATATTCATCATCTTTCCTAATTCATATATGGGGTGGACATTTGGGTCTTATTGGTAAGATCTGGGTCATACAAGCTTATGTAATTCACGAAAGATACTGCGGGAAAGTGAATATTTGGAATTTTCCATCTCTACCATTGATGTAAGTTTGTCTCCCATGCAGACTTGTCAAGTCTCCAAAATATAGGCAGGAGCTTGAGTTACTGGTTTACCTACAAAGAAAAAATCTCCCCTAAAAAAATTTTTCATTTCTTCTGCCAGATAATTATTTTAAACAGTGTTTGTTTTCTTTTCCTGTGTGTTTCATTGCTGTGGATTCTGCAAATACTAATGAAACTAAACAAGATCCACCATTCATTGGTTGCCATTCAAAATCTAAAAAATGGCCAGGTAATTTTCTTTAGTATTTCAAACTATTTCTTTGTGCATGTTTGTGTCTTTGTGTGTGTAGTCAAAAGAGAATAGTGTAATAATTTTCAGAAGTTGAATTTGACTCTCTTCTGACTTCTTTTTAGGAAATATAGGAAGCTCTGTCCCAGTGACAGTTGTCTATTCATAAAGTAATTACTTTGAGTGTGACAAATTAATCATCAATCAATGTGCCTTTAACAATTGTGAAGAAAATGCATTAACCTTTTCTATCCTGAGCTTGGCCTGAGGGCTCAAGTGATTTAGTAACTTATTTGATTTTCTTTTTCTGAAGTTAAAAAACACACAATTTCTTTGATTTTTGTCTTTTATATTCTCTATGTTGCTTCCTGGACTCCGATTTCTGACAAAATGTCAAACAACTGAGAAAGAAGGCTTATTAAATGTTGCCTTTATGCCCTGCCACCTGGAGGTGATTCTGGTTCTGGTTCAAATCCAGACTTATGCCAGGATTTGGAAAAGCTCCTGTTTGGCCTTGGGTCATACTCAAGCTGTGTATACTCAAAAGCCTCAGAAAGTTTTGAAAATGGAATAGAAGATTCAATCCATGATAACGGCCTTCAGTATGTTTCATTGCTGTCTGAGAGAACCGACTGTAACCATCTTAGTTCACTACCATATTTTTTTAATCTAAAAGATACATACCAAACACAAATGTGTTTATTTATCCATAAAATATATTCAGAAGAATGTTCATAAGGACACTATTCATGACATCCAGAACTGGAGAAAACCCAGATGTCCATCAACAATGTAATAGATAAATAAATTATGTCATAGTTAGTAAAATAAAACACTAAATTGCAATGAGAATGAATGAGTGATTGCTGTAACAGGAATATTGAAGAATAACATAAAAATTGTATTAAGAGGCAAGACATAAAGAATATTATTTTTCAATATGCAAAATCATCTATCACTAATAGAATTAATGATATTACTTATTACTACATGAGGAATAGTGATTGGAAGTTAATGCAAGGGAGACTTAGTTACCTGTAATGTTACATTTCTTGATATGGGTGCTATTTTCACAGGTGTGCTCACTTAGTACAAAGTGGTTGAGTTGAACACATAATTTTGTACTTTTCTGGTTGTATCCTATACTTCAGTAAGAGTTAGATATATAATTCACTTAACTCTAAATCATCCACATTGATAAATTTGAATATTGATTTTACTCTCAGAGATGTTACTACTTCCTAAATCAGAGTAACTTAAAAGTTTCTGTTTTTTTATTGAAGAGATTGAATATTGATTTTGATTCCCCTGACTGAGCACCATTCCCATGCTCTATTTATGAGAAATTCACTTTGCTCTCTTACTGGCTAGGTATCTGGTAATGAAGTGTAAATTAATCATCTGTAAATGGCATTATTTTAAAATGAAATAATATACTACAAATAATCAGTTTTATTTTGAGCTCATGGAAAAATGAAAGACATGCTGTTTAAGAAATATTTAGGCCGGGCGCGGTGGCTCAAGCCTGTAATCCTCGGCCTGTAAGCCTGTAAGCCTCGGCCACTTTGGGAGGCCGAGGCGGGTGGATCACCAGGTCAAGAGATCGAGACCATCCTGGTCAACATGGTGAAACCCCGTCTCTACTAAAGGTGCAAAAAATTAGCTGGGCATGGTGGCGTGTGCCTGTAATCCCAGCTACTCCGGAGGCTGAGGCAGGAGAATTGCCTGAACCCAGGAGGCGGAGGTTGCGGTGAGCCGAGATCGCACCATTGCACTCCAGCCTGGGTAACAAGAGCGAAACTCCGTCTCAAAAAAAAAAAAAAAAAAAAAAAAAATTTAACAGTATAATAATGCAAATGTGCATGTCTACTGCAATTGCTCTTAATTCAAATTTTCTATGTTTACATATGTCAATGTCTAATGTTATCATCTGCCTGCATAAATAGCCCTTGCTTTTATTTTATTTGAATATGACGAGATGCTGAACTCCTAATATATGTGTTCTTACAACACTCAGCACTCCTCAATTATATTCCTTTCATAATTCACTGCACTTGGTTAACTGCTAGTCTTCTCAGCCGGAACATAAGCTCCATAAGGGACTGTGCAATGTCTATCTTGTCCACTCTTTCATCTCCAATATTATTCTTACTGAATGACACGTATTAGACACAAATAATATTTGTAGGTGAATGAATGTATTAATCCAACTAGAATGTTCATGAAGAAACATATTCCTCCTGGCTTTTCTTCAAAGATTTATATGTTCTTCTAAATTCTGAATCTTGATAACAAAGTTGACAAATTGAGAAAATAAGAAAAATTATCAATAATTATCATGTAAGAACTAAAGCATAAATGTAAATGTAGAAACTTTACTTAATTGATGGAATTAGCTAACAGCAAGTAAAAAACAAGAGTGAAAAATATTGACATCCATTGAAGATGAAAGTCAAGATTTCCTGGACCCAGAGCAGAAACATGTAGCAAAGGACCTGCCATGGTCTAACTTACTTGTAGCTGTTACCATGATGTAAGTGTAAATTTGTGAGATTCTCTGCTGCTAATAAGTAATTCTTGCAAATTGTACACTGCCATCTGTCCCTATCTATCTACAATACACACATATATTGCATGTGTATAAATCGTATGAGTGGTATTCCAAGTAATAAAAAGGTTAGGACGCCAAATCAGTACTTAAATCTGCAATTTTGGGACATGATTTTGTAACTTGCTGTTTGTTAGTTTGCTAGGATAACAGAACTTTATGTTATTCAAAGACTTCTCAGGAATGTTCACTGATAGTTTCCCATATTTGAATTTTTTTCTAGAGGTTATAATTATTAGTAAATACAATTAAATTCTATTAAAATAGTAAGAAATAATACTACTATAAATATTACTGACACAATAAGTACTATTGTTCTATTTATAAATATTGTAAAAATGCAGAAAAAATTCGAGATTTCAGCAGTTCCTAGGAATTTTTAGAAATTCCCATTTCTATTCACAAATCCTGAAGTTTATTATCTGTTGAATATTTGGAAACAGTACGTTCAACTAAGTACTTCATCTTAGATGCTTTATCTACTGGAAAAAAAACTCTATTTATAAAATATTAATTATCTGCAAAACAGGACATACTAAGTATCTCTGGAGGTAGAAAATTAACTAAAGTTACTAGCGGACTATTTCAGAGAAAAGGAAGATTGGTGAAGAAAGAGATGATGATGGACATACAGAAGGAGAGATATTTGGGGTTTCAATTCAGAGTTGCACTGAAATAAATGAGCAAGCTAAAATAAGGGGAAAAATTCTAGACAAGGAGCATGAAATCATCAATGTATATCAGAAAACAACTTTTATGGCTAAATCAAAGAATAAGTTTTTATTCTTTTTGAAGAATGAGAGTCTATATTATATGAAAATTACATTTGAAAACCTTGATAAAATAGGGAAAAGCGAGTTGTGTTAGTACTGAAATAGTTGTACACAGTGTCCAATAAGGTACAATTTACCATAATGGCTTCCGTAAACTTACATACTTGCTGCCTTGACATGCATTTTAGCCTAAGCACAGCTATTTGAAACAGCATTGTACCCCATTACCTTTGGCCATGTGAAAACTTCTCCTTCCTGGGTGGTTTATGATATAGCCCACTTGTTCCTCAACTCACTGACTCAAACCCCAACACACCTCACAGCTACTGACCACGGTAAAGCCTCGTGCTTAACACAGAACCCATGTAAAAAAGCAATTCCCCACCACCACCTCTTTTAAACTAGCCCATCTACAGCCCCCTTCCGAAAGCCTTGCAGATAATGCCCATGTACTCACAGGTTCACTGTATCTCACTCTCCACCCACCAGCTAAGCTCTTTGCTGCCTCCAAATTTTCTGTCAGTCTCCGGTCTGCACCTCTAACGTCTCTGGACCTGTGAATATTAAACTTCTTTTGTTTCATCCGTTTTGATTTTCTTTCTTCATTTTGTCACACATTGTACACATACCTGAATTTAAGTTTCCCCCTAGGTCACTGTTCTAGAAAGTGGCTATTTTGGAAAAGAGAGACCTCAAAGCCAAATTAGAAGAAAGAAATCACACGGGTATTAGAGTTTTGATCAAGGTGTGGGAAGACTATGTGTGTAAGGCATTGATGGAAACTGTGGATGAGACCAATATTGACCTTAATTTAAAAGCAGTTTTTATCCCTATTTTGCTGTGTATAACACAACGTTGAAGATGGTAAGTGGAATGAGAAAGATAGAGAGTTTTTTTAAAAACAAAATTATTTTCTGCTCTTGTGTCAGTTTGCTGAGAATGATGGTTTCCAGGTTCATCCATGTCCCTACAAAGGACGTGAACTCATCGTTTTTGATGGCTGCGTAATATTCCATGGTGTATATGTACCACATTTTCCCTATCCAGTCTATCATCGTTGGGCATTTGGGTTGGTTCCAGGTCTTTGCTATTGTAAACAGTGCTGCAATGAACATTCGTGTGCACGTGTCCTTGTAGTAGAATGATTTATAATCCTTTGGATATATATCCAGTAATGGGATTGCTGGGTCAAATGGGATTTCTATTTTTAGGTCCTTGAGGAATCGCCACACTGTCTTCCACAATGGTTGAATTAATTTACATTCCCACCAACAGTGTAAAAGTGTTCCTATTTCTCCACATCCTCTCCAGCATCTGTTGTTTCCTGATTTTTTAATGACACAAGAGCAGAAAATCAAACACCGTATATTCTCACTCATAGGCGGGTATTGAACAATGAGAACACATGGACACAGGGAGGGGAGCACTACACACTGGGGTCCATTGGGGGGAAATGGGGGAGGGGCGGGGGGGTGGGAGGGTGGGAAGAGATAGCATGGGGAGAAATGACAGATACAGGTGAGGGGACGGAAGGCAGCAAACCACACTGCCAAGTGTGTACCTATGCAACAATCTTGCATGTTCATCACATGTACCCCAAAACCTAAAATGCAATTAAAAATAAAAAAATAATAATAATTAAAAAAATTATTATTTGAAAAATTAATATTACATTTTTCTTATGTTTCATCTTTTGCAAATGAGCTTTATATATTCTTGTTATATGAATATTATGTCATATTTCTTAATGATAGACCTTAATTTATTATCAAGTGAACTCACGTGTATTAGTGATAAGAACTAAAATTTAAACTTTCTAAACATTTTCTATGACTATGAGCATTCAATAATAGAGAAAAAATAAAGCATAAGGGAAGTTAAAATTTTGTATCTACATAAATATTAAATACATATCATGCTTACATGAGTCTTGGAAATGTTACGTAGAAATATTAATCTCATTGAACAAATAATCCTTGGCAGTTATTTCGCAAGGGCCCCTGAAATTTCTGCTGAAAATCTTGTCTGATTGTAACATACAACTTCTGTGCTTAGCTCTCAGTTTTATTTACTATCTGATTATGGAATTATCAAATGCAAACTCTGAATTTAGCTGTCTGACCTTAAGAAGACAGAATAAACAAAACAGAGAGAGATATTATTAGTTTGAATTAAACATGTCTGTCCTGAGAAGGTCCATTTATCTCCACTAAACATAATGATTTCCTGGGCTGAAGAAGATTACATAAAGTCATGGATGTGAGTTTATGTAACATAGTACATAGTAGTTAAGGAGGTGGACCAGAATATTACAGATAAGGAATTCAAGTAACTGAAGTAATTCCCTAATTTTAAGTTATTGTGAGAAGCTTGTTATAGATTCTTGTCATGGCAAAATTACATTACAATGAAATACTGATATCCTGGAAATTTAGGAATGAAATACCAGTATCTGAGTCACTATTAGAGGTCATTTTGGTAACCCTCACATTGAGAATATGGCTTTTTATAGCCTTGACCCCAGAAAAGAATGAAATTCTGGATGATCAGCTTGAGGAAATGATTTCTGAGATTTGACAAACGTACATCTGTACTCCATTCTCCTAAAAGAGACAATGTTGAAGCATTAGTAAGATAGCTATGAACATATGAATATGCATCTGCTGATAGGTATGAGATTTAGTAAGGAAACAGTGTGGAAGTGAAGAATAAGGATCTGAGCCCTCCCAGGTATTATACACACTATACTCTCTTGTTATTTCAACATGCTTTATGAATAGTCCATGGAGACCTAAGCACAATTTCCATTTCATTGGCCCTCTAGAACTTCGCCATTGGATCATGAACCAGGATCTAGCCTCAACCAGGTACTAGATCATTCCATATTGTCACAAACATTTACTCTGGCAAGTTTTGACTATAATTCCAATCACATAGCACCAGCTTCTGCTTTACATGACTGGGTTTTGCCCACGATAGCATTCTAGATTCAGCTCTGTTTCTCAGACAGCTGTACTTTCTCCAATGACAGCTGCCATGGCTCCTTCAGGAAACAAATCCATCCAGCCTTTTGGTATGACTTTTTCCATTTTGAGTGTTTTCACTAATGCTTATCTTGGAGCTATCTAAACAGTGATAGCTTGAAATATTAAAATAATATCTTGAAATATTAAAAACAAATGGGCTTTTTTTTGGTATTAAAATCACTCTGATGATAACACTCAGTATTTTCATGCTATTTTTGCTAAAAGAATAATCAAAATGTTGGAAACATAGGAAATCCTTGATGTGGCTCTGTGATAAACTGACTCCTTAATTTAATTATAATTTTCTCCAGATTTTGTTCCTTTTTCTTCCTCAAAAAAGTAAACATTTAAAAATGTATAATCATGTTTAATAATATAAATGCTCATGTTTATGTGGATGATAGGGCAAAGAGTGCTCAGTAATATATGTGTTTCTCTTTCAATTTTCCACGTTTCAAAGATATTTTACATTTATGTCAAGGATATAATACCACATTCTAGGCAAGAGAATGTCCAAAAATGTAAAGCCTAAACCATGCAAATCCTATGTGTAATCCACTTTCTTTTTCTGTTGCATGGCACTTTTGGAGACAATATCTGGAAAGTTGTAGTGTAAATGGTAAAAACACCATGGCTCCTAAGTTGCTACCCCTAAATAAATGACTCCTTTGGGAAGTTGCTGTATCAAGAAGGTCAACATCTGGACCCAGCAAATATGACTAAATAACACAACATCATCTGAGATTTATCTTTCTTCAGCTGGATGCAAACACTAGATGAAATTTGGTATTGTCTCACTTGGAGAGGACATTCTACATATGGAAATAAAGTAGCAGAAGAAAGGTCTGAGCAATAACTAAGTCACTGATGAGTCAAGTTACAGATATTTTTTGGGTTTCTTGTTATAGTAGCATATCCTTAAAAACTACTAAAATTAGAATCTTGAAGTCAGATACCACTGTAAAGTAAATAAAATATAGACTATTGACATAATTGTCTAAAAATAAGCCACAAATATAGATATTGGAGAGTAGAAATATGGTGGTATATGTTATATAATATCAGAACCCTTGGTAAAAATGTTGCTTACATTAACTCTGAACTTTTATACCTATTGAGACAGTATTTTGCTGGAAAAGAAAGTGTTAGCATATATTGATATTGACTATATCTAACACAGTATTTCAACAAAGGATGAAGAGAAAGACAATTAGGAATTAAATAGTTTGAAAGTATAAATAAAAGGAAACAGAATTCATAAATTCATGGCCTAATGGCTTGAAAACTCACCTGCTTCTATAGACCATAGAGTAGGAATTAAGAAAAATTACTCTCTTTGACACTGAAGGTCCATTAAGACCCAGCCTTGGGTCAAAGATCAGATAAAAGATGGCTTTCTCTTGTTCATACCTAAAAACCACATTGCTGCATCCAGTAAGCTAAGAGGGAGAAGTGTGGAGGCCAGGACACAAATATGAAAATTTAAAACTTTTGCCTAAAAAGAACTTTGGGTGTGTTATTGGTCATCAAATGGCCAGAACAAAATAGCTCAAAAATATGTGAACATTTGAAGAAACAATATTAAACAAGAATCTCTGATATCCGATTTAAAATGTCCTTAAATATTATACCTACAAAAGAACTTTCAGAACTTCAGATTACTCCAGCAGAAGTTAGTTATAAAAATTTGTGCAGCTCCCCAAACAAGGCATGCTCTTCAGTCTACTTTTCAAATATGTTTAAGGCTATCTTTGTCCTGACTTATCCTAATACTTCAGTGTGGGTCTGAGGAGTGTCAACAGATAACTAATGTTTTAGGTCTTAAGTTGCTGGAGTAAGAGGAGCCACATCTGATCTCCAAAAAATATGACTGAGCGGCAGGACATCTAAAATTTCTGGTCATTCAGCTCATGCAAAGATGAGATTAAGTTTGAAGTTGTCTCTGGTATGAGGAGAAAGATAGTGTAATATGTGTAGAAATAAAGAAGGAAAAACATTTAGTGATCAGAGGGGCAGAATGCAGCAGAGAAAGCTAATGCTTGCTATTATTTTCCCTCTCTTTTTAAAGACTTGTAAGGATACTTCTTGGCTTTCCCTGAGTTCTGGTCAATGGAATATGGAAAGAAGTGAGGTGTACTGTGTCCAATCCTGACACATACAAATATGCCAGATATGGTTTACTGTGTATTTCCAAAGTTGGAGGTCCAGGTTTGGAGTTGAGAAGGTGGTACCAGAAGATGGAATAAATTTGAGCAGAGCACTCTTCTTTTTTCCTCTTCTCCTCTACTCAACTCAGATTGGAACGTGACGTGAAAACAAATAAACCTTGGTTTTGTCAAGCCATTGATATTTGGAAGTTGTTTTTTATTTGATTAAAAAATCTACTAAAGATCACACACACACACACACACACACACAGACAGAGAGAGAGAGAGAGAGAGAGAGAGAGAGAGAGAGAGAAAGAGAGAGAGAGAGAGAGAGAGAGAGAGAGAGAGAGAGACATAGCATATTGAAATTGGGACTGCCTTAAACATTTGGGACACAAAGTTATAGTATTATGTGAAGTTATGTGAAGATTTGCTCCAAGAAATGGATTAGAAAGCCCATATTATATTTGTCAGCTGGAAAAGTAAAGAGACCAAACCTAGTGGAGATAAATTTACTGGGAATAAATGTATTAGGATGTAGAAGAAAACTTAAAATATCCCCACTCCTCCATAACTAAATTCCAGTCTAATCAGGAAAAAAAAAAAAAAGAAAACAAAAGAAAAAACAAAACCCTGAAAACTTCTAGGCTGAATTTTTGAAATTCTTAGCGTGATCTGTCATATTCAGTGAGGAATTAGACTTCAGTTAGAGTACTTTAGAGAAAGGAATACTTTCTGAATCAAGGTAAAAGGAGCATGTAGACAATGTATATTATGTATGCCAAATCTATTATGTGGCTATTGTTGAAATCAGGATTTCTCTAAAATGCCAGTGCCCAGAAATCCTAGGTTCTTAAGAAACAGGGGCAAAATTAGCTGGGAGGTAGCATAGTGAGCCCTAGGGAAATGTGGACGGCTACAACTCAGTAGGGTTGTGGAAATGCCTGAAACCTGGGGAATAGCCCAGATCTACATCCCAACAATGATAGTACACGGTAAGATTTGGCTCTGTGTCCCACTCAAATCTCACCTTGAATTGTAGCAATGCGTTCGTGTCATGGGAGGAGCATGGTGGGAGGTAATCGAATCATAGCGTCAGGTTTTCCCATGAATAAGTGAGTAAGTCTCATGAGATATGATGGTTTTATAAAGGAGAGTTCCACTGCCTGTGTTCTCTTGCCAGCCACCATATACGATGTGACTTTTCTCCTTATTTCACCTCTGAAATGACTGTGAGTACTCCCCAGCCGTGTGGAACTGTGAGTCAATTAAACCTCTTTTCTTTATAAATTACTCAGTCTTGGGTATGTCTTTATTAGCAATGTGAGAACAGACTAATATAGTTCACATGATAGACTGAAAGATAGAAATGTGGGGTTGGGAGGTAGCTGAGCATGAGGACATCTAAGAGCTCCTTAGGGGGCTGCTGAAGTGAAGTCAAGAATAAAGGCTTACATATAGAGAGCTGTTTTGGTTGGTAGCAACATTTCCTTCATTGTTGCTCTTCCTATGAAAAATAAATTGGACAGAGACTATTATCTGTGTCACCTAGAATAGTGTTTGCCACGTGGAAGATTATATCCAAAAACTAATAAACATTTCCTGTTGATAGATACAGTTTAGCATCAAAAACATTTGTATTTTCTTTGGGGTACAGGGGAGAAGAGTTTAAATCTTATAGAACAAGAGAAATAGAATATTTTTTAGCATTAGAATCTGAAATAATCTATGCAGAACTATGGTTATATTATTATAATTCTGAAAAGCCGAAAACAACTCTAATTTCCTCTTTTCTCTTTCGTCATGGCATGTAAGTAAGAAATTAAGTCAACAAGCTTATTTCAGATTACATTTAGAAAGTATTATTGCTCTATACATCTATAAAGAATTTATGTTTTTACTTTAGTTTGAGTTCTAAAAATGACAATTTATTGAGCCTTTCTCTACTGTTCGGTCTTTGGTAATTTTTTTTTTAAGTTCCTTACAACCAGAGTCCTATGGAACTTTTTCTCTCCCACCTCTTTCACCCGTGTTTGTACTTTTCCTTTCTTAAAATAAAAAAAAAAAAATGATCAAAAGGGCAACTATAGTCACAACTATTTGAATGTCAGAGCATTTGATGAGTCAAGACATTGTGGATGTGGCAATATATCTGCCATTGTCTTTCTTTTTATAAATGGGATTCTAATTAGACCAATCATTTTTAATTAGTATGCTGTCATGCAGCAATCTAATAAAATACTGTGATGAGGAAAATTGATCTGGCCTTGATGGTAATTACTCTCCTAGGCTCTAAGCGTTATAAAACTAGGAAGTGATTGCTTCCAGGCCAGCCATGTCCTGTCTCTTTTCCTTTGCTTTTTTACATACACTCTTCTACTTAACTTGTCTCCTTACTTTGTATCATGTCCTCATCTTTAATTCATATTGTGTCCTCATTCCCAATTTTAACCACTCCTGGGTCTTTGGTGTAACCTGAAAATGTAGGGTTTTATCATTTGTCAGATAAAATACTCCTTAGCTAAATGTTTCCTCTAAGAAGTTGATATGGTTAGGCTTTATGTCTCCACCCAGATCTCATCTTGAATTGTAATCTCCATAATCCCTACGTGTCAAGGGGAAAAGCAGGTGAAGGTAACTGAATCATGGGGCAGTTTCCTCCATGCTGTTCTCATGATACTGACTTCTTATGAGAGCTGATGGTTTTAGAACGGGCTCTTTCCCTCTTTACTGGCACTTCTCCATCCTCTGATGTGCAAATAGCTCACAAATAAGTCCGGTGTGTTTGCTACTTTTTGCTCCCTGGATTCATTCAGTATAATGTTATCAATGTAATGAACTGGTGTGATACCTTGTGGAAGCAAAAAGCAATCAAGGTATCTCGGAAAAAGATTATGACACAAAGCTGGAGGGTTGATAAACCCCTGAAGTAGGACAGTAAAGGTATATTGCTGGCATTGTCAGCTGAAGGCAGATTGCTTCTGGTGGGTCTGATGGACAGCAATGGAGGAAAGGCATTTGCCAAGTCAATGGCTGCATAACATGTACAGGGAGATGTATTAATTTGCTCAAGCAATGAAACCACATCTGGTATAGCAGCTGCAATTAGAGTCACCACTTCTTTAAGCTTGCAATAATCCACTGTCATTCTCCAAGATCCATCTGCCTTCTGCATGGGCCAAATAGGAGAGTTGAATGGAGATGTCGTAGGAATCACCATCCCTGCACCTTTCAATTCCTTGATGATGGCACTAATCTCTATAATCCCTGCAGGGATGCAATATTGTTTTTGATTTACTATTTTTCTTGGTAAAGGCAGTTCTAATGGCTTTGATTTGCTTTTCCCACCATAATATCCCTCACCCTTCCAGTCAGGGAGCCAATGTGAGGGTTCTGCCAGCTGCTAAATATGTCTATCCCAATTATATATTTTGTCACTGGGTAAGTGACCATAGGATGAGCCGAGGGACTCACTGGACCCACTGTAACTTGGACATGAGCTAAAACTCTATTAATTACCTGACCCTCATAAGCCCCTACATTAACTGGAATACCACAATGACATTTTGGATTTCCTAGAATCAACATCAGCTCAGAGCCAGTGTCCAATAGTTATCAAAATGTCTGATTACTTCCCTTTCCCTAGCGCAGTTACCTTGATAAAACATCAGAGTTCTTCCCAGGGAAAAATGTGAGCAACATTAATAGCATAAACTGTTGGTAGCGTAGTGAGGTCCTTCCTCGAGAGGACCTGGCCTCTTTTTCATTCAAGGGGTTCTGAGTCTGTAAACTAAGTCAAGTCTGGAAATTGGTTGAGGGGTCATGATTCTCTGTTTTCATAATTCCAATTTGTCTTTTGTAAATTCAACCTCCACGTTTGCTGCCTAGATAAGATGTCAGAATGCAGTAGGCTTCCTATTAATTCCACTTTCAGGAACACCGTTATTAATTAGCCAAAACCAGAACTCTACATGAGTTAGACTATTCTGATTGCTGCTTTGCTTCTGCTATCCATTACAGTAGCTAGCCCCACCTTGCCTTTGATGGTGGAGTCCCACTACTTAGCCCCTGTCACATCAGGATCCAATTATTACCAATATATTTAAATTGTGTAGTTGAGTGACTGTGGTTCCTACTGTTAGATCTGACATACAGAGAGAAGCAATTACAGGCCACTGCAAAGAGGCAGGTGCTGCCCTCACAAGTCTGTTTCCCAAGGCATTTGTCAAGGATATGTCTTCTGGACTCTACCAGGTGTGATAAATAGCTGTAACGTAACTAATCCACTCTCCCATCCCAATCTCCCTAAGCCTTTGGATCCCTTCCTCTGCATTAAACCAAGAGAGATCAGGCATTTCCATTTTGCTCACAGTGAGCCATCTTTTAATCTATATTTTAGCTAAAAAAGCAAATAAACTATTGGAACCTTTTTTAACTCCCTAAACTGCACCATTAAATGCAGTCTCTAGTGAGCCCAAATCAATAAATTCAGCCTAATTCAATTCTATGTTCCTTCCACCATTATCCCTCACCCTTAATATCTATTCCCATGCCTGTTCTCCAGATTTCTGTTTATATAAATTAGAAAACTCAAGCAATTCTTTTCAAGTGCAGTGCACCTTCTCATGGGTCACACTCTGAACTTCAACTCTAGGGGTATCCCTAGACTTTAGTCTAGTAATAGGTCTAGAAGCAAACAGGGATGTTGAGGAGATTCAACATTATCTTGCCTGGCAGCTGCTTCAGGGGAGGCCATCACTTTTGCTTCAGGAAGCACACAGTTTATCTCCTCAGACAAAGGTAAAAAGGCTGATGACAGCATGGATTGGGGAGGGAATGTTGCCACTACTGGGGATGGGGAGGCTGTTTTCTTCCAGCAAAAAAGGATCATAAGAATTTAGAAACTCAGTGTCCCCAGCTTCATCAGGGTCCTCCCACACATCCCCAGTCCAAGTTGCAGGGTCCTATTCCTTTTCATTCAATGCTGCCACTTTAAGAGTAGACACCTGGCAAGCCTGTGCATGCACCTTTCATTACAGATCAGCCAATCATATGATAAGTGCTTGTCTCTGTTTTTCCACAAGTTCAGCTCTTTCTCTGCAGGACGTAAGACTCTCACTCAGGGCAATGAGCAGATGTGGGCCTCAGTATCTGCTTATGAAGCAATGAGTTAGAATCCCTGAGTTCACCATTTCATTTCATCACTTTGTTCACTGAACTTAGACGCAACCAACCAGCTTCATTATGTTCCTTGGTTTTCCACATGTAGTCAAAGGTACTAGTATATTAGGTATTAGTATTAGTATATTAGGTATATGTATAGAGTCACGAATCTCCTTGCTTCTCATGAGCAGTGAATCAGGAGTGTCAAATGCATTTATTTTGCATAACTCTCTAAACAGTTCCCACCAAGGACTACCAGTATTCCTGTACTATTTGAAGTACAATCCCTATCATTTTGGGGTCTAATCATACTAAGCAGACAACTCCAAAAATTCCAAAACCAACGAAAGAACTCCATCCTTAATATTCTCTTTCTCTAGAACAATTCCTGGTACCAAAATCTGTATTAGGGTTCTCTAAAGGGGCAGAGCTAATAAGATGTATATATATACCAAATAGGATGCATAGAACTAATAGGATATAGATATAGATATAGATAGATATAGATATATGGATATTAGTCAGGGTTTTCTGGAGGGAAAGAACTAATAGTATATGTGTGTATATATACATATATATATGTATATATACATAGACACACACACACAGTAGGATGAATAGAACTAATGTATATATATACATATATACATACACACACACGCACACATAGTAGGATGAATAAAACTAATGTATGTGTGTGGTATATATATGTCTGTATATATATATAATATATGCATATATTATATATATATATATATATATATATATATATATATATATAGTAGTTTGTGAAGTATTAAGTCATATCAACACAAAGTTTCACAATAAGCCATCTGCACACTGAGGAACAAGGAAAGCCAGTCTGAATTCCAAAACTGAAGAACTTGGAGTCCTATGTTGGAGGGCAAGAAGGGTTCAGCATGGGAGAAAGATGTAGGCTAAGAGTATAGGCCAGTCTAGTCTTTTCACATTTTTCTGCCTGCTTTATAGTCTAGCTGTACTGGCAGCTGATTAGATGGTGCCCCCTCAGATTAAGGGTGGGTCTGCCTTTCTCAGCCCACAGACTCAAATGTTAATCTCCTTTGGCAACACCCTCACAAACACACCCAGGATCAATACTCTGTATCATTTGATCTAATCAACTTGACAGTATTAACCATCACAACCTGGAAGTTTCTCTATGTTTAAGACCTATCATTGTGTCTATTCTTATTAACCTTTCTGAAATTTCACCAAGGAAATGTGAAAGAAGCGTTATGAGAAAGAGAACTGCTTATTCCATTCTATTCTAGCAAAAATACTTAATTGATAATTTGAAAATAATTAAAAGTTTGAAGGACTATGACATTTTAATGATAAAGTCTGTAAACAAGTATAAAGAAAATTCTAACCTGTTAGAAATATAAACCAATATTTGATAGAATATTAAGAAAAAGTAGACAAAGGATGTGTAAAATATAAACCAATATTTGATAGAATATTAAGAAAAAGTAGACAAAGCATGTGTAAAATTCTGTAGTCAGAGAGTCAATGGGGAATTCTAAGAGAGATACCAGGCACTCAGACATGAGACATCAACTCCAAGCTCTTGGAGGATAAGGCCTCTGTCTCAGCTGCAGATCAATCCCTTGTGTTCCCATCTGATTCTGCTTGCCCTTATTTCTCACGCAAACATAGTGGTAGGAGCTGAAAAGCAATCCCACTGGAGCATTTGACCTATAATTCTTGAAGTCTTTGTAGGTCAAAAACTAGTCTGAAACCTATATTTGGAAAAGCATAAAGATGAGAAGTGGTAACTAACTGACAGTTTAGTGGATGCATCATTGAAAGAGAAAAATGTTTTGAGTTCTCTGCCCTCTCAGAATTTTTTATGGGAGTGAAAGTATTTCTTATAGTTGAGTTACGGGTAATTTGGGAAAATAATCAGCTTTGAGTTGTATTAAAGTAGCTTTGATCAAGAGGCCAATTAGAAGAGCAATGGAATCCCAATAGAGTGAGTGTTATGGTGAAGACTGCAGAAACCCGGGGCCTAGGAAGGTATTGCACATTTTTAGTCAAAGTAAATGTCTGAATGAAGGGATTGTAGGGAAGAGATCCCTGGGTAGTAGAAGAGTATATTCTCTGCAATCAGGAAAGCAGATGACCAGCTGTGAACGTCCAGAAAGCTCAGGGAGAATTGGGTATAAATAATAGCCGGACCAGAGAAAATTTAGTGTCAGAGAAATATGACTTCTTTTAACACTCACACTTTTCTTTCTTATATGAATTTTCTCCAACTAGAAAATTGAAAAGATAGCCTACTAGTCATGAAATAAAGGAGAGAGAGGAAGCTACAGGTGAATCCTACAGCCCATCACATTCCTCTTCCTACTCAGACTTCCAAGCCTGATGCTGTCAAGAACCAATGAAAGAAAGAATGTTAAACATCATGTATATTTTAAAATATTACATCTGATTGGATATTTTGATTACTAAAATGAGACTACATGGCTCAAAGTAACCAGAAAACATTTTATTATCTAATAGTGGCTGAGAAATGATATAAAATGTACCTCAGATTTCAAAAAGAGATAGAAAAATAGCTATTCTCACAGAATGGATTAAGCGAGATAAATAAACTTGTGTTCAATTTCACAATCTGTGAATCCTGTTTATTCAAAATACCAGTCATACAGTTGGTCAGGATATTTACTTTCATTTCCAGGGAACAACTCATGCCAAACTAATCCCAACTGCATTCATGCAAAAATGATTTTAGATTCTGCCCCTTTACAGATATGAGGGATAAAGTACTGAAAAGAGAGGGAAAAATGTCGAACTTTCAAGAAGTTTATTGACTTAGTTTGAGACTGGGTGCCATATAAACAAGAGAATTTTTTTTCTTACAGCCTTATAGGAGAGAGGACCATGTCAGGGTGCCAGAATGGCTGGGTTCTGCTGAAGGCTTCTTCTAGGTTGCAAACCACTGACTTCTTGTCTCCTCAAACGGCAGAAAGAAAGTGAGCTAGCTTTAGTAGCCTCTTCTTATAAGGGTACTGATCCTGTTATTCACAGTGGGGCACTTGAGTAGCTCTTCTTATAAGGGCTCTAATCCCATTATTCATGATGGTTCCGTCCTCATGACCTGCTTGCCTCCCAAACGCTCCTCTTTCAGATAATTCACTGATGTATGATGGATATGTAGCACTAAGAGGAAAGAAGTTTGTAAATCACTAAAATTCTTAGTTTGGGTCTGTTTGTCTATTACTGAGTGACTGTTTTTGGAATATAAACAAACCTGATGACTCCACTCCCAGGTTGTACAAAGGGACTGTCTTTAATCCTAACAGGCGAGAATCCATTGGAAGGATTTTAAGTTTAAAATAAATAGTTTAAAATTATAAGATAAATAGTTTAAATAAATAATTCAAAATTATAAAATAGTTTAAAATTATAAAATAAATAGTTTAAAATTATAAAAATGTATTTTTGGCTATTGTGTGGAAGGTGGATTGTAAAAAAAAGCAAAAGGAAGTCTAAAAAAATAATTAGAAAAATAGGAGGCTACTCAGTAACCTGGAAAATAGATACTGTTGTTGATGGCAAAATGAAAGTGTAAGATAATAGCAGTGAAGTAAAGTAGAAACAAAACGGAGAACATTGTAGATATTCGTAATACATTACAGAGATAAAACTAACAGAATTTATTGGAGTGTAAACAAAGAAAGTTATTTGCAATTGCTTACCTGGGAAACTGGGTAAAGGGCAGAGCACATTAATAAGAAAGAATAGGTGAGAGACTGCCTCTCTCTTTTGCCAGCTGGTTTGATGTTAGACTCTGCCAATGGCAGATTCTAGAGGTACACTGCAAAGTGTGAAGGGAAAGAGGGGCTGTTCCTTTCTTCAATATAGCCGCAGGGGGGTTTCTAGTGCAGAGGTCCTGACAGCCTCACCACAGTGGTGGGCTGCTCTTGAGGCTCAGCTGACAGGTCCTCAGGCAGTTTTGTCATCCCCACATTGGCAGAGACTCTCAGCTCTCATGACTCAGATAAATACCCAACACACTCTATGTAACTTCTTTGTTGCCAAAGTAATAGGCAAGGTGTTCCCCATGAAACACTTAATTTGATATCAAAATGATGATGTCAAGTAGAATGTTTGTTCTGGAATATGGAGATGAGTCACGACTGAAAGAATAAATAGAGAATTGTAAGAACATGGATAAAATTTATAGCGTTGGGACTTTAAGAATCACCAATGGGGGCCACAGCTAGAGAGTAAGGACAAGTTTCTGGCTAAAATTTAGAAGTCAAATGGAAAAACAATAGGCAATTAGGAAACTGAAAAAAAAAAGTAGTCAAAGAAGTAGGAAACAAAGAAAAAACTAAATGAGCATTTTATGGAAATTAAAATTAAAAAGCTTTTCAAGGAGGAAATGTCCAAGTGTGCTGAAAGCAGATGAAGAGTGAAACATGCAGCTTGGAAAATTACATTAGTATTTGGCAAGACCCTGTGTCTATAATCAATTGATTCTTATCATTATTATAATTTTTCATCATAGTTATAAGATAATCTAATACAGCAATCTCTAACTTATTTTAGACATTTGTAGAATAATCAAGAAATAGGTAATGTCACATACATATTTTTTAATTTTCCCAAAGGCTTCTCTTTTTAAATTATTTGATAAATAATCTTTTCCTTAAAAATTCGGTTTTGTCAATTTTCTCACCAACAATGGCTAGGTTCTAATTTTTCAAAATATTGCATAAAGTATATCTTTCATCTATGCTAAGAATTGCAACTTTTCTACCAATATATTTGCATATATTGTCAGATATAAGCAAAACAGTACAATGAAACATACCAAGAAAAACTTTTGACACTTTTAGGTAGGAGGAGGTAAAATAACATAAACAAGGATATGTAGCTAAAGACTCGTTTTGCTTCTGTAAGTAATAATATAACTTAGAAAACTTAGAAAATTAGTATAAAACACTCTTTTTACTGATTATTCCATAATATTTGACTTGCTTACTAATCATTTCATTAGATAATATTTGGGTCTTGGCTCTACCTTTTAAGATGGACATTACTGATACCCTATAAGGATTCAAATTTTGATGAACAAAAGTTCAAAGAAATGCGAAATGACATTCAGTGAAAGAAACTGAATGTATTTAGCTATGAGCAAGAGGAGACTTGAAGGGGCAACATACTTGAAAAGTTAATACAGAAAAGAAATTAGACTAGTCAGATACTAATCTCTATCAAGCAGAAATAAGATTAGATTAAGCTATGAAATTGCAGAAGCCAGAGAACAAAGAGCATGAACCATGGTGTCTTCACGTGGTAGATTGACAGCTTCCAGTCCAAGGTTTTTCTAGTATGTTGTCCCATAGTGAAGATTCTGGAGAGCTAAAACTTACCTTTTTTAGACCCTCTTCCAGATATAGCTCTGAATACAAATTAGATTCAACCAAATAATGTTGTACTTGTAACATTTTCGAGGCAGATTTGAAGTGATGGCCAACTTTCTGCTGGAGATACTGGATTTTTGTTGTTTATTCCTCAAAGTTACAAATGCCTAGAAACAGATGGGTTGCCAGGGGCAGTCAGACTAAAAATTTCCGTGTCCAATAATGAGGTCTGTGGCAGCTTAAGGGCAGCTGCAGAGGAAGCAGGAGTAACTTTCCCAACTCTTGTGTCACAGTTCTATTACTCATTAGTACAGCACATCAACATTTTGGACGTTCTTCCAAACAAGTGGTAGGATTGCACTTCTTCAACTTCTTGAAATAGGTGGGGACATGGTTGCTTTGACCAATAGAATGTGAAGAAAGTTATATGTATCACTTCCAAGTACAAGCTGCTAAGTGATGATAGGTAATTTTTTTTTTTTTTTTTTTTTTTTTTTTTTTTTTTTTTTGAGACGGAGTTTCGCTCTTGTTACCCAGGCTGGAGTGCAATGGCGCGATCTCGGCTCACCGCAACCTCCGCCTCCCGGGTTCAGGCAATTCTCCTGCCTCAACCACCTGAGTAGCTGGGATTACAGGCACGTGCCACCATGCCCAGCTAATTTTTTTTTTTTTTTTGTATTTTTTTAGTAGAGACGGGGTTTCACCATGTTGACCAGGATGGTCGCGATCTCTCGACCTCGTGATCCACCCGCCTCGGCCTCCCAAAGTGCTGGGATTACAGGCTTGAGCCACCACGCCCGGCGATAGGTAATTCTTTAACTTTTCTCTTCCCTTAGCCACTGCTAAAGGGGAATTAAGTCCTGAAAAGAAGTTGCAATGCGGAACCATCACATGCATGGCAACTACTCAGGGGAGTCTTCCAGATACGCAATAGATCTTGTGTGAGGAAAATATACTCCGTAATTCTGTCGTTTTGCATTTTGCTTTAAGTCACCAAGATGCAGAGATTACTTTAGCATGACCTAGACTAATCTCAATCCCGCAAACACTGATGACAGATGTTGCAATAGCAAAGCCTAAAATATGTGACATTGGCTTTGGCAGAAGTGATACAAAAACTAGTATTTGAGTCTGAAAAGTAATAGTCCTTACTATTTATTACAAAATAATTTATAAAAAGACTTCTAAGAAAACATGGAAGGCTGTTCATAAACTTAATGAATTTGTAAGGACAGAGGAAAATTATAGCAAAATGAACAGGAGTAGTGTGCATTGATTACTATTCACTATGTTTGAAAGATATTATGTGAAAGAAAAGAGTTAAAAAAAGAATTGGACAGTTAAAGGAAAGAAATGAAAAGAAAGAGAAATAACACAGAGACCTGGAGATTTCTGGGGTTGGAAAAAGCAATACTTCTCAGTCTTTCACTAGACATTGCAAAACTAAGAAAGGTTGTGAGTGACAAGAATCAAATTAAGGGAATGACCACCTCAATTGTCATTATAATCTCTAAATGGATTAAAGTGTCTCGGATTTAAGATCCAATTATGAGTGTGGCCCAGTAGACTAAATCTTTTAATTAGTTAAACTGTCTCACAGAAAAGGGATTAAAATATATCTCAATTACAGAGCTACCACAATACATAGAATGACAGTAGTCAAAAGAGAGATGGGGGTTAAAGAGACACTAATTACTGTAAATTTTCCGTGTCCTGAGAGGAACTGTGGCTTTGGCTATTGGCAGGTTACTCATTGAAATCAAATAGATAAATAGTCTACCAAATTATTGAAGAGGTTTTCTACCAAAAGATTCAAACAGTAAAGTAAAAGTTGCATTCAGCTGAAGACTTAAAGTGAGTCACAAACTTGTATAAGCAGGAATCGGGCTAAGAAAGCTGCCAGCCTCATAAGGAGTCTATTTCTCTAATTCCCAGTTCTGATGCAACCAAGGAAAAAAGTGTCAGAGGAGGAATTTCCCAGGAACGCTAGAGTCAGAGAGGAGTTTCTCCTCACAAGCAGTAAAAGGGCATTATGAAAGAATATTCTCCAACGCCAGCAGAAAGTTCACTGGGAATTCCGAATTGTGGCAGGCCAGTGTCTTCTATGGGTCTCCCTTTCTCCTCTTCTCAAAAATCAAAATGTCTGCTCCACTTCGATAAATCGGATGTCAGACACACAATCTTTTTAGTTTATGAATCTCTGAATCCAAAGTCACCACATCTGGACCTGATATAGAGACTCTCATGTGCCTGAAACTTTATACTTCAGCTCTTCTAATAATTGGTAAGTACCCACTACTCTGTATTAAATCTTTTTATTTAAAATACTTAGAGTGTATTCTGTTTCCTGAAACTGTATGCTGATGAATATGCCTGCCAGGGCAGAATGCTACAAAATCAGGGCTAAAATAGACAGTTCAATACCTGATACAAAATCTGATAGATCGGTTGGTGGTAGAAGCCAAAAATTAAAAACTTAGAGATCCAATTGTAAATATTATATAAATGGATGAGTGTCCTGAATTATGGAATAAAAATCTAAGACTATTTGAATCTATTCCAAAATGATGTGCTTTGGACTTTTAAATTATTTCAATATAAGCCTATGTGGGTTTGTTGAATTAATTAAAGGAAACTACAGTGGTGGTAGATGTAATTTTGGGGGGTCCAATGGTTGCAAGTAGCGTTGGGATTAAATTGCTATACTTGATGTATAAAACTTTCTTAAACTCTATAATGTTCAACATTTCCTGACTTCCCTGTGAGGTAATAGAAGTATCCAAGTATTTTGTACATGATATTGGTAAAGGACATTCCTGAAGGAATGGCTACATCATAAAGGGGTTACACTCTTGAGGAGAAATTGCAAAACAACAACAAAAGCTGATCGATGAACATTTTCAGCATGTTGAATTTGTGGTAAACAAATAAGTTGAAAATGCATGTTTATATGCATACATATCTACACACATACTTATCACGTTATGCTTTGGAAATCAATAAGGCTATTAGATTGATTGTATCGAACCTCATGTAGCTTAGGAAATTTTTGCTGTTGGATAACTCTAAAATGAGATGAGTTTTCAAGGTCTTGGATGATTTCCAGAGGGTAGGAATTTAAAGGATGAGCTGGATAATGATATAAGATCCTTTAATTCCAAGATTGTATAAACAATAGAAATAATTAGACTGAAAAGGAAACTATGTGATTTTAGTAAGAAACTATGTTTACTCTTATGAGTCTATGGAGAATTATATAATACACGGAAAACACCTGTCTTCTAGAAGTAACTACTAAGAAAATAGGAAAAACATTATGTTCCTCTGGTTAGAATTAGTGTTTGGTTTGCTTTTGCAGGTTAAACTAATTTGATGCTGAGAAAGCATCTTATTTTAGATGATTGGGAGTTGAAAAAAAGGTATTTAGAAACTGATTTCTACTAAAACAATTATAGGAAACATAAACAATGCTGAAACCCAAGAGGTTTGTAACATATTAGGAAGAAAATAAGAAATGTAGATGATATTAACAACAGGATGCCAACTAGCCAGTTTGAGAACACAAACTATAAAATGTGTAATTTTCCCTTAGGTATTGCAAATTGACCACATAACAGCATCAGAAATTTCACTTGTGAGAAAAATGACATAACACATACCTGCTAATTGCTGAGAAGAGAAACAGTAAAACAAAGTAAAGTGTGCTATTTGGAATTTATATTATGACACTTGACAGTTGTTTATCTTGAAGTCCTACATTTGCTTTTAAAAGGCCTATGATGGAAATTAGGTCAACTGCACATGGCCAGTTACAGTCGTAAATTATTTGAAAAGTATTTTGAATATCCAGTAACCTGCTCTCTTCCTCTTTGTCTTATGTATTAGTCAAAGTTCTTCAGAGAAACAACAGTGATAGAATGTGTGTGTGTGTGTGTGTGTGTGTGTGCATGCATGGTAGTGAAAGTGGAGAAGAGATGGTATATTTGAAAATATACACTTGGAAGAAAATTAACAGAAAATTTGACTAAATGTAGAGATATTGGGATACAAATATTAACCCTGGGATTATCATAATTTCAAATGCCATAATTCTAATTATTTTAGTTGAAGACTTTTTACAAGTTATTGGATATATTCTTACAGAGAGAGAATGAGAGAAATAGACATAGAGACAGAGAGACTTACTTTAAGTAACTGGCTTATGGAATTACAGTTGCTAGAAAGGCCCAAGTCTACAGGGTAGGGCAGTGGGCCGGAAACCCAAGGAAGAGTTGATGTCGCAGCTGGAGTCTGAAGCCAGTCAGGAGACAGAATTATCTCTTCTTTAGGGGACCTCAGTCTTTTTTCTCTTAAATCCTTCAACTAATTGATTGAGGTGCACCCACATTATGGAGGGTAATCTGCTTTCTCAGTCTACTGATTTAAATGTTCAGCCATCTAAAATATACCTTCATAAAAACATCCAGACTGGTGTTTGACCAAATAGCTTGGTACTGTGGCCTTGCCAAGTTGACACACCAAATTAACCATCACAACTTGTAAAGGAGTCTAAAACCCTCGCAATCTTGTTTCTTGTCTTTCACCTCAAAACTGCTCCCAGGTCAATGACTCTGAGGGCTAAACTCCTATTAACAGTTTAACACGTGAGTTTGCTTTCAGAGACGTTTGTAATTAAATGAGAAAAAAAAAATCTTAACCTAAAATGATTAAACACTCAACATACACTTTCAATTTAATTTTATTAACAGGGAATGATCATTTTGAGTAATAACCTTTCTCTTGGTTCATATGTCTAGCATATAATCTGTTTTCTGTTCTGTGTAGACACAAAATTTGTCCCAATTATAAGCACCCAGACATTGCTGCTTCCTCATGCCAGTTGATTTAATTCAATAACATTGATTAAGTGCCCACCTTGTGCCAGGACTGTGCAAATAATCGTAACATAAAAGAAGATAATCTCAAAAAAGACTTCACGATCTAGCCAAGAAGATACACACACACACACACACACACACACACACACACACACAGAGAGACACAGACACACACACAGACACACATACACACACATAGAGACACACACACACAGACACACACACACAGACACACACACACACACAAATGAAACACAACTGACAAGTGCCAAGCTAAATGTACAAACAAACTATTTTAGGAGTAGCAGAAAGAAAATCATGATTTTTATCTTGTGTTGTCAGAGAAATTTTCAAAAATATAAAATGATTTACATTTCTCTAACAATTAGTGATGATTATTAGTTTTTTATATATTTATTGGCTGGATTTATGTCTTCTTTTGAGAAGCATCTGTTCATGTGTTTGCTTATTTTCTAATTGAATTCTTTAGTTTTTTTTGTTGAATTGTTTAATTTCTGTATAGATTCTAAATATTGGACCTTTGTCAGATGCATAGCTTGTAAATATTTTCTCTGATTCTGTAGGTTGTTAGATTACACTGTTCAGAGTTTATTTTACTGTGTGAGAACTGTTTAGTTTAATTATATACCTTTGTCAATTTTTGTGCTTGTTGTAATTGCTTTTGGGGAAGTGCAAATCAAAACCACATTGAGATACCATCTCATGTCAGTTAGATTGGCTGGTATTGAAAAGTCAAAAAACAACAGATGTTGGAGAGGTTACAGATAAAAGGGAAAACTGATACATGCTGATGGGAATGTTAATTAGTTCACCCACTGTGGAAAGCAGCATGGAGATTCCTCAAAGAACTTCAAACAGAGCTACATTTAACCCAGCAATCCACAACTGAGTATAAACCCAAAGGAAAATAAATTATTCTACCAAAAAGACACATGCATTTGTATGTTCATAGCAGCATTATTCACTACAGTAAAGACAGGAATCCACCTAGATGCCAATCAACAGTGGACTCAAAAAAAAAAAAAAATCATGTGGTACATATACACCTTGGAAGACCTTGCAGCCATAAAATGGAAATAAAGTGGGACAAAATTATGTCTTTTACGGCAACATGGACACAACTGTACGCCATTTTTCTAAGCAAATTAAAGCAGAAACAGAAAACCGAATACCTCATGTTCTCACTTATGAGCAAAAGCTAAACACGGAGTATATGTGGACACAAGATGGGAATAATAGAAAATGGGGACTACTTTAAACGGGTAGGGTGGAAGGTGGGTGTAGGGTGAAAAGCTACCTAACAAGTGCTATGCTTACGAACTGAGTGACAAGATCACTAGTCCACCAGACCTAAGTGACAGGCAATTACCCATGTAACAAACCTGCACATGTACCCCACAAACCTAAAATAGAAGTTGGGGAAAAATAAATGGTCAGGAGAGAGTTTTACGGCAGAGTAGTATTTAAACAAAGACGTAAGTGGAGTGAGAGAACATTCCACACAGGGAACAAGTGCAAAATCCTTGAAGTTGCAGCATGCTTGGAGTTGTGAGGAAAATAACAAGATCAGTGTGAATGAAGTGGAGTGAAAGACTAGAGAAGTGACAAGAGATGATGTATCTCAACTAAAGGAAGAGTGAAAGCACAGTATCAACCATTTTAAAGCATTTATAGAAAAAAAAGGCTATTTTTTAAGTTTCTCAGTACACTTTTAAACAATGTGAAAGTTGGTAGTAATATACAAAGAAATAAAATGTTTTTACTTTGACTCAAAAATAAACACATAAATAATTTGTTAAGAAAAATACATATAAAGGGACATTTAGCGGTGTGTCGAAAGGTGACTCTGCATGAATTACAGACAGTGAAGTAAGGAGTGGAATTAAGCAAAGGAAAGCATGACAGTGTGCTTGAAAACAACTGAGGCTGGCAAGAGCACAGTCTATCAGAAGATTAGCAGGCAGCCAAGCTGAGAGCTGGAACCCACCAGATGTAGAACACAGTATTGGAAAGATTAGACTTGACTCTTTAGACAATGCAGAGCCATTTAAAAAGCAGCATGATCAGGTTTTTGCTTTGGAAATTTAAATCTGATAAAGAGGCAGAGAACAAATTTGAGTCAGAAGGAGACTCAAGCTTAGAAAACAAGTAGGAAACAGTTATCACTGTTCCAACAAGAGAGAATCTAGAATATGGTGGTAGAAATGAGGAAGAGAAGACGAATTTGAAAATACATATATTTGGAAAGACATTGACAAGGCATTAACTAAATAAATGTAGATTTACATTAACTAAATAAATGTGGAGTTAAGGATTCAACAATGTCTTACAATTTCATAATTCTAATGAAAGTCTTTCTAAAAGTTATAAGATACTTTATCATTTCAAAAGAGCCTACTATTTAGCTTTATAATAGATTCACCAATATGAACACTATTTGACTTACTATAATATATGGAGTAGTTTTATTTACATTTGTGATACTTGTATCAACTTACTTATTTTTCTGTTTTTAGTCTACTCTTCTGTAGTCTACTTTTCATATTTTCTAGTGACACATTTCAAGTGCATGTCTATGCACAGTCAGGGACTTTATTCATGAACTTTATTTCCTGAGTGTATACTGGGGAGCTTAGATTGACTGTGACCTAACTCCAGATTAGGAGAATTTTATTATAAATACGTAAGTTTTATGTGTTGTGAGTAAATAAAAAAAATAATTACTGGTCAATGCATTGTCTCAGGCTCCATTGTTAATAGTAGAATTGCACTCGTATTGGTCTATCGGACATTGGTGAACTATGGCCCACAGGCCTAATTTGTTCTACTGCCTCTTTTTATGCCCTGAGAGCTAAAGAGAGTTTTTACATTGTTAAAAATTTACACAAAAAGAAAGAAAATAGAGAATGAGAAAGAGAGCATCTGGGGCCTACTGTGGTTTGAATATTTGTCTCCCTCCAAAAGTCATGTTGAAATTTAATCCACACTGTGACAGTATTCAGAGGTCAGACTTTTAAGGGGGAATTTTATCATGAGGGATTTGCCACCAGGAATTGATTAATCCAATCATAGGTTGATGGATTAGTGGGCTAATTAATTAATGGGTTATCACAGGAGGAGAATCAATGGTTTTATGAGACGGAAGAGACCTGATCTAGCATGTTAGCATGCAACCCCTCTTCTCCCACCCCACGACGTGCTGCCTTGTTCCACTTTTAAACTTTGCAGAGTCCCTAACAACAAGAAGGCCCTCACCAGATGTGGCCGCCTGACCTTGGACTTCTCAGTGTCTGTAATGAGGAAAAATAAAAATTCAGAATAGACATTAATTTAAAGTAAAATAAAATAAAATAAAAATAGTTACAAAGAGCAGAGAAGCAAGTAAACACCCCTCCCCATCCTGCTTTGCCTGCAGTTAGCTAAAGCGGATCCAGCATAGCCTCCTCCTTCTGAAATAAGGCACCCAAGCGTATCTTTGTACCCAGAGGTCACAAGCATATTTCTGTAAAAAGACATGTTGTCTTCCCCAGCTGCCAGTTGCTGGAGTGAGATTCCGCTTAGAAAGTGTATGAATTCTCCAGGTTGCATACTTATCACAAGTCAATGACTACTGTCTTTGTTTAAACCTGTTTTTTTTTTTATCCCTCTGCCTCGTCTTTCTATGCCAAAACTTATATAAACAAGGAAGTTTCCTTTGTGTGGAGCTGGCAGCCATGACAGGCAGTAGGGCCACCATCAGCCAGAGCTCAATAGAGAAATTTTCTTGTGTCTCTTGGTCTCTCTGCTCTTTTTGGCTTGAATTTCCACAACAGTAACTGTAAGTAATAAATTTCTTTTCTTTATTAATTATCCAGTTTCAGGTATTCTGTTATAAGAAGTAGAAAATCGACCAAGATAGGGCCAATAAACCTTAAAATGTTTAGTATCTCGATCTCTAACAGAACAAATTTGAAGACCTCACCTATGAATAAAGGCTTACTTTCCATGTGTGCCTTTTGTTGTCACTTCCTTTTGATGTGTGCATTGTCTTAGCAAATGAATGATAAACTCATTCAAAGCAAGAAGCAGACCACAGCGCTCCATACCTTCCTCGGTATTGGCACAGTACATCATGAACACTTACACCTGTGAATTTGTGATTATGAAAGTGAGTACAGATCACAAAGCTTCCTAAAATTTGTAAGATCCAGTGAAGGAAAGAGGGATAATTCTGCAGTCAAGATAAAAGAGTCATTCTGAAAATAATTCCAGTTTAAGATGTCAAGAACCCTCTCAGCTTCATGTCTTATTAATTTTTTCATCCTCATACAAATACAAATTAAATAGATTTTTATAAATAACTACCTTGGAGATAGGCAGGTGGTTTCACAACACATACAATCATCTGAGTTGTTTGACTAACATAATATGACTAATGCTCTTAAAAATAAGGAATGCATTTATGAGGAGCAAAATGGAAGTCTTATTGATCCTCTAAGGAAGAAGTCCTGCATTCTAAAAGGATTTATTAATCTTTTGACCATGTAAGTTGAACTCATCTGCTTTGAAAGTAAATATGTAATAACATATATGACATTGTTATGAAAGATCCATATTGGTTTTAACCATATTTTCTATAACACGCTTACCTATTTAATCAAGAAAATAAGTTAATAAAAAAGCATACAGGTGACATGTAGTGCCTACGTGTGTATTTTCTGTCCTACGATTGCCTTAGTCTGAATGTTATTTTTCCCCTGGCTGTCTGTCACTGCAATATGTAAATCAATTTTGCTTCAGTTTTCTCATCTATAAAATAGTTTTGAGCCTGGGCAACAAAAAGAGACCCCATCTCTATAAAACATAAAATAAAAAATAGCTGGGCATGGTGAGTGTGTGACTGTAGTTCCCGCTACAAGGTAAACTGAGGCAAGAGGATAGCTTGAGCCTAGGTGTTCGAGGCTGCAGTTAGCTATGATCATGCCACTGCACTCCAGCCCAGACAACAGAGCAAGACTTTCTCTCTAAAAAAAAGATAATAAAATAAAATGGATATAATACAAGGGCCAGCTTTATACAGTTTATGTGTGGATTAAAAAGAAAATATGTAGATACATACAGCAGTGCTGAAACATGGTAACTAGCAATGGTAGAAATGACTGACTAATTTTTATTCTTCATTCTGGTAGAAAATATTGACCTGACTACTTCTTACTTCTGTTGACTTGCTTACTTCTTACTTTTCTATCTATGAAGCAAACACTCTACCTATTCTAGTCATAAAGATAATCTGCTTACAGTTCTCTAACAAGACAGGAAAGTACATTGGGTCAGCTGAAAGCATCTCTTGGAAGAACTTCATATGAAATGTTTCTAATATTTTCTAAAAAAAAATGTATAACATTCAAGTTGAAAATAACGCTTTCAATTAAGTGTTATTTTCTAAACCTACCTGTTTGGGTATTCACATTTGCTCATATTTTTCTTTTTTTTCTTCTTTTTATTCTCTCTCTCTCTTTCTTTTCCTTTTCTTGATTTTTCACCATCTGTGTGCCCAGTAGTGCTTGGCTTTATTCATTGTAGGTATATAATTTACAAGGTTTTTCTGTTCAAAAGAGCTTTCATTTTTAGTCTCAAATACCCATAAGGGAAAAACAGTTTTAGAAACGGGATTGAAGAATAAAAATGTATGTATATATAGTCCACTTAACAGGAATGTAAATTAGTGCTCATAACACCTTTTTATTCTGTAGACGACACTGTATTTTAAAAATAATAATTGAACATATCATAACTTTTATGATTCCACATTTAATAGAGTAAAACATAATTAAGCTTTTTGGATTATCAGGGAAGATTTTTTTTCTTCTAAACGTAAACAGAGCAGAGCATGAAAGCAACAATTCATGTGTGTAGCCATCGAAGTTAAGGTCTTATATCAGTATCATAGTCAAAAATCAGTAGACAAAGAAGTACTTTAAACAACCTAAGAAAAAAATAAACTTTAACAAAACCAACTTTGACAATAACTAGATACTGTATTCCGCCATAGACAGCAACATTGGGAAAGAAGATCACACACAATGTAGTTTACATATTAGTGATATTTTGCTTTAGGCTGCATATAAATTCAATAGAAAAGAATACTATGCAGCCATAAAAAACGATGAGTTCGTGTCCTTTATAGGGACATGGATGAACCTGGAAACCATCATTCTCAGCAAACTGACACAAGAGCAGAAAATCAAACACCACATGTTCTCCCTTGTAGGCGGGTGTTGAACAATGAGAACCCGTGGACACAGGGAGGGGAGCACTACACACTGGGGTCTGTTGTGGGGGAAATGGGGGAGGGACAGCGCGGGGTGGGGAGTTGGGGAGAGATAGCATGGGGAGAAATGCCAGATATAGGTGATGGGGAGGAAGGCAGCAAATCACACTGCCATGTGTGTACCTATGCAACAATCTTGCATGTTCTTCACATGTACCCCTAAACCTAACCTAAAATGCACACACACACAAAAAGGGAATGTTTTTCACAGTTGACAGGTACTTAAAAAAAATAAAAGCAACCTGTAGGGGCTTAAATATAAACCCCCATGACACAAGTTTACGTATAAAACAAACTTGCACATGTACCAGTGAGTGAACTTAAATAAATTAATTAATAGAGCATAACATTTAAATGCATAGATCTTTTCAGTTTGGATAATCAGATCGATCAACTCTGAGGCTTCATGTACGTGTCTGGTTAACTAATAATTTGCTGTTACTAATTTGCTGTGCGGGAGGAGCCTTCTCGACCTCTCTAATATTACACAAGAGTCTTGGCGACTTTATAGACCAAAACATGCAGATACTTCCTAGTTTCCAATCTAGTTAGGAAACTGTTGCTACTGTTGGAACCTGAAGAGCAGCTTTCTCTTTCCACGCTAAGGCTGGGCACAGAAATGTTTCACCAATCATTTCTAGGTCAGAGCTCCTAATGTTTGGTCCATTGACTTTGCAATGTCCCACCTTCAGGGCTTCTTTCTACCTTAGAAAATCACCCCTGAGAAATGGAAGCCATTCTTAAGAGTGAGGCTCTATTTTAGGTACCCAACAAGCACCCGGTATAGCCACCAGATCATCCACCATGCTCCAGGTCAGGATACTCTCAGAACTCCTCCACTCCACGCACTAATTTCTGCTCTTCCTTTTCCCTTCACTTAGCCCTAGCTTAATTCTCCTCAAAGTGAATATTCCCCTGAAGAAGGAGGAGTAAAATAAGGACAAAAAATGTACACTAGAATAGAAAAGGCATACCTTAATGTAAATTGAAATGGAAATAAACTCTTACTTGACCATGCTGATAGAACTTGATGTTATTTATTATTACTGTTGTCATTGTGCTTCAGGATCAAACCTATGGAAGCAGGTTCTTAATCTTAAGTATCACTTATTATAAAGCACATGCTTTCTGAGTTACTTGATTTTCTATTTTAAGAAGCACTCCAATACATAAAGCTACCATGGAGGATCCAGCACTGAAAAGGTAGCACCAGTATCAAAATGTTATGCATGGTATGATTCCAACTCTATATTATATTCTGAAAGGAAAGCCTATAGATATGGTAAAAAGATCAGTAGTTTCCAGAGAGAGATCAATAGGTGGAACACAGATTTTTAGAGCAGTAAAACTATTCCACGTGAAACTCCAATGGTAGACACAGGACATTACGCTTTGTCAGAACCCATAGAATTGTACAACACAAAGAATGATCCCTAATGAAACGATGGGCATCAGTTAATGGCAATTTATCGATATTGATTTACCAATAGTAATGAATGTACCACACTAATGCAACATGTCAATCATACGAGAAATTGTGCAGAGAATGGGTCAGAGAAGGGGTAAATGGAAACTACTTTTGCTCAGTTTTTCAGCCAATTTAAAACTGCTTTGAAAAATAGTCTATGCATTAAAATAAAAAGTAGCACACATGACACATTTTTTTTTGTCAAATGCATTAGATGAAAACCACTGACATGATTTTCAAGATATAAATATCACAGACATCCCCAAATCAAAGAGCTGGAAAGCTAAAAGATACTCAATGAAAAATATCTACTCTAGTCTTAATGATTTCTGAAGAGATTCTGACAATTTCCTTAGTACTCTATTCTAGGATTTAGTTTCTGAGTCCTGAAAATTAGCCAGTATTATTCATACTTGTCTTCTGTGCAGAGTGTTTTGATCAAAGCCTCCTGAAATAATCATTCTCTACTAGAATTAATTAATAAGTAAATCACAGATTTGCTTTTTTGGGCTCTGATTCAATTGCTTCAATACAAACTACAGTGAATCAATAGGCAGTGATGCACAAAAATAGTTCATCCTTAGGACGATTACCATTTAAAATTTACATTCTCAATGTAGGAGTTGTCAAACTCTAGAAAGTCATAAAACTCTACGCTACAGAACACACATGTAAAGATAGTTTTTTATATAGAGCCTTGCAGCTTTGTAACAACAATGGTTTATGTTCATTTTTAATGCCATAGGCAAAATTCTTAACTATCCTAGAAACAATTTTACTAAACTCGTGTTCAAAACCCAATTTAATTCATATTTTTGATAATGTCAACATTTAGAGCTATAATTTTTCGAGAAAGCTCTCTTTATTGGAATATTACAATTTCAAATGCCCATTCTCAAGAGGAGTTAAAGTCATAAAAGACAGTTACATGTTTAAGTTTATAGTTGCTCAAGGGAAGGGATAATAGAGAATCCATATTGCATATAGCTTATTTCTGAAATAAATCTGCAGATGAATTATAACGTTAATGTTTGAACCTATTTAACTGCCAATTGTTCATGAAATGATAAATATCACTGAAGACATCATAATAAAATGCCCAACAAAATTATAAAGGACATTATTTCTGTGAGCATGTGCTGGAAAGAGCACAATAAATTATATTATCATAATTATGAGAGGATTAAGAGATTATATTTTCTTTTTCTATGAAGAATAAGCAGTTTGTCAGAGCGTATTTCAAATGAATTTTGCATTCTCAAATACTCTGAGTTAAGAACTCTTTCACTATTTGTATTTCAATTAGTTGGAAATTATAAATTCCCATTTGAAACAATTCATTCAATTAAACTAACATCAGAATATATTTCCTTTTATTTCTGTCATTGTTGGGCTTCCAAATTTGTACACCTCTCAATTTGTAGGCATTAGTTACAAACATTTTTTCCTTTTCTAAAAATCTGTTTTACTAGAAGATAGCTGTTGACACAAGGTGAGGCAATTACGGCTTTTTCACTAGGCAAGTTGGAAACCAATAGCCTTACTATTCAGTCATAATTCTTCCTTTTGATATTTTTTATTCCCTGTTGACAATATTGTAATCTATCATGATACTAATGAAAATATCCTACTTTATCATACCTTTTATTGATATGTGTGTGTGTATATATACACTCATATCATTTCTATGTTAAAATTAGATAATTGCATGTTTAAATTGCCATTTACACATTCACATACGGAATTGTTTAATATAGCCTTTTTACATTTAAAAAATCAAGCTGTAAAATATAAATTAGTATAATCTTCTGGAAAGTCTTTCTTTAATCAAATAAGATGACATATGGAGTTTTGCTGGCTGACACAGGCCGTGTTCTCTGGAAAGCTAATGATAAGATGTTAGGTGGGTGGAAGGTTTATTGGTGACATCCGTGGAAAGAGAGGGGTGGAAGTGGAATTGGTTAGGAGGCATTGCCAGTCCTTGTTGCTGACTCTATAAAGTCTTTTTGACTTTGAGCAACAGCGTAGAGATTGCCCATTAGAAGAGTCCCGTGTGGGGAGAGATATTTAGGTTCCCACACACCACCTTGCAACACCACTGGTCAAGAGCCGCCCTGGAAAGGAAAGGACTATGCCATGGAATCTAGGGTAACTCTTAATGAGTGAGCAGCCAGCCTGTCAGCCAATCACACGCATCACAAGTGGGCACCAAGTCCTCTCTTGAGAGGGGATCTGAGCGTCTCATCTCTGTGTCTGTCACAATGTACCCCTTTGGGCCATGTAGTTTCACATCATCTTACAGGTTCTGAGAGAAAAGCTTCTTCAAGCATTGATGGAGATTCTCTTTCTGAGGGGAAACTTAGAAAGAGAGATTACAGTCCTCACTGCAGCTGGTTTTGGGGCTCAACTCGTACATAGCACTGGTCCTCAATAAATGTATGTTAACTTCATGTATCATCTCTGCTGACCTCATGATATGAACCCACACCCTAATTCCTTAAGATTCAAGATTCTGAGTGCTTGGGAACCATAACTATTTCAGATCAGAGTTGCTGGATTTGTTCATTAATTTATAGTTGTTTACCCAATTCACTCAGGATTAATTCTGACATGATGCTTCAGCTATACTTATGTCACATGTTTCTATTGCCCTATCAATAAAGCTTCCGTCATGGTGGTAAATATAAATGTAGTCATGGACACCTTTACACTTACTTGTCATTTGCTTAAAGTACGTTCTTTGCAGATTTATGGTGAAACATCCATTTATACCCGGGTCCAACAGCACGCCAGTTGCTGTTTTTAAAACATACGAAATTTTGTGTGAGAGATAACATGGCCTTACTCCAGAAACCCAGGGGTCTGCTTTGCGATTTTTATGCTGATACTTGTCGTAAAGGCCACATTGCATCTTTTTCCACACTGAAATCATCAACAAAGTATGGTCTGCCGAATCATATGGCCCGAGCAGCAGAACTGCTCACATTGCAGCGTGAACCTGGTGCTAAGATCTTTCTTGCTCCAGGTCTCACTCACCCGGGCGGCATCTATATCACTCTGGGTAAGAGCCAGAATCATAAACCTAGGTGGGAAATATGCTGCCTATAGAATGTATGAGGCCTTCCTAGTACCAAGCTTTCTCTTTGGTAGTAGTAGATGAAACCTAAAGTAATTTGTGCTTTGCTTTTGAGGGGAAGTGTTGGCATAACCCTGGCTACTGGATCTCTAAAATTTTTGAGCAGAGTAGCAGATTTCGAATTCTTGGGGTTAACTCCCACTCTCTGCAACACATTTAAGAGGATTACCTAGGTATCTCTTGTTCATCCTGCCTAATCAGCATGATGCCATTATTATAATTAATCAATGTGATATTCTGTAAAAAGTTATGTGGAATATACATAGAAAGAGAATAGTATGGTAATATAGCTGTGGGGGAAAATGAATAATTTTTTGGTTTATTCAGTGTGGATGTGACCAGTTTTCATTTTATTTCCTGATTGAGAGAGCAAAAAAGCTCCAAATCAATGGCTACCTATTACGTACCTGAGGCTACATTAGTCTGCTGTCTTTATATTTCTGTGTCAGGAATGACAACTGGAATTGGACCTACCACTTACTTGTTCTTGTAGTAGTATAAACTGATGCTCCTTGTCTGTTCTACTGTGGCATGAGGCCAGACTAGGAAATTAAATAGAAACAGAATAAAATTCACGTTCTTGAGATCTTCAGGAGTGACATTCATCTCTACTTTTCTCCCACCTCCAAGAGTCAATACCATTCTGTCCTGACTTGGCGGGGGTCGGAGGGTGGGACGGGGCATGAAACCATGAAACTTCAGAAGCTTCCACTGGGCCTTTCTCATAGAGATGACTCTGGCCCTGTTGCCCAAGGATCCAATGTGAAACTGAATACAATTGTCAAATCTGTCAATCCAAGAAACGTATGTGGGGACCACACAAATGACCCATGCTTGGATGTACAGATGTAAAGTCCCTACAGTGAGTTAAAATTTGCCTTAGATTTCATTTACCGTTTGATACTCACATGTTCCTACCTAAGAGGGACCTCGATAATGCTTGAGGTTTACAGGTTTACATGAATCAATCTCAACTAAACCTCGTGTCCAGTGGTCTTTGAGAAGTCTGTATATTTTCCTTAACCTAATGTGTAATCATTCAAGTAGGGAGCCATTTGAGGAAGGATTGGGCAAATCAGCACAGTATTTACTGTCTATGGTATTTCAACCTCCTTATTCCTTGAAGACAAAATCATCTGTTTAGTCATAAAGTTCTGACTCAGTTTGGAAAACTGGCTGAAACTTGGAAACTTGGAGAGGTATTGTAATATTTACCAGGGAAACTGCTCTCAGATTTATACCTATCACACACACACACACACACACACACACACACACACACACACACAGTTTACAGGTCATCACACACACACACACACACACACACACACACACACACACACACAGTTTACAGGTACCTTTTTGGTTGCCCATCTATTGTACTCTTATAGATACTGTGGTCTTTGAAACATCTCTACGATTCTATGTGTCTATGTGTCAGGCCAAGAGGACCACCCCAAATTTGCCTGTCATTTACCGTAATTACAACCACCAGCTTCTGGTGGTTAAACACAGCCATCTGGCTCCCGTTACTTTGAGGCCATATTATTGTTCTCATTTCTTTCAGTGTGCTAAGTTCTGTAACATCCTCCCTACCATCAGCCCTAGATTTCAGAGGAGAGCCGCAGCTGAAATTCCTAACAATGCCTACTGCTAAGCATTTTCCCCACCAGCATGTTTCCAATGGCCTTGGTAAATGGTGTGTCTTATAGGTTATGGGACATCGCTCTGTAAATTTTCTCATGATTTTCTGAATGATAACACATAGTCTTTAGGTCCCACTTAAGATATCCATTCCAGTATTCTCACTTTCTTTCATGTTTACTCCCTCTACTATTGCGGTAATTCGGGCATTTTAATCTCGCTCACCATGGGCTGTCGTTTGAGTTTAATCTCATTCAAACTTTTGTAAGTTTCTAGGTCCAGCCCTAGCAGCAAGTTTGTATCATTCCCTGGGGTCCTTGCCAGGGTGTTACAGCCTGTATACCGAAATCGTGCATGTCTAAATACTGCCCTTTAAGTAGGCTTCTGGTTTTTTTTTTTTTTTTTTTTTTTTAATCAAGTATCCTGAGATTCCTGTCTCACTGTTCCTAAACACTTCCTTATTCCAGCAGTTATTTGGAGGATAATCTCTTTGTTTTCCAGTTAGCTTCAATATGGCATGACTAGATTTTGCAGCAGGCCCAGAAAGAAGGTAGAAACAGTTCCTGATGGTAGTAACTGTAGCCTTGTGAGGAAAGTTCTCTGTATTTTCTTCTTTGGCGGGGGACTTTGTGGGGGGGGAGTGGTTATTAAATCTTAATGAGAATTGGAAAAGATGGACTACGTCCTTAAGTTTAGGTGGTTCAGACAAATCTGAGGCATCAAGATCTTCAGAAACATATTAACGTATGTCTCCAAATCATGCGTTCAGGTATCAGGTTTTCCCAACTAGGATCTTGAGTTTGTCATGATAGACCTGCCTTGGTGGGACATTTAATGATCTTTGAAGTTCGGCGCCTCTGACTATTAAATCTTTTGCTGATTTTCCATATTTTTTCTGCTTAACTACTGCATGAGATGATCCTTTGTGTTTCCAGAGATTCAGATTCTCACACGAAATTTCTAATTCTTAATTGCTGTAATCTGTATATTATCCACTTGTAAGGTAGATAGTAACAAATCTACTTCCTCTGTCCATGTCTCTTTTGTTTTGCCTTGTATATTTCAAACATCTGAATCAGGGCACTGACAAGCGTAGTCCTTCCCTCCTGCATCAGGCCATCCCAGCCCACAACCAGTGAATATCTTAACAGCTCAACTGCCACCTATGCCAAGGGACATCCCTTACTATTCTACCTCAGGTTGTATTTGAGTGGTCGATCTTCCTCTCTGTCCCAACAGAGTTTTAAGATAAAGTATCTGAATTATTAGATTCTTTCTTATCTCTCTTTCTACAAAACATAGAACATGAGATTTAAAAAAAGAAGATGAAGTTGGAGAACTTTTTTTATTTCAAAACTTAGATACCATGGCAATATGTCTCCAGCCAGGGGATTATAAAATAAATACTGTATTAGTTTTTTATTGCTGCTCTAACAAATTACCACAACTTTGCAGCTTAAAATAACATCAGTGGATCATACAGTTCTAAAGGTCAGAAGTCCTGAAATCAAAGTGTCAGCAGGGCTGCCTGCCTTCTAGAAACTCTGGGGGGAGAATCCATTTCCCTGCCTTTCTTCATTTCCAGGGACCATGCAGAGTCTTTGGTTTATGACTCCCTCTTACATTTTCAAAGTCAGTAGAAAAGTGTCTTTCGATGGCTCTCTGCTTCTGTCCTTACATGATCTTTTGTGCCACTGATCCTCCCGCCTTTTTCTAACCAGAACTTTGTGACTACATAGAGTCCACTGAGATAATCTGGGATAATCTCCCCATCTTGAGAGCCTTTACATGTGTAACAAAAAACATTCTGAAATAATACTGCAAATATATCACTGACAACCTTTTGATGACCAGTTCCTTTCAGGTCTCAATTAGGTAGCCACGATACTCTCTTACAGATAGGGTAATGAAACAATTAGATGTTAACACTTTGGGTTTCAGTTTCCATAAATGTTCTTGAGCATGCTTTGAGTAAGGCCAATAAGGTGTTTGAGAAAGAAAGCTTTTTTCTTGTTATTATTTATAAAATGTTCACTTTTAATATCAGGAACTAAACTGAAATTACTCAAAAGCTGAAGAGTAATAATAGTAGTTGAAGAATATAAAATATCACAAGAAAAGTTTTTTTGACTTTTTAATGTAAATATTATCCAATACGTTATGAGAGAATAAAACATTATAGAAGCATGATAAATGTTCAGTCTAGTCTTTCAAGAAGAAATATAGCACTTAATGCTCTGATCTGTGTCTGGGATTATAGTCAGGACTCAGGAAGTTATGAGATAACAAAATTCAAAATAAGTAAGGTGGAAAAAACATGAGAGTAGATGGAATATTTTGTGCACTGAAAGGCTGTAGCAAGGCGTGATTCTAAGCCTTGCAAATAATCTCTAGGTGTATTATAGCTGAGTCCCTGTGCAGTCATGACTGACCAAGGGAGCTGGGCAATGGAGCCAGAGATGGAATTGGGTTTGTGGTTGTATCTAACAACAATCGGACGACAACTGGACAACAACAAAAACAACACAAGGATGAAAGTGCACTACCGAACTCAGAGGTAGTTCATATTCTGGAAAACGAAGAGAGAAGAGTGACTTGCATGCACATTATGTCTACAAAGGACACGTCAGTGCCTCATCATGGATCTGAGCACAATAGGTTTGGACATAAGAGTAAGTGGAAATTTTATTGTATTTATGTTTATTTTTATTATTATTTTTTGTTGTGCTTTAGGTTCCGGGGTACATGTGCAGATCAGGCAGGATTGTTGCATAGGTACACACATGGAAAGGTGGTTTACTGCCTCCATCCCCCCATCACCTACATCTGGTACTGTATTTCTCCCCTCATTATCCCTCCCCACCCTCCCCAGCCCCTGCTGTCCCTCCCCTACTGCCCCGCAACTGACCCCAGTGTGTGATGCTCCCCTCCCTGTGTCCTAACGTGTTCTAATTGTTCAGCACCTGCCTCTGAGTGATACCATGTGGTGTCTGATTTTCTGTTCTTGTGTCAGTTTGCTGAGAATGATGGTTTCCAGATTTGTGTCCTTCATAGGGACATGGATGAATCTGGAAATTTTAAATATTAGTAGAGCCCATAGTGAATGAGTACTGGAGACTCAGACACATCTTTCTGATGCCAGAGGTACATGTAAGATATTGGAGTTTTGAATCATATCTGGGTTAGCATAAGGATAAAAAGGGCCAGAGAGAAAGATTTCGGAATTAGTGGAGATTTTATACAAGACCAATAAGACCGTTTATTTTTTATGATAAATATTAAAACTGAACCTGGAAACCATCATTCTCAGCAAACTGACACAAGAGCAGAAAATCAAACACCGTATATTCTCACTCATAGGCGGGTGTTGAACAATGAGAACACATGGACACAGGGAGGGGAGCACTACACACTGGGGTCCGTTGGGGGGAAATGGGGGAGGGGCGGGGGGGTGGGGAGGTGGGAAGAGATAGCATGGGGAGAAATGACAGATACAGGCGAGGGGACGGAAGGCAGCAAAGCACACTGCCAAGTGTGTACCTGTGCAACAATCTTGCATGTTCATCACATGTACCCCCAAACCTAAAATGCAATAAAAAAAAATAAAAATAAAATAAAATAAATATTAAAACCACTGAGTAAAATGAGAACGGAGAGCTTAGCATTTGTACACAATTATACAGAAATTTATTTATTTATTGCCAAACCTAGGTTTATTTTCTAGTCCTGTAACACTTTAATACATTTTAAAATGCTATAAAGTAGATATAATTTTTATTTCAATTGCGATTTCCATTGAAACTTAGAGAACAAATCAGCTAGTAAATGATGCTGGAAAACAAAATGTCTTCTGAATTTCTTCATATCTAGTGTAGAGACATTGATCATTTTTGCTCAGATTATCTATGCAAGGATATTGGTATCACAAACAGCCTTGGAAAATAAAAAAATGTCATCTTCTTTCAAGGCAGAGGGCAGTTTTATTTTCAGACTAGAGTAGTAAGGATAATGTCTCTGTACAGGGCAAAAGTTTGGCAGGTTTATCATTAGCTCTTCAAAAATACGGGGCTACCTAAGGTCAGGGCTCCTTGACTGTACCACAAACCTGCTATTCCTGCAGCATCCACAGAGCCTTTATGCCTAGCACCAATGTGACTTGAGGGCAAGAGGAACTGACAAAAACATGAAGCTTATGATGCCTTCTATGCCATCCTTAATAATCTTGTTTCTGACTCACAGATTTTTAGTAACATCTATGACACTGTGATAGGCCAACTTGTTAGCTTGCATAAAGTGTAAAATTTCATTATTTTTAAAAATGGAAGAGTGATATTAGTTAGGACACTCTGATTCAGTAGCTCTCACTTGAAACCAAAAATCTGAATATTAAACAATGTCTACACAGGGAGTCAGCTAAAAATAAACTAGGACAAATATAATGAGGAACCTTGCTGCTTCCCTTAGTAAGATCAAACTCTTGTCTTCCCAAGTTGACAGCAAGATAATTTCTTCCTCTTATAAGCCGCATTATCAATATCTTTGTTCTGTAAAGTATAATTGGCAAGACACTGTTTTAGAAGAATGCACCTCAGTAAATCATGGCCAAATAAGCTGTGGGGAAAACAGCTGTGATACAACTTATCCTGCTTGGAAATACTCAATACACCAGCATTTAAACTCTTTGAGAAATCTTCCAGTAAAGAAACATATTCAACTTACCCCTGAATTCTCAAGGATAACTTAATTACAAAACTTGTAATAGCATCCTATGGATCTAATGTCCCTCTGAACACATTTTGAGACTACTGTCTGAGATAGATGTGTAGGGAAGTTTCAATCCCCGCTGTGAAGGTTCAGTGATGTCCGTCCAAAAACCAAAACAACAATAGAGAGATGAACAAAAGAAGAAGTCTAAAAATTTAATAATATGCAAGCTTACTGGTGTGATACAAAGTATAAAACTCGAAGAAGGGCCAGATGATTGAAGCTTAACTATCCCTTCGTAAGGGAGTGGGAGATGGGAGATATAGACAATTTTTGAGGAAGAGTAAATGATTTTTAGGAGAGATAGATGGACTCAAAAAACCCACAATAGCCTGGGACAATGTTCTGGGGTACATGTACTGTGCAGAACTTACAGGTTTGTTACACAGGTATACACGTGCCTTGGTTGCTTGCTGCATCCATTCCCCCATCACCTACATTAGGTATTTCTCCTAATGTTATCCCTCCCCAATCTCCCCACCCCCTGCTATCCCTCCCATAGCTCCCCCACTTCTTGCTATTCCTCCCATAGCTCCCCCACCCCCAAAGAGCCCCTGTGTGTGATGTTCCCCTCCCTGTGTCAATGTGTTCTCATTGTTCAACACCCACTTATGAGTGAGAACATGTGGTGTTTGGTTTTCTGTTCTTGTGTCAATTTGCTGAGAATGATGATTTCCAGCTTCATCCATGTTCCTGCAAAGGACATGAATTCATCCTTTTTAATGGCTGCATACTATTCCATGGTGTATATATGCCACATTTTCTTTATTCAGTCTATCTTTGATGGGCGTTTCGGTTGGTCCCAAGCCTTTGTATTGTAAACAGTGCCACAATAAACATATGTATGCATGGTATCTTTATAATAGAATGTATTATAATCCTTTGGGTATATATCCAATAATGTGATTGCTGTGTCAAATGGTATTTCTAGTTCTAGATCCTTGAGGAATTGCCACATTGTCTTCCATAATGGTTGAACTAACTTACACTCTCACCAACAGTGTGAAAGTGTTCCTATTTCTCCACATCCTCTCCAGCATCTGTTGTCTCCAGATTTTTTAATGATCGCCATTTTAATGGGCGTAAGATGTATCTCAATGTGATTTTGATTAGCATTTCTCTAATGACCAGTGATAATGAACTTTTTTTTCGTATGTATGTTGGCTGAATAAATGTCTTCTTTTGAAGTGTCTGTTCATATCCTTTGCCCATATTTTGATGAGTTTGTTTGCTTTTTTCTTGTAAATTTGTTTAAGTTCTTTGTAGGTTATTAGCCCTGTGTCATATGGGTAGCTTGCAAAATTTTTTTTCCAGTCTGTTGGTTGCAGTTAGCTCTAATGATTGTGGTGTTTTTTTTTTTTTTTTTTTTTTTTTTGCTGTGTAGAAGCTCTTAAGTTTAATTAGATTCTGTTTGTCTATTTTGGCTTTTGTTGCCATTGCTTTTGGTGTTTTCATCATGAAATCCTTGCCTACGCCTATGTCCTGAACAATATTACCTAAGCTTTCTTCTAGGATTTTTATGGTGTTAGGTCTTATGATTAAATCTTTAATCATCTGGAATTAATTTTTGTACAAGTTGCAAAGAAGGGATCCGGTTTCAGCTTTCTGCACACTGCAAGCCAGTTTTCACAACACCATTTATTAAACAGGGAATCCTTTCCCCATGGCTTGTTTTTGTCAGGTTTGTCAAAGATCAGATGGTTGTAAATGTGTGGCATTGCCTCTGAGGCCTCTGTTCTGTTCCATTGGTCTATATCTCTGTTTTGGTACCAGTACTGTGATGTTTTGATTATTGTGGCATTGTAGTATAGTTTGAAGTCAGGCAGCATGATGCCTCCAGCTTTGTTGTTTCCCGTCCCCTTAGGATTTTCTTGGCTATGTGGACTCTTTTTTAGTTCCATATGAAGTTTAAGGTGGTTTTTTTTTTTTGCCAATTCTGTGAAGAAAGTCAATGGTAGTTTGATTTGGATAGCATTGAATGTATACATTACTTTGAGCAGTATGGCCATTTTCAAGATATTGATTCTTCCAAACCATGAGCATGGAATATTTTTCCATCTGCTTGTGTCCTGTCTTACTTCCTTGAGCAGTGGTTTGTAGTTCTCTTTGAAGAAGTCCTTTACCTCTTTTGTTAGTTGTATTCCTACGTATTTTATTCTGTTTGTAGCAATTGTGAATGACAGTTCGCTCATGATTTGGTTCTCTGTTTGTCTGTTATTGGTGTATAGGAATGCTTGTGATTTTTGCATGTTGATTTTGTATCCTGAGACTTTGCTGAAGTTGCTTATCAGCTTAAGGATGTTTTGGGCTGAGATGATGGGGTCTTCTAAATATACAATCTTGTCATCTGCAAATAGAGATAATTTGACTTCCTCTTTTCCTAATTGAATACCTTTTATTTCTTTTTCTTGCCTGATTGCTCTGGCTAGAACTTCCAATACTATATTGAACAGGAGTGGTGAGAGAGGGCAACCTTGTTTAGCACCGGTTTCAAAGGGAATGCTTCCAGTTTCTACCCATTCAGTATGATATTGACTGTGGGTTTGTCGTAAATAGCTTTCATTATTTTGAGACACATTGCATCAATACCTAGTTTATTGAAAGTTTTTAGCATAAAAGGCTGTTGAATTTTGTCGAAGGTCTTCTCTGAATCTATTGAGATAATCATGTGGTTTTTGTCTTTGGTTTTGTTTATGTGATGCATTATGTTTATAAATTTGTGTCTGTTGAGCCAGGCTTGCATCCTAGGGATGAAGCCACTTGATCATGACGGATAAGCTTTTTGATGTGCTGTTGGATTCAGTTTGCTAGCATTTTGTTGAGGATTTTCACGTCAATATTCATCATGGATATCGACCTAAAATTTTCTTTTTTAGTTGTGTCTCTGCTGGGTTTTGGTATTAGAAAGATATTGGTCTCATAAAATGAATTAGGGGGGATTTTCCCTTTCTGCATTGTTTGGAATAGTTTCATTCATTCAGAAGGAATGATACTAGCTTCTCTTTTACGTCTGGTAGAATTTAGCTCTGAACCCATCTGGTTCTGGACATTTTTTGATTGGTAGGCTATTAATTCCTGCCTCAACTTCAGACTTTGTTCTTGGTCTATTCAGGATTTCCATTTCTTCCTGGTTTAGTCTTGGGAGGGTGTAAGTGTCCAGGAATTTATCCATTTCTTCTAGATTTACTGGTTTATGTGCATAGAGGTGTTTGTAGTAATCTCTGATGGCAGTTTGCATGTCTTTGGAATCAGTGGTGATATCCTCTTTATCATTTTTTATTACATCTACTTGATTCTTCTCTCTTGTCTTTCTTATTAGTCTGGCTAGTGGTCTGTCTATTTTGTTGATCTTTTCAAAAAACTGCTCCTGCGTTTATTAATTTTTTTGAAAGTTTTTTCTTGTGCCTCTGTTTCCTTCAATTCTGCTCTGATCTTAGTTATTTCTTATCTTCTGCTAGCTTTTGAATTTGATCTTGCTCCTCTAGTTCTTTTAATCATGATGTTAGGGCGTCAATTTTATATCTTTCCTCACTTCTCATGTGGGCATTTAGTGGTATAAATTTCCCTCCAGATACTACTTGAAATGTGTCCCAGATTCTGGTATGTTGTGTCTTCATTTTGTCTCTTTTATGAAGAGAATTTAAGCCATTTACATTCAATATAATTATTGAGATGTAAGGAACCACTGTATTCTTCATGCTGGTTGTTGCCTGTGTACCTTGGTTTTCTTGTTGTTTTTATTGTTGTTGTTGTTTGTTTGTTTGCTTTTTGCTTTTTAACTTATATTTTTGTTTTATAGGTCCTGTGTGATTTATGTTTTAAAGAGATTCTGCTTTGATATGTTTCCAGAATTTGTTTCAAGTCTTAGAGCTCCTTTTAGCAGTTTTTATGGTGGTGGCTTGATAGTGGCAAATTCTCTCAGTATTTGTTTGTTTAAAAATGACTTTTCTTTCTTTCACATATGATGCTTAGTTTTGCTGGATTCAAAATTCTTGGCTAATAATATTTTTGTTTGAGGAGGCTGAAGATTTCTCACCAGTTTCCTGTTGAGAAATCTACTGTTAAGCTGATGGATTTTCCTTTACAGGTTACCTGGTGCTTTTTTCCTCGTAACTCTTAAGATGCTTTCCTTCATCTTAACTTTTGATAACCTTATGACAATGTGCCTAGGCGATGATCTATTTTTGATGAATTTCCCTGATGTTCTTTGTGCTTTTTGCATACGGGTGTCTAGGTCTCTAGCAAGGCCAAGAAACTTTTCCTCAATTATTCCCCCAAATATTTTTTCGAAACTTTTAGATTTCTCTTCTTCCTCAGGAACACCATTATTTTTTGGATTGGTTGTTTAACATAACTCCAGACTTCTCAAAGGCTTTATTCATATTTCTGTGTCTTTGTTGAATTGTGTTAATTCAAAGACCTTATCTTAGAGCTTTGAATTTCTTTTTTCTACTTGTTCAGTTTTATTACTGAGACTTTGCAGAGCATTTTGCATCTCTTTAAGTGTGTCCATTGCATCCTGATACTTCTATTGTGCTGTCTATTCCTTGAATATCTCTCCCCTCACTTTTTGTATTATTATTATTATTTGCATTGGGTTCCACCTTTCTGTAGTGCTTCCCTGATTAGCTTAATAACTAACCTCCTGAATTCTTTTTCAGGTAATTCAGGGATTTCTTCTTGGTTTGGATCCATTGTTAGTGAAAGTGTGATTTTTGAGGGTATTAAGGAGCCTTGTTTTGTCATATTACCTTGGTTGGTTTTCAGGTTCCTTCTCATTTGGGGGGCTCTGTCAGAGGGAAGGTCTAGGGCTGAAGGTTGTTATTCAGATTTTTTTTGGTCCCATGGGGTGTTTCCCTGAGGTAGCACTCTCCCACTTTTCCTATGGATGTGGCTTCCTGTGACCTGAGCTGCATTGATTGTTGTCTCTCTTCTGATTCTAGCCACTCAGCAAATCTACTAGGTTCTGGGCTGGTACTGGGAATTGTTTGCATAGAGTCCTGTGATGTGAGCTGTCTGTGGGTCTCTCAGCCATGGATACCAGCACCTGTTCTGGCAGAGGGAGCAGGTAGATGAAAATGAATTCTGTGATGGTTCTTAGCTTTGGTGGTTTAATGCTCTATTTTTGTGCTGGCTCGCCTCCTGCTGAAAGATGACACTTTCCAGAAAGCATTAGCTGTGGTAGTATAGTGAGGAACCAGTGGTGGGCAGGGCCCTAAAACTCCCAAGATTATATGCCCTTTGTCTTCAGTTACCAGGGTGAATAGGGAAGTCCCAATAGGTGGGGGCAGGCTACCCATGTCTGAGCTCAGACTCTCCTTGGATGGGTCTTGCTGTGGCTACCTAGGAGGATTATGGCTACTTCTGCTGAGTCATGCAGGTTGTTAGGAAAGTTGGGGAAAGTGAGTAGTCACAGGCCTCACCCAGCTCCCTCATAAATTGAAGGGCCGGTCTCACTCTCATTTTGCTCCGCTAACAGCCCCAAGTGTGTTTCCAGGCAGTGGATGTGCAGGGCTTGAGAACTTGCCCCAGGCTACCTGCTTCCCATCTGTGAAATAAAAGTGCTTGGTTCTTCCCCAACCTGTGTAGTCTGTACACTGGATTTACACCTTCCCTTGAGTTTTGGCCAGGAGGTTTCTCGCACGGTTCAAGTTGTTACTAAGTTCAGCTGGAGACTTCCTTCTCCCTGTGACATTTCCTCCTGCTCCTCTGGCTGTCCTCTCAAAGCATTTCTGTGGTGCCAGGCAGGAATGGTCTACTTGGGGTCCCAGTGAGCTCCTAGGGTCTTACCTGCTGCTTCCTCTACCCCGGTATTTCTCTCGGCACTCTAAATTGACTCAGCTCCAGATAAGGTGGGAAACTTATTCTGAGAGAGAAGGATCTCCCTTCCCCACTTCTGCAGTTGTGGCACTAACAGTCTTTGGGGTGTCTCCCAGGTCCTGAAAGAGCAGTCTCTCCTTCAGAAGGTCTGCAGATTTTCTTGGAATTGCTGGTTTGTTCTTGCCAACATTTGATATTTTTAACATCCCCAGACTAACATAATACGGAGCCAGAGTTAAGTACCACTGTGATAGAGCAATAAGGCAGGAACTCTTTGTGGGAAAAATCATAAGGAACAGAAGTCTGGAGTCTCTATTCTATTCTGACAGTATAGTGGCTACTCATCACATGTGGCGACATAAATTTTAATTTTAATGAACGTTAATTAAAGAAAATTTAAAATTGTATTACTTAATCACTCTGATCACATTCCACATACTCAGTAGGCACATGGATCTAGTGAGTACAGTATTGAACAGCTTAGATATCTCATATTTCTATCATCACAGAACAGTGAATTAGACAGTAAAGATAGGTATAGAGCTCTGTCTCTACATGACTACATAACCAGTCAAACTGCGAAGCTTTCGGTTTGGTTTTATTAAGACAGCCAGTGGTTTTCTCCAAGTGGGAACAAAGGTGGTATAGACTTAGACGGATATTTTTATATATAATGTATGTGCATGCGTGTGCATGCACGTGTGTGTGTGTGTGTGTGTGTGTGTGTGAGAGAGAGAGAAAGAGCGAGAGAGAGAGAATAATGGTGATACTCTCACTTCTTAGGCCCTGTGAAATGTACAATGATCTAAAATTGTGGCATATTATTATAAGGCTGATGTAACACAGAAATTGTCAGGAAGGACTTATTGTCCTTAAAAACCTACTTGCAGAAATTTCTCAAATTAATCAGGGCTTATTGTTTTTATGTTGCTTCCCAAAAGTACTTTCTCTAATGTCATTACTATCGATTTTCTCCCCGTGGGTCCCTGATTTATCTGGCTTTTGTCCTGGAATGGTTTCATAGCTAAGGAAGAAATCATGGTCAATAGTTTTTTAAATTATTTTCAAAGATGTCACTGTCAACCTCAAAATCTAAACCTACAACCTAGATTTTTCTTTGGCACACTGCCAACAGAAGGCTACAAAAATATTTCAAGGAACAAACACAAATAGTCAAAAGGGACTTATTTTGTGTCATAAAAACATCTCTGTGTTGTTATATAAGAAAAAATATTTTAAGGTTTTGCAATAGTGATTTTATTATTTATCAGGGTAAACTGTGAAGGCAACATTTTATGATTATCAAATATGTAATTTAATGAATGGTATGAAGCTATGAAGCATATGAAAAAAATAATTTTTTAAATCATTACTCTTGTTATTTTAAAGATCAATGGTTATCCACAGGGAAGGACATTTTGCTGTTTCCTTTCCATGGGGTACCTGAGAAAGGGAGAATCCAAGAAAATAATTTTCTGTCTCTAACCTAGGTTTGTTAAGCACAAATTTTCATTGAATGAAGAAATAGAAATGCTTGTGGATAAAATATATTAAGAACCATTCTGAACACCTTAATACAGTGTTCATCCTGTTTTCATTTTATGGAATTAAAAAAAGGGATGAAACTTCCAATTTCTTTATCATATTTTGACCTGGGTGTGTTTTTATACATAGAAATCTTGCAAGGTATGTGAGACAAAAAACAATATTGATTGACTTTAATAGTGGCCTCAGTAACTACAAAAGCTTCCCTAAAACTGAACCTTTTTGAGCAGTGAAATAGCAAAGAGAGAGAGAAAAAAAGCTTTCCTTAATGAGCTAAATGATAATAGCTCTCAAGTACACATTCACACATTAAAAATGCTTTCATAGTGGTTTTCTGTTCAGCATGTAAGAAGCTGAGAAGTCACCACTCTGTCCTAACAAGTGAAAAACTCAACAACTAAAAATTCAACAGCTTCTCTGAACTAGAGAAGTGAAGTGGCAGGAAAAACAACTGCCTCAAAATTGAAGAGATGAGAAAATACAAAGATCCCACAGAATACACAAGAATTACAACATATTGGAGAAGAAATCCACCAACAGAAAACTTGTGAGAACCAGTGTGGGGGCAGAAAAACCTGAACTGGAACTGATACGTTGCTTTAGGTTCATTGTGGACAACTCTGAGAACCAAATATGCCCAGGCAACCGAATCAGAGGGCCCCCTACATTTGTGAGTTTTACCTCCAGAAGCTTCACCAGATTCTCACAGTAAATATTATGGAGAAATTTCCTTACATTTCCAGTAGAGAGTGGGGAAAAAGAATCATTTTGAAATATTGCAGAACATTCTATTCTTTTTAACGAGGCCTGTCTTCAAGAGGTTTTCTTTTAATAGAGTCTAAAACTATTAAAATTTTTGTTCCAGAGCCCAGTCAACCTGGGGGAAGAGAAATATCGTACTCCAAGCCACTCCAGCCAGTCTGCTCCAGCTAAAGTGGAATAGGAGGATTGGGTGACACTTGTAAAGTCCACAGCTCAGAGGTCAGATCCAATCATGGAACCATAGAAATGCTTTCCCTTTTCTTACCCTTTGCCACCACATTGCTAAAGCCTACTTAATACAAATTCTCTTACTCAGCGTATAATGTTCACCTATGAAGACAAAATTACAAGGCATAGACACAAAAATAGAAAACGGGCAGTAGTGGCAGCACGCACCTGTAATTCTAGCTACTTGGTAGGCTGAGGAAAGGTGTATCACTTGTACCCAGGAGTTCGAGGCTGCAGTGAACAATGATCATGCCACAGCACTCCAGCCTAGTTAACTGCAAGACCCTATCAAAAAAAAAAATTACAAGTCATGCTGAAAGGCAAATAAAACAAAACAAACCACACAGTATGGCTGGGCATGGTGGCTCACTTCATCCTAGCACTTTGGGAGGCCAAGGCGGGTAGATCACCTGAGGTCAAGCATTCAAGACCAGCCTGGCCCACCTGGTGAAACCCTGCCTCTACTAAAATACGAAATTAGCCAAGTATTGTGGTACATGCCTGAAATCTCAGCTAATCAGACACTGAGTCAGGATAATCACTTGAACCCGGGAGGTTGCAGTGAGCTGAGATCCTGCCATTGCACTCCAGTCTGGGCAAAAAAGAAATGAAACTCCATCTTATGAAACAAAACGAAACAAACAAACAGAAAAACACAATTTATAGAGGTGAAACAAGCACCAGAAGCAAACTCAGATCTGTCTGTGATGTTGAAATTATCAGACTATTAAAACAACTATTATTAATATGCTCAAATGCATAAAGTAGACAGCATGTAAGAACAAATGATCAGAGACATAGAAATTCTAAGAAGTATTTTTTTAAATGCTCAAGACCAAAGGCACTATAACAAAAGAGAGAACACATTTGATGAGCAAATCAGTAGACTGGATGCAGCTGAGAAAAAAAAAAAAAAAATCCGAGCTTAAGAATATCTCAATTAAAATTTCCAAATTAGAAAACCAAAGAGAGAAAAGCGTGAAAAAAAGCTCCCCACACAAGAACTGCAAGATAGTTACAAAATGTGTTATATACATATAATGGGGATAGCAAGAGAAAAAAATGGGGAAAGGAAGAAGTAATATTTGAATTAATAATGCCTGTGAATTTCTCCAAACTAATGTCAGATACCAAAACACAGATACAGAAAGTTGAGAGAACACAAAGCAGGATACATTTTAAAAAATCCCACACCTAGACATCTTCTGTAGTCAAACTGAGGAAAATAAAAAATAAATAAAAAGTCGAGAAAATTCAGGGGCATTGGAGGACTTAAAAGAGAACAGACAAGTATCACATCTTACTTCCTTCTAGAAACCATAAAAGAAAAAGAGAATGGGGTGAAATATTTAAAAAGTTGTCAAAGAGAAAATAAAAAGCCAAACAAAAAAATGCCATCAACCTGGAATGCTGTATCCTGCAAAATGACTCTTTAAAACTAAAAGAGAAATGAAGACTTTCTCATACAAACAAATGCTGATAATTTTTTATCAATAGACCTGCCTTGTAAGAAATTTTAAAATAAGTTCTTCAAAAAAAGAAAAATTATATAGGTGAAAAGCTACCTAAAGGAAAGAAGAATATTGGAAAATAAATAAGTGAAGGTAAAATAAAAACATTTATTTTCTTATTTTCAATTGATGTAACAGATAATTTGTTCACAATACTAATAGCAAAAATATATTCATACATATATATGTAAATGTGTATATATTATATATGCTTATGTATATCTATATATAGGTATAATGCATGAAATAGCATTGATAAAAGAAACATTCAGAGAGAGGAAAGAGAAATATTTTTTATTACATGGTAGTCACACTAGCCAGGATATGGTACAATGTTATTAGAAAGCAGAGCTGAACAGTACAATTGGATTAATTATAAATACATATTCCAACTAAAAGGCAACCATCTAAAAATGCAAAAGATAAATAAAACTAAAACTGATAAGCTAACAGGAAATAAAATAATATAAAATACTCAAAACCACAAAAGACAAAAATGTGGAAGATAAAATAGTACATATCAATCCAATTATGTAGATAGTCACTTTAAAACTCAATGGTCTAAATACATCAATTGAAAAAGAGATTGTCAGAGTTGGTCAAACACCAAGACCAAACTATATGCTGTCTGTAAGAAACCCACTTTAAATATACAGCACTTACATATTGTAGTGTATGGATAGAGAAAGACATAAAGATATACCATGTTAATACCAATCCAAAGGAAGCAGAACTAGCTATATCAATTTTGTGCAGAGCTGACATTGGAGTAAGGAAAATTCTCAGGAACAAAATGGGACATTACATAATGGTAAATGGGCCAATTCTCCATAAATTCATAACAATCTATAATGTATAAATGCCTGACAATAGAGCATCAATATGTCTGCTATCAGAACACAAAGGAATAAACCAAAATGCAATTAAAGAAAGACAACTGGAGATTAAACAACACATTCTAAATAACAGTGAACATTGAACAGCACACTCCTAAATAACACATAGCTCAAAGAAAAAAGTCTAGAGAAAATTTTGAAATATTTTGGTAATTGTTATATTTTAGTAAGTTTCAAAAAAATTCTATACAGCCATAGTAATCAAGACATCGTAGTACTAGCAATATAATAAACAAATTGATCAATGGAGGAAAGGAAAAGGGACTCAAGATATAGATCCACATAAATATAGTCAACTGATCCTTGACAAAAAAGCCAAAAGAAATGCAAATGAATGAAGAGTTTTTCAGAAATACTGTAACAACTGGGCGTTCACTTACAAAACAAATAAAACTAGAAATAGACTTTTTACCCTTCACCAAAATTAACTTAAAATCGAATCACAGACCTAAATGTAAAGTGCAAAATTATAAAACTCTTAGATGATAACATCAGAGAAAACCTTGATGATGTCAGTATGGTGATGACTTTTTAAATATAACACCAAATGCACAATCTATGAAAGAAAAAATGGATAATCTAAACTTCATTATCAACTTCTATTCCCTGAAAGATATTGTCCAGAAAATTAGAACACAAGCTACAGACTAAGAGAAAATATTTGTTAAATATGTAATTCATAAAAGATTATCCAGAATGTAAAAATTACTATTAGACTTTGACAACAAAAAAATGAAAAACCCAATTCAAAAATTTAGTGTAAGACCTCACTAAAGATACATAGATGGCAAATAAGCATATGAAAAGATATGCAACAACATGTCATTAGATAATTGCAAATCAAAACAGCAACGAGATACGATTACACACCTATTACAATGGCCAAAATCCAAAACAGTAACAACTTGACATGCTGGCTAGAATATACGGCAACAAGCTCTCTCATTCATTGCTGGTGGGAATGCAAATTGGTACAGCTACATTAGAAGACAGTTTGGTACTTTCTTACAAAACTAAACATACTCTTACCATATGACCAAGCAGTTATGCTCTTTAGTATTTACCCAAATGAGTTCAAATCTTATGCCTACACAAAATCCTGCAAACAGATGTTTGTAGCAGCTTTATTCATAATTGCCAAAACTTGGAAGCAACCCAGATGTCTTTTGCTAGGTGAGTGGCTAAATAAACTGTGGTACATCCAGACAATGAAATATTATTCAGAGCTAAAATAAATGAACTATGAAGTCATAAAAAGACATGGAGGAATACTAACTACATACTATTTAGTGAAAGAAGCCAATCTGAATGGCTATGTACTATCTGATTCCAACTATGTAAAATTCTGGAAAAAGCAAAAGTATGAAGACAGTATAAAGATCAGTGGTTTCAAGGGTTCAGTGGGAGGGAGGGATGAATAGGTAGGAAAAAGGATTTCTAGGGTAATGAGACTATTCTGTATGATATTATAGTGGTGGATAAATGTCATTGTACATTTAACAAATCCCTTAAAATGCACAATGAACAGTGAACTCTAATGTAATGTATGGGCTTCAGGTGATAATGGTGCATTAATGTAGGGTTGTCTATTATAACAAATGTACCACTCTGGTGAGGAATTTGGGTAGTGAAAAAAACTATGCATGCATAGGGAAAGAGAGAATAGGAGAAATATCTCTGTACCTTTCCCTCAATTTTTTAGAGTAGACCTAAAACTACTCTAGAAAATAAAGTCTGTCCAAAAATGCTCTCACGTAATTTTTCTGTTTTAATCTTCATAGGAATCATAGAAATTTAATAAGGTAGAAATTGTTCTATTTATTTAACAGAGGAAATTGAAACTTGTATTGGACTATGAAACTGGAAATTATAGTGACTAAACTATAAATGAATTTTCCAATTCGGGTTTAGTGCTCTCTTTATAGCATACTGCAGTTTCTAAAAACTGATGTGTCCACGTGTTTATTGAAATTTGACAAATTATTGAAACCAATTATAAAATTATACATATTATCTTAAGTGAATACATTAATTGATTTTAAAACACTTAAGGTATGTATACAGTTACATGTAAATGTGTGTGTATGTGTGTGTGTGTATATATATATGCATATACATACACTTTTTTTAAAACATAGAGACAACAAAATTGTGTGAATTTAAGTAGGTTGGTGCAAAAGTAATTGTGGTTTTTGCATTGTTGAAATTTGCCATTTGTTATTGGAATACATTGTTAAATAAATGTGATCATGTTATACATAATTTGAATGTGCATTTCTTGCTTTTCTTAGTAATTTAGTAATTTGCTGTTTATTGTATATTTATTTCAGACCATGGAAATAATGCTAGACAAAAAGCAAATTCCAGAGATTTTCTGATTCAAGTTCAAAATGGTTGGTAAAGCAGCAGAGACAACTTACAACATCAACAATCCATTTGGCCCAGGAACTGCCGACTAATGTATAGTGCAGTGGTGGCTCAGAAAGTTTTGCAAAGGAGACCAGAGCCTTGAAAATGAGGAACATAGTGGCTGGCCGTTGGAAGTTGACAAGGACCAATTGGGAGCAACCATCAAAGCCAATTCTCCTACAACCACATGAGAACTCAATGTCGACCATTCTATAGGTCATTCGGCATTTGAAGCAAATTGGAGGGGTGAGAAGCCTTGATAAGTGGGTGCCTCATGAGCTGAGCAAAAATTTTTTAAAAATGTCATTTTGAAGTGTCTTAGCTGGGTGTGGTGGTGTGCGCCTGTAGTCCCAGCTACTCGGGAGGCTGAGGCAGGAGAATTGCTTGAACCCAGGAGGCGGAGGTTGCAGTGAGCTGAGATCACACCACTGCGCTCCAGCCTGGCACCTGGCGATGGAGCGAGACTCCGTCTCTTTAAAAAAAAATCTTAAAAAAAGAAAAAAATTGCAGTGTTGTCTTCTCTTATTCTGTGCAATCACAATAGATCATTTCCAGATTTGATGGTGATGTGCGATGACAAGAGGATTTTATACGACAACTGATGATGATGATCTCAGTGGTTGGACCAAGAAGAAGCTGCAAACCAAAGCATTTCCCAAAGCCAAACTTGCACCAAAAAAAGGTCACAGTCACTGTTTGGTGTTCTGCTGCCTGTTTGATCTACTACAGCTTTCTGAATTCTAGTGAAACCATTACATCCGAGAAGAATGCTCAGCAATTCGATGAGATGCACCAAAAACTGCAATGCCTGAAACCTACATTGGCCAGGCCTTGTAGGCCAAAGAGGGCGCAATTGGCCAGACAGGGCACAATTCTCCATGACAACGCTTGACCACACATCGCACAACCAGTGCTTCAAAGGTTAAATGAATTGGGCTACGAAGTTTTACCTCATCTGCCATATTCACCTGCCATATTCACTCATCTACCGTATTCACCTGCCATATTCACTCATCTACCGTATTCACCTGCCATATCACTCATCTACCGTATTCACCTGCCATATTCACTCATCTACCATATTCACCTGCCATATTCACTCATCTATCGTATTCACCTGCCATATTCACTCATCTATCGTATTCACCTGCCATATTCACTCTTGCCAACTGACTACCACTTCTTCAAGGGTCTCAACAACTTTTTGCAGGGAAAACACTTCCACAACCAGCTGGATATAGAAAATGCTTTCCAAGAATTCATGGAATCCCAAAGTGTGAATTTTTATGCTACAGAAATAAACAAACATTTCTCATTGGCCAGAATATGTTGACTGTAATTGTTCCTGTTTTAGTTAATAAAGATGTGTTTGAACCTAGTTATAATGATTTAAGATTCATGGTCTGAAACCACAATTATTTTTGTACCAACCTAAGTTAAGTGTTATGATGCTTTTTGTTTGGAATACATACAGAAGTATGCATTTAATAGAATATAAAGAAGAATAACAGATTTACATGAAGTAAGACCACAAAACCGGCCTGCAAAGCCAACAACATACTTTATTTTAACTATTAACATAAATATTAGAATACAGCCAGGCTTGGTGGCTCATGCCTCTAATCCCAGCACTTTGGGAGGCCAAGGCAGGTAGATCACCTGAGGTCAGGAGTTCGAGACCACCCTGACCTACATGGTGAAACCCTGTCTCTACTAAAGTACAAAAATTAGCCGAGTGTGGTGGTGCACACCTGTAATCTCAGCTACTCAGGAGGCTGAGACAGGATAACCACTTGAACTCAGGAAGCGTTGATTGCAGTGAGCCAAGATTGCACCATTGCACTCCAGCCTGGGCAACAAGAGTGTGAGACTCCATCTCAAAAAAAAAAAAAAAAAATACAGCGAACAGCATCCAAACCTACTACTTTTTACAAGTTTTCAGATAGAAAGGGACACAGATTGAAATCGATGCAGTTGTATTAACCATCTCTCTCATACGTGCCCTTGTAGATAAACTTTCCCATGAAAATATTATTGTAAAAACCATGTAGTAGGCCGGGCGTGGTGGCTCAAGCTAGTAATGACAGCACTTTGGGAGGCCGAGGCGGGTGGATCACAAGGTCAAGAGATCGAGACCATCCTGGTCAACATGGTGAAACCCCATCTCTACTAAAAATACAAAACATTAGCTGGGCATGGTGGTTCGTGCCTGTAATCCCAGCTACTCAGGAGGCTGAGGCAGGAGAATTGCCTGAACCCAGGAGGCAGAGGTTGCGGTGAGCCGAGATCGCGCCATTGCACTCCAGTCTGGGTAACAAGAGTGAAACTTCGTCTCAGAAAAAAAAAAAAAAAAAAAAAAAAAGTGGTGAGGAGTAGCATTTTATTATATACTAAGCAATGCCAGACTTGCACCTCTAGGCCCAGCTCAGAGTAACAATAACACATAAAACGTATTTGTATGTAAAAGGATATAACAAAGTTCTGGTAAAAATAACCCACCTGGCTGAGGCTACCATTCTTTCTGAAAAATAACAGAACTTTGTTAATCTATGTATGTGCAGATATGCATCTGAAAACCCTATAGCTAAAGTTATTGAAATGTCTTATTGTAACTATTTTTGCTCGTTGTAACATTATGGATCTTATTGACACTAATGAAAGTGAGAATATCTAACACTGAACAATTTTTAACTCTGTTTTGTTTTTCTTAATCCAAGAAATGTAGTTTTAAGGATTATATTTCCTTGCTAGTTGGCATGGAACTGTGGGCACTTGTTGGGTGAATCTGCCCTTCTCTTTTACCCTCCAGTGCCCTGAAAGCCACAGCACTTCTCTTATTCAGCCTCATCCTCCATCAGGTCGGGATCATCTCCAAATCCATCCTAAGCCTAACTCCTTAAATAACCTTCTCCTTTCTCAGTCTTCTGTCTCTCCATCTATTTTACAACTTTCCCACTGTGCCACAAACTTCATTTTTCATAAACACAAAATTCAAAAGGGATGCCTGTCTGTGATTTTGCTCCTGTATCAACATTAGGCCCACACATTTTGAGTGTGGTGTAAAGAACTTGGAGTGAATCTATTTACCCCATTGTTCTTTCAAAATAAGTCTGTTGCTAACAGGTCTCTGGGTGTGCATATGAAATTCACACAGCTATAAAGGGAAAGAAACAAATGTCAGCTACACAGCACCAAGCTGAGAAACCAAATGGTAAGCAGAGCCAACGAAGGAGCTGAGCTTACATGTTAGCACTGAAACCCAGCCCTGACTGCTATTTGCAATAGCAAGCATCCTAATGAGTATGGAGTGTTATATGATTCTCAAATAATGAAGTTTGGCATCAGTGCCCTCATTGTGGCTACATATGGTCAATAATTTAAGGATGAGATGAAATAAGAAAAAAAGTGCAGTTTATAGTCTCCATCAAAGAAATAGAGTAGTAATATTTTTGCTCTCCCCCCACCCCATAAGCTTAATTAATAATGTATTAAAATTAAAATTTAAAATTGTGCAAAATAAAGTAATTGCTCAAGGTAGTTAAAAGAAAAGATGGTGTTCCTCTTAAAGGTGATCTAAGATTGCCAAAGAACCAAAACACGACTGGCATCTGGTCATCTGTGTTGAAAGGTAGATATTCTGTAAAAGATTTCAGAGAAGCACTTAGCCAGAATTAAAGAAATTGGTCATTTTGCTGTGAGAAAACCCTCAAGTGCCTGCGGATGTAGTGCCACCTGCTACATCTAAGGAAAGCTTGTGACTTAAGTGTGGAGCAGGGTGCTTCTGGCTTGGAAGCTGGAGGCCCAGTCGTGGGAAACATCACCTTCTGGGTCAGCCGTTGTGCACACATACTGCAAGATCCAGAGCAATGGATTATGTGCTGGTAATCTTTTCCAGTCACCAGATTAGAGCTCATGGAGAAAGATAACGAAAAATGTAAGAATCAGAATTCCTGCCTGTCCTCTGGTCTTCAAGCCTCTGCCTCAGATACTGTATTTTGTCCAAACTTTATCTGACATTTCTCCCTTGTTTACAATATGATCTCCCATCCCCATCCCTGTATCTCCAAAGATTTTAATAAGAATTGTAATTATTTTGGCAATTTGAAATCACTATTTTTGAAGTAGGTTCAAGTGCTTGTATAAGTCTCCCAGCAAGATTATTTGTAGTCAGACAGGAAAAATTTGTTTTTTATTTAAATATAAATGGATATTACGAAGCAGATACACTGTGCATCGGTTATCACCTTGTCTGAGTCTGATAATGTGTACGAGTATGTAGCTCATACTCATACAACACCATAAGCTACGTGGATTTATTTACAGATAAGCAATAAGGGACAAAAGAATCATCAAATTCACTGGGAGCCAGTTCCTCAAAGCTCTAGAAAGCTGCCCCAGGCAGACAGTGTCTACACATTCATGTGACTCAATTTGCACTACAACTGAGGGATCCCCACAGGCAGCCTGCCAGGGTTATACACATCAGGGACACTGGGACTCACTGGCAAAGCCTTAAAGGCTCTTCCTCTTGTGGAGGAGAGGGGATCAAAGCCCAAGCTGCCACAGCCAGTTGCTCCCTAATTCAAGATGTTACCTTTTCTAAGAGCAATAGGAACAACGTCCGGACTGTTGGAGGCAGCTCCTCCCTATCTGAGGTATTGCATTCTGAGCATATCCTAGTCATTCTTGAGAACTACAGGCAAGAAAGTGGGGAGAGCTGGGTCAGTCCAAGGCTGCCTGGAGAACTGCCCTGCATGTATTTAGCAACTACAGGGCTTGGCTGATAATATGTCTTTAAGTACTGCTGATGATCAGAAAAGAGCTCTTTGAATTATTGCTGTATTATTTCATTATTGTTTATCTGCTTTTCATTCCACATAATTCTAAATAAAAATCTCTGAAAAATTAAGGGTAAGAAAATTCTTGGCTAATTTTCATGTAGCTTACAATTATGAAATATGTCAAATAAATTCACCATAGATAAATCAACACACATCAACAAAACATCCCAAACTCTGTTGTATTAATTTTCCTAAGATAAAATTGTTTATGAAGAGCTGAGCCTTTGCTACCTTTTTAAGCTCCAAATCCTGTGGCTGAGCCAAAAAGTCACTTCCACAAACATTTATGAAGAACTTAACTCGGCCGGGTGCAGTGGCTCAAGCCTGTAATCCCAGCACTTTGGGAGGCCGAGGCGGGTGGATCACGAGGTCAAGAGATCGAGACCATCCTGGTCAACACGGTGAAACCCCGTCTCTACTAAAAATACAAAACATTAGCTGGGCATGGTGGCACGTGCCTGTAATCCCAGCTACTCAGGAGGCTGAGGCAGGAGAATTGCTTGAACCCAGGAGGCAGAGGTTGCGGTGAGCCGAGATCACGCCATTGCACTCCAGCCTGGGTAACAAGAGCGAAACTCCGTCTCTAAAAAAAAAAAAAAAAAAAAAAAAAAAGCTTACTAAAATTAAGTCGATTGTAACTATGAGATTAAAAAATGAAAAGTGAGGTATACCTTCAAGAAATATGCAATATTCAGTGAAACATAGTGCAGAATAAGCTAGTGCAGGTAAAACATGAGCAAAATGCCTCAGGAAGGCTAGAGTGAGGACTGAAAAGGAGAAGGAAGAGCTTGATGAAATAAATGTCAGATAATGTGATTTTGAATAACGAATTAAATGTAGGTAGGCAAAGAAGAGAGAAATTTACTAGAGACACATGTTTAGATGGAGATTAAAAAAAAAAAAAGTAGTCCCTACACGCAAAACCAAGATTAAAACTAGCAATATGGTGAACAGGATTTTGCTTTCCAGTGTTGAGTCTAACAAGGATTAGACGTTCCCATCTCTTTTCTCAGCTTTGTTTTTCTCCATAACACATTTTACACTCTAATATATTGGATAGCTTAATACATTCATATTTATAGCCTGACTCTCAGTGACAGAACGCTTGGTGTGCACACACACATTTTCTATTCTTGCTTGATTTATAGCTAAATATATTTTCCATTCTCCGTTGTAATTAGGTGTATCCTTGTGAATGGGGTTTAGCCATAGTCACCCTTGGAGTGCGTGGGGATCCCAGAAAATACATTTTAGAGGTCCTTCATCTATTTAAAAAATTGGTCAACAATGTATGCACTCATGTGAGACATAGTGAAATTTAGAATTATCAGTGACAATTTATAATAATGAATTGAGAACACATACTTACGTATTGATTTATTATCCAGTACGTGAAAAGGTTCTCTATAGTATCCATTAACTATGTCTTTCTATTCAGGTCAAGGAACTTCTCTGTGTTTCTTATTATCAAACATACCATTTCTGGCTAATTTGTTATTTCCCATTGTGAGAAAAAGACAGCAATGTGAATAATAACAATTAGTCACAATGCCATGAATTTTTGGAACTTCTTCGTATTTAAACTATATATATCCTCTTGCCTCTGTAGGTCCCTAATAACATTTATTTACTGCTGGTTGCATCATTGCTCAAGACACGCATCATCCATCACGCTGCCCAAGACTACCAGCTTTCAAAGACTTTCTCAGAGATTCTTACCTTGCTTTACTGATCATGACCACAAACGCAAGAATTATCCAGAGTGCAGAATAGTGTGAAAGATGATTCATTTTCTGATCATTTAAAAGTTACTATTTGGAAAGCATAATAGCATCTCTTTCAATCATATCTCATCTGGAAATCTTTAGGCAAAAAAAAAATCACTGTATTGCTAGAACGTGGTATCTTTCAATGTTGATTGCATAGCTGCCTTCTGTACATTGCCACTATAGGAAAAGATAGAGATGGGCCCTTTGGATGGACCAAAAGAGACAGTTATAGTCATACAAGAAATGACCGTCTGTCCTCTGACTTGGGTGAGCACAACACCACTGCACCTATTGGAGATGAAACGATATTATTCAGAGGTCCCTGTGGCACTGTGAAGCAATAATCTAAAAGTCCTTTGGAAGACATAGGTGTAGCCACAAACAGAGGATGGCCTGATGCGTGGTTTTCTAAGAGTCTTTGGCTGGAGGGCACAAACACAACATTCACGATGTAGATATTTTACTCATATAGAGAATACGCACATTTTTAATATTGATTCAATAAGTCTTGGCTATTTGAGGGGTTTTTAAAGTTTCATTTAGAGTCACTTCAATTTTTACATCTGTCTCAAAGACGGTGAAACACATGAACAAAGATGTCTGTTGTTGAATCTAACTCTCTAAGCTCACAGCAGGTTTTTGTGTACGTTTTGCATGTAATGTTACTGTTATTCATTACGTTTCTGTTATAAATAAGAGAGGTTATTCATTCTTTGACTTGGGAGGGCTGGTTTCTACTGAGGTATCTGTTCCCCTTTTGTTTCTTCAGATTTATGAGCCTGGCAAGCTTTTCTGTCTGCTGCTGAAAAGACTATTGTGCCCATGTACACACAGTCCCAGCAAATAATTTATTTCAGACCTCGGAGAACATTCTTTTTCTCAGTCTCACAACAAGGATTTTTCATTTCAGTCATTGGTCCCAATCTTAGTAGTGATTCCACAAAGTCAGTATGCATTTTCAATTAAAAAAAAAAGAAAAAGAAAAAGAAAGTTATAGCTGAGGATGTTTCGACATAGAAGAACGGAGCAATGATGAGAATGGTCCTGGATTTTATGCTACCATCACAAAAATTTTGGTCCGGCCTAAAGTCTTAAATTTTAAATACGTTATTTTCCTCCTTTGTTTTCTGGTTCTTTCATCCTTACCTCAAAAGTAGGAAAAACAAATCTATTTCAGTTTGGAAACAAAGCATGTGATTGGGAGGTAATGATTCAATTAATTCAAAGAAGAGATTTTATTTTAGTTACAAGGATTATTCTTTCTCTTGACTTGTTTGGCTGATTATCTGATTATTTTTTCCACAGGCATAACTTTATTGATAGAATTATATTATTATTTCTCCATTTGCTTTCATAATTTTTATAATTATGTCTGATATTTTATAATATTTATAAGATCCTATTATCTATTAATTTTATTCATTACAAAATTTTTGATCCATGTAATTATATAAACTGTTATGTCACTATGTTATAAAGCTATGTGAGACTTTGGGAATTTGTGTAGCCTGTTTTCTTTGGTATACAATAAATGTGGCTACAATTGTCCCTAAAAAGAGTCTTTTCTTAAAATTCCCTAAAGAGGAAGATAATTTTTCAACCTCTCATTCTGAAAAGAAACCTGACTTTTAAAGAAATGGCCAAAGAAATCTTGACCATAATCTGAAGCAACTTGACACAAGGTATACATTTCTCATTCGCTTTTGAAACTCTCATGCTAAACCTTGTGATACGTATCATAGAGTCAGTGGATATTATATTTTCTTTCCCCTCTCCTCATCAACATTTTGTCTACTTTGACGTAAACTATACTGGGATTAAGTGCCTAGATTGTTAAACAGGGAAAGATGAACCTCGTTTTAGCTGTTGGCAGCAGAACTATTTCTAAACCATTCCTTTTTCAACCTTTATGAAAGCCAGCTGCAGGACTTATATATGGGCAAAAATTAGCATGGATTCAGCAGGATTTGTATTCCCATTTTCATCAGCTAAGAAATAACATTTGACTACAATATATAATCAAAACTGTTTAGAAACAGTTTTGCCAACATTTATAAAAATGATACATTACTCATCAAGTATTCTTTATTGGTGATATTGGGAAAATTACTCAGTCTCTCTCTTGCTTGTATTTTTTTTTCCCTATCTTGAAGTTGATAATATTTACTTCTTTTAATAAAACTTACATAAAACATGTGTTGACATTGAGCTAAACACTCCATTCTGTAAAATTTTAAGAAATAATTCAACGTTTTGGAAAAAAAGAAAAATGAAAAAAAAAAAACAAAAAAAAACTGTCAGCATGCGGTGAACCAGGGAGTAACTTCTATAACATTTTCAAAAAGCCAAAGTAGTACTTTTCACACACAGTACAGAAAGTAAAATACACTGCATCACTAGTGTTGATACATTGAAATATATTTTCTTTTTCTTTTTTTTGAGGCAGAGTCTTATTCTGTCACCCAGGCTGCAGGCTGGAGTGCAGTGGTGTGACCTCAGCTCACTGCGACCTCCGCCTTCCAGGTTCAAGTGATTTTCTTGCGTCAGCCTTCAAGTAGCTGAGATAACAGGCGTGTGCCACCACACCCATCTAATTTTTGGTGTTTTTAATAGAGATGGGGTTTCACCATATTGATCAGGCTGTTCTCAAACTCCCAACCTCATGAGTCATCCACCTCAGCTTCTCAAAGTGCTGGAATTACAGGTGTGAGCCACCGCGTCCTGTCTGAAATATATTTTCAGAGTCCCATTTATTATTAGGAAGCCACCTTTTTTCTTATTCCTTGGTTTCCTATATTAATAGATATCATTTTGTTTTGGCATTAGATAACAGAACTTCACATACACTTTTTATGAAGACAAATATTCTTTATCTTGAAACTTTGTCTTATGTGCATATGGAGACTTGGTAGGAATGTGTCTACATGTGGTGACCAAAATTTACACTTCATGCTGAGATATGGGGTCTGAATAATAGAAAGGCATAATTAGAAATTTCAAAATAAGGTTAATCCTGAACCAAGGTTTACGGTTGCATTAAATTAAAAGGGGTAAGCATCATCCAGATAAGTTATGCACTTATGTAAATACATGACACATGTTGCATTATCAGTGTGCTCATATTTGAGCATAACTAATTAAAAATTAATTTTAAAAATCACCTCTAATACTTATTTTTTTTTTTTTTTTTTTTTTTTTTTTTTTCCGAGACGGAGTTTCGCCCTTGTTACCCAGGCTGGAGTGCAATGGCGCGATCTCGGCTCACCGCAACCTCCGCCTCCTGGGTTCAGGCAATTCTCCTGCCTCAGCCTCCTGAGTAGCTGGGATTACAGGCACGCGCCACCATGCCCAGCTAATTTTTTGCACTTTTAGTAGAGACGGGGTTTCACCATGTTGACCAGGATGGTCTCGATCTCTCGACCTCGTGATCCACCCGCCTCGGCCTCCCAAAGTGCTGGGATTACAGGCTTGAGCCACCGCGCCCGGCTTCTAATACTTATTTAAGTCAGCTATGGACCTTCAGAATTAGAAGAAATATTACAGATTACTTGTTGATCCTTTTGTTTCATAGAGGACAACATTAAGACTCAGAAAGACAATGAAGGACTAGGACTGTAATGTTTTTTTGATTCTTTGCCTGTTCTTTCCAACAGTGGGTTCCTTTTCTTTATTTCCTCTCAACTTGAACAACATCCTTTGCATTCTTTGTTTCAAGCGGATGATTTATACCAACTATGTGTCTCTATTGTATTTACTTATTTTTCTAACTCAAATAGCTATCAGGAACTGGCAAATCCAAGGGAATTGCTTCATCAGAAGCATCCCCACTCCCTCCAATGCCCCCCGCCACTTCCAAAGTTCAAGCAAAGAGGCACAAATAGTTTCTTACTTTTCCACGTAATACTGATACTCTCAGACTTTCAACATCCACTTGGTTATGTATTTTTCATACCTACGTGATTGGAATCTGTAGCTTCTCTCCATGCAGAAATAATCCCAGCAAAAAGACTGGCCAAAACTCCAAAAGGAGTTATTAGGGCTGGGTGTTGCTCCTCACACTTGTAATCCCAGACTTTTGGGAGGCTGAGGTGGGAGGATCACATGAGCCCAGGAGTTCAAGACCAGCATTGGTGACAGAGTAAGACTCCAACTCTGTATTAAAAAGAAATAAAAACAAAGGAAGTTACCCATAATAATATCCATATTATGGATATCCAAGGTACCCATAATAATATACATAATATAATCCAAAAAACTATAACAATATCCATAGTAAAATTTATTTTACATTCTTGTTTCATAAATTAAGTAATATTCTAGTTGTTCTCATCAAGCTAATCTTGCATTTTCTCTTATTCTATGTTTTATAAATAAGAGAATAGTGAAGGTGTTTGCAGCTGAAGGTGATTTATCTCTAGGCATTAACTTAAGTCCAAGGGAGGACTTCTTGGCTTATAGATGGCTGCCCAGTCAATGGAAACTCACATGGCAGACAGCGAAGAGCTCTCTGGGATCTATTTTGTAAGAGCACCTAATCTCATTTGTGAGGGCTCCATTTCCATAATATAATTGCCTCCGAAATCTTCATCTCCTAATACCATCACATAAGGGGCTTAGGATTTCAAGATTTTGGGAGAACACACACATTCAGCCTATATAACAGATGACTTGGTTTTTTAGCAATAGAACGTCAGAATTTGATTTGATTCAAAAACTAAGAGAAAGCTAAAATAAGGGGTTATTGACATGAGGACAAGGTAGAGGATACATGCTAGGTGGATGGGGAGGTAATTAATGGCACCATTCATAAACAGAAACATATCTTGCTGCTTTACGCTAAGGGTAAATCATAGTGCTTGTTGCTTTTAAACACCGTGCAAATTTCTCTATGGCCAACCTAACCTGGAATAACACAGGGTAAGGGATTTTGAAAAATGTTATTTCTGCTTGATCAAACTGATTTAAAATCACCACACTCTATTTGACATGAAAAATACAGCCACATCTGTAATTAAAGTGTATTATAATCAATTCAAAACTGTATTGAAGTCCTGGTTTCTGATCTGCTTGTTTTCACTCTCCCTCCACTATAGGCTGTATCTAGAACAACTAGCGTCAACTCCCAAAATAACTGGATAAATTATGAGAGTTCTTGTAAATAAAAGTTTTTTGATTCCTGCATTGAATATTCCATGGATATTAAAATCCACGGTCATCATCGTTATGTGAGTATATTTACAGTCTGGCTCTACACACCTTGTAGACTATTATAGTGTCCCAAGTTTCCTATACTTCTTGGAAATTTGTGTTCCTAGTGTTTTTTAAACAAACTGTGCACTTTCATGATTTTACATTTATCTCTCATGCAACTCCCTGCCTAATTTTTAAAACCAGACACAGACAACACCTTTGGTGTTTCTAACCAATTCTATGGACCTTTTAAAGTACTGGTCCCGGCTTCAATTATGGTAGTTACATTTGCTATATACTTTTTAAAAAGCCTGTTGTGGTACCCAGAACTGTTTGAAAACTTGGACGTCTTTAAACTCAGGACTTTGCCTTATATTCACTTAAGTGTCCTCAGGATTTACAAAAGGACTGATAGTTAACAAGAGCTAAATAAGCACTTGTTTAAAAAAATAAAAAATTGCCTTAGTGAAAATATAGTTAAAGAAACTTTAATTTTCTTCGAATTACTATGTCTTCTGTTGAAATACCCGTTCAAAGTTTCACCAACCTGGAGGTGTGAATTATCTAGACGACATTGCCTTAGGAGTACAGAAAATGCACATTAATATGGCAAATGTAGTCTCTGACCTATGGAAATGTAAGAACCTCTGTAGTAGGCCGGGCGCGGTGGCTCAAGCCTGTAATCCCAGCACTTTGGGAGGCTGAGGCGGGTGGATCACAAGGTCAAGAGATCGAGACCATCCTGGTCAACATGGTGAAACCCCGTCTCTCCTAAAAATACAAAAATTAGTTGGGCGTGGTGGTGCGTGCCTGTAATCCCAGCTACTCAGGAGGCTGAGGCAGGAGAATTGCCTGAACCCAGGAGGCGGAGGTTAGGGGTGAGCCGAGATCGCGCCATTGCACTCCAGCCTGGGTAACAAGAGCGAAACTCCGTCTCAAAAAAAAAAAAAAAAAAAAAAAAAAAAAAAAAAAAAAAAAAGAACCTCTGTAGTAAACATAATGCCACGCATTTCAGTTTTCACGATATTATTTTGCTTTGTTTATTTAGGTTTTGTTATTGGCTTTGTTTTCATTTTTACAAACTAGGTTGTCACCTCAACTGCAAAAAAATAATTATTTACTTTTAATATTCTTGAGAATTGTCTCTTAAAGACTTATCCACATTTTTCAACTATTATATTACTAGTTACATTTTAGAATCCTCAGCAACTGTAGCACTTACTACTTTTATTTCTAAAAGCTTTGCAGCAAAAATTTTCTATAACGATTTGAAGAGCGTATCTTACATCTTCTTTTGCTACATGTGAACTCTGCCTATCAAGGAATGTTAGCATGCAGCAACGTACAACTTCATTTTAGTTTTTAGTCCCTTCTGACTGTATGAAAATGTAAATGTTCTACCTGTAATATCTAAGCTAAGTAATAGGCTCAAATTTATTAGTTGACTCTAATGATTTGTATGTGTCTGGGTTTTAAGACACTATATCTAGAGGAAAAAGTATCTATTTTGCTTAGCATTTGTACGGTCTAGATCGAAATCAAGTAGACTCACATTTATGGTTTCAGTCATTAATTCAATACAGTTAACAATTTTGCAGCAACTATGTAAATGTTTGTCTTACAGTTCCTTAACTATTCTTTTGAATTATTATATAAATAAATAAATGACTTCTACTACTATATTGAACTTTTTCTACTTTATTTGTTTGTTACTGAGTAATGTTGCTATAATAATTTTTCATGAGTAATGTAATAGTTATAAATGAAAGTAATTCTAACATAAGTTCAAAATATAATCAAATTATTCCTACTAAATATGATAATCTTTTAGACATTTTCTTTCAATCTTCATTTCTGGAATGAAAACTAGAAATGGGGGATTTCAGTCTATGCAATTTCAATGCCTAGGACATCTATCACCATTTAGAGAGTAAATCTGTGAAAACTTAGCATGAAAAAGAAAGACTTTTTCACTACCCTTGAAACTTTATATCCAGATTATTCTGGTATATCAAATGACACCGAAATAATGGCTCATCACTTCACCTACTCTATTTATAGCAGCAATAACTATTATAATCTTTTTTCTTTAAACTGTATTAAAAGTCTGTTTTGTTCCAACCACTGAGATACAAAATAAACCTAATATTTTTCCACAGAACAGCTCTGAAATTCTTTTAAGACAGCTACTGCATCCCAAAGTATTGTCTATGCAAGGAAATCTTATTTCGTTAGTTCTGTCGGAAAATATGCTGAGTACCTACTTTATGTCAGATATTATGCTAGGCGTTTAAGATACAGTCTCAAACTGGACAGATCTTGGTCCGTGCTCATGAATTCACAAACTAGTGGAGGTGGCTGATCATACACAAATAAACAAGTAATATAAGCCTCCCCATCACGCCAAGTTTTCACTATCCTCATACCAGTTCTCTATATTTAGCTTTTACTATATTTCTTTTTCATTTTTTTTTAATTTTTGTTCTCAGACTGTATGCAATATTTGGGTTAGTAATGACTTTAGGCAATTTATTCAACCACTCATCACCTCAGTTTCCTTATGATAAAAGGAGCTATTGGAGTAGCTACATCCTTAACGGTGAGTTTTAAATAAAATATCACATGTAAATAATTTAACATAGTGCTTGCGACTTGGAGAGTACCACATAAATGCTAGCGATTATCACTGCATGCAGGAAAATCATAATTATTCTCAATTTTTCTAAATGCAGTCTAAATCACATTAGTTTTTGATGAACATATTGTACTACTATTGAGAATTTGCCATTCACTCTAATTCTTAGTTATGATTGAAATGTAATGCAATTTAAGTTTTATTTTTCAAATATACTTTTCATTTATTTTAAGGTTTATCTTCATAGAAAGACTCACTATTTCAAACAGTCTATATGTTAAATTGCACAGTATATTTCCTACTCACCAATTTTGTGCAATGTGCATTTAATTGACATGTCTGCTATTTTGAACACCGGAGAGTACAATACCAAAGCCAAAATCCTGTGGCAAGTCATTGACTCATTTGGAAGACAGATAGTGTGCAAAGAATTACTTTTTTAAATATTTAAACACAGACATTATATATAATAATAAGGGGATAAAACTCCAAAATTTTTTTGTAAGATTAAGCACATCGTAAGTTCTTCATAAGTCTTTCGCTGATTAATTAAAGATGCTGCTTGGGTTATACTAAACTTTGTTTGGCTCTGTGACTGACGACTGATATTTACTATACAAATACAAATTCAAATAAATAACGTCACCAATGTACAGACCAGCGGGACAATTTTCAGGTACTCATAATAGTAATCATATCCACGATAATAATAATATTTATGTAATTGGTTAATTGAGACTTCCCTTGGTGAACACACACACACACACACACACACACACACACACACACAGCAAGGAAAAGCAAATGCAGACTTAAACAAAGCAGCAGATGCCTGTATCACAGCTGCCAAAAGGCACAACTCGTTTCCATGCAGACTATCTGAAATTGATTGTAAAACTTTTTGTCGGCTGAAAGCTATCCATACCTACCAGACGTGCCGTTAAGGGAGAAATGCCATCTCTTTTACATAAATGATACAATGCCCAGAACAAGTCATCTGTGGATAATGGCATCACTCTTGATATCACTGAAAATGGTATCAAATAAGTGGTAGACAGATTTATTTTACATGTAAATTCGTGCCTGTCTCGCACCCACTCACACACTGATATTTGTTTAAAGAGTTATATCTTGTTATGCTTTCCTGAAGTACTGCATAGGCATTGCCTACCATCTGCAGGGAGCAGACAGGACTGGAATCACCACTAATTCACATATTTTTGAATAGCTGTCCATTGAGATCCTCGGGACACTGTCTTCTTTGTATTACATTGTAAGCACTTGATTATGCCACAAGCCATTTATAATTACAACATCAAAATCCACTCCAATCCCAACCTCCTTTATTATGTGAATTTATTATTCATTTCAAAATATATTTAATGCAGATTTTCTGAGTAGCGTCCCGTCAATTGCAACAGAACAAGGAAAAAAAATAATGTCATCTGGAGATTTTCAGCTATTATTAAAGGACTTATTCACTTGGTTTTAGGGCAGAACCCTGACTAAAATTTTTATTACCAATAGTAGCGACTACAGATGACTGACACCAAAGGATATCACTTTACTGAGCAGTCAGTCAGTGAGCCAGCACACTGATGGCATGTTTCTTCAATTCGTGGCCTGTGGAGCTCAGCTGGTATAACTAAATCCCCTAACAACTCATAGTGTCTTGGGTATGTTTATGTGTGTGGATGGAAGAGGAGTGTTGGCCAAGGATTATACATATTTTCTCCTAATGTTTCCAGAATTTGACACCTCTTCTTTGACCCTTATCACTGTCTTAATTCAACTCTCCATACTTTATCACCTTGATTACTGCCGCAGCCTTCCAGCTAGTCTCCTTGCCTGGAGGCTCTTCTAATTCGCTCTGAAGAAAACCAAGGAGATTCTGGAAGGAATACCGCCTTTGTGGCAAGGAGAACTGATATCTGAGCAAGACATCCAGAGTCAGAGAATATTGGATCTGCAGGGCAAAGAGACCAAAGAATGAAGTCCAATGACAACACTAGAAAAAAGGACTTTGCAATTAGATCTAAACAGAAGTACAGTATAGCTTATGGTTACAGCAGCTTTTTTTTTTTTTTTTAATGCACAGAGTCTGAGCATTTCAATTTTTTTTTTAAATCAGAAGCAAGTCATGACAGCCTTCTGCTAAATTAGTCTAATTGCTTTCTCACATTTCTAGCAAATGACTGATGACATATATTTGTATTGAGCTCCTAGTACAGTGTCCTGCATGTAATGTACATTGAAACAATGATTTTTAAATGGCATCTGTGAGAAAATAAACAAATAAAAGACATCCTCAGGATCTTCACTTACAAAAATGAAAAGGTCAAAGTAAAAAATTTTGGAACCCCTTTCATTGTAGCTGTTTAAGTCTTTGTAATTCCAAAGGTAGAATAGCAAATACCAATGTAATAATTGGTTCTTGAATCAAAATTAGTCATTGTTTCTCTAGATGGTGCTGTTTCTCATTTTGGCTAGCAATATTTTTATTTTTATTAAACAAAAATCCAGCCAGGCACGGTGGCTCAAGCCTGTAATCCCAGCACTTTGGGAGGCCAAGGTGGGTGGATCACGAGGTCAAGAGATCGAGACCATCCTGGTCAACATGGTGAAACCCCGTCTCTCCTAAAAATACAAAAAATTAGCTGGGCATGGCGGTGCGTGTCTGTAATCCCAGCCTCAGGAGGCTGAGGCAGGAGAATTGCCTGAACCCAGGAGGCGGAGGTTAGGGGTGAGCCGAGATCGCGCCATTGCACTCCAGCCTGGGTAACAAGAGAGAAACTCCATCTCAAAAAAAAAAAAAAAAAAATCCAGTTTTCCATGGCTTTTTATCATGTACTAAAGGCTTAGATTAGAAAAAAAATTCAAGGTTTAAGAAAATGACAACTGGAAGCTGTTTTCTTCCTTAATGGTGTTGAATATTCCAGAAAAACAAACAAAGGAGCAGGAAAAAAGTATTTTTTGGACATTAAGTTTGAGACATTTTTCAGCTGGAGTTCAAGATTTTATTGGTAACTAATAGACAGAGGTGGAATTCCATCCATCTATTCCAGATAAAAGAACTGGTAGTAGCTTAACAACTTAAAAGGTAAAGAAAAACCAAGTAGGGAATTTGTACAGTGGAATCTCTACTTAATTTTTCTTTTCCCAATACTATGCATACCAAGTTTATAGGGTTACAAGGAAGGAAAGCCATACATATGAGTGGAAATAATAATTTAGCGTTCACAAGACTGTGACTTACAGTTTCCAAGACTCTTGCTTCAAGACTCTGAAACATTCTAATTATATCTGAATTATATTTCACTGAAAGATCCTATTTTTAATCTCCTTATAATTTATGATAAATATCAATGTGAATTGAGTACAGATGCATTACAGTAGTTGATTAAACAGCGATACAATAAAGTTAGTGGGAAATACAAAATATGCTCCTGCAACAGGAAAAAAATAAAGCATAGTGCTGCATGAATTCAGACTGTCTAATGTACATTTTCCCCAACTACATACAGCAGAATTTTCAGTGCAATGTTCAACCATAACAAGAAGCAGACAAAGTGAAAATTTATTTTGTAAATTAACTGAACTGAAAAGCATATGTAAGCCTAAAATATTAATTACTACCTCCAATACTATTTCTGACAATTTCAATAGGAGAATAAAAATGCATACAATATAATTAATATTAGCATATTAATATTTGCTTTGAATTAGACCTTTCTCTGTGGTGAGTGGAGGTAAACTTTTTCATGTAAAATATTACCTGAAGTTGGAGTCCACTAGCTACCTGTCAAATGCATTTTCTTGTTTGAGGCATGATTATGTTTGAAAGCTATTTAGACAATACAGACTTTTAAGAAAGTAATAAGGAAGAGTCTGAAGCCAATTCAACTACTTATGAAAAGTGCTTTCTTATGAAGGTGATGGCCTGTGCTAATGTTCTCCCAGAAACTTTTTAGAATATATTACTTTAGATCTTGAAACTAGAAACATATGAGGAAAGAATTTACTTTATCTTCTAGCCTCTGCTGTAAAACAGACTTTAAAATGTAAATTTATGTTTTCAGTTACAGTGGAATACCCACTCAAATCATGAATAAGTATTTTATCTATTTTTGCATCTCTTTATTACTAAACATAGGTGAAAAATTCTAATTTCAGTTGTTCTGATTCATTAACACTTAGCCATTAAGTTTTTACATTTGCTAAATGTTTTTAATGCACAAAAGCTATAGTGACATTTTAAATAATATTTTTGTCTCTATATCATAGAGATATTTTCTTGATATCTTATGAGTCTTATTTATTAAGAAAACAAAAGAAAAATGGAAATAAAGAAATGTTTTTACTTGATTTTGGCTATTTCTATGTAATGTTATTAAAATCACTTTAAAATGAAAAAGTCTATGTAAAATAGAACTAGATTTTGCATCTATATAATGGCAAATAGATAATCAACATTATTGAAGGCTCTGTTTATATAATATAAAATGCATGTAAGAGTTGGATTATGATAATTTTTTTATTTTATTGCATTTTAGGTTTTGGGGTACATGTGAAGAACATGCAAGATTGTTGCATAGGTACACACGTGGCAGTGTGATTTGCTGCCTTCCTCCCATCACCTAGTCAGCCTCCTAAATAAATCATTTTGATTTGACCACTCACAACTGTACTATTTTCTCCAATTTTCTGAAGCCATGCTAAGATAGCAAAACAAATTCAATTATGTTCTTGCTGAAAGTTATATTGATAATACTAAACTGGCTTCTATGAAAGATGCAAGTGAATTGCAGTCAGTATCAGGATCCAGTGGCTTCTTGAAAGAGATTTAGTTTAAGTTACTCTGAAAAATAAACTGCATATTGCCATCCTGAGCTGGCCCAGGAAATAATCAGCCACGAAAATGAGACAGATATAGAAATCTGCTGAAGAATCACAAGTCACATGTCACGTTTTGCATCATAGTGTCATAGCTATTTGCGTTGACAACATACAAATAATAATGATAAAATAATTAAAAGCAATAAAACACGTTTTTTATTTTTGCTAGACTACAAATCCTATATTATTTTGTCTATCACCAGTTAAAATTGTTTAACTTAGAAACTTCATTTATTTAGAATAGCTTAATAAAAACTTAGAAGCATTCAATTTATTTATTCACTTGTTTATTCATTTTTCTTTCACTCATTCATGTAACAAATGTTCAGTGAGTGCCTACTGCGGCATGCTGGTCGCTGTTCCGCGTACTGAAGATAGAACAAGAACCAAACAGAAATGGTTCTTGCCTTCTTAGAGCTTTTATTTTGATTGGGAGAAGCACAGAGAATACAGATAATAAGCATACCATGTGCTACTTGGTAAAAACTGTTATGAATAAAAACAAGGTAAGATAAATACTGAGCAATTTAAGGAGAGTCATTGGGAAGGCCACTCTGTTAATGTGTTTCAGTAGCTCCTACAAACCTACCTGGAGGAGAAGATCGTGCCAGGCAGAGGGAAGAGTAAGGGCAGTGGCTTTGCAAAAGGACCATGCTTTTCATAAGTAAGGGTTAGTGGAAAGGTCAGTGTGCCTGGAGCAGAGAGAAGAAAGGTCATAAGATGTGACACCTGAGATGCATTGTTCAGAGACTTGTATACACTCAACCTGTGTCTACCCTGCAGGGAATGTAGAAATACAAGCTGTAGTTTCTATTCTTACAGAGCTTTTATTCTGAAGAGGCCATAAGACTAATTTACATAAGGAACAACATAATGCTTAACATACTTAAATTAATTGTGTAGTGCGGATTTTATAACAACTAATTGTTCTAAAATATCCTGACCTTGCAGGAACTGTGTTAACTTATAATTACGTTCAAACTGCTTTTTGTTATACTTGAAACATATTACAAAATGATTGGAAATGCACAGCTACAGTTTTCAAAAATAGACTTAATTATATTCTGTAAAATGAAGAATGGCAAATGTAACATAGGTGAGACACGCATTTTATCAAACTATTTATTTTGTTCTTGTTTAGAAGCATTTGAAATAAAAACAATGCTCACCAGGAGTCAATATTGGTTCACTTAAAACAATGTTTAGCCTTTTCTTTTTTTTTTTTTTTTTGGTTACTTTTATTTATTCATTTAGGATTGTTATTCTAGCAGACTAGAGAAATGTGTTAGACATTGACCTTCATTAGTGTTATTTGAATGACAAATAATGTATTGAACACAAGTGAAAAACATGAATGTGAGTATTGTGAAGCCATCCCCACAAGACTGACAAGAATTGTATGCTGAGTTGTGGACAGAAATACAGTTATTATATTATTAAACATTTATCAGGCTGCACTTCCTTGTTGCTAAAACTCACAGAGCACGTGATACCCACCATTTGCATCATTCTTTTTCCTGTAGGTAGTAGTTCTGACATTAGGGTCATAGGACCATTTACAAATTGGATTGCATACCTATTTTTCTACAGACAAAATCTCTAACATTAGGATCACAAAGCTTATGTTTAAGAATCACTTAAGATGTTTCTCAGACCATGAATTTTAGCAATTTTTGTTGAAGACTCATTTACAATTGGATTGCATACCTATTTTTCTACAGACAAAATCTCTAACATTAGGATCACAAAGCTTATGTTTAAGAATCACTTAAGATGTTTCTCAGACCATGAATTTTAGCAATTTTTGTTGAAGACTCCTATTGGGGACTGGGATCAGCATGAGAATACACCTTCTCCCTGTTCCATGACGTCATCTGCACTCTTCAACCCATCAACAATCTACATACTTTGATCTACTTCAAAAACCCTGGGCCGAAACTCCTCAGAGAGGTGGATTTGAAGTTCCCTCTCATCTCCACATTCAGTGGTCCTATGATTAAACCTCTTGTTCCTCTGCAATCCAAAGTCCTGGTATATTGAGTTGTCGTGTGCATCAGGCAACAGACCTTTTATGGTTATAACAATTATATAATCGTGTTGATTATCAACCGGTTGACTAATTTTCTTGTATAACATCTATTAGCTTATATAACTCTCGTTAGGATCATGCAATAAATTTTGGAGCAAAATGTCAAGTGAAGTACTACCATACATTGAAAATATGCTGATACGAGATCGCGCCACTGCACTCCAGTCTGGTGACAGAGCAAGACTCTGTCTGAAAAAAAAGAAAAGAAAAGAAAATATGCTGATAAACAAGCAAACATACTTTCTTTTTTCATAAACTTACAACCTTATAGAAGACAGAAAATAACAATTTCAATTATGTTATAATATGTACAGAAGTATCTACAGGACCATTCAAGTGAAAGTGTGAAAGTGCCAACTGAACTTGGAGTTGAGGCACAGAAAACACCTGCCTGAGGTTGTGATTTAAACTGTATCCAGAGGATAAGTCGTTTTGGCTAAGTGATTCAGAAGATGATTGACGTGGAAAGTGCTTTAGGAAGAGGAAACAATGCGTATGAGGCAAAACTAAGAATTTCTGCAAATTTCTTTTCAAAAACAGCCACTCTCTGTCCTTTACCTTTTTTTTTTTTTTTTCTCATTTCTCGACATGGAAGCATAAATAATTTACTGGATAATTTTCTTCTCTAATGAAAGGATTTGATGATACCTATTTTCTTGTAAGCATCACTTTCTTTGCTTTCCGAACAGTTTCATGTGTAGGGTTCTTACTTTTATTCCATTCAAACTGCTTTCTGATTTTGCTTCCGATGTCTTCTTTGTAACTTGGCTTACTTAGAAGGGCCTTGTCTAGTCTCCAAGCATTTGGAGAATTTTCCAGCTATTTTCTGTTATTATTTTCAGATTGTGATCAGATAATACTTTGCATGATACTAATCCCTTTAAATTTTATTGCAATATTTTTATGGCCCAGTTATTTTAACTCAGTTGATGTTTTATGTGCACCCAAAAGAAATGTGTGTTTCACTCTGGCATAGACATTTAGGTGAAGTGTAAATTAAGTCACGTTGTTCGGTAGCATTGTTTGAGCATCTTATATGCTTTCGGATTTCATCTCTACATATTCAATATTGAGAGTAGAATGATTAGGCAGGCTCAGTGGCTCACGCCTGTAATCCTAACACTTTGGGAGGCCGATTGGGGGAGTATCTAAGGTCAGGGGTTCGAGACCAGCCTGGCCAACATGGCAATACTCCATCTCTACTAAAAATACAAAATTTAGCCAGGCATGGTGGCACATGCCTATAATCCCAGCTATTTGGGAGGCTGAAGCAGGACAATTGCTTGAACTTGGAAGGCAAAAGTTGCAGTGAGCTGAGATTTCACCACTGCACTTCAGCCTGGGTGACAGAGTAAGACTGTCTCAAAAAAAAAAAAAAAAGTATAATGGTAGTCTTCTATTTTATTAAATACTGTCTATTCATTCAATTATATCAATTATTGCTACAAGTATTTTGGAGTTCTGTTAATAGTGCATACACATTTAGAATTGTTATGTTTTCTTCATGAATTGCCACCAGTATCATTGCAGTGTCCCTCTTTATTTATGGCAGCATACATTTTTCCGAAGCCTACTTTATCTGATATTAATTTAGAATCTACAGTTTTGCTACTTGTGGCAAATCCGTGCAGGTCTGTAGCAACCTAAATTCTTGCCCCTTCGGAAGAGAGAGTTCAACCAAGGGGCATAAGGCAATGTGAGAGACTGAGGCAAGTTCAAAAGCTGGAGTGAAAGTTTATTAAAAGGCGTTAGACAGGAACTAAAGAAAGGAAAGTACACTTAGAAGGTCAAGTTGGCGACTTGAAAGACAAGTGCCTGGTCTGACATATTGACGTGGGGTTTTATACACAGGTGTTCTTTCACGGTCTTATATCCCTTTTCCCCGACTTTTTCTGTGAGGTGGGCTGTCCACATGCACAGTGGCTAACAGCAGGGAGGGAAGCATGCGCAATGTAATTACTGGAGTTTACACACTCACTTGGGGCATGCTTCCCTTACCAGGAAGAATGTCCCTGGAAACTTACATGCCAGTTAAACTTACATGCCTGGAAACTTACATGCCACTATTTTGTCTCTTAATGCACATGCATGAGCCCTTTTGCCCAACTCCTGAGATATTATTGAGAAGATGATCTCAATTTGAGGTTTTTTTTCTTTCTATTGGGAGACTGTGTTTCCCCGGCACCAGCTGCAGCCAATTATTTTTTAGAGAAGGAACTTAGCAACTGCCTGACCATCTCCAAGTGGTTGCTCACATTCCTGATATGGGGAGGCCCCTCCTGCCCTGTTAATGTCTGACTATCTGCCACTCTAACAGCTTTCTTTTGAACGTTTCGGGTTAGATCTCTTTCTTCATCCCTTATTTCTTTTAACTCCTGTAAATTTATTTACATTTTATATTTGTTTACATTATGTATAATATTTGTAAGAAATTTTTATACATGCTATATTTCTCTTCAGAATAGTTTTCTTTCGTAAAGCATTTAATTGAGTTTTGTTGTTTTATCTGGTTTTAAAACTCTATCTTCTCATTGGAGTGTTTCGTTAACTCAATTTGCATTGAGTTAACTATTGATATGGTCGTATTTAAATCTCACTTGATTATCTCTTTGGTATTTGTGCCATCTGTTCCTATTCCTTGTTACCTGTTCCTGTTCCTTTTCAAAAACTTTTCCTGCCTTCTTTTAGATGAATTGATTATTTTTGTGATTCTATTTTTATATTCAGTCATCACTAGTTAGATAGCACAGTCCACTTTTTAGGAGTTGCACTAGCTGATGATTTTAAATTTTAGCATGTATCACCTGGAGAGCTTATAAAAACAGAAATTGTGGAGCATCACATCCGAGTTTTTGGGCCAGATACAGTGGTTCATGCCTCTAATCTCAGAACTTGGGAGGCCTAGGCAGGCTGATCACTGAGCCTAGGAGTTCCAGACCAGCCTGGGCAACAAGGAGAAACCGTGTCTCTACAAAAAATATTGAAAAATTAGCCAGGCATGGTGAAGCACACCTGAAGTGTCAGCTACTCAGGAGGGTGAGGTGGGGGATTCCTCAGCCTGGGACTTTGAGGCTGCAATGAACTGTGGTCCCACCATTGCACTCCAGCCTGGGCAACAGAGTAAGACCCTGTCACACCCAAAAATTAAAAAATAAATAAACAGAGTTTCTGAACACTGAATCTGCCGGTACACATATATGTTAATGTTCCTGAAATACTATTCTGTTATAATAGTTTTACTTATAAGGCAAAGGGATAATAGAACGCTTTATAATCCTTTGGGTATATACCCTGTAATGAGAGACTTAACCTGCTTCTTTAAAGCTTTGAAACCAGGCATTGCCTCCTCCTCTCAGGCTATGAAAGTCCTTGATGGCATCTTTTTCCAATAGAAGGTTATTTTACGTACACTGACAATCCATTATTTAGTGTAGTCACCATCATAAATTTCTTAGCTATATCTTCTGGACAACTTGCTGCAGCTTCTACACTGGAACTTGCTGCTTCATCTTGTACTTTTATGTTATAGATATGGCTTCTTTCCTTAAACTTCATCAACGAACCTCTACCGGATTCCAACTTTTTTTTTTTTTTCTGAAGCTTCCTCACCTCTCAGCTTTCGTAGAACATGAAGAGAGTTTGGGCTTTGCTCTGGATTAAGCTTTGGCTTAAGGAAATATTGTGGCTGGTTGACTCTTCTATTGAAACCACTCAAACTTCTCCACATCGTCAGTAAGACTGTTTCACCTTCTTTTTATTTATGTTTTCACAGGAATAGCACTTTCAATTTCCTCAAGAACTTTTTCATTGCATTCACAACTTGACTATTTGGTGCAAAAAGCCTAGCTTTTGGCTCATCTCATCTTTCAACATGCCTTCCTCACTGAGCTTAATCATTTCTAGCTTTTTACTTCAGATGAGAGATATGTGATTCTTTCTTATACTGAAACATATAGAGGTTATTGTAGAGTTATTAACTGGCCTAATTTCAAAATTTGAGGGGATAGTGAGGGTTGAGGAAAGAGAGAAAGAGAGAGAGAGAGAGAGAGAGAGAGATTGTGAAACAGTCCGTTTGTGGAGCAGTCAGAACACACACATTTATCAATTAAGTTTATCATTGTATATGAGTTGGGTTCATGATGCACCACCAGAATTACTATTGTAACAACAAAGATCACTGATTGCAGATCACCATAACAAATATAATAATAATGAACAAATTTTGAATGTTGCAAGAGTTACTAAAATGTGACCCAGGGACAAGAAGTGGGCTCATGCCACCAGAAAAATGGCACCAAGAGACTTGCTCAATGCAAGGCTGCCACAAACTTTCAATCTGTAAAAAGTACAGCATCCATGAAACACAACAAGGGAAGCACAATAAAAAGAGTTATGTCTCTATATTCTCAATTGAGTTAACAGCTTTAATAATTTCATTGACAGACTTATTCTTCAGTCTTTGGAAAAGACAATCAGGAAACCGGATAAAAATAATATCTGAATATTTTTAAACCACTGTCTGACATTGTCCTCTTTTATTTAACTCTAGTCAAAGGCATGTATTTTTGGTATAATTTTATTGAGGATCTGTCCCATGAGAACATCAAAGAAGGTTAAAATATCCTGTACTAAATCCTAATTTAGCTATGCAGGAACATCTATTTGGAATATATTACTGCAAAAATGAGACAGAAATCAGATAAGAGATAATTAAACAAAAATCACTGTGATAATTTCTTTACTTTTATCACCAGACTAATAATAGCTTCATATTACTGTAGGTGTTTTAAGTCAGAGTTCTCAAGAGAAACAGAACAAACAGAATGCATATTTGTGCTTGTGTGTGTATGTGTGTGTTTGTATATATATATATATATATATATATACAAACACACATATACAGAGAGAGAGAGAGAGAGAGAGAGAGAGAGAGAAATAGGTAAATGAAGATTTATAAGTAATTGGTTCACATGATTATGAAGGCTGTCAATTCCAAATCTTCAGTGTGGGCCATGAGGCTGGGGACCCAGAGAATCAGTAGCACAGTTCCAGTCTGAAGGCTGGCAGGTGGAGACCCAGGAGATTCAATAGTGTCAATGAAGTCCAAAGGCAGTCTTCTGGAGAATTTCCTGTTATGTGTGAAGGTAGTATTTTTTGTTCTATTAAGTTATTTGAGCTGTTGGGTAAGGCCTATCCACATTATGAAGGACAACCTACTTTACCCAGAGTTTACTGATTTAAATGTTTATCTCATTTTAAAAACATCCTCTGGGTTGTCATGCAAAATTAGCTATCACACAAAGTATGTATTCTTTTTCCTTGAGTCTTAAATTGGAACCAAAATTCAACATTAAAATACAATAATAAGGAAACACATTTTTAAATACTCTAAAAATCTCCATTATATGATTGAAGTATACAAGTTTCCCTGTAAAGTGTCTATATAAATAGCTGTTGTGAAATAGAATGCATGATTATAAATAACTGGTGTTTTCTGAAGGACTTTTGTTTGTTTTATTTATTTACATAGAGATGCAGTTTGATGTTTCCTGCACCTCCTCTTTGCTACTTCAGTACCAAGGCATTAGCTGATCCAGCTGATAATAGCTGTCTCTCAACAGAAGTTGCCTGTGACTTAAGGGAGCTGTTTTACCCAAGGTTATGCCTTCTCCTCAGGGTAATTTTATCCAAAAGCTGATCCAAATGGTGGTACCAAAATAAAAATAGTATTATCTTTGCCTCAACAGGTGGAGGATATTATCCAGCCGAACTTCCCCAACCTAGCAAGCCAAGCCACCATTCAAGTCCAGGAAACACAGAGAACCCAACAAAGATATTCCGCAAGAAGAGCAACCCCAAGGCACAATATTGTCAGATTCACCAGGGTTGAAGTGAAGAAAAAAAATGCTAAGGGCAGCCAGAGGGAAAGGTCGGGTTACCCACAAAGGGAAGTCCATCAGATTCACAATGGATCTCTCAGCAGAAACCCTATAAGCCAGAAGAGAGTGGGGGCCAATATTCAACATCCTTAAAGAAAAGAACTTTCAACCTAGAATTTCATATCCAGCCAAACTCAGCTTCATAAGCAAAGGAGAAAGAAAATCCTTTATGGACAAGCAATTGCTGAGAGATTTCATCACCACCAGGCCTGCGTTACAAGAGCTTCTGAAAGAAGCACTAAACAAGGAAAGGGACAACCAGTATGAGCCACTCCAAAAATGTACCAAATGGTAAAGGCCATTGACACAATGAAAAAAATGCATCAACGAATGGGCAAAACAACCAGCTAGCAACAAAATGGCAGGATCAAATTCACACATAACAATATTAAGCTTAAATGTAAATGGGCTAAATGCCTCAATCAAAAGACACAGACTGGCAAATTGGATAAAAAGTAAAGACCTATCAGTATTGAGGAAACCCATCTCACATGCAATGACACACATATGCTCAAAATCAAGGAATGGAAGAAGATTTATCAAGCAAATGGAGAGCAAAAAAAAAAAAAAGCAGGAGTTGCAATCCTCCTCTCTGATAAATTGGACTTTAAATCAACAAAGATCAAAAGAGACAAAGAAGGGCATTACATAATGGTAAAAGGATCAATGCATCAAGAAGAGCTAATGATCCTAAATATATATGCACCCTATACAGGAGCATCCAGGTACATAAAACAGAGACTTAGACTCCCACACAATAATATTGGGAGACTTTAACACTCCACTGTCAATATTAGACAGATCAACAAGACAGAAAATTAACAAGGATATTCAGGACTTGAACTCAGATCTGGACAAAGAAAACCTAATAGATATCTACAGAACTCTTCACCCCAAATCCACAGAATATACATTCTTCTCAGCACTGCATTGCACTTACTCTAAAATTGACCACATAATTGGAAGTAAATCACTCCTCATCAAATGCAAAAGAACAGAAATCCTAACAGTCTCTCAGACCACAGGGCAATCAAACTAGAACTCAGAATTCAGAAACTAACTCAGAAATGCACTGAACAACTGGCTCCTGAATGTCGACTGGATAAACAATGAAATGAAGGAATAAATAAAGACATTTTTGAAACTAATGAGAATGAAGACACAATGTACCAGAATCTCTGGCACCATTTAAAGCAGTGTCTAGAGAGAAATATATAGCAATAAATGCCCATCAGAGAAGCGAAGAAAGATCTAAAATCAGCACCCTATTGTCTAAATGGAAAGAGCTAGAAGAGAAAGATTTAAAAAAACTCAAAAGCTAGCAGAAGACAAGAAATTACTAAGATCAGAGCAGAACTGAAGGAGATAAAGACAAAAAAATCCTTCAAAAAATCAATAAATCCAGGAGTTGTTTTTTTTGAAAAGATCAACAAAATAGACAGACTATTAGCTAGATTAATAAAAAAGAAAAGGCAGAAGAATCAAATAGATGCCATAAGAAATGGTAAAAGGGATATCGCCACTGATTCCACAGAAATACAAACTACCATCAGAGATTACTACAAACAACTCTATATACATAAACCAGGAAACTTGGAAGAAATGAATAAATTCCTGGACACTGGCACCCTCCCAAGCCTAAACCAGGAAGAAGTTGAAACCTTGAATAGACCAATAACAAGGTCTGAAGTTGAGGCAGTAATTAATAGCCTACCAACCAAAAAAAGTCGTGGTCCAGACTGGTTCACAGCTAAATTCTACTAGATGTACAAAGAGGAGTTGGCACCAGTCTTTCTGAAACTATTTGAAACAATACAAAAAGAGGGAATCCTCCCTAACTCATTTTACGAGACCAACATCATCCTGATATCACAACCAGGCAGAGACTCAACAAAAAAAGAAAACTTATGGCCAATATTCACTATAAATATAGATGCAAAAATCATCAGTAAAATACTGGCAAACAGATTTCAACAGCACATCGAAAAGCTTATCCATCATGATCAAGTAGGCTTCATTCCAGGGATGCAAGGCTGGTTCAACATTTGCAAATCTATAAAGATAATTCACCACATAAACAAAAGCAAAGACAAAAAAACCACATGATTATCTCAATAGATGCAGAGAACACCTTTGACAAAATTCAATAGCTTTTTATACTAAAAACTCTCAATAAACTAGGTATCAAAGGAAAATGTTTCAAAACAATAATAGCTATTTATGACAAACCTATAGCCAATATCATACTGAATGGGCAAAACCTGGAAGCATTCCCTTTGAAATCCAGCACTAGACAAGGATGCCCTCTCTCACCACTCCTATTCAATATAGTATGGGAAGTTCTAGCCAGAACGATTAGGCAAGAAAAAAAAGGGGGGGTATTCACTTAGGAAAAGATGAAGTAGTCAAATTGTCTCTATTTGCAGATGACATGATTGTATATTGGAAGACCCTATCATCTCAGCCCAAACTCTCCTTAAACTGATAAGGAACTTCAGCAAAATCTCAGGATACAAAATCAATGTGCAAAAGTCACAAGAATTTCTATACACCAATAACACACTACCAGAGAGCCAAATCACGAGCAAACTCCCATTCACAATTGCTACAAAGAGAATAAAATACCTAGGAATACAATTAAAGAAGGATGTAAGGGATCTCTTCAAGGAGAACTACAAACCACTGCTCGAGAAAATAAGAGAGGACACAAACGATGGAGAAACATTCCATGCTTATGATTAGGATGAATCTATATCCTGAAGATGGCCATATTGCCAAAAGTAATTTATAGATTCAACGCTATCCCCATCAAACTACCAATTATCTTCTTCACAGAACTGGGAAAAAACCACCTTAAACTTCATTTGCAACCAAAAGAGAGCCTGCCTAGCCAAGACAATCCTAAGCAAAAAGAACAAAGCTAGAAGCATCACCCTACCTAATTTCAAACTATACAACAAGGCTGCAGTAATCAAAGCAGCAAGGTACTGGTACCAAAACAGTGATATAGACCAATGGAACAGAACAGAGGCCTCAGAGGCAATGCCACACATCTACAACCACCTGATCTTTGAAAAACCTGACAAAAACAAGCAATGGGGAAAGGATTCCCTGTTTAATAAATGGTATTGGAAAAACTGGCTAGCAGTGTGCAGAAAGCAGAAACTGGACCCCTTCCTAACACCTTCCACTAAAATTAACTCCAGATGGATTAAAGACCTAAACATAAGGTCTAACACCATAAAAACCCTAGAAGAAAACCTAGGCAAAACCATTCAGGATATACTTGTAGGCAAGGACTTCATAACTAAAACACCAAAAGCATTAGCAACAAAAGCCAAAAGAGACAAATGGGACCTAATTAAACTCCAGAGCTTTTTTACAGCAAAACAAACAATCATTAGAGTGAACCAGTAACCAAGAATGGGGAAACAAATTTTGCAATCTACCCATCTGACGAAGGGCTAATACCCAGAATCTACAAAGACCTGAAACAGATTAAAAAAAAAAAATTCAAAAGTGGACAAAGGGTATGAACTGACACTTTACAAAAGAAGACATATATGAGGCCAAGAAACACATGAAAAAATGCTCATCATCACTGATTATTAGAGAAATACAAATCAAAACCACATTGAGAAACCACCTCATGCCAGTTAGAATGGCAATCATTAAAAAAATCTAGAGACAACAGATGCTGGATAGAATAGGGAGAAATAAGAACACTTTTACATTGTTGGTGGGAGTGTAAATTAGTTCAACCATTGTGGAAGAGAGTGTGGTGATTCCTGAAGGACCTAGAAATAGAAATTCTGTTTGACTCAGCAATCCCATTCCTGGGTATATACCCAAAGGGTTATAAATCATTCTATTATAAAGACGCCTGCACATATATGTTCATTTTGGCACTGTTTACAATAGCAAAGACCTGGAACCAACCCAAATGTCCATCAAAAAGAGACTGGACAAGGAAAAGGTGGCACATATACACCATGGAATGCTATGCAGCCAGAAAAAACAATGAGTTCATGTCCTTTGTAGGGACATGGATGAACCTGGAAACCATCATTCTCAGCAAACTGACATAAGACCAGAAAATCAAACACTGCATGTTCTTACTCATAGGTAGGTGTTGAACAATAAGAACACATGGACACAGGGAGGGGAGCATCACACACTGGGGTATGTTGAAGGGGGCCAAGGGAGGGACAGTGTGGAGGGGTGGGGGGGTCGGGAGGGATAAAACAGGGAGAAATGCCAGATGCAGGTGATAGGGGGATGGAGGCAGCACAGCACACTGCCATATGTGTCCCTATGCAACAAATCCTGCATGATCGGCACATGAACCGCAGAACCTAAAGTACAATTAAAAAAAAAAAAAGAAAGAAAGATTCCAGACTTCTCCCTGCCTTATCTAGAACCTATGATCAATGTGTATCATGGAAGTATTAGTAGTAATGTTTAATGCCCTGTAAGATCTCTGATTATTGTAAGTCTGACTTGCCAAGGATCATTGCATCACATCACCATTCTAAATGAAGCTCCTTTCCAGGAGTCATGTTCAGTTATCTTGAGAACTGCCATCTAAGAGTTACATAATTATATAAATTGATCACATGGTAACATGAAATATAAAATAATTATTAATGGATTAGTCAAATAAAAGAACTATAGTTTAAACATTCGACCCCAATAAAGGAAACATTAAGGACTCTTGGACAACCCAAACACATTAACCAGAAAACAAGTCTGTGGCTACTTTTCTAATTACATTTATTGGAATAATCTCTGTATATTTGTTGTAAGAAAATTGAACTATAATTCAAAGAAACATATTTTAATAGTTTTCTTCCTTGTTAAAAAAAACAATCATCAATAGGATACAAAAACAGCGGAAGGAAAGGTGCTTGGAAAAATCTGTACTAAACCTAGTAAAATTTGCCTTCACTCCTAAGTAAACTATTGGATGTAAATTGTCAGGAAGAGTTTAATAGGAATTTCCTGAAAGCACACATAAATAGGAGTCTTGCCTACTTGTTAGTGTAGGTTTGAACAAATTTAAGGAAAGATGTAAACATTTCCTATTATACAAATTAGAAGAATTTTTTTTGTGGTTCACATGGAAGTAGAAATGTTTAATTGACAAAGTGAAAGCAGATGTATGCGTAATTATGAAGAGGGTTTTTTTCCAGTTCAAATTCAATGTAAGAATGAAAGTCTATGAAATAAAATGTTTCATTGAGGCATTTCTTCATGAATTATATTATTTTAGACAAAATCCCGCAGGGGTAAATATATTTTCATATTTCTCAGGTGTAAAACAAGTTTCCAAAAAGCACTATTTGTACTGTATATACATGATAAATATATGTACACATATATTAATATGTGTATCTATCACAAATGCTTTCATTCTATGTTGTCTATTCACACTGTTAATGGTACTTTTAGCAATCAAAATATCTTATCCTTAAAGTCCAACTTGAAAAATTTTCTTTTATGGGTTTTTATCTCTCTTTCTTGTTTATAAAACATTTTTCTCTTTTAAAGTCATATTTTTTTTGCTTTCTATAGAATGTAAACATATGATCTACCAATCTCATTAATATATGTATATTTAAAGGATATGAAATCATATGTTGATGATATCTGCACACTCATGTTTATTGTAACACTATTCAAGATATATAGTATCAACCTAAAGGCCCATCTGTATAAATCGCTGAAAAATCTGATGTGTGTATATATATACACAATTGTATATCCTAAAACAGAATAAAATTCTGTTATTTGCAGCAACACGGATAGACCTGGAAGATACTATAAAGAGCATAGTATTAAGTGAAATAAGCCAGGCATAGAACAACAAATATGTGTTACCACATGTGGAATCTAAAAAGTTAATTTCCCAGAAGAAGAGGGTGAAATAATGGTAACCAGAGGCTGAGGAACAGAGGGATGAGAGGGACTGGGAGAGCTTGCTCAATAAATACCAAGCTATGGTTACACAACACGGCAGGGTGCCTATAGCAAATAACATATAATGTATATTCCAAGACAGCTGGAAGAGAAGAGTTTGAGTGTTGTAACCACAAAGAAATGATAAATGTTTAAGGTGATGGATATGGTTATTACTACGATTTGATCATTATATCTTGTATACATGCATTGAAACATCATATTGTACTCCATAAAAAATGTCCAATGATTATATCAATTAAAGCCAAAGTTTATTTTACAAAGCTAAGAAATATTACCTTTTACTTTAGACCAATACCTGTCATTGTATATAGTGTAGAGTAGGAGGTAAACTTTTTCTCATATCAATATCCATCTGACCTGGCAGTATTTTTTGAAAAGATCTATCATTCAGCTACTGCACAATACTATTTTCCGTTTTGAATGGTGAGTTATAAGTGTTAATTACATTGTTGAAAATAATGGAATTTAAAAATTAAATAGACCGTGAATGAATTAATAGGAAAAAAGTATATATAGAATTATGTTTAATCAAATTCTGATTATCTTATGTATAATAAATACAGAAAATTAAAACTAGAGAACATGTGAGTCAGAATTACAAAACATGATTCTTATGTGGGACAGTATCTAGTCAGCAAAACAGAATTGATATGTGTAATTCTTTTGAATCAAGGGAGTTTAATGCAGGGAATTCTTTCGATAAATGATGGAGAAGTGAATTGGCCAGTAGATTCTCAACTTTCTTGCATGCAGAATTTTTAACTACAGAAAGCAGCTTCCACCTACAGGGCTGGGGAGCAAAGAAGTTAGAATTCAAACTGATTCGTGGGGCTATGAATGGCATCTTAGAAGCACAACAAACCTGGTTGTATGTTTGTCAATAGAACCTGGAAGCTGCAGGAACTGCTCAAATTCTGGTGAAATTAGAATTGCAGTCAGCAAACAGAAATACAGCAGTTTCTTCTTTTCTTCCCCTGCTTTCCAATCTGCCTTTGGTGTCCCTTATTGGCAGAAAAATAACAGAAAGGTAACTGGCAAAGAACGGATGTTGGTATAGCTCTCAACCTTAGCACAAGAAAGCAAAGCACAGCAGAGCAGACATGGAGCTGAGAAACTACAGATTTAATAATGACACAATCAAAAAACAAATGTGAATCGTAAATAATTTTATTCACATTTAGAATTAAATTTAATTAAATACAATGTCTATTAAGGCTTAAGTCAAAATAGTAAGTTATTGTATTCAGATTGTATTTATATTTGTTTACATGACATGGAATTTTGCATATTTCAAGGGTTATATTAATAAGTGAGATATTTAAAATTTTTTAAAATTTTGTGGATTCCTGTAACACATGCTTAATGTTTAAGTCTGATGAACTGTTTTAGTTAATGTTCATAATTTAAAAGTCATTCCAGTTTGTAGGTGCATTTTTTTTTTTATTATTTAAATATCATTCTGTCTCCATCTTCTTCTTTGTAACTACTAGAATTCTGACTTCAGAAAATGGTCACAAATGCTCTTCCAATCTGTTAAAATAATTTCAGCCTTTTCCTTTAAGGCTTACTTACTTCCTTTTTTTTTTTTTTTTTTTTTTTTTTTTTTTTTTTTTTTTTTGAGACGGAGTTTCGCTCTTGTTACCCAGGCTGGAGTGCAATGGCGCGATCTCGGCTCACAGCAACCTCCGCCTCCTGGGTTCAGGCAATTCTCCTGCCTCAGCCTCCTGAGTAGCTGGGATTACAGGCACACGCCACCACGCCCAGCTAATTTTTTGTATTTTTAGTAGAGACGGGGTTTCACCATGTTGACCAGGATGGTCTCGATCTCTTGACCTCGTGATCCACCCGCCTCGGCCTCCGAAAGTGCTGGGATTACAGGCGTGAGCCACCGCGCCCGGCCACTTACTTCCTTAAAGTCACATTCCCATGTATATTTCTCATTAGAGATAAAATACAAAACTTTGTGATAATTTGCAATTTAAAAAATATACACCTCATCACTTTCAGAGAACAATATAGGAAAAAATGAAATTCCTCATGTGAATTTGTATGTGTTTGGCCCCCAAAATTGATTGTTTATTCTAAAAAGTATTTCAAGTTCATGGACTCTACACATAGGCAAACGGAAGAAATATAGAAGCATGATTCCTGCTATTTATTCATTATTTTAATTTCACTGGTTAACTCATGAGTTAATTCTCATGGTGGACCTCACTGTTCCAACATAAGAATGAGTTAATACATTTTTTAAAAAAAAAATCCATAAAAGTCAGTGCTTGACATCATGTAGGCTAAGAAAATATGATCAGTTAATCATATCTTCTTCATTTGCTGATTATGTTACTGTGTCATAAAATGTATAGGCACCAATTAAGCTTTAAAAATCAAGAAATAAATAAAAAGAAGAGAGAACGTAACTTATAGGAAAAAAAGCTCATTTTTTAGCTCTTCTCCCCTAAATCTGTCTCAAAAAGTAGCAGCTCTCAAAATATTATGGAATGAATTAAGCTCTCATTGGAATTTCTTAAAGATTTCAGATCTCATTAACATAAGTAATATAATGAGAACTAATCTAAACCACAGTAAAAAATATAAAAACTCAACATTGTTAGAAAATATTAGTTTTTCTTTCTCTTTGTCTTTATAAAGATTGTGTACATACTTTTTCTTTAAAAAATTCATTTAGAAGTAAATATATTAAACTAGCTGATGTTTTCTGATGTATATAAAACAGAAAATAAGATTTATCCAAAGTATTTTAACATTTAAATTGTTGAATTTGTGTTGGAGCATCAGATAATGTTGATAATCAAAGTGCTGCTTAAGATTATAAATTAGGATTAATTATAAATTCTAGTGATTTTACCAAAAAAGCACTTATCTATAAGACTAATAAGCTGATAAGTAACATTTCCTTTTCATTTTTTTCCCGCTTCCTTTCCTTCACTACTGAATTGACTGTTAACAATCAAAGGTTGACAAAGCAGGAAGAAGCAAGATGAAATTACTGTGAAGTTACATTGCACCTGCCACGCAGGTTCCCATGGTAGCTGGCTACCAGGGAGAGTTCTCAGGCACAGAACACCACAAAGCTGCTGCCTTGACATCCTTTCCAATTTGGAAAAGAATAAAAACACAGGTGACACAATATAATTTCCAGAAATAGATAGATCAATTCCTGGGACAAGTCTAAATTTGAGAAAGAGGAAGTGGACTGTATTTTTTTGTAAAAGTTTCTAGTGGAAACTGTTAAACATGGTATTAGGTAGTAAAAACAGAGCCGTAATAAACCCATGATACATAAATACACATATATACACATTTACATATATGGCTGTGTGTATATATAATATATAATATGTGTAAATAATAAATACATTCAAGGCAACATAGATTGGAAAAGGGAAAGGATAAGGAAAAATAACTAATGGGTACTGGGCTTAATACCTGGATGATGAAATAATCTGCGTAACAAACCCCCCATGACAAAAGTTTGCCTATGTAACAAACCTACACTTGTGCTTCTGAACTTTGCTTGAAGTAGGTCGTGTGACGTGGAGAACAGCAAGAAATAGAGTTCAGATGTAACAAGAGTCCTTGAAAATCATGTGAAATTGTTTGCTGTTCATCCTGTAGATGAGAAGGAATCTTTGGAGAGATTAGACACAGGAATGATAACCGGCTGATTTGAAACGAAAAAGATTCACTTTGAAAGCTAGATGGAGAATGAATTTGAGGAAGACAAACTGGGAAGCAGAGATGAAGAGGTTTTTGCAGATGTCCTGGAAAAACCCATGGGGAAATAAATAGTTATGGTGGTAGTAGGAATAAAAAAGCTAATAAATTAAAATAATTTAGAAGATAGGTAGACGTTTAAGATTAATTGAGTATGTAAGAGGGAAGAAAGCTGAAGTCAAGATTAAGTTTCAGGCACAGAGCTTCAGTGCCAGGGTGGAAGATGGTATCAAGGAGTTACAAAATACACTGGAAGCAAGTTGAGAGGGGAAGATATATTCATATCTGAACACTTCGAGTTTGATAAGCCTATAACTTATACATACAAAAAATGTAGCAAGGGGTTTGATAGATGTGTTTGAAAGTCAGGCAAAAGAAGGAAACTAGGGATAATACATTTAAGTGATTCAACACACAAAGTCTGCTTCATATATGAGAGGGGATGAGATTTTTCCTAAGAAAGCATGAATGAAATGTGAGATCAGTCATCCAAGATAAGAACGCTGGAAAACATAGACACGGTCAGGACACTGTAGATACCAACATGTAATGTTAACTTTAAAAAATAATAATTCAGGAGAAATCTTGGGGTAACTTAGATTAAGATAAAGATATTCCAGCTAAAAAGTCGTGGGTGATTGCATTGAGTTAGTTTCATCATTCTGTAAAAGTCAAATAATGTCTTATTCTAAAACTAACAAAAAGAAAATGTCCCACAAGATTTTGAAAGGCATCACAACAGTCTTCTATGAATTTTCTCTGCCTCCCATCATCATGGCAACCCATATGGAAAATGTAGAAAATGTAAGATAATATGTTTCTGATCATATCTTATGTTGAGTCCTTGTTTATTCTTTTAAATTCTATAATTTCCAATACCATTGACATATTCAATGTGATATTTTAGATATTCCAAGTTTTATATACTTTGATGGAGCAACTTCCCATTGGAAGAATAAGAAATACAATAGTCTATGTGAGACTGTATATATGTATATGCATATATACACAAAACATACACAAACATATACATACACAAGTAATGAACACACACACACAGTTTTCCAGCCATTCTTTATGTATCTAGTAGCAACAAAAAAATAAGGCCACTTTGGATAAGCGTGTCGTGACTACCAAACGGCTCAACAGGGTCAATGTATTCTGATTCCCCCAATGTCACTTGTTCTTTGTTTCAACCCATTCCACAGCTCATAATTGTCTCACGTTTCCACTTACAATTTCTTATTTTGTACATTACTTTTTTTTAACTTGTATTTACCATTTTTTTCCATTGGCCTTAATATGCTGCTTAAATATGTGATTCTGAAAACTCTCCTTTGGGTGGTTGACACTTCTTGCTCTAAGTCTCCTGCCCTCAACTGCCTCAAATGCTCCAATATTTCTTTCTTCTAGATAAATCTTTCCTTATTCAGTCTATCATTGACAGGCATTTGAGTTGGTTCCAAGTCTTTGCTGTTGTAAACAGTGATGCAAGAACAAACGTGTACATGTGTCTTTATAATAGAATGATGCATAATCCTTTGGGTATATATCATTATAGTAATGGTATTGCTGAGTCAAATGGTATTTTCGTCTCTAGATCCTTGAGGAATTGCCACACTGTCTTCCACAATGGTTGAACTAATTTACACCCAACAACAGTGTGAAGGTATTGCTGTTTCTCCACATCGTCTCCAGCATCTGTTGTCTCCAGATGTTTTAATGATCGCCATTCTAACTGGTGTGAGATGGTAACTCAATGTGGTTTTGATTTGCATTTCTCTAATGACCAGTGATGATGAGCATTTTTTATATGTTTGCTGGCTGCATAAATGTCTTCTTTTGAAAAGCGTCTGTTCATATTCTTCACCCATTTTTGATCGTTTTTTTTTTTCTTGTAAATTTGTTTAAGTTCTTTGTAGATTCTGGATATTAGCCCTTTGTCAGATGGGTAGCTTGCAAAAATTTTTCCTCATTCTGTTCATTGCAGACCACTCTAATGATTGTTTCTTTTGCCGTACAGAAGCTCTTAAGTTTAATTAGGTCCCATTTGTCTATTTTGGCTTTTGTTGCCACTGCTTTTGGTGTTTTAGTCATGAAGTCCTTGCCTATGCCTATGTCCCGAATGGTTTTGCCTAGGTTTTCTTCTAGGGTTTTTATGGTGTAAGGTCTTGTGTTTAAATATTTAATCCATCTGAAGTTAATTTTCATATAAGGTGTAAGGAAGGGTTTCAGTTTTAGCTTTCTGCACATGGCTAGCCAGTTTTCCCAACACCATTTATTAAACAGGGAATCCTTTCCTCATTGCTTGTTTTTGTCAGGTTTGTCAAAGATCAGATGGTTGTAAATGTATGGTGTCATTTCCAAGGCCTCTGTTCTGTTCCATTGGTCTATAACACTGTTTTGGTACCAGTACCATGCTGTTTTGATTACTGTAGCCCTGTAGTATTGAAATCAGGTAGTGTGATGCTTCCAGCTTCTTTTTTTTTTTGCTTAGGATTGTCTTGGCTATGCAGGCTCCTTTTTGGTTCCACATAAAGTTTAAGGTGGTTTTTTTGAGTTCTGTGAAGGTCAATGGTAGCTTGATGGGGATAGCATTGACTGTATACATTACTTTGTACATTATGGCCACTTTCATCATATTGATTCTTCCTAACCATGAACATCGAATGTTTTTCCATCTGTTTGTGTGCTCTGTTATTTCTTAGAGCAGTGGTTTGTAGTTCTCCTTGAAGAGGTTCTTCAAGTCCCCAGTTAGTTGTATTCCTAGGTATTTTATTCTCTTTGTAACAATTGTGAATAGGAGTTTGCTCATAATTAGGCTCTGTTTGTCTGTTATTGATGTATAGGAATGCTTGTAATTTTTGCGAATTGATTTTGCCTCCTGAGACTTTGCTTAAGTTGTTTATCATCTTAAGGGGATTTTGAGCTGAGATGATAAGGTCTTCTAAATAAACAGTCACGTTGTCTGCAAATAGAGACAATTTGACTTCCTCTTTTCCTAATTGACTATCCTTTATTTCTTTTTCTTGCCTAATTTATCTGGCTAGAACTTCCAATACTATGTTGAATAGAAATGGGGAGAGGGCACCCTTGTCTAGTGCTGGTTTTCAAGGGAATACTTCCGGGTTTTGCCCATTCGGTATGATATTGGCTGTGGGTTTGTCATAAATAGCTTTGATTATTTTGAGATATGTTCCACTGATACTTAGTTTATTGAGAGTTTTAGTCATAAAGGGCTGTTGAATTTTGTCAAAGGACTTATCTGCATCTATTGAGATAGTCATGTGGTTTTTGTCTTTGGTTCTGTTTATGTGATGGATTATGATTATAGATTTACGTTTGTTTAACCAGCCTTGCATCCCAACTTGATCATGTTGATGAAGGATGAAGCCAACTTGATCATGTTGGATAAGGTTTTTGATGTACTGTTGGATTCAGTATGCTGGTATTTTATTGAAGATTTTCACATCAATATTCACCATGGATACTGGCTTCAAATTTTCTTTTTTAGTTGTGTGTTCGCCAGGTTTTGGTATCAGGTGTTGGAGGAAACAGCAGAGGAGAATGGATTTACAGAGTGCTTGCATAAATTGGTTACGAGTAACACATAAATTGGTAACAACAAACTGCAGCAGACTGTGGGAGGCCTCTGGGGAGCAAACTTCTCCATGCCTCGTGTTCTGGTGCAGGGTGGCCTAGGCTCCGTTACCACAGACATTGTCCTCAAGGACATAAAACCCCTTCATAGTGGTAAGATGTAACCAAACTTGTAGGCTCCTTGTAAGGCCAGTGTTCCACCAACTGCACATAGATAATTGGCTAAAGATAACCACATGTTCTTGTTTTGTGAAACTCCCAAACTGCCACTGTTATCAATCTTTAGAATGACACACAAGTTCCAGCTCACTGTGATTCAGTTCTGGCTCACGGATTTACCCCACCATCACATCACCCTCTCCCCACCATCACTCCACCCCTACTATATAGATCAAAGTGATTGTAACCAATAAATACTGTGGGAGATCAGACCTTGGGGCCTTCACTGCCTCCAGTACAAGTGATGTTTCCCTGGTTCCACTTTTATTCTTAATCTCTCTTTTTCTCATTCCTTTGTTGTCACCAAACTTGGGATACCCACGGGTGGTATTGTGGGGGCTGGCTCCCTACATTCTGGTGCCCAACATGGGTCACCTGCAGAGAGCAGCATGTAGGTATCTGGACCTGGTCCCTCCCAGCTGCTGCTTTGCATTTCCTCACCCCGCCTGGGCAGCAGCTGCCGGCCTTGGGCCAATCCTATTGGCTTGAACGCCAATGTGGAGCAGCAAGTTTCACTTTTGAAACGACCTCTGATTCCTCTAACAGGAATGTCAGGCAGATCTGGCCACTCTTTAATAAAATACAGAGGAGAAGCTGACAGAGAGACTCCTTCTTTTTCCTCAGGTCCTTCTGTATAAAGCAATGAAAGACAAAGAAAGCAACAGAAAAACGGAGTAAGCAAGCACAGATTCACTGAAAACAACTGACCAGAACAAGTGGTTAGTACTAGCTTCAACTCTTCCTTTTCTTAAAGCTGTTTTACTAAATGTGAATAGGTAGCATACTTGCTTTCAGTTTGTTCCACGGTTACCCTGGTATAGTCCGAATGTGTTAACTCACCCATAGCTCTGATTAGTTTCATCCTCGGGGTCCTCGAGGCCCCATTTTGATGCCAGAATGTAGGGTGCTGAAGTTGCTTATCTTCTTGATGAAATTTTGGGCTGAGACGATGGGGTCTTCTAAACATACAATCATGTCACCTGCAAATAGAGATAATTTGACTTCCTCTTTTCCTAATTGAGTATCCTTTATTTCTTTTTCTTGCCTGATTGCACTGGCCAGAACTTCTAATACTATGTTAAATAGGAGTGGTGAGAGAGGGCACCCTTGTCTTGTGTCAGTTGTCAAAGGGAATGCCTCCAGTTTTTGATCATTCAGTGTGGTATTGGCTGTGGGTTTGTCATAAATACCTTTTATTATTTTCAGATACATTCTATCAATACCTAGTTTATTAAGAGTTTTAGCAAAAAGGGCTGTTGAATTTTGTGGAAGACCTTCTCTGCATCCGTTGAGATAATCCTGTGGTTTTTGTCTTTAGTTCTGTTATGTGATGGATTACATTTATAGACTTGTGTATGTTGAACCAGCCTTGCACCCCCAAGATGAAGCCTACTTGATCATTATGGGGTAAGTTTTTTGATATGCTGTTACCTTCTTTTTGCCAGTATTTTATTGAAGATTTTTGCATCAATGTTTATCATGGATATTGACCTGAAATGTTCTTTTTTAGTTGTGTTTCTGCCAGGTTTTGGTATCAGGATGATGTTGGTCTCATAAAATGAGTTAGGGAGGATTTCCTCTTCTGTATTGTTTGGAATAGTTTCAGAAGGAATGGTACCAGCTCCTCTTTGTACCCCTGGTAGAATTCGGCTGTGAATCTGTCTGGTCCTGGATTTTTTTGGTTTGTAGGCTATTAATTGATGCCTCAACTTCAGCCCTTGTTATCATTCTATTCAGGGATTCAACTTCTTCCTGGTTTAGTCTTGGGAGGGTGTAAGTGTCCTGGAATTTATCAATTTCTTCTAGATTTACTGATTTATGTGCATAGAGGTGTTTGTAGTAATCTCTGATGGTAGTTTGTGTTTCTGTGGAATCGGTGGTGATATCCCCTTTAGCATTTCTCATTGCATCTATTTGATTCTTCTCTCTCTCTCTCTCTCTCTCTCTCTCTCTCTCTTTTTTATTAGTCTGGTTAGAGGTCTATCTATTTTGTTGAACTTTTCAAAAAACCAGCTCCTGGACTCATTGATTTTTTTGAAGGTTTTTTTTGTGTCTTTATCTCGTTCAGTTCTGTTCTGATCTTAGCTATTTCTTGTCTTCTGCTAGCTTTTGAATTTGTTAGCAAAAACATTCTCATTTTTTAGATTCCCCTCACCAAACAGATCTACAAAAACCTCCAGCTAAAATCACATCTATTGGTAAAGGATTGAATACTTCAGTCCCCAGTACCAGAACAAGGCAGAGATATCTAATCTTATCACTTCCAATCAATTTTGTAGTGAGAATCCTGGCCAGTGAAAAGATGTAAGGAAAAGAAACAAATGTCGTACATATGATTTCTATGCAAAAATCTCAAGGAAACCTACCAAAATCTTGTTCTTATTTTAACTAATAAGTGAATTTGGCAACCAAAATTTTAAAATTTTGCTCTCTAAATGTTGCCATAAAGGAATTTATAAAAGGAAAGAAAAAACTGGTCAAAAACAATTTCGGAACACACATTTGATCATAGTCTGCATCCAGAATGTAAATAGAATTCTTACAAATTCAACATAATAAAATAAAAATTAAAAATTACTAAAAAAACCCTCTAAAATTTATTAATAATTATACAAATATATTTTATTTTTTATTTTTATTTATTTATTTTTTTAAGGAAGAGGAAGAAAGAGAAAGAGGAAGAGGGAGAGAGAATGGGGGTATTGCTTTATTGCCCGGGCTAGAATGCAGTCTAAATATGGGTATGCCTATAATTGTCCTTAATAATGGCGACATAAAATAAAATGAGGGAAGAGAATAACAAACAAGGAGCCAACCAACATTTCGTTTAAACTTCTAAGTTGATATGATGTGGTACTGATAAGAGTGTATATTTTGTATATTTAAAGTGGAGAGTTCTATAAATGTTAATTATGTTTACTTGTTCCAGATCTGAGTTCAAGTCCTGGATATCATTGTTAATTTTCTGTCTCATTGATCTGTCTAATATTAATGTTGAAGTCTCCCACTATTATTGTGTGGGAGTCTAAGTCTCTTTATAAGTCTTGTATGTCTGGGTATTCCTGTATTGGGTGCGTACATATTTAGGATCTTTAGCTCTTCTTGTTGTTGCATTGATCCTTTTATCATTATATAATGTCCTTCTTTGCTTCTTTTGATCTTTGTTGCTTTAACAACTATTTTATCAGAGGCAAAAATTGTAACTTCTGCTTTTTATTTATTTATTTTAGCTCTCTGTTTGGTTGGTAAATCTTTCTCCATCCCTTGTTTTGAGTCTTTGTGTATCCTTGAATGTGAGATGGGTCTGGATGCAGCATACTGATGGGTTTTAGTTTTTTATCTAAATTGTCTGTCTGTCTTTGGATTGGGGGATTTAGTCAATTTAAATTTAGAATTAACAATGATATATGTGAGTTTAATACTGCCATTTAATATTAGCTGGCTATTTTGTCCATTAGTTGATGTAAATTCTTCATTATATTGATGCTCTTTTTGGTATTTTTTAGAAAGGCTGATACTGTTTATTCCTTTCTATGTGTAGCGGTTCTTTCAGAAGCTCTTGTAAAGCAGGCCTGGTGGTGATGAAATCTCTGAGTGCTTGCTTGTTCACAAAAAACTTTACTTTTCCTTCACTTATGAAGCTTAGCTTGGCTGGATGTGAAATTCTGGGTTGAAAGTTCTTTTCTTTAAGGATGTTAAATATTGGTCCCCGCTCTCTTCTGGCTTGTAGGGTTTCTGCTGAGAGATCTGCTGCAAGTCTGATAGGCTTCCCTTTGTGGGTAACCTGACCTTTCTCTTTGGCTGCCCTTAGTATTTTCTCCTTCATTTCAACCCGGGTAAATCTGACGATTATGTGCCTTGGAGTTGCTCTTCTTGAGGAATATCTTTGTGGTGTTCTCTCTATTACCTGGAGTTGAATATTATCTTGCCTTACTAGGTTGGGAAAATTTTCCTGAATAATATCCTGAAGCGTATTTTCCAGCTTGGATTCATTCTCTTCGTCACATTCAGGTACACCTATCAAGTGTAGATTAGGTCTTTTCACATAGTCCCATATTTCTTGGAGACTTTGCTCATTCCTTTTTATCCTTTTTTCTCTAATCTTGTCTTCTTGTTTTATTTCATTAAGTTGGTCTTCGACCTCTGATATCCTTTCTTCTGCTTGATCAATTCGGCTGTTAAAACTTGTGCATACTTCACGTAGTTCTTGTATTGTGTTTTTCAACTCCATCAATTCACTCATATTTCTCTCTAAATTGTGTTTTCTTGTTAACATTTCGTCAAACCTTTTTTCAAAGTTCTTAGTTTCTCTGGATTGTGTTAGAACAAGTTCTTTTAATTCACAGAAGTTTCTTATTATCCACATTTTGAAGACTGCTTCTGTAATTGGAACACACTCGTTCTCCATCAAGCCTTGTTTCGTTGCTGATGAGGAACTGTGATACCCTGCTGAGGGAGAGGCGTTCTGATCTTGGGTATTCTCAGCCTTTTTTGGCTATTTTCTTCCCTTCGTTGTAGATTTATCCATGTGGTCTTTATAATTATCGTCTTTGTAATTGGGTTTCTGAGTGGACGTCCAACTTATTGATTCTCAGCGCCGAAATCTGAGCAACCCACTGTGCCGACTAAATCAGCGGCGTTAAGGTTGATGGTGCTTTTCTGACTCTGCACCAAGAACCAACGCTCCGAGGCGCCGGCAAAACCGCCTCGCCGGTCACAAGAGTCGCGCTGGCGACCCGTGGGGCTCCTCCATTGGGAATCTCCTGGTGCGTGCGCAACAAGAATTCATGTGAAGGTGTGGCGTCCTCTCCTTCTTTGCGCTTTCACTGGGAGCTACAATCCCAAGCTGCTAGTGATCAGCCATCTTGGATCTCTCTCACAAATATATTTTAAAAGTTATGCAAGTATCCATAATCACATGAAAATATACTCAACGTAATTAATCATTAAGTAAATAAAAATTAACAACTACAGTGACATACCACTGCATACTCACTGGAATGCTGAAACTATGACTGTCAATACCAAGTGTTAAAGAAAATGTAGAGCAGCTGGAACCCTCATATATACCTGACAGGAATGCAATATGATACAGTAATGTTGGGAAAAAGTTTGGCAGTTTCATTGAAAGTTAAACACACATTTGCCCAATACTTCCAGTCTGAGGTATTTACTCAGAAAGGGGGTTTATACATGAAAGTTCATAGTCACTTTAGTTATTTTATGCCCCCAAGTTAGAAAAATGAAAATGTCCATTGACTAAGTAAGTCTTGGTTACCATTACATGGACTACTCTCCAACAATATAAAGTTGGGGCCAGGCACAGTGACTTAGGCCTGTAATTCCAGCATTTTGAGAGTCTGAGGTGGGTGGATTTCCTGAGGTTAGGAGTTCAAGACCAGCCTGGCCAACATATGATGAAATCCTGTCTCTACTAAAAATGCTAAATAAACTGGGTACTGTGGTGCATACCTGTAATCCCAGATACTCAGGAGGATGAGGCAGGAGAATCATTTGAATCCAGGAGGTAGAGGTTGCAGTGAGCCAAGATCATGCCACTGTACTCCAGACAGGGCAACAGAGAATTTCTCTCTCTCTTTCTCTCTCTCTCTTTCTCTCTCTCTCTCTCTCTCTCTCTCTCTCTCTCTCCACACACACACACACACATAGAGTATATTAGGGTTAAATGTTTAACAATCTATAATTGTTGAAGCTGAGTGAGAATATAGTCAGTTCATCATACCATTCTCTCTACTACTGCAAATGTTTGACATTTTTCATAATAAAATGTAAAATAAATAAAATTTATTACAATTGTCCCTCAATGTTCTTGGAGGTTTGGTTCTAGTAGCCACCAATGTAGAAACCCATGGATGCTCAAGTACCTCATATAAAATTATGTTCTATTTGCACATAACCCACACAACTACTCACGTATTCTTCAAGTCAACTCCGAATTACTTCTAATACTTAATATAATGTAAATGCTATGTGTAAACAATTATTGTACTGTATTGGGTTTTATTTTTATTATTGTGCTTCTACTGTTTATTTACCTATTCAGATATTTCCTATATGTGATTGGGTGAATCTGTGGATGCTGAACCTGTGAATACAAAGCACTGAGTATATATCTTATAAAAATTATTCTAAAAATATTGCATGAGAATGTTTGTCTCAAGAGACTCTCCCTAGAATAAACTACTTGATTATTTAATTTTTACCAGTGTAGTTGTTAAAAATAGTATTATATGGTCATGTTAATTTTTAATTACTTGATTATTACATTTGCTGTATATTTTTATTTCTCATTTGGGATTTATCTCTTCACGTCAATTCTTGAGTCTTTTTCGTTTATTTATTTATTTATTTGCATTTACCATCTTCCCAAATTCTAATGGGGAAAATAACAATAATATTACCAGGCAATTTTTTTTTGGTACCAACTATTTAAAATAGATTGTGTCAAATAAGTTGTTATACTTTAGCTCAAAACAATATAGCAATTCTATGAGTTAGACTTTATTACTATGTATGTTTTATAGTTGAAGAAACTATAGTTCAGAATGATTATGCAGCTTATCAAAGGTAGTACAGCTAGATAGGAACCAATGAGCCAAGGAACTATAGAAAAAAAAAAAAAATCCCTGACATGCGCTTGTATGTTTACTGCAGCACTATTTACAATTGCAAAGTCATGGAACAAACCCAAATGCCAATCAATGATAGACTGGATGAAAAACAACATGGTACACATACACCATGGAAAAGTATGCAGTCATAAAAATGAATGAGATAATGTCCGTTGCAGGGACGTGGATGAAGCTGGAAGCCATCATCCTCAGCAAACTAACATAGGAACAGAAAAACAAACAGCACATGTTCTCACCCATAATTGGGAGTTGAACATTGAGAACACATGGACACAGAGAGAGAAACAGCACACCCAGGGCCTGTTGGGGTGTGGGGAGTGAGAGGAGGGAAATTAGAAGACTGGTTAATAAGTGTGACAAACCACCATAGTACATGTATACCTATATAACAAAGCTGCATGTCTGCAAAAATTATCCCGTTTTCTTTTTCCTTTTTTTTTTTAGAAGAAATAAGGAAAAAAAAAAAAAAGGCCAACGGTTTAAAGGTTTTTTTTGACTCCTTTCGGAAATATTGACCATTCTAAGTTTTCTTTTTAACACTTTCATACTTGTTCAGTTTTATCCAACTCACTTCAATATCCCAATTGGAGATCTGCTTATTTTTCTTTGAAGAAAAGACTCTTCCCCTTTTTTATGTTCTTAATTTGATTGTCTTTTATCAATTTCTCTGCTTACACAAAGTATGAAGTCATATTATGAATGTGACCTCTTTTATAAAATTGTATAATATAACATCAATAACATTGGTTGTGTAATCATTATCTGATATTAAATATTGAATGTGTCATTTATAGGATATATGCTTGAACAAATTAATATATATGTCTGTTTTAATCTTTCTCATCTACAATATAGGACAATAATACACACATTGCATTGTCCCAGAAGAAGAAATTAGAAAAGTTCAACCAGGTTTTTAGTTCAGTGATTGATACAAAAGTAATCATTAATAACTACAGAAATTCCTTCCGAGAAATGTTACAAGTAGAATTTGTCGTCATGGAGAAAAAAAGAATCTCTTAATTACAAACTCCTGTAAGCTCCTGTGGCATGGAGCCTCTAAAACAGACCCAATGATCTTCACTTCCTGATATCAACAGCCTGGTCTAAGCCCCTCCCCTATGTAACTTGCTTCTCAGCAATGTAATATGGCCAAATTAAGGGTATCAATGATCATAATTAAGTTACAAAGAAATGGTTATTTTTATCTTGCAAGTTTTCTCTGCCATGTTAGCAGTTTTTATATGGCATAAAACTCAGAGAATTCTCCAGCCAATGGCCAGGAACTGAAGTCCTCAGTCCAAGAACTGTAAAGGAATAAAAATCAGCCAATGACCACAGAGACTGAGATTGGAAGATCATTCTTCTCCTGATCCTTCTGGAAAAACTCTGGCCCTGGTGGGCATCTGGATTATAGTCTGATGGAAGACCATGAAGCAGAGTGCCAAGCTATACTATACCCAGATTTCTGACTTGCAGAAATTGTGAGATAATAAATATATATTGTTTTAAGTGGAATTTTAGGATAAGTTATTATAGAGTAATAGTTAAACAAGTTCTTTAAAGTTTTACTCTTGTGATAATACCATTTATCATGTATATTTATTTTATCTACCTTACAAATCTATAAACAACTAAAGTACATAATCTACCTAGGATCTGTTTTTCTCTATGTCAATTTTTTTGTTCTATTAATATAATATATATTCTATAAAATCCATAGTCTGATGGATTATGCCTAAATGGTTGTTCTGACATTGGCTTATTCTGCCTCCTCCTGAAGAACGTAAACTACTCTTAGATATATCATACAGTTAAATTTCTAAAGCATTTTCTATTAGCATGATGCTTCACAAGATGTCTGTTATGGAGTCATGCCATGAAAAATGTTTATTACTTACACTGATTGCTTTCACAGTGAACAAGATATGGTGAGCCAGATGGCCAGAAACTTAAATTAATATACAATTTTGTTCAGTGTGTCTTAAATATTTTTGCTCAATGGTTATTAAGTTCGCCTACTATTGTACAAAACCTCCCATGCACATAGTTTTTTGGTACATTTAATCTCCATTTTTCTGGAGATTAAGACATTGCTTACAGAGATAAAATCACAGGCTTAGGTCTAAAATTTTTCTGGACAAACACAAGAAATGACTTTCAATAAAATTATTGCACATAAAATTTGAATTGCAGTGAAAAAAATTTGACATTCTTGATTTAAGACGTTTGATATTTTGATGGAAGTGATGTGCAGTGGTAGCTATAGCATTTAGCACATTGTGGACATTTGGTATATATCTGCTGAATTGAAACAGTGATTTACTTTCTTTTACATTTTTCTAATTAATTCTTCCTCATGAAAGAATAAACCACATCACTGAGGTATTAACAAATTATCTTTATAGAATATAAGAAATATTTCTATTTCAACAATGCCAATATATGTAATATATTTTATACACATATTGAGAAGGAAATATTTCACCAGTGAACTAAAATACTGAAACATTATTGTACTAAAATCATAATGTCCTAAAGAAAAATAGAATTATAAATATTATATTTATGAGCTTATAAATAATTAGAAAGCTTACTTTCTTGTTACTGATTATTGGTTTTTATTGCCTTTTAAGTTTGGGGGTACATGTGAAGAACATGCAAGATTTTTACATAAGTACACACATGGCAGTGTGATTTGCTGCCTTCTTCACCATCACCTATATCTGGCATTTCTCCGAATGCTATCTCTCCCCAACTCCTCACCCCCCGCTGTCGTTCCCCTGTTACTGATTGTTGTAAATTTAAATGTATTTCTTATTTCTTCACTCCAGAGGGCCCTAGTATTTTCAGTGACACCATGCATCCCTTTCTCACTTCCGTAAGTTTGAGATTGGGGTTTTCTCCCAGTTCTAATTTTGACACTAAAAGAGAATTCACTTCTAAATTACTTTCTCATTTACTAAATAAATAATATTAGGATTCAAATCTATGAAAATGGTGTGCTCCACTGGAAAAAAAAATTGGCTGAGGAATAACAGGTGACTAGTTTCATATCAAGCCCTTGACCAACATGTTTTAGTATGTGTAACTTTTCACGTTTGTATTTCTCTTGAGTCCCTAGTATTGAAGTTATTGTTTTCTTCAAGTGTTAGAGATTTAGCCCTTCTTATTTTTCTTCATGTATTATTTACCAGTGCTATGGGGAAACATAATTTTCTTTGAGACATTACCAGCTGGACTCTCTGTGGAAAATAATCTTTCTTCCTGGTTGAAAGATTCTTCTTTTTCATTTGAAGTTTATGGAACGTTTGGTTATAGCTATGAAGAACTTGGAAATGCTCATAGAGAACAATTAGTAAATCAATGTAATTTGTCAGGATAGAATATTTAACATTGGTTCCTAATACTGTAAGATACTAAAATTTACTAACATATATATTTTACTAAATAAAACATAATTCAAAGCTGAAAAAGTTTACATTTCATTTCATCCACTATTATAGTCAAATTATTTTGCAGTACTTTTTACCTATGAAACAGTGAGATAGACATGTGGAAAGTAACAGAAAAAAGTATATGTGCATTCTACCAGATCCAATTTCCTAAAAACCATAGTAAATATTCTATTTAAGACTGGGTATGACTAAACTTTATTAGACTTGAACTGTATTCTGGGTAATTGTCCAGTAATAGCCTTTGCTAAATTATACAAAGCCTTTATTTAACAGGGAACAGGGACTCCCCAACCTCTAATATTATCATCATTCAAGATAATGAGCAACACAAACCATTCTATTACCAATCTAAAAGCAATAAATGTCAAAGTAAAGAAGTATGCAATATTCTAGCCTGAAAGAACAAAGGACAAAAGTAATGATAGTACCTCTTTATATTTGCAGTCTATTATATCATGCATAACAAATGATACCATAATTGTAGACAGTGTTATTTTAACAGGTTATAAGGAGAAGATAGTGGGGGAGGTGAGAGTGTTTTGATGATTGCTGTGAAAAATGCTTCAAGCTCTTAATTTAAAATAGCCAGCAAGAGGAGGATATCATTTTTAGAATGGATTTGATTTTAGTGCTTTGAGTCATATAAGCTGAAAATTTCAGTGTTTGATTAACCATCTAATTTCCTGTGTTAGTGACATCAAGGGAGTTGGAGCACAGTACCTAATACGATATATCCCTTTCCAACTAAGTAATCATCAGAAAGAACAGGGAGTGGAAAAACAGTTTCTCAACCGGTGATTTCAAACAGTTTAATGGAAACACATGTTGGAAAAGCAAAGTGTATCAAGCAAACAAAACCATGTTTCCCCAGTGAACATTGAACATTAAAATAAAACTGATGCCCCATCCTAAAGCATTAGAGTTCATTGTGTTTGCATCTTTGTGAGTTACACAGGTTCCAGGACTGCAGAGATATATTACTAACATTATGAGGTAGGAGATTTGGCTCCAGCACCGAGTCCTCCCTTGACTAATACATAAAACTGTTTTAAAAATACATTTTTTGAGTAAAAGAAACAAGTTTTTGTAGTCTGCATAAATCATACAAAATACAAGGAGAGCTATGTGGCTCTGACTTACATGAGGTTTTTTTCATGCAAATATTTCTCTTTAAACATACTCTTTAAAATTGATCCATAGACGTACATCTTATTACATAGGATTGAAGTATGGATCTTTTGTAGACCAAGTATATGGATATTTGATGGAGATATTCACTTTCTTTACAGGCTTTAAAGGTATTTTGTGGGAGTATGCTAGCAGAATACTACTTTCATTTATAGATTCCTGGGATACTTTTTTTTTCAAAACACACACAAATAGCTATAATTTACAGAAGAGTAATTAAATTCATCTGATAAGTAACTGATCATAACTGAAAATCTTACTAAGAGAATAAAAATATTTTGCTTCTAAGGATTTTATTTGCTCAATTTCAAAGAGTAGAGCAAATACAATAATAATAACTCCCTGCAGCTGAATTAGTATATGGGTTCATGTCTCACAACTTGGCAAATACTCTCTGTATTGAGTCAGCCAATCTCTGGCTGTCTTGCTCCCAAGTGTTCTGGTTCATATGTGAGATTAATTTCACATTATACAGAAGCAGTCCTTTCTTTAGAAACTCATGAAGGAATAATGTGTCTTCATAGAATTAGTATACAAGTGAACAATATTCTGAGGACTCTGGTCATTCTTGTCTTAATATAGGTGATACCCAAGTATATCTCAATGATATTGTAGGTTAGTTCTAGGCAACCGCAATAAAATTTTTCAGTAAAGCAAGTCACATGAATTTTTTGGTTTCCCAGTGCATATATTATGTTTATACTATATTGTAGTCTATTAAGAGCACAGTAGCATTATATCTAAAATAATAAACATATCTTAATTTAAAATACTGTATTGCTAAAAAGTGCTATTAACCATATGAGCCTTCAGCAAATAATAATTTTCGCTAGTGGAGGAATTAACCTCGATGTTGATGGACATTTATTAATCAGGGTGGTGGTGGCTCAAGGTTGAGATGGCTTTGTCATTTTCTCAAGAACTCAATGAAGTTTGCTTTATCTATTGACTTTTCCTTTCATGAAAGATTTGTAGCATATGATGTTGTTTGACGGTGTTTTATGCACAGAAGTATTTCTTTCAAAATTGTAGTCAATCCTCTCAAACCCTGCCACTGCTTTATCATCTAAGTTTATGTAATATTCTAAATCCTTTGTAGTCATTCCAACAAGCATCCATATCAAGAAATTACCTTTTTATTTTGCTCACCCATGAGAAGCAACTTCTCACTGTCCAAATGTTATCATAAGATTGCAGTCATGGCCGGGTGAGGTGGCTCACGCCTGTAATCCCAGCACTTTGGGAGGCCGAGACGGGTCGATCACGAGGTTAAGAGATCGAGACCATCCTGGTCAACATGGTGAAACCCCGTCTCTACTAAAAATACAAAAAATTAGCTGGGCGTGGTGGCATGTGCCTGTAATCCCAGCTACTCGGGAGGCTGAGGCAGGAGAATTGCCTGAACCCAGGAGGCGGAGGTTGCTGTGAGCCGAGATCGCGCCATTGCACTCCAGCCTGGGTAACAAGAGCGAAACTCCGCCTCAAAAAAAAGAAAAAGAAAAAAAAAAAAAGATTGCAGTCATTCACGCACGTGTTTAGGCCCCACTTCTAATTCTAGTTGTCTTTCTATTTTCTCCATGGAAGTTACGTCCACATCTATCATTACTTCCTCCACTGACGTTTAGTGGAGAACATTCACAACTTGGCAAATTGTTTGACACAAGAGGCCTAGCTTTTGGCCTATCTTGGCTTTTACACGCCTTCTTCACTGAACTTAATCCTTTCTAGCTTTGGATTTAAAGAGGGAGATGTATGATTCTTCCTTTCACTTGAACATTTAGAGGCTACTCTAGGGTTATTAATCTGCCTAATTTTAATATTATTGTGTCTCAGGGAATAACAGGGTCTGAGGAAAGGAAAAGAGACAGAAAAAAAAAAGAAAAGAAAAACAAAAATGGTTCAGTCAGAGCACACATAACATTTACCAATTAAGTGTTAGCATGGTTTGGAACACTCCAAAACTGCTTGTAAAAACAAAGACCGCTGATCACTGATCACCGTAAAAGATGTAGTAATAACGAAAAAATTTCAACGACCAAACTTTGACCCACAGACATGAAAAGAGTACATGCTGTTGAAAAAGTGTCACTGATAAACATATTCAGTGTAAGGTTGCCATACACCTGCAACTTGTAACAAACGCAGTATGTGGAAAGTGGAAGAAAGCGAACCCAGGAAAACTAGGTATACTTACATTTCAACACCTAATAGAAAGTGTCATTTCCTTGTGACTAAAATATTTTAAAAGTATCTTTGCTTGCATAACTATTTTCTGATTAGATTTCTTCAGATGGCAGCTTCTTTGGGTTCCTTTTCTTTCCTACTCCTTTTAAAAGAGATGTTTCTTGTGAATTAATTGGAAGAAGTGTATTAGGACTATTCATCTCTAGGCAATTACAGTCTAAATTTGACCTGGTGATGTTTCCCTTTGAAGTTATCACACACTTATTTATTCATCTGTGGGGTTTTCAGTAGGCTTGCTTTAATCTACAAGTCATTTGAGAAATGATCTGATAAACTGGTTCTTCCTTAAATACTGATGACTGAAATATTGGTTAATATTTTAAAACTTAATCTGTTAATTAACATTTTAGCAAATGTCTGGAAAAATTTTATGACTTTATCTTCATAGAAAACAATCTTTGTGGTAGAATTTCTGAGTACTAACTCAAAATCTGTGAGATATTATGGTTTGTACATAGGATTATTCCTTTTTTTAGGGTCCTAAAAATATGCCACGCAGATGGCCTACTTCGAGTATAGATTTTTCTTTTACTGAATAATTTTCCCTTGGTTCTGAGTCCTTTAATGGCAAGGAACTGTGTTATTTACATGTTTGTATCTAGTACTTGGAATTTAATAAATATTCTGTATATTTATCTATACAAAAAACAAAACCAAAGAAAGTCTTATTGTAAATTAACAAGGATATTTAGCTGAGGCAAAGTGTTAAATTCAGAATCAAACAACATGATTTGGTTATAAAATTTTTTTAGAATTTAATTCAATTTTTAGGTAGGAAATCTGGATCAGAAATGTTTTTAAAGACCAAATGCTACATCTGGGCTAAACCAAAATACTTTACCCATTACTTCTTTATGATAAAACTGTTAATATAATCTTTCTGATAGCAAAGAGCAAAATTTAAAACTTATATATTCATGTAAAGTTAGCTGTGATTACTGTAGAATTTCAGAATAAGTTACTAACAAAATTTAGTTCCCTTTGTTAAATTAAAATTAACCATTATGGAGCAGTTGTTATTTGGAAGGAGGGAATGTAAGATCACTAAACTAGACTTTAGTAAGATAGTCAAATGGGAAAGGATAGATTTTAGAATAAAATTATTCACTGGTGATGCTACCTTAAGTGATGCTTCTTTTTTTTTTTTTTTTTTTTTTTTTTTTTTTTTTTTTGAGATGAAGTCTCACTCTGCTGCCCGGCTGGAGGACAGTAGCATAGTCTCAACTCACTACAACTTCCACCTCCATGGTGCAAGACAATCGCCTGTCTCAGCCTCCTGAGTAGCTAGAATTACAGGCACACACCATTATGCTTGGTTATTTTTTGTATTTTGAGTAGAAATGGTGTTTCAGTTGGATTTGGCCAGGCTGGTATCTAACTCCTGACCACTGGTGATCTATCCTCCTCAGCCTCCCAAAGTGCTACAATTACAGGCATGAGCCACTGGCCCAGCCTAAGTGATTTTTAATTTACTTTTTAATGTATCCAAAGAAAATAGAGTAAATTATTGCTTTCTTTCTACCTGAAGCTACCAATTAATTTGGTGATTGCATTTTAATTTAGCACAAAATTTTCCCAATCCAACATCAAAAATACATTAATGTTTAAGGCAATTTTAATCATATGCTCAACATTTTCTTAAAAACTGTGTATCTAGCACTTACTATTGTCCTTTTCATTTGGCTCTATATTTTGTTATAAAAGTTGAAAATTAATTAAATGTTATAGTAGGATTCATTCTAAAAATCTCATGACATCGTTGCAGCTTCTTCACTCCTGTTTTCCAGGCAAGTGGCAGAGAATGATAAAGCTCTTTTACTCCCACTGCCAGTGAGCTTCAGGTTCTTGCCCCACAACCAAGAAGAATAAGGCATATGGACACCAGAGAGTGAGTAGGGCAGAGTCAGATTTACTAAGCAGCAGTAAAGCTCTCAGCAAGGAGAGGGGACCCAAAAGAGGGTCACTGGCTGTGAGGCTGAGTCTGAGGTTTTCATGGGCTTAGAATGAGGAAATGCATTCTGTTTGGTTTATGCATAAGCTTGGGAAAAGCACCATCTAGAAAGAGGTATGATAGCATACAGAACCAATCAGATGCTGAAGTGAAGGCTTGGCCTGTGGCCAATCGGGCTAGAGTGACATTACATTTTCCGCAAACAAAGATTTGACCTACAGCCAATCAATGAAAGATAGGTATATATAAAATAGGCAAAAGGCAAGGACTAATCTGGATGAAGTTCATAGAACAAGAAAAAGGTGCACCAGGTGAGGGAAATGTGTCCAAAAAAGGAGTGGAATTTGTTCATCTGGGTTCACAGAGTAGGCATGTTCATTCAAGGATGCAAGCATTTTGTTATCTGTGGCCTGCAGCTTGTTTTGCAGCCTATTCTTGGTTTGAAGAAGTTTTACTGAAGACCCACCCTAACTGCCTGCATGACTAGCTTCTTCCTTCCTCTACTTTCAATATGTTCAAAAGTACATTTGCTTCAGGCCATTTTAAAAAGAGATTTCTAAAACAAACCCAGTCTCTCATGTATTTCCTCAAAAACTACCATGCATGCTTTGGAAAGGAAATGATCAATTTGTTGGAAAAATACGAATACATTTGCTATTTCTAAACCCCAAACAAGCAAAACAGCTGAATATTTAGTGTTACTGTGTAGCTGATTAATAGCAGCTAAAATGTATGCAACACATACTTGGCAATAGACAGTTACTATATCCATAACGTGGAAGTATAAGATCTATTTCTCCAAGATGTGGAAATTGAAACATAAAGATTGTATTGGTCAGCATTTTCTAGAGGGACAGAACTAATGGAATATCTTATATATATGAAATATTATATATATACACACTAATAGGATATTATATATATATTATATATGGAGTTTATTCCACATATAGTATATATATGTAATAATATATATACTAATGGAAATATATATATATATATATATATATATATATATATATATATATATGGAGTTTATCATTAACTCACAGGATCATAGGGTCCCACAATACTCTCTCTGCAGGCTGAGAAGCAAGGAGAGGCAGTCTAAGTTCAAAAACAGAAAATCCTGGAGTCCAATGCTTGAGGGAAGAAAGCATCCAGCACAGGAGAAAGATGTAGGCTGGAAGGCTAGGCTAGACTCTCTTTTCATATTATGCTGCCTGCTTACATTCCAGCCACACTGGCAGCTGATTAGATTGTTCCCACTCAGATTAAGGGTGGGTCTGCCTTTCCCAGCCCACTAACTCAAGTGTTAATCTCTTTTGGCAACACCCACACAGACACACTGTGTGATCAAAACTTTGTATCCTTCAATCATGTTGAAAATCAGTATTACCATCACTGAGAGAGAGAAAATTAGAAGGGAAAATACACACAAGAGATGTTTGTGGCTACAAATATTCAGAAAAAAACTAAACAGAAAGTCCTAGCCAGAGCAATCAGACCAGAGAAAGAAATAAAAGGGCATCCAAAAAGGAAGAGGGAAAGCCAAGCTGTCTCTGTTGATGGATGACATGATTCTATATCTAGAAAACCCCATAGTCTTGGCGCAAAAACTCCTTCAGTTGATAAACAAATTCGGTAATGTTTTACAATACAAAATCAACCCACAAAAATCTCTAGCTTTCCTATACACTAACAACAGCCATGCTGAGAGCCAAATCAGCAAAGCAATCCCATTCACAATTGCCAGAAAAGAAAAAAAGAAAAGAAAAACCTGGGAATAAAGGTAACTAGGGAGGTAAAAGATCTTTACAATGAGAATTGCAAAACACTTGCAAATCAGAGATGACACAAACAAATGGAAAAACATCCCATGCTCAAGAATAGGAAGAATCAATATCATTAAAATGGCCATATTGCCCAAAGCAATTCACAGATTCATTGCTATCAAATTACCTATGATATGCTTCACAGAACTAGGGGAAAAAAAGTATTCTAAAATGTATATGGAACAAAAAAAAAGAGCCCAAATAGCAAAGGCAAACCTCAACAAAATAAAAAAGCTGAAGGCATCACATTATCTAATTTCAAACTGTATAGCTAAAGGGCTACAGTAAGCAAAACAGCATGGTATTGGTAGAAAAACAGGCATACAGATCTATGGAACAGAATAGAGAGCATAGAAACAGGGCTACACATCTATGACCAACTGATCTTTGACAAAGCTGACAAAAAACAAGTAATGGGGAAAATACTTCCTATTTAAATAATGCTGGGATAACTGGCAAGCCATGTGCTAAAGATTTAAGTTGCACCCCTTCCTCATACCACATACAAAAATCAACTCAATGTGAATTAAAGTTTTAAATGTAAAACTCAAAACTATAAAAACTCTGGAAGACAACCTAGGAAATACCATCCTGCACAAAGGAACAGGCAAAATTTTCATCACAAACCCACCAAAAATAATCCCTACACAAGCAAAAGTTGATAAATAAAATCTAAACTGAAGAGCTTGTGTACAGCATAAGAAAACTATCAACAGAGTAACCAGACAACCTATAGGATGGGAGAATAATTTTGCAAGCTATGCATCTGATGAAGCCCTAATATCTAGTATCTATAAGAAACTTAAATTTACAAGAGAAAAACAAACAATCCTATTAAAAAGTGGGCAAAACACACGAACAGCCACTTTTCAAAACAAGACATACATGAGGCCAAGAAAGACATGAAAGAAAGCTCAATATCATTGATTTTAGAGAAATGCAAATCAAAACCACAATGAGATACCATCTCACACAAGTGAGAATGGCTATTGCTAAAAAGTCAAATAATAATAGATGCTGGTGAGGTTTCAGAGAAAAGAAAACACTTATACACTGTCAGTGTGAGCATAAATCAGTTCAATCACTGTGGAAACCAGCATGGTGATTCCTTAAAGAGCTAAAAGCAGAGCTACCATTTGACCCAACAATCCTAATCCTGGGTATATACTCAGACAAATATACATCATTCTACCATAAAAATACATGTATGCATTAGGTTCACTGCAGCAGTATTCACAATAGCAAAGACACAGAATCAACCTAAATACCCATCAATGACAGATTTTATAAAGAAAATGTGATACATATATACCATGGAATACTATGAAGCCATAAAACAGAAAAAGATGATGTCTTTCACTGGAAGATGGATACAGCTGGATGCCATTATCATTTGCAAACTAACGCATGAATAGAAAACCAAATGCCACATGTTCCTACTTACAAATGGGAGCTAAATGATGAGAACTCATGGACCCAAAGAAGGGAACAGCAGACAATAGGGTCTACTGAGGATGGAGGGTCACAGGAGGTAGGGGTGCTGAAAAATTAACTATTGGGTACTAGGCTTAATACCTGGATGATTAAATAATCTGTTCCACAAACCTCTGTGACACAAGTTTACATACATAGCAAACCTTCACACGTATTGCTGAACGTAAAATAAAACTTAAACAAAACAAAACAAACAGAAGGCCAATACATCCCAGAATAACTTGAACGATAACACTTTTTTTTTTTTTTTTTTTTTTGCTTCTGTAACTAGAGATCTAAGATTAGGGACCACTACAGAACATTTGACTTTTTGGCAAGGGTCTCTTCTCCTGATTATCTCTTTAAGGCAAGGCTGGAACCAAGATGACTGCAGGGCTTCTAAGTCTTACAACTTGCATAACAATACCAGAAGTAGAAAAAGGGAGATGCTTCCAGAAGCTTTCTCAGAAGAAAAAGGAATAAATTTTCCAGCTACAACTATGCAACAGTTTTTCTCATCCGTCAGAATTGTGTCACATGCCCAATCCTGAACAATCAACAAGAGGATTGTGTGATCCTAAGACACAGGCTAACTGCAGGAGCTGAAAGCTGAAGCAGCTGTGCTTGTTGCATGGGCTGTAGTGGGCTGTGGTAGAGATCTACAGAAAGTTGGCATTTAATACTAACGAGAAGGATGGAAGAGGGAAATAAATGTTATCTGGTTAACCAAAAATATTCACAATGGGAACTCCACAAATTGGGGTTATTCCAATGAAGATACTTGTTAGAAAGCTTAGTAAAAAAGACAAAAAAAAAAAAAAAGGAAAAAGGAAAAGTAAAACTTTAATATTCTACTAGAATCTAATTAATACTGTATTGTGTAAAGATCTAATATATATCAGTAGCTCCAGAGAAGTACCTCTGTAACCACATCTAAAGTGAATTTTTAAAATCTATCAATAATGACATAAACAAAAAGAGAGAAAGGGATAGAGGTAGATGGAGAGAAACATTATAGAGTAATTACATGATAAAAAGGCATTTATGGTAAATAGCAAGGGAATATACCACATTTTTAAAAAGTTATTTCAAAATTGAAATTAAGTCTGTATTGTTTACATAGCACTGTTTAAAATCAACCAAAGTTTAGGGTCATTTGAATAGCAGGCACTAAATAGCTCAAAGTAATAACGTATGGGTTTTAATTCTTGACTATTTTCAGTGAGAAACATTCCCTAATGTAGGAGATCAGTCAGGGTGGTGGGAAAGATTATAGGAAAAAAGTAAACCTTCTTGAAAGGTCAGAAGGTCTTGCAAAACTTCAGGGAAGGGTTATGGCCGAAGGCAGCCTAATCCTCTTAACTTGAGCTACTAGCAAAGAGCAGGTAAAAAGGGAATGTAGAGGAGTTTATATAGATAAGTTTGCTTACCTATTTCTCTGGAAACTGATCTTTGATAATCCGTGCACAGGACTCCTCTCTTCTTGGGGGTTAATTACCCACATTAGTGTTTGCCCTAGACCTTTGTCATTAAATCTGCTCTAAAATAAATACAAGCATCACTACCATATGGGAGCTGCACAGCCTGACTCCCTCTTCCAGGTCTGTAAGCTGTGGGGTCCCCTAGCCACAGTCTTACAGATGGAACACCTGTGTCTGCAAACGCTTTTCATCTGTTGCTCAGTCAGAGTCTGTGGGTCAGACTTGGCACCCCAAATCAATAGAAAAGTGAATATTTATATCTTATGTTATTAAAGCAAGAATTATGATTAAATCCACTGTGTTAGTCCATTTTGCATTGCTTTAAAGGAATACTTGAGTGTATTAGTTTATTTGTACATGGCTATTAAGAAATACCTGTGACTGGATAATTTATAAAGAAAGGGCTAGCACTTCACGTGGCCAAAGCATGAGTGAGAGAGAGAGAGGGGCTGCCACATACTTTCAAATAACCAGCTCTCATGAGAACTTGCTCACTACCATGAGAACAGAACCAAGGGAATGGTGCTAAACCATTTATAAGACACTGCTCCTATGATCCAATCAGTTCTCACCAGGCCCCACCTCCAGCATAGGGGATTACATTTCAACGTGAGATTTGGATGAGGACGCAGACACAAACCATATCAATGAGACTAGGTAACTTAAAAAGAAAAGAGGTTTATTGGATTCATGGTTCTGTATGCTGTGCAAGCATGGCACCAGCACTCACTTTCCTTCTGTTGGAGGCCTTAGGAAACTTACATCCATGGTAGAAGGGGAAGTGGGAAGAGGCATACTACATGGTGAGAGAGGGAGAAAGAGATGCTAGATTCTTTTAAACAACCAGCTCTCATATAAACCAACAGAGAGAACCCATTCGTTACCACAGAGAGGGCACCCTGCCCTTCATGAGGGATCTGTCTCCACAACCCAAAGACCTCCCACTAGGCCAAGTTTCAAACATTGGGGATCACATTTCAACATGAGACTTAGAGTAGATAAATACAAAACTATCCACCTGCCATTCAGTTTGTTCCTATATAACATGTAACTGAACACATTTATTTAAAAAGTGAAATCTGTTTTTTCGTGAGAAACCTACAGATTGACCAGTTTTCTGAGTAACTTTGCATTTTTAAATGGTTATTTTGGTTTTGTGTACGTACAGCTCAGTTATAACATTTAATGGTCATAACTCTCTGTACAGTATTGATTTGGCATCATCAAATATGACATTATATAAACAATTGAAATGACTATGTTGATTTATTTTCATAAAAAAAGCTTAAGCATACAATCTCATAAATTACTATAGTTCATTGAGGAGTAAATGTAGACTAAAGGATTCTGATTTCTTGTATTTTTTATGTTAATATGTAAGGCTATCATTTATATTGGAAAAAGAGGAAAGAAATAATTTTTATGTTTTTCACATATATAATTTTTCTTGTAATCTTGCACTGCAAGACCTAAATTAGTGAACCTCTGCCTTAAGCAGAATAAAACCCAAATAATGACCTAGTAGAAAAATCAGCAAATGATAAAACTTAAAGCTTCCAGACTCCTCAAAACCCTCAGCTCAGCAAGATATTTTCTGCTGACTTAAAAACTAAAAACAGGACAGCTCCCAAATTTTGTTAACTATGTCACTGATGTATTAGAATGATCATTTTATTATAAACATTACATGATTTATGAATTGAGATTGAATCAAATATAGTTTAAGTGTCATGTCATTTCTACTGATGATTTCAAATAGCTTTTTTAACCTAGAATACTCACGTATGCATGCTTCAAAGTTTAACAAGTTTACTTGTCTTTAAATTCTCTTTTTGTTTGTTTTTATCTTCCATGTGCTTATCCTAGAAAGGACAGAGGTACTTTTAAACTTAAAATTTTTTGACAGAAATAATTAAATCACAGTTCAAAATATTTTTTGGTCATGATTACAAAATTTTTGATATATTTGAAAATTAAGCGACCTGTCTTGTGGTAGACACACCATAATGTTGCTTGCCAATGATGATTTCTGTTTTTCTGTAATCGTCTAGTGAGAGGAGCAGATCCTGTGACTTGCTTCTAACTAATACAATATGGCAAAAATGATGAGATCCCACACTCTACTTTACATTATTTGTCAAAGGGGATGAGATATGTCTCATTATTATATTTTGTTATATAAAACTTTTTTTTTAGGAGAGTGGGGAGAAAGATTATCTTGCTGGACTTGAAGGAACAAACAACCATGTGCTACTGGATTCAGTCTGCTAGTATTTGTTGATGATATTTTGGTCTTTTTATTAGAAATATTGACCTCTAGTTTCCTATTTTTATTGTTTCTTTGCCAGGTTTTGGTGCCAGGGTGATGCTCACTTCACAGAATGAGTTAAGGAGGAGTCCATCCTTCTCAAGTTTTTGAAATAGTATCAGAATTGGCACCATCTCCTCTACGTACATCGGATAGTACTCAGCTATTAATCCATCTGGTCAAGGGTTTATTTCAGTTTGTAAGTTTTTATGAGTGATTCGATTTCAGAATTCAATCTTGGTCTGTTCAGAGTTTCAATTTCTTCCTGATTCAGTCTTGGAAAGTTGTGTGTTTCCAGGATTTATCATTTCTTCTAGATTTTCCAGTTTGTATATACAGAAATGTTCATAATAGTCTCTGAGAATCTTTGTTTATCTGTGGGATCAGTTGTAACATCACCCTTGTCATCTCTGATTGTGCTTATTATCATTATGTTTTTCTTTGTTTATCTAGCTACAAATCTATCTGATTTTTAGTTATTTTTTTTCTTCTGGTAGCTTCAGGATTAGTATGTTCTTAGTTTTTTAGTTCCTCTAGGTGTAATATTAGATTGTAACTTTAAGATCTTTCTAACCTCTGGATATAGGCATTTAGGGCTATAAACTTTCCTCTTAATGCTGCTTTTGCTGCACCCTAGAGATTTTGGTATGTTGTGATTTTGTTTTAATTTAGTCCAATTTTTTTTTAAATTCTGCTTTTTTAAAAAATTAGAGTAATTTAGAAGCAAGTTGTCTAATTTCCATGTAATTGTTTGGTTTTGAGAGCTTTTCTTTGTATTGATTTCTATTTTTATTTCATAGTGGTCTAAGGGTATGGTTGGCATGACTTCAATTTTTTTTTTTTAAATTTATTGAGACATGCTATATGGCCAAGCATGTGGTCAATCCTTGAGCATGCAAATGAGAAGAATGTATATTCTGTGATTGATGAGTGAAGTAGCCTTTGGATGTTCGTTAGGTTCAATTGGTCAAATGTCCAATTTAAGTCCAAAATTTTTTGGTTCATTTTCTTGTTTGTTTGTTTTGCATTTACATGTTAGGTATTTCTCCACTCTTTTACTTTGAGCCTATTGGTGTCATTACATGTGAGACAAGTCTCTTTAAGTCAGTGGACTGATGGCCTTTCTTCTTTTTAACTTGCCACTCTGTGCCTTTTAAGTGAGATATTTAGACCATCTACATTTTTACATTCAAGGTTTATATAAACTATGTATACAAGTGGGGTTTTGATTCTATTGTGGAGTTGTTAGCTGACTGTTTTGCAGTTTCTATTGTATAGTTGCTCTATAAGGTCTATAGAGTATGTGTTTAAGTATATTTTTGTTGTAACAGGTATTGTTCTTTAGTTTTCATGTTTATAACTTCCTTAAAGGGCTCTTGTAAGGCTGATCCAGTGGTAATAAATGCCCTTAGCAATTATTTTTCTGGAACATATTTTACTTCTCCTTTCTTATGAAGCTAAGATTGGCAGAATATATAATTCTAGGTTGGAAATTGTTTTCCTTAAAAATGCTAAAAATAGGACCCTTCGTTTTATGGCTTTCAAGGTTTCCACTGAGAAGTTTGCTGTTAACCTGATGGGTTCCCTTTGTAGATGGACTTTTCTATTTCAATCTACCATTGAGATATTTTATTTAGTGTTAAACAGTACAGTGACTATATGCCTTGGTGATTTTCATTAAAATATCTATATCTATATCTATATCTATATCTATATCTATATCTATATCTATATATATAGATATATATATATATATATATCATAGGTGTTCTCTGGATTGCTTGTACCTGTAACAAGACTAGAAAGGTTTTTTTAAAATTATTATCTCAAATATGTATTCCAGATAGTTTACTTTTTCTCCTCTTTTAAGAATGCCAGTAATTTGTAGCCTTGGTCTCTTTACCTGTCCAAAATTTCTAGAAGAACTTGCTAATTTTTTTACATTCTTTTTTTAATAAAGTTTTGTCTGGCTGGGTTTCTTTAAAAGACTTGTCTTCAAGCTTTGAAATTCTTTTGTCTGCTTTGTTTGTTCTATTATTAAGGCTTTCAATTATAGTTTGGAAGTCCTTAAGTAAATTCTTTTTTTAATTCCAGAAGCTCTAATTTATTTCTTTCTTAAATGTTTTTCTCTTCCTTCACTTCCTGCATTGCCTTAGAAGTTTCTATGTGTTATTTTATATCTTGTCCTGGATCCATTGAGTTTCTTTGCAACTTATGCTTTGAAGAGCTAGTGTAATTCTTTGGTGATTTCAAACCATTCAGATTTTTTATGGTGTCAAAATATTTGTGCTGATTTCTTCTTATCTGGAGATGCTGGAACTTCTAAATTTTTTGATTATTTTCATTCAGATAAATTTTTTTTAATTTCCCAGTTATTATTATTAATTTTCTTCCTCTTCATCCCCCTTCGTAGGGTGTGTACTATCAGAGAACGTTGGCTAGGGTCTTTTGGGTTTGCTTCTGTCAGCAGGCTTTCTATTGTTCTATGAAGTTCAACCTACAGGCCAGTAGATGGCAATGATAGTTAAAATCAGCTGCTGCCGATGTGGATAGGTACATTCTTGTTTACTGGGAGGTCTCAGTTGCCACGGTCAATGGGGCCGATCCAATGGACTGCACAGTCTGAGCTCTCTGCTTAATGCTGTGGTGAATGGTGGTAGGGGCAAGATGAGTGGCACTGGATTAGGCAAACCTGCCTGCAAGTTACCCAATGGCAGTCACAAAAAGCAGCACTGAGTGGTGTCTAGTAGGTGGACACCAAGCCTTCAGAGGTATGCCTAGGCTTGGATTTGGGGAACCTCCTCAGGCCCAATTTCTTTGCATGGTGCAGGGACACCACTAAAACTCCCAATCCAGGAGAGAAGGTGCTACAAATCTCTGGAGATTTGCCTAGGCATGAAGTGTAGGGGGGCCCAATGCACCACAATCTGCACAGGAATGGTGGGCCAGCTCAGGCTGCTGATTCTGGTTAGGAAGTGCTCCAACTGCCTGGATATCTGCCTGAGCATGGAGTAGAGATGACTCCACTCTACCATTATATATGCACAGGAAAGGTAGAATGGCTCAGGCTACTGATCCAGAAAAGGATGTGTTCTGACTGCCTGAAGATCAGCCTGAGTGGGAAGTGGAGTGAGTGCCCCTGCACAGTGATCTATGCACAGGGAGGATGGGGTGACTCAGGCTGCTAACTCATGTGAGTAGGAGCTCTGAATGCCTAAAAGATCTGCCTGAAAGTAGACTGGAAAGGGGAAGGCCCTGCTGCACCAAGATCTCAGTGGAGCGGATTGGGATTCCCAACAATGTTACACTCAGACCAGTTCCAGGTCACCAAGCTGAGTCTGGCTGCAGGTCTTCCCAGGAAAAACTATGGTTGCAGTAGCTCTCCTCACACTCCAGATCTGTAACAGAGGAAGGTGCAGTTCTAGTGTCTACAGATGGGGCACTTTTCACACTTGACAGTCAATTCTGGCTGTGGAGGTCCCCACCTCATTCCAGAGTGAGTGCAGCAATCTCTGGACTAAAATGCCCAAAGAGCCACACTTCCAGATCACCAGAGAGTAACTGACTGTATGAACTTGAATTAAAAATGGCAGCCTGCTCTTCAACCCAAGTCTGGAAAAATGCCTGCAGCTTTTTCCAGTATCATTCCTTCTCAGTTTCTCCAAGCCCACTTCCCAGGTTAGCACTAAGCCTTGGGAGAAGCAAAGTGCTTTCCCTTGGTTTTGGTTGCATGAATCCCCATTGAAAATGTAAATAACAGAGGTAGACTCTGCCCCTCTCTCATTTTGAGGATTCACTTATATTTATCAGCCAAATCCCAACAGGAGCTGGTTATCCACCTTTTCCTTCTTGGGATTTTGGGCAAAACATATTTTTAAGCCATTGTTTTCTATAATGGGCATGTGTTCCACACCCTCTTATGTTGGCTTTACCTGGGTAATGAGACTTTTATTTGACAGAATATTAAATTTTTAACTTTCTAAAAATTCCATCTCGCAAAATTTTTCTTCCATTCTATAGGTTGCTTGTTCGCTCTGATGATAGTTTCTTTTGCTGTGCAGAAGAAACTCTTTAGTTTTTGCTGTGCTCTCTTTAGTTTAATTAGATCCCACCTGTCAATTTTGGCTTTTGTTGCCATTGCTTTTGGTGTTTTAGTCATGAAGTCTTTGCCCATGTCCATGTCTTGAATGATATTGCCTAGGTTTTCTTGTATAATTTTTATGGTTTTAGTTCATATGCTTAAGTCTTTAATCCATCTTGAGTTAATTTTGTATAAAGTATAAGGAAGGGGTCCAGTTTTAGTTTTCAGTACATGGCTAACCAGTTTCCCCAACATCACTTATTAAATAAGGAATCCTTTCCTCATTGCTTCTTTTTGTTGGATTTGTCAAAGATCAGATGGTTGTAGATATGTGGCATTATTTCTGAGGCCTCTACTCTGCTCAATTGGTCTATATATCTGTTTTGGTATCAGTACCATGCTGTTTTGGTTACTGCAGCCTTGTAGTATAGTTTGAAATCAGGTAGTGTGATGGCTCCAGCTTTGTTCTTTGCTTAGGATTATCTTGGCTATATGGGCTTTTTTAGTTTTATGTAAAATTTAAAGTAGTTTTTTCTAATCATTCTGACAAAGGGCTAATATCCAGTATCTACAAAAAACTTAAACAAATTTACATGAAAAAATAAGCAATCCCATTAAAAAGTGGGCCAAGGATATGAACAAACACTTCTCAGAAAAAAAGACATTTATGTGGCCAAGAAATGTGAAAAAACTATTCATCACTGGTCATTAGAGAAATGAAAATCAAAACCACAATGAGCTACCATCTCATGTCAGTTAGAATGGCAATCATTAAGTCAGGAAACAACAGATGCTGGAGAGGATGTGGAGAAATAAGAATACTTTTATTCTATTGGTGGGAGTGTAAATTAGTTCAACCATTGTGGAAGACAGTGTGGCAATTCCTCAAGGATCTAGAACCAGAAATACCATTTGACCCAGCAATCCCATTACTGGGTATGTACCCAAAGGATTATAAATTATTCTTCTATAAAGACACATGCACGTGTATGTTTACTCCAGCACTTTTCACAATAGCAAAAATTTGGAACCAACTGAAATGCCCATCAATGATTGACTGGATAAAGAAAATGTAGCACATACATACCATGGAATACTATACAGCCACAATACGGATGAGTTCATGTTCTTTTCAGGGACATGGATGAAGCTGGAAAGCATCATTCTCAGTAAACTAACACAAGAACAGAAAAGCAAACACCGCATGTTTTCAATGATAAGTGAGAACTGAACGATGAGAACACATTGTCATAGGGAGGGAAACATCAGACACCAGGACCTGTTGGGGCATGGGGGGATAGGGAAGGGTTTGCATTCGAAGAAATACCTAATGTTGATGATGATTGATGGGTACAGCAATCCATCATGGCACAAGTATGACTATGTAACAAACCTGCACATTCTGCCCATGTACCCCAGAACTTAAGGTATTATAATAATAAAAAAAGAATCAATCTTGACTTCCACTATTTTCTACATCGTTTCCCTGACAATTCATTCATTTTTAAAGTAAGCATATGGTGATTGTTTCAATACTTTTACTTTCATTCCAGATTTTCTAAGCTCATAATCCATGAATAACTGCTTATTTTAAGAGGTCCATAGGATGACAGTAGTTCCCCTTCTGATGTTATCATTTTCCTCAAAATCTGAACCAATTTCTGTACTTCCAAATCTCAGTGAATGGTAAAATGTTAAAGTAATTGTTGGTTCCTTTGTCAACGAGTACATATAATCTCCTACTGTACTGTTTTATCCTATTTCTATGTGTCTGTTATATATCTACTTTCAGGCAGCTTTTACATCACCATTATATTTCTCCTGAATTAGAAAAGCTTCCAAAATTTCTTATTGCTTACATAAATCCATTCACTATGCCACTGCCAGGATAATTATTCTGAAAATAAAGTATGTTCATTTGTCTCTCCTACTTAACAGATCAGTGGTTTTTCTTTATTGTGTTTTTTAACTTTTAAATTCAAGGCTTTAAGTGCGGGTTTGTTACATAGCTAAATTTGTGTCATGAGTGTTTGTTTTACAGGCTCTTTTATCACTCAGGTATTAAACTTAGCAACCATTAGTTATAACTTCTGATCTTCTCCCTCCTTCCACCCTCCACCCTCTGATAGTATCCAGTGCATGTGGTTCCTCTCTATGTTTCCATGTGTTTTCATTATTTAGCTCCTACTTTTAAGTGAGAACATGTGGTATTCGGGTTTCTATTCCAGTGTAATTTGCTAAGGATAATGGTCTCCAGCTCCATCCATGTCCTTGTAAAAGACATGCCCTTTTTATGGCTATGTAGTAATCTATGATATATCTGTATCACAATCTCATTATCCAGTATATTATTGATGGAAATTTAGGTTAATTCCATGTCTTAGCTATTGTGACTAGTGCTGCAACGAACATACATGTGCATGCGTCTTTTTAACAGAATGATTTGTATTCCTTTGAGTATACACCCAGTAATGTAGTTGGTGGCTTCAATGGGAATTCTGTCTTTAGGTCTTTGAGGAATGGCCACTCTGTCTTTCACAATGGTCGAGCTAATTTACAGTCCCACCAACAGTGTATAGGTGTTTCTTTTTCTCCACAACCTTGCCAGCATCTGTTCCTTTTTGACTTTTTAGTCATAGCCATTCTGACTGGTGTGAGACGGTATTGCATTGTGGTTTTGATTTGCATTTATCCAATGATAACTGATATTGAGCTTTGTTCCATAGGATGGTTGGCCATAAGCATGTCTTCTTTCAAAAAATGTCTGTTCAAGTCCTTGGCCAACTTTTTAGTGAAATTCTTGTGTGTGTGTGTGTGTGTGTGTGTGTGTGTGTGTGTGTGAATTTGTTTATGTTCTTAATAGCTGCTGGATATTAGAACTTTTCTGTATGCATAGTTTCCAAAAATATTCTCCCATTATATAGGCTGTTTGTTTACTCTGTTGGTAGTTTCTTTTGCTATGTATTCTTAAGTTTAATTGAATCCTTTCTGTACATTTTTGGTTTTGGTGCAATTGCTTCTGGCCTCTTCATCATGAAATCTTTGTCACTGCCTTTGTCCTGAATGGTATTGCCTAGGTTGTCTTTCAAGGTTTTTATTGTTTTGAGTTTTACATGTAAGTATTTAATTCATCCTGAGTTGATTTTTATACATGGTATAAGAAAGGGGTCTAGTTTCAATCTTCAGCACCATTTATTCAATAGGGAATTCTTCCCCTATTGCTTGTTTTTATCACGTTTGTTCAAGATCAGATAGTTATATGTGTGCAGTCTTATTTCTGGGTTCTCTATTTTATTACATTGGTTTATGTATTTGTTTCTGTAGCAGTACCATGTTGTTTTGGTTACAGTAGCCCTGAAGTATAGTTTCAAGTTGAGTAGCATGGTGCCTCCAGCTTTGTTCTTTTTGCTTATGTTTGCCTTGACTATTGGGGCACTTTTTTATTTCCATAATTTTTTAAAATAGTTTTTTCTAGTTCTTTGAAGAATGTTAATGATATTAATGGGAGTAGCATTGAATCTATAAATTGCTTTGGGCAATATGGCCATTTTCATGATATTGATTCTTTCTATTCATAAGCATAGAATATCTTTTAATGTGTTCGTGTCGTCTCTGATTTCTTTCAGCAGCGGTTTGTAGTTCTCCTTGTAGAGATTATTCACCTTTCTATTCAGTTGTATTCTAGGTATTTTATTCTTTTCATGGCAGTTGTGAGTGAGAGTTCATTCCTCTTAAATTGTTGTTGGTGTATAGGAAAGCTAGTGATTTTTGCACATTCATTTTTGTATGCTGAGACTTTGCTGAAGTTGTTTATCAACTTAAGAATCTTTTGGGCTGAGACTCTGGGGTTTTCTAGATATAGAATCATGTCATCTGTGAACAGGGAGAGTTTGATGCTCTCTCTTCCTCTTTGGATGCCCTTTATTTATTTCTCCTGTAGACTACCCTGGCCTGGACTTCCAATAAATATTACGTTGAATAGGAGAGATGAAAGAGAGCATCCTTGTCTCATGCCAGTTTTCAACGGGAGTGCTTCCAATTTTTTTCCATTCAGTATAATGTTGGCTGTGGGATTGTAATACATGGCTCTTATTATTTCAAGATATGTTCTTTCAATATCTAAGTTTTTAAGTGTTTTAAAAATATGAATGGATGTTGAATAGGATTTTAAAGACAACTGTGAGAAGGCCCCGTGAGCAGCATCCTCTCTCAAAAACTGAGGGACATTGTTTGTTTCTTCTAACCAACTCTTCTGCACATTCCAACCAATAACACTATTGCCTGCATTCTTAATTCCTCTGTCCTATTCTCTTTGAATATGTTGTTATCTTGGTATGAATAAATTCTTGCAACTCTGCCTATTCCATTAGCCCACCCACATAAATAAGTGGACATTTTGGAGCATAATAGAAATTGACTAAATAATTAAATTGGGATTAATAAATAAAAATAGATATTTAATTTTTTAAAAGTGTTTTATTATCTCATGAAATTTTGTGAAAAAAGTGTTTTGAAAATTTGAACTAGTTATTATTAACATCAAATTATCAATAATATTCCCAAAATTTTAAATCATAAATACAATCTGATGTTCTTCATTAAAAGTTTCTTGAGTCATATATGAGAACATGGTTGTCATACTTGAATAAGATATATAAAACTTTATAAAAATTATTGTTTACAAAATCTAAAAGTTTCTCTTCTATGCTTTTTTCCAAATACATTTCTTCCAAGCAGTTCATAACTTGTTTACATAACGAAAGTCACTTTTCCAGGAAGTGATCAATATAATGTATGCAAGTTTTTCTGAGTGATCATAGAGTTCTTGTCGACTATTTATATGTGTCATTGAGGAGAAAAATGAATGATTCTTGTTTCCTGAGTAAATATGTAATACATTTTTAAAGTAAAACTAAAATAGATCTTCTATAATAAAAATATAATAGACATTATAATGGAATTTTTCTACACTAACAAATTTTAAAGAAAAAAGTATTTAGATTAAGGAAAACTATAAATATATAAATGTCACCATTTGAAAGAGTCAAAATAGTTGGTTAGATTCTACTGCTTGTGACTCAAAGAAAAAGGAATTTCGTATATTTAGAAAGTAAGTGTTATTGTATCAAAGTAAGTATTTGGAAAGTATAAAATCCCAGATAAATAACAATATGGTATGATGTAACTTTTTTGTTATATATATATATATATATATAATTGCACTTTAGGTTCTGGGGTACATGTGCAGAACATGCAGGATTGTTGCATAGGTACCCACATGGCAATGTGGTTTGCTGCCTTCATTCCTCCATCACCTATATCTGGAATTTCTCCCCATGTTATCCCTCCCCAACCAACCTATCCCCAGCTGTCCCTTCCCTATTCTCCCACAACAGACCCCAGTGTGTGATGCTCCCCTCCCTGTGTCCTCCATGTGTTCTCATTGTTCAATACCCGGCTATGAGTGAGAACGTGTGGTGTTTGATATTCTGTTCTTGTGTCAGTTTGCTAAGAATGATGGTTTCCAGATTCATCCATGTCCCTACAAAGGACGCAAACTCATCATTGTTTATGGCTGCATATTATTCCATAGTATTGCCACATTTTCCTTCTCTAGTCTATCCTCAATGGGCATTTGAGTTGCTTTCAGGTCTTTGCTATTGTAAACAGTGCCACAATGAACATACAAGTGCATGTGTCTTTATATTGAATGATTTATGATCCTTTGGGTATATACCCAGTAATGGGATTGCAGGGAACCCAGTAATGGGATTGCTGGGGCAAATGGAATTTCTATTTCTAGGTCCTTGAGGAATTACCACACTGTCTTTCACAATGTTTGAACTAATTTACACTCCCGCCAACAGTGTAAAGTGTTGTTATTTCTCCACATCCTCTCCAGCAACTGTTGTCTCCAGATTTTTTAATGATTGCCATTCTAACTGGCATGAGATGGTAACTCAATGTGGTTTTGATTTGCATTTCTCTAATGACTGGTGACATCGCATTTTTTTCATATGTTTTTTGGCCTCATATATGTCTTCTTTCAAAAAGTGTCTGTTTATGTCCTTCATCCACTTTTGAATGGGTTTGTTTGTTTTTTTCTTGCAAATCTGTTTTAGTTTGTAGATTCTGGATATCAACCATTTGTCAGATGGGTAGATTACAAATATTTTTTCCCATTCTGTTGCTTGCCAGTTCACTCTAATGATTGTTTCTTTTGCCGTACAGTTACTCTGGAGTTTAATTAGATCCCATTTGTCTATTTTGGCCTTTGTTGCCAAAGTTTATGGTGTTTTAGTTATGAAGTCCTTGCCTATGCCTATGTCCTGAATGGTTTTGCCTAGGCTTTCATCTAGGGTTTTTATGGTGTTAGGTCTTATGTTTAAGTCTTTATTTAATCCATCTGGAGTTAATTTTAGTGTAAGGTGTCAAGAAGGGATCCAGTTTCTGTGTTCTGCACACTGCTAGCCAGTTTTCCCAACACCATTTATTAAACAGGGAATCCTTTTCCCATTGCTTGTTTTTATCAGGTTTTGCCAAAGATCAGATTGTTGTAGTTGTGTGGCATTGCCTCTGAGGCCTCTGTTCTGTTCCATTGTCTGTATCTCTGCTTTGGAAACAGTACCATGCTGTTTTGATTACTATAGCCTTGTAGTATAGTTTGAAGTCAGGGAGCATGATACCTCCAGCTTTGTCCTCTTTACTTAGGTTTGTTGTAGCTATGCAGGTTTTCTTTTGGTTTCATATGAAGTTTAAGATTTTTTTTCAGTTCTGTGAAGAGGGTCATAGGTAGCTTGATGGGGATAGTGCTGAATGTATAAATTACTTTGGATATTATGGCAATTTTCTCAATATTTATTCTTCCTAATCATGAGCATGGAATGTTTTTCCATCTGTTTGTGTCCTCTCTTATTTCCTTGAACAGCAGTTTATAGTTACTCTTGAAGAGGTCCTTTATATCCTTTGTTAATTATATTCCTAGGATTTTTATTCACTTTGTAGCAATTGTGAAAGGGTGTTCACTCTTGATTCGGCTCTCCGTCTGTCTGTTATTGGTGTATAGGAATGCTTGTGATTTTTCCACATTGATTTTGTATCCTGAGACTTTGCTAAAGTTGCTTATCAGTTTCAGATTTTGGGCTGAGACAATGGAGTCTTCTAAATACACAATCATGTCATCTGCAAATAGAGACAATTTGACTTCCTCCTTTCCTAACTGAATACCCTTTATTTCTTTTTCTTGCCTGATTGCTCTGGCTAGAACTTGCACTACTATATTGAATAAGAGTGGTAAGACAGGGCATCCTTGTCTAGTGCCATAGTTCAAAGGGAATGCTTCCAGTTTTTGCCCACTCAGTATGATATTGGCTGTGGGTTTATCATAAATAGCTTTTATTATTTTGAGATACATTCCATCCATACCTAGTTTATTGAGAGTTTTTAGCATAAAGGGCTATTGTATTTTGTTGAAGCCTTCTCTGCACCTATTGAGATAATCATGTGGTTTTTGTCTTTGGTTCTGTTTATGTGGTGGATTACGTTTATAGACTTGCCAATGTTGAACCAGCCTTGCATCCCCAAGATGACGCCTACTCGATCGTGATGGATAAGCTTTTTGAAGTGCTGTTGCAATCAGTTTGCCAGTATTTTATTGAAGATTTTTGCATCTATGTTCATCATGGATATTGGCCTGAAGTTTTCTTTTTTTGTTGAGACTCTGCTGGGTTTTGGTATCAGGATGATGTTGGTCCCATAAATTATTTGGAATAATTTCAGTAGGAGTGATAACAGCTCCTCTTTGTATGTCTGGTAGAATTTGTCTGTGAACCCATCTGGACCTGGGCTTTTTTGGTTGGTAGACTATTAATTGTTGCCTCAATTTCAGCCCTTGTTATTGGTCTATTTGGGGTTTCAACTTCTTCCTGATTTAGGCTTGGGAGTGTGCAAGTGTCCAGGGATGTATCCATTTCTTCCAGACTTACTGGTTTATGTGCATAGAGTTGTTTGTAGTAATCTCTTATGGTAGTTTGTATTTCTGTGGAATAGGTGTTGATATTGCCTTTATCATTTTTTATGGCATCTATTTGATTCTTCTCTCTTTTCTCTTTTGTTAATCTGGCTAGTGATCTGTCTATTTTGTTGATCTTTTAAAAAAAAATAGACCAAGTTCCTGGATTTATTGATTTTTTTGACGTGTTTTTCGTGTCTCTATCTCCTTCAGTTCTGCTCTGATCTTAGTTATTTCTTGTCTTGGGCTAGATTTTGAGTTGTCTTGATCTTGTTCCTCTAGCTCTTTCAATTTTGATGATAGGGTGTAGATTTTAGATCTTTCCTTGCTTCTCATGTGGGCATTTATTACTATAAATTTCCCTCTAGACACTGCTTTAAATGTGCCCCACAGATTCTGGTATGTTGTGTCTTCATTCTTGTTTGTATCAAATAACATCTTTATTTCTGCCTTCATTTCATTGTTTATCCAGTCACCATTCAAGAGCCAGTTGTTCAGTTTCCATAAAGTTGTGCTGTTCCGAGTGAATTTCTCAATCTTGAGCTCCAATGTGATTACACTGTTATCTGAGAGACTGTTTGTTATGATTTCTGTTCTTTTGTATTTGCTGAGGAGTGCCTTACTTCCAATTATGTGCTCAGTTTTCGAGTAGGTGTGATGTGGTGCTGAGAAGAATGTATATTCTGTGGTTTTGGGGTGGAGAGTTCTGTAGATGTCTATTAGGTTTGCTTGGTCCAGATCTGAGTTCAAGTCTTGGATATCCTTGTTAATTTTCTGTCTCATTGATCTGTCTAATATTGACAGTAGAGTGTTAAAGTCTCCCACTATTATTGTGTGGGATTCTGAGTCTCTTTGTATGTCATTAAGAACTTACTTTATATATCTGGGTGCTCCTGTATTGGATGTGTATATATTTACGATCATTAGCTCTTCTTGTTGTGTTGATCCTTTTACTATTATGTAATGCCCTTCTTTGCCTCTTTTGATTTTTGTTGGTTTAAAGTCTATTTTATCATAGACTAGGATTTTTGCAACTCCTGCTTTTTTGTTTGCTCTCCATTTGCTTGGTAAATCTTCCTCCATCCCTTTATTTTGAACCTATGTGTGTCCTTGCAGATGAGATGGTTTTCCTGGATATAGCACACTGATAGCTTTTGACTTTGTATCCAATTTGCCAGTCTGTGTCTTTTGATTGGTACATTTAGCCCATTTACATTTAAGGTTAATATTGTTATGTGTGAATTTGAGCCTGCCATTTGGAATCTAGCCCATTGTTTTGCTGATGCAATCTCTTGTTAATTGATGCAGTCTCTTTATTGTGTGAATGGTCTTTACCATTTCGTGCATTTTTGGAGGATGCAACTTTTAAATAAGCAGCCATTTAGAACAATGTGAAGTCAGCAGAATCTTTTGGATAAGCATTATCTTCTCTCACCCAACTTCTATTTTATTTTTCAGAAACCAAGGTAATTTTTAAAATTTTATTGGAATTAATTGTGTAATTCTTAAAACCCATCTATTTCAGCACTTCTATTGATTCCTATTAACAAACTGTTGCATGTAGTTTCAATTGATACAAAAAGTATATGTAGACTGCTCTTCCCAAATCCTGTTGTTACTTAGAAAACTGTGTTTATCAGCTGGAAGTCAGTTCAGGCTGCATGGGTCACAAGTTAATGCTAATTGATTCTGCTTTTTTTTTTTTAATCTAAATTGTGCAATTTTGTCATATGCTGGATAAATATACAAGATTACATCTAAAACACTCATTTACAAATATACAAACATAATTCCACAAACTATAATATAAATCAGTTTCTTAACTTATCCAGTGAAAGGCTAGGCTTAAATGCCAAATACACTTTTTTTGTTGTTGTTTACAGATGCTTTTATACTAAGTTGAATGAGAATCAGAAATCTTATATGATAATAATATAAACTTCAAAATTATTCCTTTCTTATTAAAAAGCCCTCTAAAAAAGATATATTAACTGAAGCGTTATTTTAAATGAAAAAACATTCTATAAAAAAGTTTCACTTCTGGTGAACTTTCTTTCCTAAAATAAACCCATTTTGGTTTTCATTTTTCTATGGTTTGATAGCTTTATTTTTGGTAGATCAAATGTTCATAGCACTTATATTACCTATAAATATATTACTTGAAGTACAAGTAAAATAAATTTTATGTAGTTAGTTGTTTTTTCCGATTTCATGACTTTGATTTCTCTTCAAAGAGAGATAGAGCTGTCTTCGGAGCTAGTGCTTTTCAGAGCTGGAGCAAGTTAAACTGCCAATGACCAGGAAGTTTATAGAACTCCTGTCTATTATGCTGACAGGTCTTCTCTAGCACGACTAGCATTTCTCTTCAGGGCAGCCTGAAATTTACAGTCCTGTTGTGAGGTAGAATATGAAGGTGTTCCCATATGCCTTTTCTTTATATCTCAGTCATATATAACTTTTTCATTATTTCTTTGCTGAACCATCCCAAATATTGACAGCATTAGTAACACAAGAAAGGGTTTAGCAGTCAAAGTAGTTAAATGGCTCAAAAATTTTAAGTGATTAAAGCGAATTATTTTAAAAGAAAATTTAAACCTTTTACAAATAAGCCACAATTAAGCTCTTCACTGGTACTTACAGATATTAATTCAGGGAACAAAAGCCAAAACATATCTTCAGCTATAAGGACCTTCTGGGCTATCATTAATTGGATGAATCAATATGAACCTTCTCTTTTCAATGAAACATCCAAGAGTAATTCCTCATCATATTATGGACACATAATAGCATTTTTGAAGAACTTATTGTATCTCTTTTTAAAAATAACCTGTTTTATTTTATAGTGGTCTTGAAAAGTCTAAGTAAAAAGTATTATTCTTTACAAAATAAGTAGTCAAATAAAGATATTTTGTTTTTTTCTGTTGCTGTACCTCCTGGGCAAATGTTTAGCTTCTTATCCGATAGAAATATAGATTATTTACACCTGTTAATTATACACACAACACACTCATACCAGCACACATAGCATGTGACTCATTGAGGCAATGGTCCACACTGGGGAACAATTTATACTGAAATATTAAAGTAATGTCACGTAGTTCATCCTGGTACAAATGTGTAGCATAAATAAGTGGGTTTACGCTTTTTTAACCCTAACCCAATAATCTATAAATGAATAAGGCTAATGTGTTCTGTCCTACTTAACCCTTCTTAGCTATTATAAGGATATTAAAAAATGGTAAGAGAGTATACACATAGGGAAAGTGAATACATTACAAGTACAAGATGAAGAACAAGCAGCCAAGATCATGGAAAAATAATTTTGGATGACTCAAATCAAATACTATTTTCAGATTAAAATAGCTATGTGTAGTAAGAATCTGCTACTCTATCTTCATGTATTATTAAGTACTGATTATTTCCTGAGTCAGTGCCACCTGACAACAATGTCCTTAACTTTCCTTCATCTTGGCTAAATCTTTAGGCAAGAATCTTCCCAACTCTAGGCCTCTTACCTCAACTGTACTTAGAGCGTTTACTTTAGAAAATATGTGTTTATAAATTCTGTCTATGCTGCTTTGAAACAATAGATCTTTAAAATACAATTTCTGCCAGTCTTACAATCCAGGAACATCTTTCTAATGATTTGGGAGCCATCTCTTTGGTATGGAATCATCAAAGAAGGCAGGGCCCTATATCTCATTTTCTGTGGACAGCCAGGAGCCTAACTTCGCTGGTGCCTTGCTTCCTATAACAGTATCCAGAATCATGAAGATGAAAGAATCTTGAGTAAATTGGTGGACACAGATAGCCTATGATATGCTCATTCCAATTCCTAAAAACTTTAACTTTTTGTTTCAGACTGAGATCTGACCTCGAATCCCTCTTACAAAAGCCTTGAACAACTAAAATTCATATTCATAACTCATTCTAATGAATGTACAAACCTAGAGTAGTGATTTTAGTATCTAGCAGTTTTGGACTATAGTGAATATATATATATTTATAACCCTAGTTAGAAGTTTTGAGTTTTTCCTCATTACATTAATATTAAATTCGTTATTTAGACTATAAAATGATAGTCTTCAGAAAAAAATTATGTCAATTTCTTTTGCCATTTCTAGATTTAAATGTAAGGTTCTGATTCATTCATAGGTATGAATTATAAATGAATTCATTAATTAATGCCTTTGTCATGTGTAATTTTTTGTAATCGGTATTGCCTTCATTTTTTTCAGCCTTTTATTAAAAGTAATATGCTTACATTCTACCTTCATCTTAAATCTGAAAAGGTCCTAGTGATTATCCAGTCATGAATCTTGTTTCACAGATAAAGAAAACTGAATCCTGTAAGAGTTAGAACACATATTCAGGGTTGTATATAGTAACTCGTATTCAGAGCTTGGCCTATAGCTATGGATTTTTCAATTCCTAGGCCAATAGAAATAATACAGTAATATCAAACGTTCATTGATTAATGTAGTGATGTGGTTGGTACTTAATATTAGTGCATAAAGTTACCAGGAAATTTGTTCAAAGACATCTGTATATTTAATCTGTTCTCTTTAAATCTATATTGTCATACCTACTGCTATTGCTAAGAGGATTGGTCATGTCAAAAAATTCTTAACTAGAACTCATTTGTAAAACTGTTGATTGATCAAACTAAATTCTTAGGCCACCTGCCATTTTTGTTTTAATGTCCAGGTCATGATGAAATGTATGCTTTGTTTAAAGTCTTTTGAGGGTTCTTCAGCCCTATTCATTCAAGGACCTTCTATGTATGAATAGTTGATCTAAGAAAACAATTCACATTGCAGCCTTAAGTTATATTGCCCAAAATAGATTATCAAGTGTCACTTAGAATGTGCTCCTATGGGCCTTCAAATCTCACCCCATCCACTGTTATCTACTTTAAGAAAGTGAAGAGGTAATACTGAAACGTTTATCCCACTCTAAGACTGAGAAAACATTAGGATGAATGGAAATGAGAGTTTGCTTTTAAATTAAACATACTCAGTGGCATGTCATTTAATTTTCTGGAACTGACTCATTCTCATCCTGTAATAGCATACTACAAGAAAATGTTATATAATTTGAAATTATGATTGTTGGATATTAATAGTCATTCATTATGTCTTCTATAAAGATTGTATTTGTTAAAGTTTATTATTCAAATGACAAGGGTACTGAGTATTGGTTGGAGACGAGGCAAATGAAAATATTCTGAACTTTTATTTTTGTGAGAGGACACTTAGAGTAGTCATATGTAATATTTGAAAATACCCAGTATGCATAGAAATAGCAAAAGTATTTTAATATAATAATACATCACTAAATTTATAGTATAACATCACGAATAAAGTAACTGTTTTAAAATAAGCTCCAGCATTTTTCTTTCTTTCTTTTTTTTTTTTTTTTTTTTTGAAACGGAGTTTCACTCTTGTTACCCAGGCTGGAGTGCAATGGCGCGATCTCGGCTCACCGCAACCTCCGCCTCCTGGGTTCAGGCAATTCTCCTGCCTCAGCCTCCTGAGTAGCTGGGATTACAGGCACGAGCCACCATGCCCAGCTAGTTTTTTGTATTTTTAGTAGAGACGGGGTTTCACCATGTTGACCAGGATGGTCTCGATCTCTTGACCTCGTGATCCACCCGCCTCGGCCTCCCAAAGTGCTGGGATTACAGGCTTGAGCCACCGCGCCCGGCAAGCTCCAGCATTTTAATAGAATTGAGCAACATTTAAAATAAAACAATAGTTGAGACCATGCCTATGATTTTAGTATGACTAACCTTCCCTTTTGTGTCCTGGCATGTCTTTTTCACACCTAATATTACTTGTCTACTTCCCCAGTGATGAAACCAAGTGAAAGACTAACACACAGATAAATTTGTGACACGGGATCCTTGGGATGTCACTTCACCACGTGGAAAGCTCTGTGGTGCACAGCACCGTCTGCCCGAGCATTGCCTGCGCCCGTTGGGCTGGCTCCACTCATTTGGCCTGACAAGCTGCGCTCAGCTCAGCTGCCAGCCCGTATTCCACACCTGACAAGGGCAGGTTAGGTGCGGAGCGGTGAGAGGTTTGTGAGCAAGTGAGTGCAGGGTCTGGCTGGTGTGCAGAGCCAAGCATGCTGCCTGCTGCAGTGGGGCGGGCAGCTCCAGGCACTGGCACAGGGGCTGGCTCCATGTGAGGCTGTGGCTGGACCAGATGGATTGCACGTGGCTTCTGCTGCAGGCACCCATGTGGAGGAGAAAGCAATGGTGTCCAGAAGCTTGGAGATGCCAGGAACTGCAGAGTCTCTAAGAGGGCATCACAATCCTAGCTTGGGGACCCCAGAGGCCTGGACTCCTCAAAGGATGCAGCACTTCTCTCCTTCTCTCACCTGCAACGGAGCAAGTGGTGGTGGTGGCGGTGGGGGGATGTTTCAGCCCTGTTTGTGTTACTGCTTTTTGGTGGGCCCAAGTTCTTGTCCTGTGTCCAGGAAGAATGAGGTATGTGGACAACTGGAGGGTGAGTAAGGCAGAGAGAAGCTTCGTTGAGTGACAGAACAGCTCTAGGAGATCAGCAGCGGGCATCTCCTTTCTGCAGGCGGGTCGTCGGATGAGCGTCCAGCTCTTAGTGGAGAGGAGACCCGCAGGGGGTAGCCCCTTTCTGAAGGCAGGTTGTCCCAAAGACTGTCCAGCTTTCAGCAGGGAGGAGACCCGCAGTGGTAGCTCCTTTCCACAGGCAGGTCGTCTGAAGTCTGAGTCTGACTGAGTGGAAACACCGGGGGTGTCAATGGACTCAGAAGGGAGAAAGCACGTGCTGACTGGTCTATGGGTGGCTGTGTGTGGGCCCAGATAAAGCAGCGGAAATTCTCACTCCAGGCTGCAGAATCCTCTGGGAACTGACAGTCCAGCCCCCATGCTTCAGGGTATTCTTGGCTTGAAGGTGGGGCTTCACTGGGGACCCACCTCTTTTCTCCTGTCAATCATGTCATCCACGGCACCCAAGCTATACCTGCCAAAAGGAGCCTGCAGGGCCGCCATGAACCACCCTCAGCACCCCTTCAGCCTCCCTCCCAAGCTTGTTAGTGCCCGAAGTCTGGAAGACGCCAAGGTGGCGGGGGGCTGGTGTGTCAGTGCCGCCGTAAGCACCTCACACTGCGACAGCACTCTGACTCAGCTTCGACTTTGCTCTGAAATCCGAGCGAGTGCTGGAAGAGAGGCCAGGCAGCAGGAGCGGGCACTTCTGAGCCTGCCAGGGTAAGGGGCTTTCTGAGCCCCCGAGAGTGCAAGGATGCCCGGGTTCACAGCACCAGCTGGGCAGCTACAGCTGCAACCGGGAGGGCAGGGTTCCCACCTCATCGACTCAGAGAAGGGCAGGCTCCCCGCGGGTCCCGGCTCTGCTGGCTCTAGGGAGCACTCAGGTCTGGCCACACCTCCCACTGCTGCAGCCAGAGTCCTTGAAGCAGCTGCTCCGGATGGGCCGCCGCTGCCTCATTTCTACTCATCAAATAATTTAGGCAGGATATTTTCAGCAGTAAGATTTTGGTAACTCACTTCTTAAGTCACTACTGTTAGGATAAAACATGAAGAATCTGGATGTAAAAGGATTTTCAAAGAGTTGGAGAAATAACGAAATCTGCAAAGATTTTGAAAAAGAGTCAAAAATTAGTCATCAGTCTTAAACATAAAGATGATGCTTGCTGATTATTCTGACTACTCACTGCATTCCCCTAAGTACATCTTACATTTCTTCTGTAAATCCTTTTACATTCCATTTGTGTTTTGAATTTTTCTCTTAACACAAACTTTCTGCTAATTGGATATATTAGGGTTGACAAGAGATACTCAGAAGCAGTCACTTTTCCTTAATTTTTTTTTTTAATAGCAATTTTGTATACTATTCTCTTTACTAACACAGAAAGTGTATTTTACCTGGAGGTAGATTTAATGATAAAAAAGAAAGAATAAATTGACTCCAAATTAGTATTAGCATCTTCTTTTATTCCCATGAGAATATTTTATAGGTCATCTCTTACTTCTAAAATAAACTTTAAATCTTTGGATCCATGGGTAACTTTAGGCTTTCAGTAAAGATGAGAATTGACCCCTGCTTTTAACACATAGTCCATTTCTCAATTCTCCTGGGGCACAGATATGTAGCTTCAACCAGCTCTGAAGCTGCATAAGTAGGTTAAGGGGGGGGGGATTTTATTTTATTTTATTATTTTATTATTTTTTTATTTTTTGTCACTTAAAGGTATTCTGAAAATAAGTGAAATCTCTCTGAGGGTTTCAAAGTACTATTAAAATATACAAGTTTCTTTAATTCCATGCCTCTCTCAGGGTGTATCTTTGTTGGAATGAGAACTAAAAAAGCTTTGTTAAATCCCAAGAAAAATGTTGCTTAAAAAATGATTGCAACATCAGGCAACTGAACACATTAAATAGAAGTTTTAGATATCATCAGAGCAAAACTGCACTGGACAAACTTTAACAGGCAAGGAAGATCTTTTTCAAGGCTTCTGTATAGGTAAGGTAGACCATAGCTGAGTCTGAACTCAACTCTGTTGAAATAAAGGACTGGAGAAGTTTTAAGTGCTGGGCTGAGTTAGCTGAAGAATACTACTGGACGACATCAGAGAGGAAGCTGATCCTTGCCACGTGTGGAACACCTTGAGTTATTCCTGGGTTTGGAAATGTTTTTCTCTGTGATTCGGTGGTTATCTGTGTTTTCTCATTGAAGTTAGGCTTCTGCCTTCCAATAGCAACTGAGACGTACCGGCACTGTGTTCTTCCTGATCACATCTAGAGGAGATGATCTCTAGGGTCTTAAGAAAGACATTGATTGATTGTGAAACTGGAAAGGAATTTTTTTTAAAAAATTTACATCTCAAAAGAATAGAGAGAGAGTTACAAATTATCTAAAATAAATGCTTTAAGAAAAGAAAGATATGGGCCTGGTGAAGGAAGAAGCTTGTCTAAAGGTTAGTCAAGCTGAGAGAGACATTATGGCCTTCTGAGTCAGTACATTTAAGTTCCATAAGGCAAGAAGGCCCATTGGCATATTTGACATCTGCACATTGCTTTAGAGATAAAATCAGGAAAGGTAATTTGTCTCTTCATATATTATGACTTTTTACAACTGTTGTTAACAAAATCTTAAACTGGCTCAGTTCACTTGTAAGAGTTCTTTGTTGAAATTAAATTCTATGGCTTTATTTAGGTCACATATTAGCTTTGCACATTAGAATAGAGACCAGAGGCACATGCTGCTCAAAATGCAGCTGCTCAGTTTTATAAGCTCATAGGATAGTTTATTTCAACTAAAGGTAAGATAATGAGGAGCTATTAAATCAAGCAAAAATGATTTACATTTTTGTTATTCTACTGTATCCATGTTAAAGTATAAAAAGTCACTTTACATTTATTTTTAAACAAAAATGAACATTAAGGAACTAGATATATTTAAAAGTTGTAAAAATAGTTCACCAGCAAAGGACTGCTAAACATTTCTCCTTAGTGAAAATGAGAGTCAGCATTTTCCTTCAAAAATCTTGTATATGTTCAAGCAAGGTTATCTTTTTTTAAAAAAGGAAATTTCCTTCTACTTTTTGTGTCACTGAAAAGTCTATTGCTCCACTGGTTAAATTATGGTCCTCACGTGGACATAGTTTTAGAGACGGTTTGGACATGGTGAAGGAATCAAATTATTTCTCCCCAAAATATACTTATTTGACCTATTTCAAGATGGTTATTTAGAAAAGCTGGAAATGTTAGAATATCTAAAAAGCTGTCTTTTGTGGAGAAGATTTGCATTTATAGAGAAAATGTGCCTTGATGCTGCTCAGCCTTCTCTGAGGGCCTTTCCTTGTTCCGGTCTAGAAAAGATAAACTGAGAAATTGACACATTGAAGGTCTTAAAGAAACACTTGCCAACTATTCTCTCTGTGGGCTATACCTTTGCACCCCAGGCCTCTCTTCTCTCCTTCCCATAGCCTGTCTTGCCACTATAACCTAATTTACTAAAGTAATGTGTTTTTGTCCTTTCTCCAAGTGCTCATTCGTTCTGTTACCTGACGATATTATAAAACCATCAACCCCTGGAGGCATTTCTTTTAAATCTTTGTTAGGAATGCCATGCACATTAATAAATTTGTATGCCACTTCTCCTGTTAATCTTTCTTTCATCAGTTCATTTTCAGCAAACCTTCAGAGGGCAAAGGGAGTGTTTTCTGGCCCGTAAAATAAGATAGCAGATATACCTAATTGTTGCGTTGATTTGAAATATCTTACAGCCAAATGGAACAAAATAGTTCTATTGCTTCTTTATATTCTTTTACTATAAAGAAGTAAATTTTCTAGGTTTATGTTCAGAGGATACAAGGAAGCAAGATTTTATTTCAAAGAAATAAAAGCAAAACATAGATTTAAAATAACAGTCTTGTAACTGGTAGAGTCAGCTTGTGAGCTTACCTTAAAAAAGAAGTAAGTATTCACTGCTTTATTTCTTCTTACACATACATCTAACTACCTGTTTTCTTCGGCATTCTAAAGGCTAATCTTGAGACAATGCAGGCATGAAGTGAAAATGGTGGTTACGATTTTCTCTCTTCTGAGAAGAAATTGATGTGCAGTCAATTCGTAACCTGATCCTGCCAGAATCATACCGGCTAAACCTCCCGATGGTCCATTACTCAAGATAGGCTTTACACAGTAACAAGCGGATCTGCACTACGCACCACTCCGGCACATGTATATTCTAGGTAATTCACAAAACGTTTCCCTGGGCCACCAAGACATGCATAAATGAATTAATATCCAACCTTATTCTGTCACTATGCCAATGCTTACGTTCCTGGTTTGGGTCAGGAACCTTCTGGTGGAGAAAATTATCAGTAATCCTTGCTAAGATTATAGTAATAGGCGTACTTATTTGCTATGGATTGTACTCTTGCTTTATAATATGCACAGGTTGCAAGATTGATTTTCTCAAAGACTCTTAGATCCTCATCCAATGATTCAACACACTGCTTCTATGAGTCCAATAAATCATGAATATTTCCAACTCCAGGTAAAGAAATTGCACGCTTTAGCTCCGTAAGTAGGCCGTCTGACAGCAGTAAGCAGTCTGAATGGAGTCTATGCCCCATGGAAATGGATGGACATTGACAGACGGGAGTCTGGAATTGGTGCAGTCAGTCAGCTGGTTTGCTTTTTAGAAAACGTAACACATCTCTTGCTTTGTTTCTTGTTACACATATATCTAACTACCTGCTTGCTTAGAAATTTTAAAAGCCAATCTTGAAACAACCCAAGCACGAAGGAGAGATGGCGATTACAATTTTCTCTTGTATGAGAAGAAATCAGTATGTGGTTAATCCACAACCAGACTCCACCTGAATGATGCCATGTGGATCTCCAGATGGTTCATCACCCAAGGTAACAACTGGAAAATGATAGACCTGCACCCTGCATACTACTCTTTCAGGTAGCTTCTGTGCCCCCTTCTCCCTTAAATTTCTGTAGCCAGCCTGAAACTGTGAACTTTCTTTTTTTAGACTGGAGTCCTCTAGCTGCTGACACCTGAATAAACCTACTTTTTTTCCACCAACCCTCATTTCTTATGTCTGGCTTTTTGAGCAGCGAGCAGCCAAACCTGAGTTCAGCTACAACCCTAGCATTTTAAAGAAAATCTTGAGTAAAGTAAATTTTTGAAAACCAGGAAGCTAAAAATCATTGAATTCAATAGGGTTAAATGGCAGCAAATTCAAGTAAAATGATAAAAGAGCAAGGTAAATACCAAATTCTCAGGAGATTTGGTTATTTCCCCCATGTTTGCCTAAAATTAGACATCTGAATCAACAAAAACACAAGAACATTTCAAACGAAGCATCTCAGAAAATATGATGAACTTTCTTTAAAAATTCCAGATTTGGGAGAAAATATGGATATATAAATTATGATCTAATTTATAAAAGTTGTTCTTCAATTTTTTTTAAATTTAGCCAACTGGGAATATTTTAATCTCACAGTACTATAAAATAGAATTATTATTATTATTATTATTGAAAGAAACTTATTTGGCAGAGTATTGTTAAACTGAATTTATTTTCTTTACTACTTGGTGGGAAAAAAATTTTACTTAGTAGCTCTCTATCTACCTAGATCTGAAAATAGAAATTGCTCTTTTGAATCATGTTTAAAATTTCCAAAGTATTATTGTGATGTAGGAGAGGTTACTTGAAGAAGAAGTATTTCTTCAAGTAGTCCAAATAACCAGCGTCAAGAAATACAATCATTAAGTAAAATATTTAGCAATGAGACTATTTTAATCAATCTAACTAGAAAAGATCAAAGGATCATTTACTTAATAAAGAGGAGCAGACTTTCAGAATATCCAAAAACAATAAAGCAAAAAGGGCAAAGATTTAGACATAAGGAAATGCATCTTGGACAGGTACAGTGGCTCATGCCTATGATTCTAGCACTTTACAAGGCCAAGGTGGGTGGATTACTGGAGCCAAGGAGTTCAAGACCAGCCTGCACAACATGGTGAAACCCTGTCTTTATAAAACATGCAAAAATTAGCTGGGTATAGTGGCACATACCTGTAGCCCAGCTACTGAGGAGGCTGAGAAGGGAGGATCTTTTGAGCCTGGGAGATCCAGGGTGTCATGAGCTGTGATCACACCACTACACTCCACCAAGATGATAGAGTGAGAACCCATCTGAACCAAAAAAAAAAAAAAAAAAGAAAGAGCATTTTACTAAACTTATGAACAAACGAAGTGGGACACAAAAAGAATAATTTTTTTCTATAATTATCTGATTTGAAGGAGTATGCTTCAATGTATTTGTGTATACTTTTCAGTATGTATAGAAAGAGTACATGTTTTCTCTGCCTAAATCCTGCTTGTATATGGAAAAAAACAAAAAACAGAAAACTGAAGAACTCCTTCATGTGAATCCACAGTTCTAGTTTTATTTGTACTTGGAAGTCCTGAATTTTCAAGTAATTTTCCTAAACTCATATAAGATTGCCAAATACGCTCTCCCACCAATAGTTCTAGTCATCACTGTATACAGTGTATCAGAAAATTAACTTGGTTTAGTGTCAAAAGACTGAGATCAAATCTCTGATTTGCACCCGATAACTATGAAATTAAATAATTAAAATTTAAAACTGTTGGAACTTTAGATTAGTCTAAGACTTAAAATGAATGCGGCTTTGTGGTCTGTGTCATGTGGCATGCAACTGCAACTTCTGCCTTATTTTATTATTATTTTTCTGTAAATAATTAGGAATACCAAACAGGCCCAGATAAAAGATACACCCTCCCTGTCACTATTCCTCCTTATGGAGTAATAAAGTAATCACCTTTGGAATGTAGCAATCTGTAACCAATTAAATCCCTGTCATAGATGCATTGGTCTGGGTATGAAAAATACTGTAATCCTGCTAAAACTTCTTGATTTCTGCCTACATAAGTGAAACCTTAACTTTTCTCCTTCGGAATGCTGAACTCATTTATTTATAGTTGTTTCCCAGGTGGCTATCCCTAGGTTTTGTGCTCAAATAAATGCTGTGCTAAATCATTTTTTCTGCATGTCATTCTGGCAACCAGGAAAAGACCTGAAATGGACCTCCAGTGATCGTCATCACATTGCTGATAACAGAAGCCCTGGTACCAGCATAAATGACTTTGTTCATCTGACCTTCCTAGAGCCAACGGGGATCTCTTGTAAAATCCCTCTCAGGTTCAAATCTCCTGCCTTGGTTGAGATAAAGATTTTACTTAAACAGCACAGATCTTTAATTCAATGAGGGTAGAATTTAAGCTGTACTGCAAGGTAGAAATTTCATTTGTTATTCTCTAGAGATTTTGATAATTGTGGATTTGTGTTTTTTGCTTTTCTATGAGGCTAAGGTTTTGTTTAAAATTACTCCTTAGCGTTTTCAGTCTTTTCTCTCATTTAAACGTTTGGCCAGGGGAAAAAACAATTTCTCTTTGAAAAAAGGAAGCAAATCTTGGTTGCTTAAGTGAAAAATTTGTAATCTTTGAAACTAGACAGATTCTGAAGTTTGGTTTAACTGACAAATCTAATGTTTCTTCCTGAGTGAACGGATTTGTAAAAGGTTCTCTAGGTATGAGATAAATCCAGAAAATAAGAGATATCATACATCCTGGCCAAAAGGCACCACAAATAACTAAGATCTTATAGATGCCTTAAAGTTTATTCCTTGTGACGTGAAACAGTCTCACAGGGAACCTCTTAAGAAGAACTTATAAGAAACCTTGCTTAACTTGGTGGGCACAGATAAAGGCTGATCACCTAATGCCTTGACACTCAGTCTCTTGGGACCAACAGGGCATGTTAAAAGGGAAGAATGGACGCAAGCATGACATCTTGAGCAGCTATTTCCACAAGCAGTACGCACAATCTAAAAACCTTCAATTCGTTCATTTTGATCATTCAAAAGGAAAGTCTAAATTACGGCCAATCATACTTCTAAAACTGAATCTTCCTCCTTAAGGAGAGATACACCACTAGAAACACCAACTGGATTCATGTTTAACACCTCAGCCCTTCTACATGAAAATCTTTTTTAAATTGGTGTCACATAGCTTATGATGACCCCAAATTACAATGGGCAAAATGGGGTACCTTACAAAGTATATCTGCATGCTCAATCAGAAAAAAAAAAAAAAAAAAAAAACGAGAAACAAACAAACACACAAAAACTGGCTCTGAAATAAAGTTACTAGGAGAGCTATTTTCAGTCATGTGCAGAAACCTCTAAAAGGGCTTCTGATAAAGTCATTTCTTTGCAAAAGGAAAACAAAATATTATCTAAAACAACTTCTGAACTGAAAAAGACTGCTGTAATTTCTCCCCCTTCTTCAGCTCTTTTTTGTCTTTTGTCAGAATGTTCTTGTCTGACTTATCTCTTTCTCCTCCTCATTTTCCTTTTTCCACTAATTCAGGTCCATTTGGGTAAAAATCTGTGTCTGGTAGAGGTGAACTTGAGTTGGCTTATCAACCATGATGAAAAGTAGAATTTAAAGACATAATTAAACATTTTCTAGTTCCTCTTTAAAACCCTATTGGATGGATTTGCCAGAAAATTTATATTAAACATTCAAACTTATGCCCCTGGATTCCCTGATTTATATTTGTGTTACATGTTTGTGTCAGTAAAGTGAAACCAAGTTTGGATAGCAAAGATAAGTTGGAGACATCCTTTTAGAAAGCTTCCACAAGTTTTCTGAAGTGGATTGTGAAGAAGCTTTCAGCATTGCCAAAGCTTTACTAGAGGCTATCTCCTTAATTTTCCAAAGGGTAGTTTTTTGACCAAGTACAATAATGGCAACAGAGGCTTGATGAGCCTGTGACACTCTGTGAAATATCTGAAAAAAAAATTCTAAACAATATTCAGATCCATAACCGGCAAAATAGTACTCTCCTTAACTTGACCATTATGAGTAGATGACATAAAGAATTGGCAATTCTAATAAAGAGGCAATGCCCTAGTGGGGCTACCTGTCAAACTCATGCCGTAGTCAATTTTGCCAGTCAAAAGTTATACCGCAATCAAGGAAGTAAAGGAGAGGGAAATTAAATACATAGGAAATATGAACAAGATTATGAATTTATGACTAAAACACTTGTTCAATATGTAAGCCTTCAACAGCCTAATATATTCTAAAACCAACCCAATCCACAATTTGCAGTTATTGCAAAAGGCCTGTATGAAATGATTACATAAAATTAAAATAGAAATAATATCCATGGTTCAAAAATGATTGTATGGAATTTTGTCTTCACTAATACCTTAGGTGAAATTGAAATTAATTTACATGAGCCAAAAAGACACACAAGATCTTATTGACACTGAGCTATACTACCAGTGATATTACAAGTGTTTAAGAGAAAGAACTGACTCAAAGATGACACCCTGATATTTCCACGCGTGGAACATAACAATCAAAAACACTTTTTGCTAGTTGATTTTAGTAATTCAAAAACGAAGTCTAAATTATGTCAAATCATACTTCTGAAACCGAGTCTTCCTTTTTAAGGAGAGATTCTTTACGTAATCTATTTGTAAAATTCGAGTTTAGGAGAGTAGTATTTTGCTGGTTATAGGTCTGAATATTGTTTAGATGTTTTTTTTCAGCACCAGAAACACGTTACTACAAGGTCCCATTCCTTGGAGTAAAATAATTAATAATAATTTAAGCGATTTGTATAACAAAACGCTTCTATGTTAGTATATAAATGAAAAGCCACAGTGTTCCAGTTGGGTCTCCTGTATGGAATGCAGATTTTTCTCTTCACTTCCTCAGCTCCCATTTACTTGATAGCGAACGACCTTCCAGAACTATACAAGAACCACATCCCGTTCTCTCAAAAGGGGGAAAATGTTGAGAATTCAAGAATAAAATAGAATTATTAGGTAAAAAATATTTTTCTTTTTTAATCTTTTTAAAATCTAGGTTCAGTACATATCACATGTTCTTCAAAATATGTTTCTTTTAATTTACTGAATGCGAGTCATATTGTCATGGAGAATATTAAATTGTTAAATAATTACGAATTATAAGAGCTGTTAAAAATAGTACCTGATTCGGGTGGATCACGAGGTCAAGAGATCGAGACCATCCTGGTCAACATGGTGAAACCCCGTCTCTACTAAAAATACAAAAAATTAGCTGGGCGTGGTGGCGCGTGCCTGTAATCCCAGCTACTCAGGAGGCTGAGGCAGGAGAATTGCCTGAACCCAGGAAGTGGAGGTTGCGGTGAGCCGAGATCGCGCCATTGCACGCCAGCCTGGGTAACAAGAGCGAAACTCCGTCTCAAAAAAAAAAAAAAAAAAAAAAAAATAGTACCTGATTAATTGTGGTTAAATTCCTCCACTTATATTGAGGAAACATATTGCCTGCTTCAATTAAAATTCAAATAAATCTATTAAGTCCTCTTCTGGACCTTAAATAATACCCTGCAATATCAGAGGCTTCAGAGTTGATAAAATCTAAAATTTTGAATTATATAGAAACTTAATTATTAGTTGTACAAGTCCACGTAATAGTCCAATCCCTGTAAGAAGACCAAATGGTAGAGGATGGACGTTTGTACAGCTCTGAGAGCAATTAAGAATATAGTCATTCCTCAACATTTAGTAGCATCAAACCCCACATGTTGTTGACTGCCATCTGAAGTAAAGGTGTGTTCTTTATCACGACAGACCTATGTAGGACAATCGTGAGCATTCTGGGAATAAAGATAGTCCATTTCTCTTTGCCTTCACTTAGGAAGACAAGCAGTATACATGGACAGTTATCCCTCCGGCATATGCTGAGAATAGAATTTATGTTTCACAAATATTAAAAGGAGACCTTTCAAGTGTCAAGTTCCCTGATAAATCTACCTTTGATGCAGTATGCAGATGATTTACTTCTCCGTAGATAAGCAAGCCTCCATAGAGGTTGAAAATCATTGGTTATGATTAGCTTGAAAAGTACACAAGTTCTCAAAAAAAAAAAAAAAAAAAACTTCAATTCTATCAAAAGAAAGATAAGATATTTACATCACCTAATATCAAAGGAAGCTTTTTTTTAAATCAATCTTGATGAAATAAAAGAAATCTTATATTTCCCTATCTCCCAAACTAAGAAACAACTGAGAAAATTTTGGGAGTTGGCAGAATGCTACAAAAGCTTCTCCTTATAGAAATGCAAATTTTATACTCTTTTTAAAAAATATAAGCCAGACACCTTGAAATGGACAGAGGAAAATCACATACTTTAGAAAAAATTAGAAAGAATCTTGTAGATACCCCAGCATTAGCACATCTGTGATGTTTAATACTGAGTGTCAACTTGATTTAAAGCTTAAAAGTGGAGGCTCAATTGAAAAATGAGAATAATGCATGTTATTTTATATAGTATTTTCCAAGAGCAATTAAACACTATATTCTTTCGCTCTTTCTCTCTCTGTCTCTCTCACAAACACACACTCATACAAAAATTAAGGCTTACTAGTCAATAAATTTTCTTCCTTTACATTATGATCAAATATGCATGGTCGTTTTAATTCTTATTCCTAACTCTTTTTACATAAACTTACCAAGCAATCATGCACATATGTACATACAAAATACATGCAGTAAAAACAGAAACACTGTCTTTTACATGCCCTAGATTTGACCTGTCTTCCTTTAATGCCACCCATCAAAAGGATAACAGCTTCCTAATTTCTAAGGATGCAACAGTGCATGTCATGGAAAAATAAATGCTTAACCTCTTTTAATTCCAATCTCATTTCAAGTTTCATTATTATTCACGTGTATCAGAGTCAGGAAATAGGTGAGACTTCAATAAAATCCATCAAGTGCATATATGAAAAAGAGTTTTACAATATTACAGTTCTAATTTAGTTTAGACATAGAACTATTTCTTTGCAAGTAGAATTTTAATTATGGTAGTAAACATTATCTAGGTGTCTGATTAGAAAAAGGTTAGTCAAATCTGTATCTGTGTGAGTCTTTAGTTGATCCATTTGACCAGCTGCCGGGAAAAGTTTAGCTTCAGCAGGATTACTTTTTTCTTAAGAAATACATAGGGGAAACAATTGTTTCTTTGAAGTTTTTCTACACAAGCATGTTTTTTCCTAGAGGTATTAACTCTTTTGTATCAATTTCTTATACGGGCTGTAACAAATTATCACAAGCATAGTGGCTTAAAGCATACACATTCGTTATTTCACTGTTCTGAAGGTCAGAAGTCCAAAACCAGTTGAATCAGCTACAATCAAGACATAAGCAGGGCTACACGTCTTTCTGGGTGGAAATAGCCAAGTTTTCTTCACATCTCACACTCTGACACTCTTCTGCTTCCATATTTTGCATTTAAGGAGTCATTGTAACTGCATTCTATCTACCTGGATAATCCAGAATAATCTATTTTATTTTAAGGCTAGTTACTTAGCAAACAATTTTATTTGAAACTTTTTAAATTCTTAATTGTCCCTTGTCACGTAGCCTAATATATGCACAAGATCTGGGGCTTTTGGGCATTGACATTTTTTGAGGGAGATCGTTCTTTTCCTGCTACAGGGTCTCAGCTATCGCCAACACTACGTGGATACTTTCTGTTTGACGAAATCCTGTTTTCTTTAGAGAATGAAATCTTTTCTAACCAAACAGTTCTGGGAGCAGAAGTGAGGAGTATGCTTATTGTTGTACAAAATGAGAATAATTTTCCTCCTCCTGGAAAGATTGATAAATTAGGCTATCTTCATTTGATGAGTAAAGAATGATTAGCTTTAATCTAAAAGGTCTGAATGTATTACACAGTTGAGACAATGGCATTGGTTCTGTTTAATGAAGGCCAATTATTGCTTACTTTGCAAAATAGTAGTTTTCATTTTTCACGATTCTATTCTGCTTTGGGATGTGACTAGTATTCCCAGAAACTTGAATTCTCACAGAGAGTCTACAATTCCTAAGCCCTCATGCCATATCATTTTATTTTTGCCCCCCTACTTTTGTTCTTACCACACCTTGAAGATTCATGTGTATCCCATACACAACGCTTCTGATATTTCTTCCTTTCTCTATTTCTATTTTGAGGACAGTTGTTAAAAAAAGGGAAACAAATACAAATATTTCCTTTTTGTCTTCCAAAAAAGGAAAACAACAACAAAAACATAAAGTCAGGGGAATGCCACTATGCTACAAGCTGTAAAAGCCAAGAGGTACCCTAGTTTAAAAATTATCCATTAAAAGATGCTATAAATATTTTTAAAAGTTTTGTTTCTTAGATGAGAATATATTTAAAAGTTTTGTTTCTTAGTTGAGAATATTGAAGTCTTGATAGGTTAAATGTCAGGTTCAAGTTCACATGGCAAAGTAGAAGCCAAATGTGACTTAGAATTCAATGTTCTTAATAATATTCTGCAGTCATCTTGACAAAATAGTAAAGTAACATACTTAGAAAGGGGTTATGGGAAGAAATATGGCAAAGCCTTTATGGTACACAATAGTCAATGAAATTCCAGTAGCATTGTTCCAAATTGGACAAACACCATATAAATCTGCCTGCACTTGATAAATATTACCATTTTGACATGATTCCTTTAATGGTAGTTTCACAAGCTATTCATGACTCTAGTTGAAAGAACATACCTTACGTAGTCTGATGTGCCATAGTTCATGCCATAGTCACTGTCTTTTTTTCTAGGTTGATGGCCTCTTGTTGACTTTGAATATAGCCTGTCTCCCTATTCTAACCCTACATTTAGTATATCACACTGCATGATATGCTTACACAACATTGAGCGCCACTTCTATAATTATATAACCTGTGATACAGCTTTGCTATGCACAGAAAAGATGAAGCAGCAGAAGCAGTTGATCCTTTGTAAGACAAACAGTACATGTTCTTTTCTAGTAGTATTGATTTGACATAACAAGTTGAAATTTATGAAGCTGGAGTTGCAAATCAAAACGGGAAGGCAGAAGTTTGTTGAACATGTAATTATCTCCTAAGAAGATAATGGATTAAAATAATTATGTTCTGGTCTGACAAGAACTTAATGCAACTCCAAAGTGAATCCATAATTATAAATTTGTTATTTGGCATATAGATAATGAGTTATTTACATTATATATAACATGCTAAAAATGATATCTACCACTTAAATACTACTAAAGCACAGCTTTTATCAGTTTTCATTCTCAAAATGATACACAATAATATCAAATTCATATTTATTCACTGAAGATTAGTGCCATGCCACTTCTCTTAAAATATTACTCTTTTAATATTTTTGTTGGTGTTTGTCCACATGTATATATATATATATATATATATATATATATATATTCTATTACTGATACTAAACATAATTCATACTGTTTTAAAAAAAGTTAAAGAACCTAAATTTCTCTCCGACACTATTGTATAATTTACTAAATCATTTTCAGCTAATTGTATATTTAGTTAAATGATTTTTTGCTGATATAAATAATTCTGCACTGAATATTTTTATATTAAAAATGGCCTGTTTATATAAATGAATAATGACTTATGATATATTTTCAGAAAGTAAATTGCTAAGTAAAAGAATGTGACATTTTTAGTACCTTTTAATTCAAGTTTAGATATTGATTTTCTAGTATTTTGATTTAACAATGCACTAGATTTTGATATAACAAAACTTTCACTCACAATCTGTTATCTATGATTAAAATCAGGACAACATTAAATTAAAAAAAATATGACATTTTCTGTTTATACTCTAAGATTGGAAACATAATATTTATGGATTATAAGTGTAACTGAAGGAATAGTAACTTTAGGATTAGAAAGAACATGGAACAAAATACCAGCTTAACCACAGGTAAGTAGGTTTTTTTTTTTCTTAAACTGTTCACAAGCAATACATATTTTTTTTTTTATCATGTGAATACTCATTGTAGAATGTTACTGAAAAGTATTATAAATATACTATAAAATATTTGGAAGAAATGAATTAGAAATCAAAGACTTGGTAATTTTAGAACTAACTGTCAAGATCTTAAAAGCAAATGATAATTTCAGTGAATTTATGAAATTAAACAGTTTAGTACCTGATCATTCCACTGCTGGAAAAACAGTAAAAGAATTAACCAACTTTTGTATGTTCAAGGGAAACCAAGATGTATTTTCAGTGTCTGACATGATTCTAGAATGTAAATAGAGATATATTTTTTATGGGTAATAAAGACTGTTGATATTTTCTCTTAAGTTTTTCCCCAATTTTAAAGCCTGGTCATCACAACAGGTTATATAAATTTTCGTAAAAATCACCATGGGAACCAATCATACTGTGTGACTATCTATATATGTCTCTAATTTTATTTGGATAATTTCCCTAACACTTTCTACTGAATAAATAACAAACCCCCTCCACAGCCTTAAACATTAGACAAGCCTTAAAACAATTGGTGGATTTTCATATTTAACATCAGTAAGATTGTCAATCTATATTTTTTTATTTAAATATATAAATCCAGAGCCACTATTTACGTATATGTCTGTATTATGTCCTATTTCCAAGAGGATTCGAAGTGATTCCCTGTCACTTATTGGCAAAGCCAAGAAAAGTGTTCTAGCTTACTTGGAATACTCAAATTCTCTCAGAGGAAATCAAAATAATGATTCTTAAGATCATGATTAATGGTGAGAATTTAAGGATGACTCTAAATTGAGCTTACTTCCCCTTTGCTGGTTCACTACTTTTTTCTTAGCATTTTCCAGTACCAGCTTTTAAAAAAATCAATTGTACAGGAATACTTGGTCATTTTGGCATTAATTATTTAGGTCAATTCCAAAACACCTTCATCTGAAAATACATTCGTTTTACACAGTGAGAGCACAGAGTGTTTGGGGTTTCTTTTTGAATGTTTTTGTGCACATTAACAGTTGGTGGTGTTGACTCCTTTGTCAAAGTCCTAGGTCTTATGACTTTTAGCTTTTAGCCTCTTCCTTACATTTTTTTATTTTTTCTCTCTCCTTGCCTAATTCTCACAGTTTCTCCTACTCTGTCCCCTGCCTTTGGGAAATGATTTCAAAGAATTTGAGCTAAAGAAGGATTTAAAGTCTATATTCTGGAAACTTTGGAGATAAGAGAAAAGCTCATGTATGATTGGCAATCTGCGATAGACGGCAGGGAGTGGATGTTCCCAATACTTACTACTGAAAAATTAGATTCATTAAAAAAAAGAGTCTTTTGCATTTTGGCAGGAGCTGTTTATTTTGCAGTTGGTTTTGCTGTATTTGCGCCATAGTATTCAAGGCATTCACTGACCCACGTGCTTACTTTGTCTGTCTACTGAAATGAAAAGCCAATGCTGTGACAAACATATTTTTAGGAAAAGGTGTCAGACATTTTTTTTTTTAATTTCCAAAGCCTGCTTATCTATTTTCCATCATAATTAAATAAAAACCAGAAAAAAATGAAAGTAAAATAAGTAGTAGAGTCAGGACCAAAATAATTTATATGTAATTGTCCTACTAATATAGCTAGATATATAGACTAAAGTAAAATTTTTAAAATAGACTAAATTTTTGTGATGTTGCTAACATATTCTTTTCAAATTGTATATTAAGAATGGACTTAAGTATAAAGTAATATAGTTTAAAACAGCCTTTAGATTAATATGGTTTTTGTATTGAATTTCTTGTATACCTAGTGCCATTTTGATCTTTGGCCTTTGGAGTCTAGTGTCCCATGAGTGTAAGATTTTTTACCCACTGAAAACAGATTTGTAAGTCTTCATTTTGTTAGAGTTCAAGGATGGTGTTTTGGTTACAGGAGTTCACAAATTGAAGTGATTATCTAAAAGGTTTTTCATATAAGCCTATTTTATGAGTTCAAAGAATAAATGCATATACTATTCATGTAATTCTCATCTATTTACTAGGGCTTGTCATGATAGATTTGAACATATTTTTGGCAATTTTCTGAGCAGTTTCAATTACTGATTTGCCATTATGTACACTGCAGAAACCCTTTATTACCTGAGTATTCTGTTTAACTATATGAGGCTATACCATTGCCATAGCTGAAAAATAATTTACTCTGAGGCCACATACATCTGGGTTCAAATCACAACTATATGCTTCATTAATTCTATAATTTTATAAAAACTGCATAATGTCTTTTTGAGCCTTTCAATTCTCATACACAATAGTGAAAAAAACATACTTAGTATATTTTATGGTCTATGTAAAAAATGAAATAAAATAATTCTCAATTAAATTAGATTTTTTTCTGTGTTTCATTATAATGGTTATCATATTCTGTAAACAAACCAGAAAGTATTTTGTAAGTGGAAGTGTTTTAATCTTGAAGCTCCTCTATGTAGACCTGGGTAGCATCTGTCTTTTATTCCCCATGAGTTTTATCCTGTCTTTTCACTGCATTGCCTGGGTGAGTGAAAAAGTGACTGCCCATTTTTCTCAGAAATGCTGCCGTCAATTTATCCATCATCATTAGTTCTAAAATAACCAGCATTGATTACAGCTCTACAAGAATTCAAATGGTAACAAGCCTCCATCTTAGTTAAAGAATTTTGAATTTCCTGTATCTTCACAAGGAATTTCATTCAGGTGGTAACGAGAGTGCTTCTTAAAGAATTTTGAATTTCCCATATCTTCACAAGGAATTTGGTTCAATTGAAAATGTGTTATAATGAAACTGTAGTAGATTTAAATATTAAGCATTTAGAATAGCACTGAGAACAATGTTATACATGTACAAATTCATAGAAAAAAAAAACAGAAAACTGCAGTCATTAAAAAGGACAAGGAAATCAAATTTGCTTTTGTATGATTAAAATGAGTAACTCTTAGGCCATTTAAAAACAGAAAACACAGCATTTTTGAGCCCTCTTCATAAAATAATTCTGGAAGTTTTCACAGAAGTAACTGGAACTGTGGTTTAAATATAAAAAGCTGATTTCATTTGTGGATTGTTTACTGTGCACTGAATCTGAAATAATTCATGGATTCAAAAGAAGACATATAAATTTGGTATTAAAAACTGGTGGTGGAGGTTCAGTGAAGGGATTTAGAAGTTGCTGAGCAGCAACAATGGACTTGATTTTCATGGCAGAAACAGGCTACTGTATATTTGTAGCTGAGTTAGTTTGAGGCCAGGTCCTGAAAGCCTATTTCAAATAAAGACTGTGTTATTAGATGACTCCTTGATGGAATTTCTCTGTGAGCCTCTGGATGACAATTGAACAGGTTTGTATTTTGACAGGTAACATATGATCCAACTAAACGCACAGTCCTGATTCAGAGAGACTAGAAATATGCCTTTGTTTTTTGTGCTGTCTGTAACAAAATGAATTTGATAAAAGAGAATCTGGGGAGACCGCCTTGATGGTATCATTTCACTTTTTTTTAAACAATCTTTTTACATCTAATCTTTTGGATATCTAGTGTTTCACAAATTGTTGTTCACTACCAGTTTCTCATAGTGACACTCACCTAACCTCCAGAGATTTATGTGTTTTTGCCATACACATTAAGGACAACTTACAGTTCAACACTGATATGTATGTAAATATTCAACTAAGCTAATTTTGAACTTACGTGAATTATTAAAATCATAATGGAATGCATTGTTTTCCAATACTTAACATTTAAGGACCTTTAGAGGCAGACTTGGAAGTATGTAGAGGGACCAACTGTGGATTAACAAGGCCTGACAGTTTACTTGCTATAAAATCCATATAAGTTTCTTGATTAGATTAATTTTCTTAAAAAATCTATCAAAGATGAGTCGTTGTAATAGGACGTTTGTTGTGTATGGTGATGGGGCCGAAATCTGACTTGGTGCAGGTGATGATATCAGGTAACTTGTATTATCTCCCTGATAATAGAAGGCAGAGCCTTGTGTGGCTCAGGGATCTGAGACTACGTCAGTAGTCCACGTTTACCCTCCCCAAAGCACCACTACTAATAAGAAGCAAATGGAAGGAAAAGCAGAGCCTTAAAAGAGTAGCCAGGTCACCTTGCAAAAATGTGAGACTATGTTCCAAATTTCAACTCTAATAAAACAGAAAATGTTAATTTTGCCATTGCTTGTGCTATTTTTGGCAAAATGTTTTTATTCTTTCTTTTATTAGTTACAGTTACCTGAAGAACTGACTTTTTGTTAATCTTTATCATGTTCTTTAACCATATCAATTATGATTTAGACATCAGTGTATACCATATACCATACTGACTACAGGACTGTATACAAGGAATATGATTACTGCTATTGCTTCAATTAAGGAGTTAAGTAGTGGCAAATAAAAAAGTAGCTAATAATAACAAGGTTACCATTATGTTTGCACATGACATGATTTTGAATATAATTGTAAATACTAAAAAATAAAGGTAAAAGAATGAGTTAAAAAATGAGTAAAAAAATCACAATAGTCAAAATTAAATTTTTCAGTGTGAGTAGAAGGCAACATAAAATTAACAAATTTGACATCTGAATGAGAAAATGACAGCCAAGTATCTAATATGTCATTTAAAAAACATAATTTAGTTCTGGTTCCATTGTTTCTATTAGAAACAATGGCCCAGCGCTGTGGCTCAAGCCTGTAATCCCGGCACTCTGGGAGGCCGAGGTGGGCGGATCATATGAAGTCTGGAGTTTGAGCAAGACTAGCCCGACCGACATGGAGAAAACCCATCTGTACTAAAATTACAAAAACTGACTGGGAGTGGTGGTGAGTGCCTGTCATCCCAGCTACTCAGGAGGGGGGGGGAGGGAGAAGAAAGGAAGGGAAGGGAAGAGAAGAGAAGGGGAGGGGAGGGGAGGGGGAAGGGGAGGGGATGGGACGGAGGGGAGGGGAGAGGGAGGGGAGAGGGAGGGGAAGGGAAGGGAAGGGGAGGGGAGGGGAGGGGAGGGGGAGGGAAGGGGATGGGAGAGAGGGGAGGGGAGAGGGAGGGGAAAGAAAGGAAGGGAAGAGAAGGGGAGAGGAGGAGAAGGGGAGGGGAAGGGGAGGGAATGGGAGGGGAGGGGAGAGCAGAGGAAAAGGGGGAAGGGGAGGGGACGGGAGGAGGAGGGGGAGGGGGAAGAAAGAAAGGAAGGGAAAGGAAGAGAAGAGAAGGGGAGAGGAGGGTAAGGGAGGGGGAGGGGAAGGGAGGGGAAGAGGAGGAGGAGGGGAGGGGAGGGAGAGGGGGAGAGAAGGGAAGGGGGAGGGGAGGGGGAGGGGAGAAGGAGGGGAAGGGGGAAAGGGAGGAAGAAGGGAGGAGAGGGAAGGGGGAGGGGAGGGGAGGGGGAGGGAGTTGGGAGGGGGAGGGGAGGGGAAGGAGAGGGCTCTGTTTTGTTTGTTTGGTTGCATTATATATCACCCTCAAAAACTCAGTGACCTGTCTTTCTATTTCACAGTGTGATTTTTTTTTTCTTCTCCATCTACACATGGACATTGTGAATTGCCTAACATGTTACTATCACTACTCCAAACCAGGGAGGAGGCCATCAGCTGTGTGTGTGTGTGTGTGTGTGTGTGTGTGTTTGTGTAAAAGAATTATTTTTACCTCCCAAGCTCACCTTGACAGTCACTCTGAACAAAAAGCCCAGGCTAGTTTTACTGGAATCCATGCTGTTGTGCTTCCAAGAAAAGCTGAAGTGAATGTGAAGTGGCTACAGAGTAATTTGACAGTGACAACACGTTTGACGAGACCCTGTTGAAAGTTACTGCCAGATCCCATGCGAGCTGGCCATTTTGACTAAAGCTGTGCTGTTGCTTCTGCTTCACTTCTAATCAGTTTAACGTTTGGTGATCACTGAAGCCACGAGCACAGCTTCAGTGCTGGGATATCCTGAGAGTCATGAATCCCATCAAGAATCATGTTCCCTCTTTTCCCAGCATCCTCATTCTTTGTGGAGTCTCCTCTGATTCAGCCTGAATTCACCTTTAACTAATTCTAATTGTGAACTTCTAATCAGTGCCACGGTCTTCACTGTCGCTAGCAACACATTAATTAAACTCCTTGATTGAGGCCTCTTTACATACTGAACTATAAGAATCGAAAAACGACACATAATATAAAATCGGCTTTTGATCCTTGAAAACATTACACTTGGAACAAAACAGTTTTTAAAAATAATGTATAAAAATAATGTTCCCTTGTACTCCAGCCTGGGCAACAGAGCAAGACCCTGTCTGTAAAACACACACATACACACAAACACACATGCATGCACACACAGTTACCTTTTTAAATACTTAAATAGTTACTATTTAACCTGACAAGAAAGAAGAAAAATGATTAATAAGAGAGATGAGGGAATGTGATTATAAACACAGGTGAAACCCAGTTCTGTCACAGTTATTGCTGTGCGGATAAAGCAAGACATGCAATTGTATATGCACACGCACACATATATTATTTTGGTAAAACAAAAACTATTCCTCACCCTTTAACCTTCTTTTTACTTTTTTGCTTTAAAAAGTCCATATTAGTGTTTGTATTTTTATGCTGGATTTGACATATTAGAAATGCTCCCATGTCCATGTGTTTGTGTGTGTGTGTGTGTGTGTGTGTGTGATGGACTCTTGCCCAAGCTGGAGTGCAGTGGTGTGATCTTAGCTCACTGTGACCTCCATCTCCCAAGTTCAAGTGATTCTCCTGTCTTACCCTCCTGAGTAGCTGGAACTACAGGCATGCACGACCATGCCTGGCTAATTTTTGTATTTTTAGAAGAGATGGAGTTTCACCATGTTGGCCAGGCTGCTCTCAAACTCCTGATCTCAGGTGATCCAAAGTGCCTCAGCTTCCCAAAGTGCCTGGATTACAGGTGTGAGCCACCACACTCAGCCCCAATATACTTTGAAAATGAAAATATATGTATGTTTTCTGATGGGTGAATATTTTAATTTTTGTATTTTTGAGTTTATTTGTCCCAGGCCTATGCTATGAGGCTCCATGAAACAATACTATAGTATATTTTGATGCCTAAGTTCATATTGGCCAAAGAAAGAGAAGTTATGTTTGGCTTAATTCATAGGAATGTGTGACAAAAAACTTCCCGCTACAGACAGATGTGTGGTAAATTAAGTGATCCAGATGTCCGGTCCTATTTAATTCGCTTTCTGAGAGTTTGCTGTAGTTGTGACCTGTGATGAATGCTATTATTACCATGCTTAGGTGTGATTCATTACCATTTAATAACTTCCATCACAATTGCTTTTTATATTACTAAATTGTCACAAATAATTTATTTGGAGACTGTACAATTTATTTTAGGCATTAAAAATAAAAATTTCTAGTTTTCTGTTATAATTATCTAAACATTGCATCATTTTGTTATAGATAAGATTGAATTTTTTGTAAAAAGAACCTAAAATTAGATATGAAATACATGCTTCAGCAATAGATTTTTATGGAACTTTTTTCTTTTATTAATTTTTGTTTACAAAAATATTTCAAGTAATTATCTGGCTTGAGTGTTACTTATAGGTAATTTTAACACCTAACACCAATTAAATCATCTTAGAAATAACTGTATCTGCACATGAGAATATTAGGGTCTTTTAAATAACTGTTACTGGAGAATTTCCTGCAGTATACTGGCAGTGTTATTGAAAGTAAATCTTTATTTTCTTTATCTCCATTGCAGCCACTGTGCTACAGGGCTGGAAACAACACGAGATGGTGTTTTCCCATCTCATTTTTTGATCTAAACTTTTAACCTGGTGATCTTGTTTCTTGACTCCTAAGGATGTACTTTTCTCACACTATTGCATTGGGCTTTCTTCCAATCAGTTCAAATTATCATTGAAAAAACAAACAATTTTCTTCTGTTGACTTTATCACTCCGCCCTAGACAGGTTCTCTTCTGGTAAAACATAAACTATTCTCATAAGCACCAAGTACCTCTGGGCTACAAGAGGTAAACAAAATTGCACCAATTACTTTCAAGCTGTAAGTATTTTTGCCTAAAGCTCTGAAGAACTTCCGAGTTTGTAAATCTGTTCCATCACAGGAGTCCAGATTATATACAACACCACATGCTACAGAAGTGTCCAAATCCCTGAGGCATATGCTACGTATCAGATTCATAAGTAGAATAGAGGGCTTATAAAGAAGAAACATTTTTAAAATAAGGTATGATGATCACAGTTCAAATAAAGGACTGAGATGAGCCAGATAACATGAATCTGTCCAAGACCTAGGACTTTGGTGATATTTTTAATTGTGGGGCTGACAAGGAGGAGATTTGGACCAAGTAGATGTCATGTATAACTCTGTGTGCATGGTTAATCTGAAAATGTAGTTAGAATCATATGGATGGGTTGCTTACTAAGTCATGCTTTGAAAATGCAATGGGTTGTTTCTGAAATCTAGGCCCCTTCAGTCTCTGCAAGACAGTGGCTTGAACAAATTTGAACAAATTTGAGAATTTACCGAATTTTCTATTGCTTTAAAATTTGGAAGACATATCTAAAAATGTAATGACTAAGGTAGTGATTAAGTGATTTTAATCATTATGTTAATGATTTTTTAGTCAAGCATCCACTGCAATCACGATTGTATTTGTGAATTTAGTTGGAGTCAAAAGAAAGATGAAAGTATACTAAATATATAAACTCTGCCTTTATTCCTAGTGAAGAGCATAAATCATAATTCCCTAAACTTGCAAAGCTTTCAGAGAGGCTTGCTTTATAACCCATAGAACTGTTGTAGGAGAATTGAATCATCCCAGGTACATAATATAGTCAGTAAAAACACATCATATGTGTTCTTAAAAATCACTACTCTATGCAAAATCACACCACAAAAAACACAGGCCTAATGAAAAAAAATTGGAATTAGGTACACAATGCTAAAAGAGTTTGTCAGTGATATAAAAAAAGAATAGGAAACTAAGGCTGGGTGCTGTGGCTCACACCTGTAATCCCAGCACTTTCGGAGGCTGAGGCAGGTGGATCATCTGGGATCAGGAGTTCAAGACCAGCCGGTCAACATGATAAAACCCTGTCTCTACTAAAAACACAAAAAGTAGCTGGGTGTGGTGGCACATGCCTGTAGTCCCGTCTACTTGGGAGGCTGAGGCAGTAAAATCACATGGACCCAGGAACCCAGGAGACAGAGGTTGCAGTGAGCCGAGACTGCACCACTGCACTCCAGCCTGGGGAACAGAGTGAGACTCCGTCACAAAAAACAAAAAAACAAAAAAACAAAAAAACAAAAAAACTAAGAACCTAATAAAAATAATAGCATAGCCTTATACATAAAAAAAAATGGTTGAGAAATGCACAAACACTGAATAAATACGACATTTTATCTTGAAATTTTCTTGGGAAGTAGGTATCAGAGGACTGCAACTTGTGAGTTATTGAAAAGTGGTGAAAAGAGGGTTATCTGAAATCCCATGAAACATTGTTACACTAGATGTGAATGCGTGTGGCTCAGAACAAATAAGGCAGATTGAAGCGACTGGGAGATGTTTGAATTGTGTGTGTTTTATGTATTCCCGCTGAACAAAGGATCCTAGAGTGAACCCAGTGGTGTACTTCATTGCCATATAAATACTCGTGCTAAGAGATAAAAGCTAACCTGGTAGAAGTAATAAGATTCATTGCCAGCCACCTAACCTTCCATCTTCCACTTTTCTCTCTTTTGGCTTTCAAGTTGACCATAAAGTATTTTTTAAATAAATTATGAATTTAAAAAGATAAAAATGTGACAGGGGATTACACATATGGCCGTATTCCAATTTAAAATTTCTAGAAGCCAGAAATTGTTTTTAATATTTCTTTTGCAAATGTTGGAATAAAAATAGCCTATTCTTTAAAAGCCCATTTTTTAATCCTAAGAATTTAGGATTTCTGAAAGGTATATTAATTACTTAAGGCCAAAGGTACTAAGAAATGTCTAGTATGACTATCATGTATTTGGTTTCAGACAGTTAATTCAGGTACCAAATCCACAAACATATTTCTCTGTGGATGAATATCCAGGCTTTTCTATTTCAAAGGAAATTTGAGAATTAGTAACTTCTGGCTAGTCTTAGGGAATAAAAATACCTTACATCTATCATTCAGTATTTCAGTTAAAAAGTGTTTCTTGGTTTTGAGTCATCTGTTATTACTGCTTTTTTTCTTCACTCCATTATTCTCTGAGATGTGCATTTTGGATCAATATATATTAAATATCACACACTAAATGGGTAAAATTTGTTGGGTTGAAGACAAATTTCTGGGGAAGATCATGTATCATCTCACACGTGAATTTCTGCTAGGAGGCGGTTACAAGCAACTATGTGTTCACTATTACTGCTGTGAAACTGATTTAAACTGTTCTAACAAGCAAACCTAACACTTAGGCATGGTACGATCACAGCAGTTCTCTGGCATATAACATTTTCATTTTTACCGCTGTTACTGTTTTCTGAAAATTAAACATTACAAAGACTCTCTCCCTTCCTTCTCCTTACTACCTCCCTCCCTGGTCCCCCGCTTCACCTCTCTCCCCCTCTCATCATTCAAGTCACTTGCAGTACACAGAACACATCGAGAGTATATTTTGCATACACCCTAATAGAAGAATTTTCATATACTTTTAAGAGAAAAAATAAATATGCTAATTACATATGTAAATAATATACATATAATATGAAGGGTCCCAGAAAATGACACTCCAAAATGAAGGCCCCAGAAGCAACTCTCTCTGACCTTCTCCTCCCCTGCTACCCCTGGCCTCTCGGTTTCCCCAGCGGATAGCCATAGAAACGAAAACCTCTCTTAACCAAAGTGGGTCAGAGAAACCAGAACCCCCTTTCCCAGAAGCCAGGATTAACTTATTAAAATTACTCTATTTTTTTTCCTCCTTTTTGTGGAAAACTGCCATAAAGAAGCAATCTGGCCTGCGCTTTTGGATTGGCTGTCATAAGACCCAAATTCCAGAGTTGGGTGCGCCACACCGGAAAAGAAGGAATGCTTCACAGAGAGGCCAAGCACAATCTGGACAGGCCTTGCTGGGTCTTCAACTCAGTCGTTTATCAGAACACCATAGCCTTTTTGTCCAGTTGTCTTTCTACTTGGCTTTTCATACTTTTTGAACCTAAGCATAAAATTGGACATTTTTTCCCTGTATCTTGAGGTCCTCATTCAGAAGGCTTTCATGTAATGTAAAATGGTGATCTATAAATTTCATGCCTTTTCTCCTATTAATCTGCCTCTTCTCAGTAATTTTCAGCAAACTCTCGGAGGGCAAAGAGGAACGTTTCCCTTGGTCTTTAGAAACATTACAATAACATAATTTTGTATATTTAAAATATATGATACATACATAATGTAGCATATTTATATAGAACTGATTATCTATCTACTTTAAAATCATAATTTTAAAGGAGGTTTTAGGTTCAGGCAGACTTAGAGAAAAGATATTCATTAAATAAAACATTACAAGTTAGGTGCTTCAACGTAAAAGTGAAGAATGCTAACGGAAAAATAACTATAGTTTGCAAAGTGACATGGCTCAGGAAAGCTGAAACTGGAAGCACAAATACTAGAATTGTAGATGAAGCAGAAGTGATGTATAAGTATTTTTAAGTACTTTATTTGCAGACAGAACAGTAGGTCTGAGAGCAGTAAGATACTGATTTGTCTATGATCCATATCTGTAGCATTCTACAGCACTCAGAGAACACTGTGGCTTGGACTCATGGGTAGTCTGCAGGGATGCAGGGCACTAAACATGAAAAAAAAATCTACTTTGAAAGTAAATCTGGGACATACGAGGTGAGGATTTGAGAAAAGACAAGAATATTGTCCTTATACCTGGGCGTATCTTACACGGATGCACTCTTTTCTGATTTTATAAAAAAGAAATGGGCTGGGTGCGGTGGCTCACGCCTGTAATCCCAGCGCTTTGGGAGCTGAGGTAGGGGGATAACTTGAGATCAGGAGTTTGAGACCAGCCTGGCCAACATGGTGAAATCCTGTCTCTAGTAAAAATACAAAAATTAGCTGGGTGTGGTGACACGCACTTGTAGTCCCAGCTACTCAGTAGACTGAAGCAGGAGAATTGCTTGAAACTGGAGCAGTGAGCTGAGGTCGTGCCCCTGCCTGGCCAATGAGCAAGACTCAGTCTCAACAAAAAAAAAAAAAAAAAAAGATGAAAACTTTGTGGGGAAGAACATGACATCTTTGACTACGTGAGAGATTGAAAATAAGATGTAGAAAGGAGAGTGTGACTTGGAGATTCAATTTCTCACCTAATAACTGAAGTTATGAGGTGGAGGAGATGACCTGAGGGTGTGTTGAGAAGTGTTAGAGTAGACGTTCTGAAACAGAAATTTGAGATCCACCAACATACAGCCGTTTTCTTGACAAAGTAAACTCAGCAGAACTGGTAGAAAGGCTGGTGGTGCAAAGAAACATGGACTGAACAGAGAAGGGAATATATTTTTGGAAGGAAGTGGTCCTCAAGGTTTAATAAAGGTGAAAGATCAAATAAACTAAGATGAGAAAGATGTTTTTTAGTTTTAACTAGGCAAGTTGCGAACACTTTTTTTATTATTATACTTTCAGTTCTGGGGTACGTGTGCAGTATGTGCAGGTTTGTTACATAGGTATACACGTACCGTGATGGTTTTCTACACCCATCAGCTCATCATCTCCATTACGTATTTCTCCTAATGCCATCCCTCCCCTAGCCCCTCACCCCCTGGCAGGCTCCAGTGCTCCTTGTTCCCCTCCCCGTGTCTCTGTGTTCTCATTGTTCAGCTCCCACTTATGAATGAGAACATGCAGTGTTTGGTTTTCTGTTCCTGTGTTAGTTTGGTGAGAATGATGGTTTGCAGTTTCATCCATGTCCCTGCAAAGGGCGTGAACCCTTTCTATGGCTGCATAGTAGTCCGCGGTGTATAGGTGCCACATTTTCTTTCTCTAGTCTGTTATTGATGGGCATTTGGGTTGGTTCCATGTTTTTGTTATTGAGGAACACTATTTTTTAATCCTAGAATACGTTTTTCGCTTTTCGGTTTCTCTGTTCGTAGAGAAAGACCTTCAATTTGGTAATTTTTGTAAACTTCTCTTTACATGATTTTCTTAGCTATATTTGATAACTGATAGGCCTGTAAACATTATATTATACTTAATTCGAGTAGAGGTAATTAGTTCAACAATTTAATGAAATTCTAGACTTGGAAGAACTACCAGAAGAATACTTATACGAACAACGATATGACCTTCAGATAGCTTTGTATTTATTAGTTTGAAAGTAAATGACACTTAAGGGTATTGCAAAAATTTAAACATGTATGGTGAATTAATATACATAATATGTATATTAATTATATAACTATGACTTATGTATATACATTAAGTGTAATTCATTGGTTTTAAAAGGTAACAAATAATGAACATTTTGTGACTTTTACTCCTCTTTCATAAACTGCTCAAATATTACCACCCCTGTAATGCATGCCCCCTATGCTGTTCTCCTGATGGAGCTAATCAGTGTGCCTTGTACCCACATTGTAACTTGAGCACAGGTGAGCATATGTTTTAACAACACTTTGGATGATGGCGCTTACTTAACAGTCCCTTTGCCTCAGGGTTTATTCCTCTCTGTCACCTAATTTACAACTTGGTACAAAGTAACAGTTCAAACCACACTTATAAAGTATTGCAATAATTCTCTTGGAGAATACGGATTATAGAAATAAAAGTGTTCTTAGATTCTTTTAATTTAATCTATTTTATTTCTCACTGACAATATTGACAGCCTAAAGTATTAAGTGTTGAACAAAAATTAGTTATTATTAAAGAAAGGCTTTAAAATCATCATTTAGTTGGCAAAACATGTTAAAATAATGAAAATCAGTACAATAATTGTATTTCACTTTGAGAAGGAAAAACTGAGCAACATAGCATTTTTACAGGGTAGGGTAAAAAGAATGTCCGAATACATAACCTAGGGAAAAACATATATATCCCCATCAGGAAGCATGAAGTGAAGGTGTACTCATAGACGTTTTAGTCTCAGATAGGTTTCTTCTCTCTAAACATATCTGAAGTAATTTAAGAAAAAAATTATTTCACATTTCATATACATATATATGTTCCATTGTATATGGATAAAGACTTTTTATTTTGAGACCAAAATAAACACTTTCATATAGTAAGACTAAAAGGAGACATGCTTTCTACTCACATTATATAAATAAAATATTCATTTTCTCTAAATGTTGTCTGTATGGGTTGGATTATGATTTCTGAGAAAACAAATTAAGCAGACTTCCCTTGAGTCACATGTGGAGAGAAACTTTTCTATCCATCTATTTAACAGTGGAACAGTTTCACCTATGGGGAGACCACATAATAACATACAGAAAGCATTTCTTTTGGGATCAGAGTGAGTGTCTATTTCTCCTTGCTATGGGATTTATTTCCACATTATCGTATCATAAAATCTAGAGACTGCCAAAGGCTTTGGGATTATGCAGTCTAAACTTCTACTGGGCATTTGGATTTTGAGAATAAGATTGTTAACAAAGTTCTTCTCCTTCTTGGACTAATGGTAATGGGTTCCTTAATTGTTCTAGAGTTTTATGATGTCTTTGAAAATGTCAAATTGTTGAAAAAAATCTTTATAGTAAGCTAAATGACATCTGCCTATAGTCTCTTTTTAACTTGTTTTAATTTTTAAAAGTCATACTGTAGGAAAATCAAATGTGTTTCTCCAAACGATACTTCAAATATTTGAATATGATTATCCTGTAAATTCAAAGTTTCATCTGATATAAGCAAAACCTTATTTTTTTCAGTTATTCCTGTTGTGATGTACTCTTACTATGCATCCACATTTTTATCAATATCCTCTAATACATTTTCTTATTTGTCTATATCCCTATTAAATACTCAAATCCAGAAGTGAATAAAGTATACTAAATGTGATTTCACTAGCTGAAGAATTACTGTAACTCATTTGAGATAGGCGTTTATTTAGTAACTATTTATTGAGCACGTACACATGAGAGGCAGTTTGCTGTCATCAGGTCATTCAATACCTTTCCATCGTGAAGTCTACTAACTGTAGACTTTTTTGGGATTCTCTGCTCACTGTTTAAGTATTCCAGTGTTGTTTTAAAGCCACCTCATACAATTAAATGATCCATGTCTCTTATCAGTTTTGTTTTTAATGATATAGCAATGGCAGTTTGAAACTGGCCACAAAGAATATATTTACATCAGGGAAATCTCTGAACGATACATTTGTTTGGTGATTGTTTTATTTCTTTGTTTTGCTTGGTTTTGTTTTAAAGAGCTGGCTGCTAAGGATTTATTAGCATATTATTACTCTTCTTTTGTTTGGAGCGCCTCTTTCTCACACTTTTGGAATCCTGGCAGTGGGTTTTTACTAAAAGATTTGGTGTTATGTCTACAATTGATTAGGCCAGTGGTGAACACAAACTGGACCACTTACAGATATTTGAAAATAATGTTTATGATATGTTATTAGGAAATAAAATATATTTAAAACATTAATTATGCTGATCCTCTCCACTTGAATCAATACTTTTAAATTTAATTCCTTCAGCTGTTAACAATGATATTAATATACAAGCCATGTTGAAAGAGCTTTATTGCCTTATTCAAACATAAGCACCCTTGAGTGAACTAAACTACTCTTCAGTTAGAAGATATCTGCCACTGTTCTTTTTTATTGATGCTTTTGAATCATATAATATTTATTTCAATTGCCATCTATAGTTTAAAGCAAAGCTTGTTATTAAAACTTCCAAATACTGAAATCATGTAAATATTTTTAAGAAGCCTCTCTTGCCTGGTGGAGAATAGTATTGCCATAATATACATATGTTTTATGTGGAAACATTATCTCAGGCATTCAATAAAATAATTACTTCTCTGAGGAGACATAAAAATGTTAAAGCAACTTTAATGGAGTTTATATAGCATTTTATAATTCTAGATTAGCAGAAATCAATGTATTTATGTAATGAAGTTATTTGTAGTTAGAAAACATTGCAAAAGAGGAAAAGTAGCTCAATGAAGATCCTGAAAACGAACTCAACAAGTGGGGGCGGGGCGGTGATATTCTTGCTGGATGTGCCATAAAGAATAGAGTGTGTGGATTATCGGCAGAGTTTACTTGACTAATACCTTTGACAATTATATCTGCAAATAAAATTAAAAATAAAAATAGCTGACTAAACGGAAAGTGTTTTTCATAAATACTTAGGTACAGAAAATGCCTCTGAAATTGCTCCGGAAGCAGTGTTGGCTGCTTTTGTTGTATTTTACATGCTAAAATGTAAGAAAAAAATATGATCCACTTGTATTGTTTGGTAGGCAAAATCATTAACTGAACTTAATGTTAGCTGATTAATATTTGCAAAAATTGCCAAGATAAGAAAAGGTAACTTAGGTTCTATAAATCAAAAGCTTTCAAGTCTTTCTTAGGAAGTAAACCGAAGAGTTTACAGAGGTTGAAATACAGAACAAGATCCACGGTAAATTTAGAGAATTTTTACAAAGTCTCTTATGTAATCAGCTAAGACTTCTCTTAGAAGAAAGTTACACATTAAAAAAAATCAAAACAGTCAACCTATGTCAGAATCTCCTCAATGTTTGACCTGAGATTGGAATCAAGCCCAAAAGGCACAACGAGCGCCTTCTCTTTTTTTGGTGCAGAAATTTTATTAACAGTTATGCTCAATTATTTCAGTTATTGCCATTATATCATATTGGTATTTACGTATTTAGCATGCTTAAATAGTATCTTAGGTTAATAGTTCATTATCACAGAGCTCAAGATTTGGATTTCCTAAAAATCTTTCTGGTTTTTACGACATCTGCACCTATTTTTTGTTGTTGTTGGGGGAGAGAGGAGTTTCTATTTTAGATTGATAAGCATGTACACAGTTACTTCTCCCTTATTTATAATAGAATCAAATCTCATTATTTTAAGTTTAGGTATGTTATATATTTCCCCTCAGATATTGCCCATTTTGAGTTCTCTGCTTAGAAAAAATGTCGGATCACTCTGACCTAATCACTTGTAAGAATCAAAATCTACTCTCTCACAATATGAGAGATCTTCTTTACTCTGTTGTCCATTTTTGTTCTCAACTCCAAACAAATTCATGTTTATTCAACATAGTTACCAGTTAAAATAATGCTGAATTCCACTAAAATACTTCTCAATTATTCAAATAGTCTTTCTATACAAAATCATAGGAAAGCACACATCTTATTAAAGAAACAGGAATTTGTGCCAGACATGATAAAAGAATTACGGTAAATTTTTTTCTTTTTTTTTCATTGAAACGAACTCACCTAAATATTTTTATAAAATCCAGTCCCACTACGTGGTAGCATTATATACTACCTTCTTTTTTATATTCATTAATCTTTGTGGTCTTTTTTTATATTCTTTTCCATATCATGTTCTCCAGTATTTTGGATTAGAATTCTTTAAGGTTACCCTGAAAGTTTCTCTTTTATTTCTCAAATTCTTAGAATATTGCATGAATTTATGTTTCCTGGATATTGTAACTTTTATTCAGTATATCAGTGACCTTTACTAGCTGTCTCCTCAATATTAGCATTAAAAGGGAGTCTATAATTTTATTTCACTTTTAGCACACAGATATCATAAGCCTTCTCAAGAGTTACAACAATTATGTATCCTGAATGCTTTACTTAGGACAGAATTGCTCTGCAGGAGAGCAATGCCTGTCTTCTTCCTGAGTGAGGGTTATCCTCAAAATCACCAGGTCAACTGCAGTTTTGTGCATGCTTACTTTCCTGGGCATGACTGGCTATTGCCAACAATGCATGCTGAGAAAGGCATCAAGAGCTAATCCCCTATTACATTTAAGGCAAGGTAACACTAGAATCCTTAGTCACAAACACCTTCAGAAGCTTTTTTGATCCTCAAATAAACCATTTTCAGGTCTTGGAGATTTGAAGTCCGGGATTAAAATAAGCTTTTACCTGATGTTCTTCTGAGAAAGGATTTGCTATAGGAATAATCGTGTAAATTAAGAGAACAAAAATATTCAGTTACCTACACTAAAGAAGCCTTCTTTTTATACCTAAGACAAATTTCACCTTTTTCTCCACATATTTCCAGTCCATTTTTATGAAGGTTATATTCAGGTATGTTTATCACTTTATATCTAAATGCAATCTATTTATCCAATGTATTTTCTAACTTGAAGCTGCTTCTGCATAGACAAGCTATTGATAAAATAAATTATTTTTGTGACCAGACATACTGTTTTTTCCAACTGATTTGGTGGTTTTTCAACTATGAAATCTTACCATATATAATGAACACTTGAATGTTTTCAACTTTAAAATTGCATATTTTCTATTCTACTTGTATTGCCTAATGCCTTTTTATCAATAATGAATGATGCAATATTTGTCACTCATCTCTTGTATCTCACTTTAAAGAAAAGCCATCTAGTGTATTACCATTTGCAAAGTAGTATCTTTTAACACTTACATTTATTTTGGATTGTTTGCCTTTTCAAAGAAATTTCATGTTATTTACAGTTTAAAAGTTTCTTCTTTTCTTTCTTAAACAAAGAAGAATGTTAAAATTTTGGAAAAAATAACTTTGCATCTAACAGTGCATGTTTTTTTCTTCTTTGTTTTTTACTAACATGACAAATATTTTGTTTTAGATTTTTGCTTTTATTGTAGTTGAAATAAGTCTTAATCCTTTTTTCTGTGGTTTGGAATGGTTTAAATAATAGCGAATTTATCTCATCTTTGAATACTTCATATTATTCATGATAGAAGTCTCTAGGCCTGATGTTTTCTGTGTTGATGTGGGGCAGATTATGGAAACACTTGAATAACTTCAAAAAGCTTCCAAAAAGCTTCAAACTTATTTCAATTTTTTGCCTATATTAATAACACTATTAAAATTATGCAGTTGGTAGGGAGTAAGAAATTACAGATTAATTTTTATAAGGTTTCAAAAGTACCCTAACAATTCTATGAACTTTTTCTCTGTATATGGTTATTTCAACATATTGTTTAACATGAAATTTGTTATATTTTCTTTCTCATTGTGATTTATGTTTATTTTTGCTTTTTGCTGTTTATTACTTTATGAATTTATCTCATCCTATTTTATTGGTATTTACTGTGGCTATAACAAATTAATACAGATTCAAACAATGAAAATCTATTATCAGGCATTCTATAGATCAGAAGTCCGAGATGGGTTTCTTGGGGCTAAAGTAAATGTATCTACAGGGTTGTGTTACTTTTTAGCTTCAAGAGGAGAACCCGTTTTGGTGTTTTACAATTTCTGAAGACTTCCCACATACCTTGAGTTGTAACGTCTTCCTCCATCTTTAAAGCCAGAAACACTGACCCTTTTTCCATTGACAGATCTTCTTTTGACCTTTGCTAGGAAAAGTTCTCAAAGTTTAAGGAATCAAGTAATCACACATGTGAAGTTTCTTTTACCACATAAGGTCACATTCATAGATTGCAGAATTAGAATAGTACCATTTTGGGGTTGCAGGAACATTATTTGGTTTCTATCTTTGATCTTTCTATCTCCTCTCCTAAGTTACAACATTTACATTTGTATTATTAAGCTTTTTTTTTTTTTTAACATCAATAAGATTCTATTTGTTAATTGTGCTTAGCCTTTATTAATTGAGTTTAAGGGACAGAAAATGAAAGTATTATTCACTTATTAATTGTTAATCCTACTAATATTTTTGAGCACCTGCCTGTGTCCTATTGTAGACAACGGAATTATAACATGGAACAAAATGTTCAAAAAATTTTTTTTCTTTGGAGTCTACATTCTAGTGAGTGTGTAGAAAATAAGCAAATCATATATAGTATGTCAGAGGTCATTCATGCTACGAAAAAAAACATAAAGAGAAGAGGGAAATTGGGAATGTTGGCCAGAGGGTAAAGATTGCTGTTTTGTGGAGATGTTCTACTTAATAGGTGACCTTTAAACAAAAAATGTAAAAAAAAAAAAAAAATTGAAGAAGTGAGACATAAATGTATCTAGACACTACTGGAACCAGAAGGAACTCCAAATACTAAGATGCAGCTGAAATGTGCTGACAAATTAAAGAAATATAAAGGGAAGGAAAGGTGGAACGAGCAGCAGAATTGTGAGAAGTAGGGTTGAAGACAGAGTTGGGGACTAGATCACAGGTCTTTGTTGGATTACTCCAGGGTTTTGTTTGTTCGTTTGAGATGGAGTCTGACTTTGTCACCCAGGCTAGAGTGCAGTGGCGCAATCTCGGTTTACTGAAACCTCTGCCTCCCAGATTCAAGTGATTCTCCTGCCTCAGCCTCCCAAGTAGCTGGGACTACACCATGCCACCAGAACTGGTAATTTTTGTGTTATTAGCAGAGATGGGTTTTTGCCATATTGGCGAGGCTTGTCTCGAACTCCTGCCCTCAAGTGATCCACCTGTCTCAGCCTCCCAAAGTGATGGGATTACAGGAGTGAACCACCATGCCCAAACTTACTCCAGGTTCTTGTAAGTTTATCTTTTATTCTGAGTACAATTTTAATTATTGAGCAGAGGGTGTTGAACTGAAGACCATGATTTACTGTTTTTAAAAATGTACGCTGATGGCTGTTTTGAGAACAGTCTGCAAATGAGGATTGAGAGAAGCAAAGATATCAGAAAGGAGGTCACTGCAATAACCCACAGGAGAAATATTACTATGATGAACAGCAATGTTAGCTATAGAAGCAGGAGAAAGTGTGAATGATTCTAAGCTTACAAAATGTGCTGATAGACCCAATATTTGGTATTCAAAAGAGAAATTCAGTGGTCGCATTAAGAGGACTGTGACAGGATCAAGTTTAGGGAATGAAGGTGGGAGGACGTGTCATGATTCGGGTTTTATAAATGTTATGTTTGCGACATCTCTCAAATATCCAAGATTTGAGAGAAGCAGTTGAGTAAATGAGTCAAGAATTCAGGTGTTTAGCCTTAACTGAAGACAGAAATTTGTAAGCTCTACAGATCGTATTAAAGCCAGGAGAATGGATAACAGAGGTATAAAAGAGGTTCAAGAGGTAAGTCTTGGTAGCTCCAATATTTAGAAATTACAAATTTGAGAAAGCATTAGCCTGAAAGCAAAAATTATAGATTAGGTTAAAGAATAAAGGAAATCAAGTTAACAAATTACAAGTTAAGAGAAGAGTTTCAAAAGGAAAGTGTGGGCAACTGTGTTAAATGCTTCCGTTAGGTAAACTAAATGATAATTCAGAATTCATGATAGGATTTATTAACATAAGGTTCTAATCAACTTTAGAAATCTGTTTTTGCTGGGTGCGGTGGCTCACACCTGTAATCCCAGCACTTTAGGAGGCCGAGGCAGGTGGGTCATGAGGTCAAGAGATCGAGACCATCCTGGTCAACATGGTGAAACCCCGTCTCTACTAAAAATACAAAAAATTAGCTGGACATGGTGGTGCGTGCCTGTAATCCCGGCTACTCAGGAGGCTGAGGCAGGAGAATTGCCTGAACCCAGGAGGCGGAGGTTGCGGTGAGCCGAGATCGTGCCATTGCACTCCAGCCTGGGTAACGAGAGTGAAACTCCATCTCAAAACAATTAAATTAAATTAAACTAAAAAACATAATAATCTGTTTTTATAGAATAGTACCTGCAAAAGCCAGATTGTAACGGATTCAAGAGAAGCAGAGTGGGAGAAACTGGAGGTGTGAACATTGAATACGGAGCCTAAAGTGATTCCTGAAAAGTGAAACACGGTGCGGAGAAAGGATGGGATTTAACGATGGCTGCAAGAGTTTTCTTCTGTACGATTAGAAAGTTGGTGACAGATTATAATAAGATGGGAGGGTCACATTAGTGGACTGTTTTTTAAAAAAGTATTTGCTTTTCTTCAAAAGAAGTGGAAAAAGGCAGATTATATGTATTTTTTATAGAAAATATCACAAAAAACTTGTATATTAATGAAATACTAGTACAGTAGCAGATATGTATACTTAAAATGTACCAGTTTTTATGAATTTATGTATGAATCAATTTAGTCCAGACAACACACTAATGAGGTCGGCACTATTATTTGCTTCCCTTTTAGCTAGATGGACAAAACTGAGAAAAAAAAAATAAGGAACTTGTTTAATTTCACACTGCTAATAAGTTGCAGAGCCAGAATTTAAGCCAAGTTAGATCAACTTCAAGGTACAACACTTCTTGCGTGTAGTAGGGGGAAAGAAAGGTGACTCAGAAAAGAGAATGGACATTAATTGAAGGAATAATTTTTATCAGGCACTGCTATCTCTTCAATATTTGTGTCTCTTCCAACATTTATGTTGAAACTGAATCCCCAGTGCAATAGCATTACGAGGTAGAGCACTGAATAAGTAATTTAGTCATGATGGCAGAGCCCTAATGAAGGGAATTAATAATCTTATAAGAGAAGTACATGGGAACTTTTTGTCCTTTTTGCTCTTCTGCTGTCCACGATTTGAGGACATAGCATTCGTGACCTCAAGAGGACATAGCAACAAGGTACCATCTTGGCGGAAGAGAGATCAACCCCCATCTAACAGCAATGCCAACATCTTAATCTTAATCTTGGATTTCCCAGCCTCCAGACTGTGAAAAATAAATTGCTGTTGTTTACAAACTACCCAGTCTCAAGGTATTTTTTAAAGCAGTGAAAGAGATTGAGATATGCACAGAGACAGAATTTAGTAATCAAAGGGAAAGGTTGCCTTACATAGGAGAAAGTACAGTTTATCCATAGCAATAACAGGAGAAGCATGTAACGATGCCATCGCTGATGTGTTGACAGGGATTATTTTGTACAGATGTGGAAGTTGTCTTCTGATTGCTTCTATTTTCTCGGTGAAATAAGAGTAAAATAAAAGTCATAAGGCAAGAGTGAAAATGAGATGAGATGTTGGATAGTTCACAGTAGAGAAGAACACGTAGGTACTTACCTAGGAAAGTGGAAATTGAGAGAACGAAACCAATATGACATTACTGCAGGCACCCTTATGGGGGATGCTCAATAAATTAATATTTATGAATTTAAAGTAATACCATTCAACATGTTTGGATGCTTTTGACATACGACTGCATTGGCACAGGTGATGTCTGGCTTTAGTCTGCTACAACTGTTCAGGAAAAAAAAATCATGGATTGCTCCTGATAGAAAAAAAAAATTGGCACACATTTTTCCTCAGTCTCAACTTATATCCCCTCATTATCTATCTTCACTTCCACCTCAATCAAATGAAGTTTAAGACAGACAAAAACTTGACTTTTGAAGATGACTCTATTAATTCCCAGGAGAGAAAGAATGTATTAAATGTGATTGCTATGTGTCTCTTCTCTTTGGGTAACCAATTTCATCTGTACTATTAGGTTCGTGCAAATGGAAGGTTGAAAGTTTTCTCAGTTTTGGTGGGTAACTATAATAGTGGGTGAAGACTTTCATTAATGAGTCATTCTTTCATGTTATTTAAATCTATTCTCTTTCCCACATTCTGTCTCTCCTTAAACAGTGAAATTATTTGTCAGGTTTTTAAAATTTTTTTTTTTATTTTTCAGTTTTGTACCCTTGTTTTTGTGAAGGAGGAAAAGGAAATGTTTGTGGGATAGCGATTGCACTAATTTCTATAACGTTTGGTGTATAACTAATGTGGTAATTTTCAATGGTCATGTTATAAGGCTATTTTTCTACTTATTTTTCATTTTAGTACTACAGATATATGTTCATTCCTAGATTTTGCTTTCTTCAGTTGTTTATTTTTTGAAGGAACAAGCTGTGTTATTAGTTTGATTAACTGTCATAAAAGAATTTTTAAAATTATCTGTTTAATAAAGACTCTCCAAAAAACATGAATATCACAGATATGCAGCTCTGTGTCATTGCCTGTAGTTCTGTTCTTTTAAAATTAACACATTTGACTGTCTGAATTTGTCTTGTTGAGAGTATGTTCTCAATCCAATGTTTGACTTCATATTCCTGTTTTTGAACATTGGAACTGCATTTGCCCATCAAAAACCTCTTAGCAATTCTGTTTTGTGTACGTGTGTTTACCAAGGACTACTGGGATTGATTAGAGTATAACATTTTCTTATTTTTCGATATACTTAAGTCTTTTGTTTGTGTTTGTAGGAATAAAATAGACATAGTGTCGCAATACCTATTGAAAAATTCTTAAAAATACCTGGAGAAAATATATCATTTCTAAAAGTGCATTGTTAAGATTTGAAAATTAAAGAAAATCCTTAGAGGCTACTAAAGCGGTTTGTGGTATATATGGAAGTAAAATATGTGAAAATCAAGGCAAAGGGCCAAGAAAGAGAAATGGAAGCATTCAGTTGTAAAGTTATTACAGAATTCATTAAGTACTATCAGTTAAAGGTAGAACATGTTAAGTTAAAGCTACATGCCATAAATCTTAAAGCAATCAAAACAGCAGACAAGTTGTTGTTAATTAGATAGCAGGGGAGAAGAAATAAATCATAAAAACTGCTCAACACAAAGGAAATCAGAAAAAGAGAAAATAAAGTATCAAGAAAAGACAGAGACCAGAATCAGTGGCCCATTCCTATGATTTCAGCATTTTGGGAGGCTGAGTCAGGAGGATCACTTGAGGTCAGGAGTTAAAGCCCAACATGGGCAACATAGTAAGACTCTGTCTCTACATAAAATTTAAAAATTAGCTAGGTGTGGTGGTACATGTCTGTAGTCCTAGCTACTTAGGAGGCTGAAGTGGGAGGATTGCTTGAGCCCAAGAGGTTGAGGTTGCAGTGAGCTATTATCTCAACATTGCACTCCAGCATGGGCCACAAAGCAGAAGTGTGCTTCAAACAAACAAATAAACAACAAGCAGAAAATAAGAAACAATCAAAAATTAATTGCAATGCAGTTTAAATCTGATCACACCAATTAATTATATTAATTGTAGATGATCTAAACAACCTAATTAAAAAGCACAAATTTTCACAATGAAAAAGCAAGGCCCTACTATATGTTACACACAAAAAACCCACTTTAAATATCTAGATAGAAATAGGATAAAAAAATAGTGAGAAAATTTGTATCAGGCTAAGCTGCTAAAGATGGACTGGCTGTGTTAACATCAGATAAAAGTAGATTTCAGATCACATACTATCACCAGGAATAAAGAGAATCATTTCATAAATGATAAAAAGGTAAATTCATCAAATGGACATAATCTTAAACATTTACACATTTAATAGTAAATACATGAAGCAAAAACCTCGAAGGACTAGAAAGAGGAATACATAAATTATAATGAAGCAAAAACCTTATTGGACTAGAAGGATAAATAAACGAATTATAATTATATTAGAGATTTCAACATCTCTCCGTAGTTGATATAAGAAGAAGACAAAATATTAGGATAGTAGACTTAAATAAATTCTAACAACCAACTTGACCTGATTGTTAATTATATTTTATTCAACAACAGCAGAATACATATCATTTTCAAGTGTATGTGGAATAGTCTCCAAGATAGGCCATATTTTGGGGATCCCTATAAAAACTCTTCATAACTCGAATCTTTCCCACCAACACTAGAGAGAAGAGCAAGTAAAACTGCCTTGATTTCCACTTAGTATATGAGTGGTATGCAGATGCAATAAGGTGGATCCTAGCCGTCATGAAGTTTATTTAATATTGTAGAACTGTGGCTTCCTAATCTGTATGACAGTAATGATAAAGCATAATTGTCTTATCAGATTAACACAAAAGTTAAATGAAATTGCTTTAAAGTTTCTTTCACATAAATACTACACGTATTTTAATCTCAAATAAAAATATCTGTCTCATGACACAGACACTAAAATCTCTCTCAGTGACACTATTTTCATTTTCTTTGTATCTTTGTCTGCTATTTCTTTTTTTTTTTTTTCTTTCTTTTTTTTTTTTTTTTTTTTTGAGATGGAGTTTCGCTCTTGTTACCCAGGCTGGAGTGCAATGGCGCGATCTCGGCTCACCGCAACCTCCGCCTCCTGGGTTCAGGCAATTCTTCTGCCTCAGCCTCCTGAGTAGCTGGGATTACAGGCACGCGCCACCATGCCCAGCTAATTTTTTTTGTATTTTTAGTAGAGACGGGGTTTCACCATGTTGACCAGGATGGTCTCGATCTCTTGACCTCGTGATCCACCCGCCTCGGCCTCCTCCCAAAGTGCTGGGATTACAGGCTTGAGCCACCGCGCTCGGCCCTGTCTGCTATTTCTAATCATATACTATTGGGAGTTATAATTTTCACAAAAGTACTAAAATCTCTTTCATGGAAAAAATCTGGAAGAATTAAGAACATAGGATACTTTGGTTTCAAAATTAAAAAGGCTTTCAATCCATATTCTGTTATTTATTTGAAATTCATGATTGAAATATTCCTACTAAAATCAATCAAACTCAGTGTTCTCATCTACTCCTTTTTCTGGACAATCAGGATACTGAATTTCCACTATTAGATAGGTTATACATGTCAATTTTTTTTTCTTGTTAGTTATTTATCTAAAAAAAACTTATCTATAGTACAAAGATAAAGTGGTTTATTTTTATTCATTCATAATATGCAGATATTAAATTTGTTTTTGGAAAATTAATGGCAGAAAGATAATTTAGATAGCAAAATGTTTAGATTACAAAACAATATGTAAAGTGTAACTTGGATATATGTAAGGAAAAAGCTTTGTGGCATATATATGAAAATATTGATAATGAATAGGGCAAATGATTCTTATTTTCGTGATTCTTTATTTGTATCTTTTGCATATTTTAATATAAATGTATATTACTTTTGGAGAAAAAAATGCAACCAAGATATATTCAAATTATGGGAAAAATTTTATGGATTGAATAACAGAATAGCAATGTTCATAACCATCAAATTGGACAAACGTGTAATCAGTTCAATCATGTGTCTTATTTTCTCCAGAACTGACTGATGTTCGATTCACTTAAATTGATTCACAATTTTTTTTCTACTATCATGTAGGCAGTCTCCTGGAAGTGCTTTTGAAAGAAACCCTCTGCCTATTAAACCTGGTTTCCCTTGTTTTGAAAAAGTAATTTTTCAGAATTCATTTCTTGCTACAGGTGCTGCCTTATGATTATACCATTTGTCCATTGGGCATTCAAGTGGTTAACAGAGTAAATCTCTCTAATTATAGAGGAAATCAAGATGCGTTGACAGATCTACTATTTTGGGGGAGTGACAACCCTGGGTGCCCGCCACATTCTGACATTCCAGCTACACTTGTTAGTATTAGAAATTCTTTGTAGGTGGCTTACTGAAGAAAAAAGTGGCGTATATTTTGTCAGATTTGTCTGCTCAGCTGTGACATCGATTCTCCCTCACATTGCTCCAGATTCAGAGTCCAAAGAGTTAGAAAGAGAATTATGCATTTTATTGCCACAATGATCCTTTCCTCTCAAAGTTAATATGGAGTTGCTGTAAGGGCATCAGGGTGGGAAACAAGGGGTCTGGGTTCTGGCCTTGGTCTGCTTTAAGAGATAGATAAAACAGATGTAATAGATGTAACTCTCTGTGTAATTTGATAGGGCTTTACTTTCTCATTAGATAATTAGATTAAATCTTCTCCAAGCTCCAATTTGGATCTGAATTTCTGCGATTTTATTTTTAGTTCATTTATGGATTTTGGAGGAAATTAGTTTACTAAGCCTTTAGGACATTTGCATTTCTCTTAAGACAATAACTTTGGTATATTTGCAAGGCTAGTTTTCATGACACATTTTCTCTCTCTTAATTCCCACATTTCATTTTAAATATCTTCAGAAGAAATAATTTCTCACACAAAAGACTTGGATACTTTTATAAATATTGCTTATAAAAAGCTTTTCATCATTTAATAGGTATGGCTAAAAAAATTGGTATGGCTACATAGATTTCTCTATATCATATATCAGATTTATAGCTCTATATCATATATCTATAATCTATATCTGTTTATCAATACACACACACACACACACAGTTATGAAAAACCTGTGTGAACTTTTCTCTTGTGTTTCAACAGCCTCTAATAGATTGAAAACTTCATTTTGTGAATAGTGAATAATATTCTTGCTTCATGAATCAAACAGGAAAATTTATGAAATACATTTTCATATGCTTCTCAGATTCCTAATTTGTTTCACAAAATTTTGAATAACTAAGAACATTACAGTTAATTTTGCTAAAATAAAATATGATGAAAGATTTATATAAAGTTTTTTCTATAGCACACACATGATTCACTTACCATGAATAAAATTCTGAGAAATGTGTGAACATTTTGAAAAATAATTTTATATTTAATATTGCATTTCAAAGTTTTAAAATATCAACGATGCATGTTTAGCTCTAAAATATATATACTGGTTTATTTTATTTTATATATTTTTAAACCTGAAGTCAATTTAATGATCAAAATATGAATACAAATAACTTTAAGATAACTATATATGAACAAAGGTATTGAAATGATAGAGCAAAATTGTATGGAATTAAAAGGTGATTTATTAGAATCCCTTTTTTTGTTTTGTTTTGTTTTGTTTGATTGTTTTTTATTATACTTTAAGTTCTGGGATACATGTGCTATACAGAATTTGTAGGATTGTTATTACACATGCCATGGTGGTTTGCTGCATGCATCCCCATGTCATCTACATTAGGTATTTCTCCTTCCCCGAACCCCTCTATCCCCACCCTAGCTCCCTCACCCTCCAACAGGCCCCAGTGTGTGATGTTCCCCTCCCTGTGTCCATGTGTTCTCATTGTTCAACACTCACTTATGAGTGATATGTGGTGTTTCGTTTTCTGTTCTTGTGTCAATTTGCTGAGAATGATGGTTTCCAGATTCATCCATGTCCCTGCAGAGGACACAAACTCATCCTTTCTTCATGGCTGCATAGTATTCCGTAGTGTATATGTGCCACATTTTCTTTATCCAGTCTATCATTGACGGGCATTTGGGTTGGTTCCAAGTCTTTGCTATTGTAAACAGTGCTGAAATGAACATACGTGTGTACGTGTCTTATTTCTATAAAGCTTTTCAAAGTAGAAAAAAAAAGAACTCATTAACTTTGGTAGGAGATCTTGAATATGTGGCAAATATTTTAATTCAATAAATCAATAATCCAGAAGAAAATTAGAAATCATTTAGTACATCTATAAGCATCCAAGTAGGACTCACTTAATTACTCTAGTTAATGGCTAATGTCTTAAAAATATTCTCCCCATAATCACTGTTTATCATGTCTAAAATGTGAAAATTTGATAAATGAGTGTAAGATGCTTTAAACATAAAATTAGTCAAATTTAGGTCACTCTTATTTCACTATAATTGAATCCCATTGTCAGAAATATATATTATGGCTCGGAATTCATATGTTTTTCAATTAAGAAAACAATATCACTTGTTGTCTTCTATATATATATTATATATATATATATATATATATTATATATATATATATATATATTTGAGACAGGGTCTCTCGCTCTGTCACCCAGGTTGGCGTGCACTGGTGCTACAATCTCCGCCTCTCAGGCTCAAGCGATTCTCCTACTTCAGCCATTAATTTTTGTACTTTTTAGTAGAGATGAGGTCTCACCATGTTGGCCAGGCTGGTCTCGAACTCCTCAGCTAAAATGATTCACCTGCCTGGCTTCTAAAGTGTTGGGATTTCAGGCATGAGTCACCATGCCCAGCCAAGAACATTTTTTATTAATTAGTTTTTCCTTTTCTTGCCATGCTTCAGCTTGTGTTTCAGCTTGTGTTACTTGAGCGCTAGTATTTATTTTTATTTTTACATTTCATGCATCACCATACTTCTTTTACTCACTGTAAACAAGAGGCACATCTATTCCAAATGATCAGAATAACATTCATAGTGAAAAAAACATCACCAGCTACCATGCTTGTTTAGAAAATTTTGTACTTTTTTAGAAGGATAATATATGTTTGGATTTTTTGTGAATCCCTTTATCATACATTTATTTTTTTCAGAACAAAAGTCTCCCTTTAGATGTGTGGTAGGTATTAGCTCTGGACCAAAATCTCCACTAACCCCCTTGCCCTTGACCTCTCCTTGTAAACTTGTCTTGATTTTCTTCTGCAGTTACATATAATTCTCAGTCCCTGGGGTCAGCCATATTTTGCCCAACAGGACCCAAGGAGAGTGCTGAAAAGGATTTGTGCAATCGGGTTTTGTCTCTCGTATCCTTTTATCATTACAATGGGAATAGCATACTTAAGTTATTCTTCTGGTCTTAGAAGGGTAAGAGAAAAGGTAAAGTAAAACAGAAATGTCCCAGAGTAGAATGAGTCAGATAACCCTCTGACACAAGAACAGCCTTGGTTGAGACCAGGTAACTTCTAGCTGAAACCTAGACCTGTGGGAAATCAGCACTCATTGTAGTGTGTCACTGAGGTGTGCGGTTGTTTGTTATACATCAGTTTGTGGTGACAGCAAACTTATACAAGATCTTTTCAAAGTCATCAGCCATATCAATAATACTTAGAGCAAGAATGGCTGTTTCAAAATGATTTTTTTTATCAGAAGAACTACTGCCCCAGCATTGTGTCAAATCAATTGTGAAAGCATTATTTCACATTTACAAATTTTGTGATGAACTTCTGAATTTGTCCATAGTACCAGATTTTAGATCTGTGCTGTGCAACATGTTTCTATCAGATTATTTTTTTCTCATATGTTTCATTTATTGCTCTTTTTTGTTCTAAATATTCTTTTAAAAAACTTTTCAGCTCTTTTATTGAATATTTGACTTTAATTCTTGTTCTAGAACTTTTTTTTTTAATCTTCCAAAGTTTAGATGCTGTGGTTTTCAAATACTGCAAATAATACAAATTAAAATTTATGATTTGTGTGCTTATCTGTTGGCTGAAGTTCTTTACTCTTTGATTTCAGTATATGAGTTTGTGTTGATTATCTCAGTTTTTCTCTTTGGACCTGCAATCTTGTAAGATATTGGAGGCTCTTCAATGTCCATTTATTTTTATTATTATAGCAACATAAAATCTGGGCTCAATTACTGTGTATTGAAGCATGACTTGTGGACTTTTTTAAGAGAAGAACTCTTTAGTCCAGTTACTGACTGATTGATTGATTATCGTTTGATGATAAAGTGCCAATCTATTTGCCTGCAGTGGCTCGTGAGGAATAGAATGTTGCAGCTGTTCTCTACAGACTTTCAATCTGTTCATTGTTTCAGTGACCTTCTGACTTGAACTTGCTTTGTTTGGGTGCTCTTAACCTTCTTCAGGGTTTGGCAGGTAAGAAGACTTTCTCATTGCTGATTTAATTTTGTCACTTTGTCTTTGATTCATCAGGCTCCACTTCTTACCTGATTTATATCATCTATATACTTTTTATTGCTTTGAGTTGGTTTTTAAACTCTACTGAACTTGATGTTATCATAGGAAAGGAGACAAATGAATATGCTCAGACCATAACCCTGGGGTAGATTGTAGCTAAAAGCTGGATGGTCTATACTGTTTTGTTATCTCTGAAAAAAATGTAATTTTATCCAGGGCGCTTTAGTGAAGAGGAACTAGAAATAAAGTTTAGTTATTCTAGCCCTTAGGATTAAGAATATTTTGTTGAAATGTGATAATCCATTCCCTATTTCATTTTATTTTGTCATCGTCCATAGTGTATTCAACTTTTCAAAATAATACTGTTCTTTAATTACATCTTTAAAGTAACAGTAAAGTTGCAAGCTTAAAGACATCTTTGAAAAATGACTAAGAGCAAGGGAGAGGTTTGGGCTAGGGACAATGTATTTAAAAATTTAGAAAAAATATCTATCACACTAAGACTCTACCAAAGGAAATAAAAACTAGCTTGCAAATGAGTGAAGATACCTTTTTATGTTAGATATGTATTCAGCAAAGAAAAGTTGAGTGAAATTTAAATGCATTTTATCATTGTTTGCTAAAACAATAAAATTACCTGATCATGCAGTCATTAGCAGCTTTGAGAAGTTTGCTCTGAATTAATTCATCTCTGTTGGCAAATAATTACAAAGGTTTCTAACTTTTAAAGTATGAAAATTTTATTTAATAAAGTACTTTATTCAAAATTGGACTATGGTCAGCATAACTAATAAAACAAAGAGACCATACTTTCATTCAAGTGTCAGGCCATTCTTGTCTGGAGTTCTAAAAAATTTTTTTAAACTTTTAAATCATATGTTGTATTGTGTTGAGAACAAGGGTTGTTTCACTTCAAAAATTTATTTTGGGGAAGTTAAATGAGTCCATTAAGAGGTTTGGGCTAAGTACAATGTGGTTCAAATTTGGATCCTTCTAACCTTTTAAAAATAGCAATTTTTGTAATGGTCTTCTGTAAAAATATTGTTCTCAGCTGCTTTTTTTTTGCATTTTTTAATGTGTAAACATTGTTACTGTCATGGAAAATAAAAATTGTACAAAATTTGTATATTTTCACTTATAAGTTGTCTTTATTATAACAGCTTCCACTTATATTTAGTGTGAAGGTAATGTAACAGTGCAGTGATGGATTCATAGAACATCATAGTAGTAGTAAAGATTGTTATCTAATAATCAACAGATATTTCTCCTTAACAGAGCCTAAATTTGTTGGGGATGACAGATATCCTGCTAAAATCATGTATTCTGTAGCAATAATTGAAGAAAAGGGTAGTCCAAAAAGATGTGACTGAAAGTCTGTATCTGAGCCTTCCAGAAAGTTTCAGAAGAAGACAGATTCAGCTAGGTGGTACCACTTTATTTTTTCTTTCCTGGCTAAATTGTAGAATTTCCAACTGAGGCTACAGTTGTCTTCTTAAAACTGATCATAAGGAAGAGACACAGCCTCACATGAACATTAGCCCAGAGATCTTTGAGTTGCTACTTTAGATTAGGACTGACTGCTTTCATTCGTTTTGTTACTTGAAAAAAGTAAACCTCAATCTTATTCAAGTCACTATTATTTGGGATTTCCCTTGCATTTCTCTTTCCATTTTTAAAAGGTGTCCCAGGCGAATCACATGAACCTGTTTGAGAAACCATCCCTTCAAATGTTGTTCTATTTGGTCTATCCACTACAGGCATGGTGACTTGGCTAAAATAATTAGTAGCACTTCAGAAAGTAACTTTATAAATATAATATATATTTTTTGTGACTCAAGTTCTGAAAATGTCTAAATGTCCTTTGTGTGATTCTTTTAAATGTGATATTTTTCAATAGTTAAACATGTGTTTTTTTTTTTTTTTGAGAAAAAAAAAAAGTCTGCCTCTGTTGTTCAGGCTAGAGTGCAGTGGCATGATTTCAGCTCACTGCAACCCCTGCCTCCTGGGTTCAAGCAATTCTCCTCCCCCAGCCTCCCAAGCAGCTGGGATTACAGGCATGCACCACTATGCCTGGCTATTATTTTTGTATTTTTAGTATAGACAGGGTTTCACCATATTGGCCAGACTGGTCTAAAACTTCTGACCTTGTGATCTGCCCGCCTAGCCCTCCCAAAGTGCTGTGATTACTGGCGTGAGCCACTGTGGCCAGCCAGATTATAATATTTAAAGTTAAAATAATAAGCACTAGTGTTCTCAAATTATCTTTTAATACTTCCTACCAGGTATTGTCAATCAAAATAGTTACATTCCAATTGAAAAATGGTATGTACATGTATGTGTTTAGAAATAAACATTTTGAAAATACAAATGTCATGTGATATGAAAATAAATGAACTCATGGATATAAAATATCCCTTTAATCTTGTGTTACGTTCTTTAATTTCAAATGAAGCAAAGCATTGGCCATAATATCATTCAATGTGTCCTATATTAGAAGTCCTGGCCAGGCGCAGTGGCTCAAGCCTGTAATTCCAGCACTTTGGGAGGCTGAGGCCGGCAGATCATGAGGTCAAGAGATCGAGACCATCCTGGCCATCATGGTGAAACCCCATCTCTACTAAAAATACAAAAATTAGCTGGGTGTGTTGGCATGTGCCTGTAGTCCCAGCTACTCGGGAGGCTGAGGCAGGAGAATTGCTTGGGAGGCAGAGCTTGCCGTGAGCTAAGATCAAGCCACTGCACTTCAGCCTGGTGCCTGGTGACAAAGCAAGACACTGTCTCAAAAAAAAAAAAAAAAAAAAAAAAAAGAAGAAGAAGAAGTCCTATGATAAATTTCTCTTAGAGTTTTGCATGGAAAGTGGTTGATATACTTTAAAGCAATAAGAAAATTTTATACTGAAAATTATGTCATTTTAGGTTATCTGCTTATTCTGTTGAAATGCAGGATTTTTCTTGCCAATTTCTTAGATGTCATTATAAATTAAGATAAGCAATTTGTCCATGATATGAATTATATATATCTCCCCAAATTTGCCATTTGTTTTTTGACTTTAATGCTTTTTGCTATGCAGAAGTTTTGAATTTTAGGTACTCAATGTTTTTAATTTTCCTGACATAAAGCTATAGAGAATATATTTTTATGTTTCTGTACGGTTAACCTTTCTGATAAAAATCTTGGAACTTGCTCTAAAGAGCGAGCCTTGGAAGGTAATTTGCAATAGAGAACCCCAGAGACATTTACCTAACTCTGGAAGCGTGCATTTACATTTCAAAGAAAGCTGAGACCTGGGACTGTGCAGATATCCCTGAGTTGCAAAGCTAAAGATGATGTTTCTAACTTTTCCCAAGAGAAATGTATTTACATTCCAAAAGGTGATATTAATAAATCAAAATCTTCCCAAGAATGAAAGGCTCTTCTCCCTACTTGAAGGAAGAGAGAGAAGTGTTTCTATAAATAGCCAAATTCATATTTTGGTGTTTCTCACCTCTAGTAAAGATCCCTATTACATGTGGGTGACATCCGGTTCTCATCACATTGCTCTGGTGGCAAGAATGTAACTAATAATAATCTATGTGTTGCTTCTCCTAAAACCTCCTGTGTGCATCTGGGTTATTGTCAATAAATATAATTATTCCACACATTCCTTTTTATTTATAGTTGAAAAATGGTTTCTCTACTCCAAATTTAAAACATATGGTCCATGATTTAATAGTTCTTAAGCCTTTAAATTTTTGGTCAGTTTGTAAGTTTGCTTCACATATACTGTGAAGTAAATATATATTATATATTTTTATACATGGGTGAAAAGTTGGCTGAACAAAATTTGTTAAAGTGTCTATTTGCACCCCTCTGTTTTGTTTGTTTTTAATTGCTTTACAAAAAATGGGGTGGTATTTGACATTGAGGTACATGAGAGAGATCCTGTGAATATCCTTAACTTTCCCTAAAGGTGCAGCTGAATACCTAGGGTTCTCAAGACAAAAGCTCAGGTGCCTCATTCTTTCTCCTTCCTTCCTTCCACCGTTTTCTTTCCTTTTCCTGTTTTTCTTCATCTTTCCTTACTCTTACTTCAATTCCTTTGTTCTTTTTAATTTTCTTTTTAAATTTCCTTGCTTCCTCTTGTATCCCACAGATTTTGGTATATTTTTAGTATTATTGAGTTCCATATATTTGATTATTCCTTATGATTTTACCTTTGAACTATGGACTATGTAGTGTGTGTTGCAAAATATTCAAATATTTGAAATTTTCCTATGTATCTGTTGCTATTGGTTTCAAAGTCAATTGCATTGTACTTAGATAATACATTCTTCATAATTTTAGCCCATTGAAATGTATTTCTAGTTGTTTTACGGCCAATTGCAAGAGCTTTTTTGGTGAATATACATGTGAAAAGAATTTGGATACTACAGTTGTTGAGTAATCTCTATAAATGTCAATTAGAACAACATGGTTTATAATATTTTATGCCTTCTATATATTCACTAATGTTTTGATTGCAAATTCTATTTATTGCCCTAAAACAAAAACACAAACAAAGAACAAACCGGGTCACAAAATCTCCTACTATGACTGGGGACTTGCCTGCTTGTCTCTTTCATTTTGATGAAATTTACTTCTTGCTTTTTGAAGCTGTGCATTAGGCACTCTACAACATTTACAATGTCCAGTCTTCTTGATGAAATATTCTTATCGTCATTTGAAATGTCCCTCTTTATCGCTGCTAATACTCTGTCTTAAAGTTTATTTTAATTGATTCTAAACTAGCAACTCGGCTAATTTCTTCGCATTCTAACAATGTGCAGGAGCTATCTTTTTACATACATTTACTTTTAACCTATTTGTCACTGTACTTAACGTGTATCATAAACAGCATTGCTTATTTATTTTGATAATTTCTGCCCTTTAAATAGTGTTTTGAATATCTGTATTGAACATAACTATTGGAACGCTAGAATTTATATTTAAAATTTAAGCTGCTTCTCCATTTTTTCTTGTTTTTGATTTCCCTGTTCCCTTTCATGCCCTATAGTTTCAGTATATAGTTTGTTGTTTATCAAGATCTCATTTCAAAGTAGCTATTGGTCTTCTAACTATACATCTTGGTGCTATAGTTCAAATCCTTAAGTTTTCAGAGTAAAACTATATTTAGTATTGTATCACTCCATGTAAAAGCTAAAATCCTAGCAGTTATAAAGATGCTTCCCTCCCCCATCTTTATGTTATGATTATTACATGTATTATAATTTCAAACTTAAAAAATATTATTTTAAGTTTTGCTTTAACCAATACTAGGTATTTTACCTGACCCACATTATAAAAAAATTGTTTTTTAAGCTATTTCCCATTTCTGATACTTTCTTCATTTCTCAAAATGTAGGTTTCATACCTGCATGATAAAAAACCTGAACAAAATTGACATAGAAGGAACATATCTAAAAATAATAAGAGCCATCTATGACAAATCCATAGCCAACATCATGCTGAAACGGCTACACTGTCTAGGGTATATATCCCGTGATTCATTGTCTCGCCCTGAGAAATTCAGGACATGGATGTATGTGGACAGGTTAAGGAGTGGAAAGTTTAATAGAAGAAAGGAGAGAGGAGAGCAGTTCTATATGTGTGGTGTGGGGTGTGTGTGTGTGTGTGTGTGTGTGTGTGTGTGTGCATGTGTGACAGAGAGAGAGAGAGAAAGAGAGACATCTGAAAGCCGGGAAGTGGCCGACCACAGCAGATTTTATAGGCAGGCTGGAGAAGGTGGTGTCTGATTTACGCAGGAGTCACAGATTGGTTTGATTAGGTATGACGTTTACATAGCACACAAGGTAGGTTGGTTCCCCACCCTAGTCTTGTTAGGCAAATGGGCTTTTCAGTTGACTGGGGTCATCGTGTCTACTTTTTATTGTACATGTGGCCAACAAAGAGAAGGGAAGGTGTAGCCACCATATTGAACATGTTTAGGCCGGGCGCGGTGGCTCAAGCCTGTAATCCCAGCACTTTGGGAGGCCAAGGCGGGTGGATCACGAGGTCGAGAGATCGAGACCATTCTGGTCAAGATGGTGAAACCCCGTCTCTACTAAAAATACAAAAAACTAGCTGGGCATGGTGGCGCGTGCCTGTAATCCCAGCTACTTAGGAGGCTGAGGCAGGAGAATTGCCTGAACCCAGGAGGCGGAGGTTGCGGTGAGCCGAGATCGCGCCATTGCACTCCAGCCTGGGCAACAAGAGCGAAACTCCGTCTCAAAAAAAAAAAAAAAAAAAGAACATGTTTAGTCCTTTGTTCCTGTGACATTCACCGATGCAAGCTCCCAGCTTGCATGTCTATGTCTGCAGCTCAACTTTATGGCTTGCTCTTCATTAGAAAATGATTTGGGACTGCTTTTCATTAAAGAGAAAAGCTTTACCAAAGACTCTCATACTCTTACTATCTGCCTAAGTGATTTCTTCTTAACTCCTACATCAAAACTGAATGGGCAAAAGCTGAAAGCATTCCCCTTGAGAACTGGAATAAGACAAGGACGCTCATTCCCACTACTCCTATTCAACATAATACTGGAAGTCCTGGCCAGAGCAATGAGGCAATAGAAAGAAAAGGCACTCAAATAGGAAAAGACAAAGTCAAACTATCTCTCTTCACCAATGATGTGATTCTATACTTAGAATCCCCTAAAAACTCTGCCAAAAGCTCCTGAAACTGGTAAATGACTTCAGTAAAGTTTCAAGATACCAAATAATGCACAAAAATTTGTAGTATTTCCAGATACCAAAAATGCTCAAGGCAAAAGCCAAATCAGGAAGGCAATCCCATTTACAATGCCCACACAACCATGAAACAAAATACCAAAGAATACATTTAACCAAAGAGGTAAAAGATCTCTAGAAAGAGAACTACCAAACACTGATGCAAGAAATCATACATGACACAAGCACCTGGAAAAGCATTCCATACTCATGGAGTGGAGGAATTAATATCAAAATGATCACACTTCCCAAAGCATGTACAGATACAGTGTTATTCCTATCAAACTACTAATGTCATTTTTCACAGAATTAGAAAAAAAAAACTATTCTAAAATTCATATGGAACCAAGAAAGAGCCCAAATAGCCAAAGCAATTCTAATTGAAAGAGCAAAGCCAGAGACATCACATTACCCAACTTCAAACTATATGTAATGTCAGGCTACAGAACCAAAACAGCATAACACTGATACAAAAACAGATTATGGTTCACTCCTGTAATCCCAGCACTTTGGGAGGCTGAGATGGGTGAATCACGAGGTCAAGAGATCGAGATCATCCTGACCAACATGGTGAAACCCGTCTCTACTAAAAATACAAAAAAATTAGCTAGGCGTGGTGGCGCGCACCTGTAGTCCCAGCTACTCGGGAGCCTGAGGCAGGAGAATTGCTTGAACCCAGGAGTCGGAGGTGCAGTGAGCCCAGGTTGCACCACTGCACTCCAGCCTGGTGCCTGGTGACAGAGTGAGACACTTTGTCAAAACAAAACAAAACAAAACAAAAAACAAACAAACAAAAAACAGATACAAAGTCCAATGGAGCAGAATAGAGAAACCAGAAATAAGGTCACACACCTACAGCCAGTGAATTTTGACACTTTATAAAAACAAGCAATGGGAAAGGGACTCATTCAATAAATGGTGCTGGAATAACTGGCTAGCCATATGCAGAAGATTGAAGCTGGACCCTTACCTTTCACCAGGTAATAAATTAACTCATGATGATTTAAAGATTTAAATGTAAATTCCTTTAAACTAAAGGAATAAAACTAAGAGACACCATTCTGAACACAGGCTTTCGAAAGAATTTATGACTAAGTCCACATGGACACAGGGAGGGGAACATCACACACTGTGGCCTGGGGGATGGGTAGCTAGGGGAGGAACAGCAGGCAGTGGGGAGACTGGGGAGGTACAGCATGAGGAGAAATACCTAATGTAGGTGACGGGGTGATGGATGCAGCAAACCACCACCATGACACATGTATACCCATGTAGCAAACCTACATGATCTGCACATGTACCCCAGAACTTAAAGTATAACAATAAAAAAAAATAGGCAAGGGGAAACTAATTAAACTAAACAGCTTCTTCACAGCAAAAGAAACTATGACGAGAGTAATCAGACAACCTGAAGAATGGGTGAAAATATCCACAAACTGTGCATCCAACAAAGGTCTGTCCACATAATCGTGATCACCTGAGTCAATTCTGCTTAATAAACTCCCTTTCGTATATACATATGTCCTATTAGTTCTGTCTCTCTGAAGAACCCTGACTAAATTGGGTATATATCCAAAAGAAAATAAACTGTTCTACCATATAAGACACACACACTTAAGTGTTCATCAAAACACCGTTCATAATAGCAAAGACTAGAATCAACCTAGGTGCCCATCAGTGGTGGATTAGATAAAGAATGTGGGACAATAGAGCATAGAATACTACAAAACCATGAAAAGAATGATCTTATGTCTTTTGCAGCAACTTGGAGACAGCTGGAGGCCATTCTCCTAAGCAAATTTACTTACACAGGAACAGAAAAGCAAATGCTGCATATTCTCACTTATAAGTGGAGGCTAAACACTGGGTACTCATGGATATAAAGACAGCAATAATAGATGCTTGGGATTACTAGATTGGGGAGGGAAGGGGCCGCAATTAAAAGACTCTTGGGTATTCTGTTCAATTACCTGGTTGATGGGGTCATTCCTATTCTAAACCTCAGCATCACAAAATATACCCTGTAACAAACTTGCGTATGTACCCCTCAATCTAAAATAAAAGTTGAAATTATTTTTAAAAATGTTTCCCTCTGATATAACTTCTTTTTAATCTCATCTTGCTCCATCTTTTTTAGGGGGAAATGTAGGTGCAAGTCTGCTAGTGACAAATTTAGTTTTTGTTAATTTGAACATGCCGTTCCTTATTTTACCTTATTTGGTGATATATATATATATATATATATATATATATATATATATATATTTTCTGTAACAAAAACTATAACGAAGACTGTAACATAGAAAAAATGTTTTATGTTAAATACAAAAGGGACATAAAATAGCATATACAGTAGAATAATGACTATGTAAACACACCAAAAATCTACACACAGGAATATCTAGGGGAACATTTAACACTGAAAGATCAACAGTGGTAGCATTTGGGTGGCAAACTTATTCTTTCTAAAATTCCCCAATTTTCCTTATTAAGCAGTAATTCTAATTGTAGTGGGAAATACATTTTTTAAAATATTCGTCTGGCGAGCAGTGCAGTGTAGCTGTCAAATAAACATCAGTGGCTTTGGCCCTGACTCCTAAAAGGGTAGCAAACGCCGCTGCCCCACTCCTTACCTCCGCCTAAGAAAACGTAAGCACCTCTGGCTCTGCTGAGAGCATCTGTGCGGCCCCAGCCCTCAGCATCTCTTCTGCCTTATACCCTCACCTCATCACCTTTACTCACTTCCAGCTATATCTTTTCCTTTTCCTTCTTAACTCAGGAGGCAGCTTTGAAAGCACAGGGCCAAAAATAGAAGCCATGAGGTGTCATGTTTTCAAAGAAAATGGTGCCTCAGTTTTGAACACACAGGAACTCAAATAAAAATCGTTTTCCTGCTGCTGGGTAAGTCATGCTTGGTGATTGCTCTGTTTGGAGATATGTGAAGTTATGTAACCTTTCCTGTTAACCCACGGTTCCACGCACTCTCTCAACAATTATTTCTATCATGAATTTTCTACCCTGGGTGGGCAATAACAATATCATTTGGTTTCTAAAAGTCCTTCCTCTCTGGGAAAGGAGAGCTATACGGTGGGTGGCATCCTGTAGTATCTACCGTACATTTGGGAAAGGTGTTCGTTTCTTGGACTTTCAGTTTGAGGAAAAAGGCAAAAAATAATTACTTAAAAATCTAGTGCTAGAAATTCACAGCCTATTCCTGCCACTGAACAGGAGCTGTGATGCCTTGCTATGTATTCTTGAGCAAATCATAACCTTAATGTGTCTCAGTTTCTGGATCTGCAGCGAGTGCTGCCTGCATAAATGTTTGTTTAGGAACTTAGTTAAATGACATACCACTCTCTCTGCTTTAAGAAGGCCATCAGCCAGCTGCATCTCATCTCACTCAGCCTGGGCCTAACTAGAGCCCCTTCATCTTCCGAGAGAAAACAAGGAAAAGCAGCAAGAAAGCAGACATACCAGGTAAACTGGAGTGATCTATTATCGGCAACGAAACCTCAAACAAACTGAAAAGGCTCTGGCTCCCACACCATATGCCTAAATGCCACAACTCAGACACAGAAGCCAGGCAAGAGTGACTATCACACACACACAGGCACAGAGCACCACCAAGCAAAAAACGGACTAACACTGCAAGGCGGGCCCCAAAGTGTGGCTTCAGCAACACGGGGAGTCATCCGAAGACCCTCACGTAGCCATCATGGTAACAACGACCAGTATAAGGTTTTCTTCGTTCAGTCTTGTAAAATGAAAACATTAATAGGGAAGTCTCAGTAAAACTTGTGGCGAACACTATTAGTAAGGATGCAGTGTGTCTCCTGAGCTACAGGACTCCATCTGCTTCAGCTGAACTTTCAGAAACTACAGTGGAGAGAGATATATGCATACACACACACACATGCATATCTGTATGCACACAGATGTATTTAAATGAAGGTGCATACACTGTGCTAAAATACAAACAACAGAAATCCAAGGTCCTATATAAAAAGGCTAAATGTAACATAAAACACGGGCCTAGAACCAGCTCTTGGCTGGGAGCTAGGGAAAGGGGTTGTATCGTCGGAAGACTATGCACACAATTTGTGGTGAGCAGTGAAGGCATCAGTGTAAACAACTCAGACTCACTTCACAATACTGGACCACAGGAAAGGGTGATGTATCTCATGTACCAAAATAGACTCCAACCTTGCTTTTGTACAAACCAAACGTGGTAGACACCCCAAAGGACCGTGGGTTTATCCTGCTGACAGGGTACTGCACCAGGCTGCTGCTAAACTTTCCAGCCCTAGGAACTCACCTGCTACCATCCCCCTACCCTCCCTTTTAGGCCCTTGGGTTTGACCACCTAGCCTCACATGACTAATTGCAGCCACTAATTGCACGGCTTCCTGCAAGCAGGGTCCTTCTGTATGTGTCCCTTTCTCTGATCCTAAGACGTATGAAAATATTTCTGTAAATGTTTGGCACCCAAGAAACATGACGGTTGAGGATAATGCCACAGTACACAGGAAGATCCAGTAACAAGACATGCAGGGTGAGGGCAAGGGGCACTGAGCTGCCTTAGCGTCTCAAAACCAGGATGGTCACTTCCCATGCATCTGGGGGGGGGGCGGCGGGGTAGGAGAAGGGATGAACAGAACTGATGACTACCGGCTCCTCAGCAGCATGTTACACTCAAACTGCAGATGTCCTGAGAGCCCCACTCTATCCAAATAGTGAGTCTGGTCACTCCTCTAGCCGAGCTTGGTGCACTGACAGGTAGAGTTCCGAATCTGTTGCACCGACAGTCCTTTTGAGGAGGCTCAGCGAAGTGATTCTTTTCCTTTGAGAAGATACACAGAACACCGATGGAAAGGCCGTGTCAAAGGATGCTCTCCGCCCCAGTCAAATGATGCAACCCTACTATTATTTCAGTCCCCTCTGAGTTTCTTCCTACTGCCCCTCCGACCCTCCCCCCCCCCCCCCCCACTGTACAGAAATAGCGGAGAAGCATCAGGGCGAGTCATCAATGGTGGGCAACCAGAAGACCATGTTGGAACAGGCGCTGGCAAAAGTCATGAACTTGGGGTTGAACTGCAGACAGGTGATCGGGCCTATGTGTTTACCATCCAGCACAGCGACTTTCACGCCACTCACTCCGTCCCACGCGTGGATCTTGCCATCCTCCGACCCAGTCATAACAAACTGAGAGTCGGGAGTGAACGAAGCCTCCAGCGTGACCGCTTTGCTGTTGGCGTAGCCCCCAAACGTGTGCAGCACCATCCCTTTGAAAGCGTCGAGGAGACACATGAAGCTGCCGTTGGTGGAAATGAGGATGAGCTTGCCATCGTTGCTGAATTTAATCCCCGTCCAGTCGCAGGTTTTGTCATACTGCATCTTAAAGGTGGTGAACGGCCCCTTGTCAAAAGAGCGGAGGTCGTAGAGCTTGACCATGTCCGAGTTGACCCCCGCAGCCAAAACCAGGCCGTCCGGATCAAAAGAGCACACCGGCTTCCCCTGGAGGTGCACGAGGCCCTGGCAGTTGGGGGCGCGGAGATCCCACAGGCGGATGGTCTTATCGAGAGACCCCGAAATGAAGATGTCGTCCACGGGTGACACCGTCAAGGCCACCACCTTTTTGTTGTGTCCGGGGAAGTATCGGATGTACTTGTTGTCGTGCAGGGACAGGTACCGAATGGTGTCGTCCCTCTTGTTGGAGCTGTAGACCACCGTGTGGGCCTCGCGGGCGTATCTGATGAGGTCCACGCCGTACTTCTTACTGTACAGCGTTCTCTGGGGTTTGCCCTCCTGGCAGTCGTAGAGCACGATGGAGTCGTCGTCGCTGCTCGAGACGATCGAATGGCCGTTGGGGCTGAAATCGAGGCAGTTAATCTTGTCCGAGTTTTCGCAGAACACCTTGGCGACGCGAAAGCTGCGCAGCACGCTGTCGGTCAGCTTCATGGCGGCGGCGGGGGCGGCGGGGGCGGCGGGGGCGGCGGGGGCGGGCGGGGGCGGGCGGGGCCGAGCCGGGGGCGGGGCGGGGCCGAGCCGGGGGCGGGGCGGGGCCGCAGAGGCAGCCAATGGTCGGGCCGCCTCCACCTCTTCCTACCGCTCGGACGTCAGTCTTCTGACTGAACTGCGGCGGCTAGCCGGCCGACCGTTAGTCCTCACAGCCACCTCACGGGCAGCCGGCGCGGCGTCGGCACGTTGTGTCCGCCATCTTGGGGCGACAGGCCGTCAGTGCACGCTGGGGACGCCGGGACGCCGGGGACGCGGGGACGCCGGGGCAGGGGCGACGGCAGACATCTTCATTTTCTGTTGACATTCATCTGTCATGTTATTGCTGTTCTGAAGGTAACGGTCTTATCTTGCTCATTCAGGTAGAATGTTCTTTGTTTTCTGAAGTCTTCCTAGGATACGTCTGTGTGTGAATTGAAAATTAGAAATCATTTTTCCAAGATTTCATAGAGATTTCTGTATACTTGGCTTGACAAAGTCTATTTTTTCTCTTGCTTATGGGCTTTCACTTACCGTAATAATATTAGATCTTTGCAGTAAGTTCAATATGTCTTTTACATTTTTTCTGAATTCCCAGCCCTTCATCTTTCTGTCTTTCAGTTTCGGTATTTTTTCCTATCTGACCTTTCACTTTATTTTTTCTCTGCCTTTCGGTGGTGTCTATTGAGTCACTAATATATCTTAATTATATTTTCCAATTCTAGAATTTTTATTTGACTCTTTATAGATTGCAATTGCCCATAAAATTGTTCTTCCCTTCATTCTTGAACATGCTTATTAGGGTTATATAAATTCCCTAATATCTCCAATATCTACATATTGATAATATGATTTTACATCTATCATCGCATATGTATAAAATGTATAAACGCAATTTATACTAATATTATATATGCAAATATAAGTATCTATCTTCTATCTACATATCTTGAATGAGAGAATAGTGCATTAGTATCTGATTTCATGATTTAAATATTTAATAAAAATTAAATGAGATAATCTTTCAAAGTATCTTCCAAAATTCTGCTATTTCAAGATAAGCCCTAAACCACCATTTGTATTCCCCTAGTAAGCGCAGGTCGTACCCTTAACTGAGAATTGTAAACTACAATCAAATGTGATATAATTGTATATGTGTTTGTAACACACTTTTACTGTAACCAAAAACTTTGTGAAAACGATTATTTCAAACTACAGCATTTATTGATATTTTATTAAACCTACTATTTATTTTTTGCTACCCAAGTTAAAATTAAGAGAAGAAAAAAATGGACATGTATTATTGAGAATTTTCAATCTGAGATACCATTTTTCTTTTAAGCACAAGTAATCTAGATAGTTATTATATTTAAAGTCATACTCTGACCAACTGCAGTATCAGATTTGTACCTAGCAGACCCAAAATAATGATATTGGTCTGAACAACCTCATGCTTTATGGGACTTGTGGAGAAAAAAAAAAGCACAATCGATCCTCTTTCATGAGATGCTGAACCCTATAGGCTTCCTTGAAAGGAGTTCTTTGTCCTCCTGTGGAAAGAGGAAGGGAAAGGAAAAAGAAAAGAAAGAGCCCAACTCGGTTTTAATACAGAGTCTGTGAAAGTGATTCAGTGAGGCAGAAAGCTTCACTGTGAGTCTCTGATACAAGTCTAGTTATAAGCAAGAAAGATAAAGTAAATTCCAAAATTATTTTCAAAAAAGTAGATTAAAAAAACAAGGATAACACTAGAATGCCAGATCAAGAGTTGTACCCACAAATATTAACAAATCTAGAGAAGTGAAAAAAAAATTCTGTACTAAATTAGTTTTATTAAATGGCTGTCAACTCATGTTAACTTCCTATGGTGTTAACACTATCAAAAAATGTGGTTTTTTCCTATTATCTTTGTTTCTGGTAACACTATCATCTATCTGTCTATTTATCTATCTGTCTGTCTATATTTGGGAAAAATATTTTTTGTGTAATATTTATGCTTCAAAGCCTAAAAGCGTAATGTTCAAATTAAACAAAAATAGTGACTTTTTAAAAAAATAAAAACCCATGTCCCTAATAATACCCTGCAGTTGTTTGTGTGTGTTGATGTGAGGATGCATGTGTATGAGTGCTTGTACCTAGTGCATGTCTATAGCTTTTCTGTGTTTTATTATATGTGAACACACCAAATATGTGTGTGTGTGTGTGTGTGTGTGTGTGTGTGTGTGTGTGTATAATGTTTTGGTTTACAATGTATCAACCTAGAGCTTAATAATGTTACCCTAAAAAATTCATGTTACTTCACATAAAAATCTAGATTTTCAACTTCTCTTAGAATAGAGGAATATGGGAAAATACCAGGCCAACCATTTGACAAGGAAATAATTTGCTGAAGCTCCGCTCTCTTTAAACTGTGCACATTCCTTTGCCATAGTCCTATTTCTTTTACTATGTCCCAGATTTGAGATGTCAGTTAACTTTTACGGCAGCTTGGGTTATTTAATTGTAAATTTAGGAGGGAGATTTTTCTTCATGTGTCTATTAGAAATGTGAAAAAAAGACTAGTGGTCTGTGCAATTTAGATCAATGGCGTACTCATTCTTCTTAGTAGATGTGAAGAATATATATATCTTTTTATATTCAAGGAGTGTTACTGTGAAAAGAGCAAAGACGATGTTTAAAAAATAAGTCACATTAAGATACATGCCAGAAATTAGAAATTTTAAATGACTAAAGAAGGAAAAAGACCAACCAAAAAATAAAAATGGCAAACCAGCATGTTTTATTTTAGATGTTATGCTGTATATCAGCCCTTCTCTTTGAACACTCATGTCTTTTAAAAATTTATTTGTGTTTTTCCTTATTGCTTCTTAAAAAATGCCCCCAAACAGAATGGGATACATGTGCAGAATGTGTATGTTTGTTACATAGGTATATGTGTGCCATGGTGGTTTGCTGCACCTATTAACCCATCCTCAAAGTTCCCTCCTCTCACTGCCCCTCCCCAACAGGCCCTGGTATGTTTTGTTTCCTTCTCTGTGTTTACGTGTTATCAGTGTTCAGCTCCCACTTATGAGTGAGTCCATGCAGTGTTTGATTTTTCTGTTCTTGTGTTAGTTTGCTGAGGATGGTGGCATCTAGCTTCATCCACGTCCCTACAAAAGACATGATTTCATTCTTTTGATGGCCACATAGTATTCCATGGTATATATCTGCCACATTTTCTTAATCCAGTCTATCACTGACAGGCACGTGTCTTTGCTATTGTAAATTGTGCTGCAATAAACATATGTGTGCATGTGTCTTTATAGTAGAATGGTTTATAATCCTTTGGGTCTATACCTAGGAATGGGATTGCTGGGTGAAATGGTATTTCTGGTTCTGGAGCCTTGAGGAATCACCACACTGTCTCCCACAATGCTTGAACTAATTTATATTCCCACCAATGGTGTAAAAGTGTTCCTATTTCTCTACAATCTGGCCAGCATCTACTGTTTCCCGACATTTTAATACTCGCCATTCTGACTGTTGTGAGATGGTATCTCATTGTAGTTTTAATTTGCAATTCTCTGATGATCAGTGATGTTGAGCTTTTTTTCATATCTTTGTTGGACACATAAATGTCTTCTTTTGAGAAGTGTCGGTTGATATACTTTGCCCACTTTTTGATGGGGTTGTTTGTTTTTCTCTTGTAAATTTAAGTTCCTTGTAAATTCTGCATATTAGACTTCTTTGTCAGATGGGTAGATTGCAAAACTTTTCTTCCATTCTGTAGATTGCCTGATCACACTGATGATAGTTTTTTGTTGTTGTTGTTGTGCAGAAGCTTTTTAGTTTAATTAAATCTCACTTGCCAATTTTGGCTTTTGTTCCAATTGCTTTTGGCATTTTTGTCATGAAGTTTTTGCCATGCCTATGACCTGAATGGTATTGCCTAGGTTTTTTTTTTTTTTTTTTTTTTCCTAGTAATTTTATGGTTTGGGGTTTAACATTCAAGTCTTTAATCTACCTTGAGTTAATTTTTGTGTAAGATGTAAGGAAGGGGTCCAGTTACAGTTTTCTGCATTTTGCAGGCTAGTTTTCCCAGCACCCTTTGCTGAATGGGAGCTCCTTTCCCCATTGCTTGTTTTCGCCAGGTTTGTAGATGTGTGGTGGTATTTCTGACGTCTCTGTTCTGTTCTGGTGGTCTATATGCCTTTTTTGGTGCCAGTACGATGTTGTTTGGTTACCGTATTCTTGTACTATAGTTTGAAGTCACGTAGTGTGGTTCCTCCAGCTTTGTTCTTTTTGCTTAGGATTGTCTTGGTTATACGGGGTCTTCTTTGATTCCATATAAAATTTAAAATAGTTTTTTTTTCCAATTCTGTGAAGAATGTCAATGGTAGTTTGATGGAATTAGCACTGAATCTGTAAACTACTTTGGGCAGTATGGCCATTTTCAGGATACTGATTCTTCCTATCCACAGAATGGAATGTTTTTCTATTTGTTTGTGTACTCTTTTATTCCTTGAGCAGTGGTTTGTTGTTCTCCTCGAAGAGATCCTTCACCTCCCTTGTTGCCTATATTCCTTAGTATTTTTATTCTCTTTTTAGCGATTGTGAATGGGAAGTCATTAATGATTTGGCTCTCTGCTTGTCTATTGTTGATGTAAAGAAATGCTTGTGATTTTTGCACGTTGATTTTGTATACTGAGACTTTGCTGAAGTTGCTTATCAGGCTTAAGGAGTTTTGGGACTGAGATGGTGAGTTTGGGCAACAAGAATGGCTGAGAAATTGATTATACACATTTGATTATATACAAATATATGTAATGATTATATAAATGATTATATACAAAGTCTATGGTAATGTATATTAATACAAAGTCCAGGGCTCCTGCCCCCAGAGAGGACACAGGGTGGGTGCCAGGTGGGGAGGGCTGCAGGACTTCTGGCCTATGTCGTGGCTTCGAAGTCCTGACAGCTCTGGGTCGGCCTCAGGCGCTTGGAGCGTACTGTAGCACCAGCCTGTCAAAGTCGTTCTCCTTGGCCTGGTATTCCTTGATGAAGGGATGGGACATGAAGGTATAGACTTTGTATATAATGTAGCTCAAAGTTGAGCTACACCTATAAGATGCATTACCCTAGACTTTGAATTAAGAATAAAAGGTTAAACCATTTGGAAACAAAATACCTCTTTCTCTTCCTCAAGTTACTCATCTAGTGCTTATTAGTGTCAGTAGAACCACATCTAGTTTATAGTGGAGATGGTCTTGGTTTTCTCAACTTTTTTGAGCAGTGATTTGGGACACCGTTATTGACACTGCAAACTCAGATTAGCTGAAGCTTCTTTTCTTTCAATTAAGGGCCCTTAGAGTCACTCAAATTGGTACCAAAACCCTTTCAGATTTTCAGAAAATCCTCACTAGTTACCTGGATCAAAGGCAAAAAAAAAAAAAAAAAAAAAAAATTCAAAAGTACTAGATTCTTTCAGTTTGTAGTAAGCTGTAGACAGATTAAAGCCAATGTTTTTTAGAAGAGTAAAAAAAGCGGGGAAGGCTTAAGTAAACCATAGGTTTAATCGAGGGAGTGTTGGCCATAGACTTATAATAAGGGTAAAAAGAGGTTAACGAGATGGTAGGTTTAGTGGACTGTAATTTCACATTAGTTTGAAGTCCATTGGAGTGAGTGGTTTAGAAAAAGTTGATTGAAAAGAAAGAGTCAGTTTTATTTAAAGAACTGATTATTTTAACAACAACAAAAAAATTAGCCAGGTGTGGTGGTGCACACCTGTAGTCTCAGCTATTCAGGAGGCTGATGCAAAATTTTGAACCTGGGAGGCAGAGGTTGCAGTGAGCCGAGATCCCAATGCTACACTCCAGGCTGGGCAACAGAGCAAGACTCGATCTAAAAATAAAAAATAATTAAAAAAAAAAAACGGAATTGACGCTTTTAATTTCAGATGTTGGTATATGTACAGTTCACCTCTGCAGGTATTTGCTCTATTGATACTATACATTTAAATTGTACATAGGCTGTAAGTTTCCGATTATGGTCTTTGTTTAAACACAATTATCTTTTTAAGATATTTAAATAATGTGATAAAAGATTGTTATACTTATGCACTTAACATTTTTGCTATTTCTTGCATTTTTGTGGGAATTCATGTTTACATCTGGCATCATTTTTCTTCCTGAAGGACTAATTTTGACATTTCTTTCTCTTGGTAAGGCTAATTGCAGCAAGATTGACTTTCTTGCAGAACAGATATGCTGTATTGCTTCAGCTTTCCTATGTCTGAATTTGTAGCATTTGTTTCAGCTTTTGCATGGCCGAGAATGTCTTGATCTGGCCTTTGTATTTGAAAAATATTCCTATTTAAATTTTATTACTTTAAAGAAATTGCTTCACAGTTTTCTCACTTGAATTGTTTCAGATAAGAAATCTGCTGTCCAGTTTAAATTGTACATTATATGTCATTTTCCTCTGGCTACTTTCAAGACATTATCACTGGTTTTAAGCAGTTTAACTAAGGTGTTTTGTTGTGTTTCGTGCTTGACTTTTAACTTATAGATCTGTCGGTTCATTTATTTTCCATTTTTTAACTTCAAAATATTGTTTTTATTGGTTATTAACATAAGAAAATAAGTTTAAAGTCTGGAGCTATTCATTTTAAAACTTTAAAGATAGAACTGTTTTCTGTGTTTCCAAAGCAATAGTTTTTGAATCTTGACTGCTGGATCATCTCAGTATCTCTCATTCACCAGGTAAATGGTATCAGTATCTCAGTAGCATTGATATGTTGTAACTTCTTTATCTGGAAGTTATTTACTTAAACTGGCTCTGCTATAATATAAAACACTTATTTAGTTGCATATGTAGCGCCGGCTAAATGGAAAGTACTTTGTTTTTGGAGAACTAGAGGTTCTCTGTAGTTAGCATAAATGTATAAAACAATATTGTGTCCACACTATGTTGTTGCTGTGGCTTTTCCTAATTTTTTTTGTCTTCCCAATATCTCGAAATGCAGTAACAGTATGTGTTTTGTCTAACATTACTGGGAAATGCATTCTTTTTTTTTTTTTTTGAGACGGAGTTTCGCTCTTGTTACCCAGGCTGGAGTGCAATGGCGCGATCTCGGCTCACCGCAACCTCAGCCTCCTGGGTTCAGGCAATTCTCCTGCCTCAGCCTCCTGAGTAGCTGGGACGACAGGCACGTGCCACTATGCCCAACTATTTTTTTTGTATTTTTAGTAGAGACAGGTGTTTCACCATGTTGACCAGGATGGTCTCGATCTCTTGACCTCGTGATCCACCCGCCTCGGCCTCCCAAAGTGCTGGGATTACAGGCTTGAGCCACCGCGCCTGGCCTGGAAATGCATTCTATTTATCTATGTAGATCCTACCTTACTGACCAATTTACACTGAGTTATTCAGTCTACCCTGTTTTTTTTTTTTTTTTTTTTTTTGGGAAAAGTAATGCATTACTTTACAAAAGAACAAATAACATGATACAGGTGGCCTACCTTTCTAGAAAATTTGTGAAAAATCTTAATAAGCATTCATTTATTAAATAAAATCAGTGGAGATAGTTCTGTTAAGGATTTATCTTTAGTTTTTGTGGAATGAAAAAATGCTCTCTTAAGGTCTTTTCTTGTATATACCTGGAGTATTTTATCTGCCTCTCTACTCCCACTGGGAACATCACGTGTGTCTGTTTGTCTCTCTCTTTTCTTTTACTTCCATATAAAACTCTGCTTTCATGAAGATCTCTCAAGTAAAAATGATACTTCTAATCTCTTGAGGACCTACTAATAGAATGAAACAGTACTGTGATATATTGTCCTTAATCCTATAAACAATTCTTCCATCTTTCCTTATTCTCATATTCAAATGAGAAAATCAAGGAATAAAGTAGTTAAATAGCTTATCAAAATTCATAAAACATAGTTATATTTATTTCCATTTTGGAATTAATCTTTTCTAGCTCATAGTACATTTTTTGAGTACGTATTCTCTTTCATTTAGTAAACTTTGAGCTCCCTTAATATGTAAAATGTCTTATTTGTATTTCTATAACTATTATGCCTTCTTTATTACCTGAAATTCAGTATGTGGTTAACACACACATTTAATAAAAATGAAATAACATAACATATATTTATGAGTCTGAGTTTTTTCCTTTTTAAAGTCTAAATGACTTTGTCCTTGCAAATATTTGTTAACATATTTCATACACATTAACTTAACATAAATTATGTGTATGTATTCCTATTTAATAATGTGTGAATTTTAGTTTTTTGAATTTAAGAATTAGCTAGTAAGACAAAAACAATCATTGCTAAATAAGATTGAAAAACAAAACAAAACAAAACCAAGACAACAAAATGCCCAGACATCCAGGTGGAAGGCAGTTTAAACTGGGTTCTTTGAAAAATTTTGAGCAAGGCTTACAGAGAAACCCTGTGAATACGGTATATTTTTTCTCAAAAACTTTTTGGAGAAGAAATTATATTAAGAATCTTTTTGTTTTTCTTTAATAGTACTAAGTTGGGAGATACATATTTCTTATGTCCTACTGAAAAATAAAACTATGCCTCAGGGAATCACTCAAGTTAATATTCTCTTACTCTTTCTGATAGTCTGGGTATCTTTCCTAAAATTCTAGGGCTCGTGTTCAGTTTTGTCTAAATATAACTGCAATGCCTTAAAGCCATTGCAAATGTACTTTTCCAATTTAGAATAATGGTATAAGAAAGAATGATAAGAGTATAGAAACAATGTCCCTATATTTATGTCTAAACATACTATTTCTAAACAAATTAAATGAACAAATCATAACAGGACTTTTCATTATCTATGTATTATATTTTGCTTTTTAAGGTAGAAACTTTACTCTCAAACTTTTTCTGTTAGCTTTGGTATTCTCTGATACACTCATTTTTCTATGGGCAAATAAGAATTTTAAAGGATGTTCGGTCCCTGATTTCAAGGAATAGCTATCTTGGGAAGAAAAGGCACATACGAATACATATACATATATATACATATACATATACATATGAATATGTATGAAAGGCACATATTTGTAAATATATATAATTTTTCCACACATATTTTCTACACATGTAAATAAAACTACACCTCAGGGAAAAATATATATACATATATATTCTCCAAAAACCATATATAGTTACAGTGATGAAAACTGGCATACATTGCAAGGATTATGAGTGATATATGGTTAATAACTATAAAGCTCAAAAATTGAGGAGTATTCAGGGATCTTTTTTATTTTGTAGGTTGTCAGGATTTTCTAAGTATTAAGAAATGTATTTAATTTTGGGCAGTTTTGCTTCGTGTAGTAAGATGTGTGTGTGTGTGTGTGTGTGTGTGTGTGTTTGTGTGTGTTTGTTTTCTTTCATGGCACAGATTATTTTTATTGTGACTCTATTGGAATACTGTATTTGCTGAAATGAAGACAACACATGCTTTTAGGCCTGGCTGCTTTTGTATAGTGAAACTTAGCTTAACTATTGAATCAATCTTTAGTTTATGAAATTGTATTTATAATTTTGTCTCAAGTAAACTAGAGATCCTCAAAAGTCTTGTGTGTATGATGAGAAACCTGGGAAATTCTTAGAAAAATGCAAATGCCTGATATCTATTCATGTATTTGGCCTAGACATCTGCATTTTGGTTTTCTGTCCATTCAAGTAATCCTGACACAGGGGCCAGTAGAGAACTCAAGTAGTGCTACCGTATGCTATCAGGTGAAAGCAGGTTTCTGGCTATCTTACCTACTGCCATATCTACAGCAACTTGCACAGTTCTTATTTTTTAATTGAAGAAATGAGATTGTCTTAAGAGAAGCTTAGTTCTTTAAATGGGTGTTTACTTAGTAATTTTAAAATGCTCGTAATTTAGGGAATTTGCATGTTTATTCTGGGAATATAGGTTCAATTTTAGGAATGTGGCAATAAAACCAGATCTCTACCTGTCAGGAAATAGATCATGAGAAATTGTTAATACAATATGAAGATTAAAATAGGCGTGGGCATAAAACAGAATGAAAATCACGTCCTTTGCAGCAACATGCATGCAGCTGGAAGCCACCATTCTGAGCAAATTAATACAGAAACAGAAAACCAAAAACTACATGTTTCTGACTTATAAGTGGTAACTAAACATTGGGTACTCATGGACATAAAAGTGGCAATGATAGATACTGGGGACTGTAGAGATGAGAGACAGGGAGGGGGAAGGGTTGAAAAACTAATGTTGGGTACTATGCTTTATACCTGGGTGACATGATCATTCGTACTGCAAGCTTCAGCATCACACAATATATCCATGTTTCATACCTGAACATATATCCCCTGAATCTAAAATAAAAGGTGAAATTGTTGAAAACATTTAAAACGTTTTTAAAAAGTGATTGAACTATATTCTGAACTTGACAGATTTGAAAAGATAAAAGCTATATTAAATTTCACAATATCATCAGGACTCCTGGATTAATATACAACAAATAGTAGTGTATAAACCCTATTGTTGCGGTTTATCTCATCATATAAAAATTATTGAATGAAGATTGTGTCAGTATTTATAATTTGATACACTAAAACTTATGGAAAGAAATATGTAGGAGATGTAAATACGGCGTCCCCAAATTGAATTCTATGGGGAAAAATGGGGGTGGAGTTAACGTCCAAGCCAATAAAGTTTATAACATTAAAAAAAGAAAGATAGGTATAGGATGCAGGGTGCAAAGAAGAGGTCATCATGTCTCATACTGGGGTGAGATAGAAGACTTCCTGGAGTAGACGATGCCTGTATTGAATCTGTAAGGAGAAACTGGCATCAGTGTGTCAGGGAAGACAGATTGAGGGTGGTCCTATTAGAGAAAGGAGCAAGGATAAAGGCAAGGAGGCATGTGACATCATTGTTTGTGGAGAAACTCACAACTCAGCAGAGGAAAAGTGGCTCAGGTATGCAGCAGGGCATAGTGTGAGGAAGAATATGACAGGAAACGTGACTAAAGAGAAGCAGGGAGTAGATCAACGTGAGGAAGGACGAGTCACAGTTCTAACTTGATGTTTATTCTGGATATCAGGGTTTCACAAATTGTGTAAAATCTATTCATATCAAAATTATAGCTCGGAAAAGGAGGAGGTACATAGATACATACAGGCGCTCCCCTGATAAACACTCATTTTTTTTTTACTTGGGTCACCTCCCAAGGGAATAAAAGAAGGTACTTTACCAGGTCTAATAACTGTGTCATCGGGATTTCTAGATTAAAAGGCAAGTGATATTTGCTAGGAAGAAGAAACTTTATCTTTGAACTGCCATTTGCAGAATGTCCTTGGTTAAGGATTGACTATAGTGAAGAGCACCTATGGATTTACGAAGCATGCCTCCCTGGAGTAGTTAATGCAAGCTGTACGACTCTTTGTTGTACAAAGCAGATATATTTGAAAACTAACATAGTCTTCCTGCTGTTAGCTCCCTTGGAGACCTCATCTATTACTCTGGAGCGAAGGACACATTTCTGTTGTGGGAGAACAGGACCCGGGGAGCTGCCCTTGACGTTCCAGGCTGTGCTCTGCTCCATCTGAGCCTATTGACTGACGGCACCCTCCAAATCATCAGTAAAGCTTGATATTAAGCAAGATATTTGATTCGTATTAGCCTGGTTTGACAGTTCAATTGTCAACGTCGCCCCATGCACTAGGCAGCAAATTTAATGTGGAATAATACAATTATTGTTTTAAGTAGGAAAAGTGCAGAAATATACTTAGACAAATAAATATGTATATGTGCTATACAGAAATATTCCTGGCCATTAAATAATGAAGAGGGTCTAAGGGTAACATTTACTTTTTAACATCAGAGAAATGGGATAAACTCAGAATATTTGGTGGATGAGACAAAGAAGCAAAGAATCTTTCTCTGATTACTGATGATAAATTTCCTTCCATAATTAAGCTGGAACTAGAAATGTCATATTTAAAGAGAAGTAAATATTATATAGGATTTCGAGCTAAGTTCATCTGTGAAAGCGTCCTGAGGAAGAACTCAAAAGTTGAAATGGAGGGTGGGGTTACAAAGAATGAAATTGCGTTTGCAGTGGAGAGTGGCTTTCTTGGAGTTAATAAATAAAACTTAGAATACTGTGTTGCTTTAATTCCTGCATAATTTTGTCTCTTACAAAACTGGTTAGCTGTTACAAATACATTGCATTAATTATTCGTCCATATCCCTTCACATATTCTACATACTGGACACCGCATTATAGAAAAAATTACAGAATTAGGATAAAATTTGGGACATTCTGTTAGTGTAGTGACTTTTTTTTTTTTTTTTTTTTTGAGACAGAGTTTCGCTCTTGTTACCCAGGCTGGAGTGCAATGGCGCGATCTCGGCTCACCGCAACCTCCGCCTCCTGGGTTCAGGCAATTCTCCTGCCTCAGCCTCCTGAGTAGCTGGGATTACAGGCACGCACCACCATGCCCAGGTAATTTTTTGTATTTTTAATAGAGACGGGGTTTCACCATGTTGACCAGGTTGGTCTTGATCTCTCGACCTCGTGATCCACCCGCCTCGGCCTCCCAAAGTGCTGGGATTACAGGCTTGAGCCACCGCGCCCGGCCGTAGTGACTTTTAAACCAGCTTTTCTGCTTGGCTCTTATGGCTGCTTACTTCCTTGATTGCCCTTTCTGACACTTGCTGCTTCCAAAGGGGACAGGATGTGTCCAAATGGAGGTAAACAAGGTAAAAGAATGTGCATTGTTTGGTATTATGTTTAAAATGCAATTAAGTAAAAAGAAGAAATAATGCTACTAATGCTTTTGCCCCAGGGTCTTATAACACCACAGAAAATACAGCTTAACGCAGGCAAGGGCTCTTTAGAGGGTAAGTCATGAAGTCGCTTTGGTAAGAAAAAAATAAATAAAGCAAAGAAGAACTGATAGATTGATGTTGTGTAAATCCAGAGAGTTAACATCAAGATCTTAAAAATCAATTCTCTGCTTTATTGAGACCTAGTGGAATTCTCTAAATACAGAGGTAAGGTGATGGAGAGTCCCCGTTTCTGGCAAGATGAGAGGCATTCATGTCTGCTGTAACTACAAATAAATCACAGGAAAAGAAAAACTGAATCAGTAAATACAATGAAAGAGAAAAGCAGAGCAAAAAGGAAAGATTCCAGTCATTTCAGACTTTTTTCTACAGACACGTGATAGCAATAGTATAACATAAAGCTTAAAAATACTGTGCAATTAAATAAAATAAAAGACAAGAACTGTTAAAATTAACCACCAATAGTTTGTACTGGAAAAGGCAGGTAAAGAGAGTTCCATTTGTATAAAATGTAACAATGTCTACACTGACATTTTTCTGTTACACTTATTTGTACATGGAGATGTCTACTTATGAAAAAAATAAATCATGCATCAGATGTTATATGCAGCCTGGAAAACAATTCCATTTCAAAATTCTTCTCATTTAATCTATTTGCCAGAGAGATTTATTGCTTTAAAAAGACAGTTTTTTTCTTTTTTTCTTTTGGGTAATATCAAACAATAATAAACCTGGATCTCAGAAAATTGAAAGTTTTTATCTAATCAGTTTATGTACATATATGCATAGATACATATTTTAAAATTATTAAGTAATAAATATGCTGGTACTGTCTTAGAAAGTAAGTTACCGAATATGTATTTTTCTAAGTATGCAGATTTTGCACCTTTAGATAACATGATTTTGCACCTTTTTCCCTCCTTTTCTATTGCTTTTTCCTTTGTTTCCTTCTTTCCACTACTTTCATTTCTTCCTTTCCTCCCTCCCGGGCTTTGCTTCTTTCCTCCCTCCCTTCCTCCCTTGCTTTTTCTCTTTTTTCTTTTTCCTTGAAACAACATTACCACGAGGCATTATTATTCTAAAACAACAATATTTAGTGTATTTACTATGAAGGAAATATGATTCAAGAATATAAAATAAGTTTTTAAATTTTAACACAATAAAGGAGTGACAAAGTCAACTGTAAATAATTTTTTTTTTTTTTTTTTTTTTTGAGACGGAGCCTCACTCTGTTGCCCAGGCTGGAGTACAGTAGTATGATCTCTGCTCACTGTAACCTCCACCAGGCAAGTTCAAGTGATTCTCTTGCCTCAGCCTCCTGAGTAGGTGGGACTACAGGCGTGCACCATCATGCCTGGCTAATTTTTGTATTTTTAGTAGAGATGGGGTTTCACCATATTGGTCAGGTTGGTCTTGAACTCCTGACCTCGTGATCCGCTCTCCTCGGCCTCCCAAATTGCTGGTATTACAGGCGTGAACCACTGCACTTGGCCAAGTGTAAACAATCATTTTATAGTAACTGCAATATTTATTTAGTTTGGGGGAAAGAAATTCATTCTTATGCTTTTCAAAACTACGTAATAATCTATAGAGAAAAAATAATATTGCTTCAAAGTCACATCACATTTCAACCCAAATATAGTATTCCTCATGGCTTTACCTTGCTGATTATACCAACCAAACCCTCTTATATGTTTAAATGGAAAATATTTATTAATGCTCTTTAGATGCTATTTGTCTGTTTGTTGTGGTATATGTTCCTAACAAGTAGTTTAAGATATAGTTTTCTGCAGCTTAATAAATGGCCTTTTCTGGATCATACAAACAATTTTGCATCTTTTCTCTCTTTCTGTGTGTGTGTGTGTGTGTGTGTGTATACACACATATATATAAAGGCACATATATGTCTGTTTCTATATAAACATACACATTTGATACCTTTTAACTCCATTTTCTTTATAAATGCAGAGTTGGATAATTTCATTATTTTGATTATTATTATTATTTTTTTTGAGGTGGAGTTTTACTCTTGTCACTCAGGCTGGAGTGCAGTGGCACGATCTCAGCTCACTGCAACCTCCACCTCCCAGGTTCAAGTGATTCTCCTGCTTCAGCCTCCCAGGTAGCTGGGATTATAGGTGCTTGCCACTATGCCTAGCTAATTTTTGTATTTTTAGTAGAGACAGGGTTTCATGGTGTTGGCCAGGCTGGTCTCAAACTGCTAACCTTAGGTGATCCACCCACCTTGGCCTCCCAAAGTACTGGGATTAAAGGTGTGAGCCACCACACCTGGCCCATTGTTTTGACTTAGTCGGTATGACTGCAAGCTATAATTTAAAAAATCCATTTCAATCTTCTAAAAACTTTTACTGAAAGGTTAAATTTGAATCCTTTCTACCTTAGTTCACCAAATGCAATCAATATTGTTGTTCTGAGTTAATAGAGATGGTATCTGAAATGAGAAAAATTAAGAAAACAGATCTCATTATAAGGAACTTGGAATTCTAGAGGTGAATGGTTAAAATAGTCATGTTTTGAGTTGCATATCTCACACACACACACACACACACACACACACACACACACCCCATTGGTTTGAGATTTAGATATTGGTTTTCCAGAATTAAAATCCAGAAAGTCTAGTCTTATTGTTGGATGAACACAATGCTCTCCCTGATTCTTGATTATCTTCCACAATTATAGCTACTGCTTGTGGAGAGGCAGTTGACAAAACAGGTAGACAAGAGTATGTAGAGAATGTTTAGTCCAATTTTTTCAATACTAGTCTATGGTATTATCTTTAAATAGTAATCTCTGTTCTTAATATGTGTTGTTAATATAATTAATCCTATTATGCACCACCATAAAATGTATACTAAGTATACATTTTAAATGGATATTAAGTATTTTATATTTAATATCCATTTAATACTTAAATGCATATTAAGTATTTTATATTTCCATCATGTTTAGATGTTTGCCGCAAATGTTTTGCTGCACCCTTGTGATGTAATTTTCATTACATAGTAAATTACTTAAAATTAGTTTATCTTTTTAAATTAACTAGACCACATAGTTTAAAGAACATAGAACATTCTATCATGATTTCTAAGTTAAAGATTTGGAAAAAAACTCAGATGTTATCTTGAAGTAAGGACAAATACATTGACTGGGGCATTCTATGTAAGTATTTTGCACTTGATTGATGGTACAAGGTTGAGGCTATAGAAGCAAACTTTAAATAGATGCAATCAAATAAAAAGACGGCACTTAATTAATTCCTGCCTTCTGCGTTTTGCCACACAGTGCTTCAGTTTCTTCACGAATATCTGCAGCTGGTTTGTTTCTGATTATAATGACAATCATGACTGTTGATTGTTTGCAGTGAAAAATTACTTTTTATTGATTTGTGTAAATATGACCTTTTATCTTTCTAACCAATATGAAAAACTAATCCTTATATCTTTGTAATTTGCAGTAGCCCTAGACAGAATCAAGGACAAATGTATTGCTTATCTTATTTCAGATCTAATAACAATAACAAAGATTTTTAACACCTTGAGACAATTGTTTCCTTTTTTATTTTTTATTTTTTTTTGAGATGGAGTTTCGTTCTTGTTGCCAAAGCTGGAGTGCAATGTTGCAATCTTAGCTCACTAAACATTGCCTCCTGGGTTCAAGCGATTGTCCTACCTCAGCCTCCTGAATAGCTGGGATTACAGGCACCCTCCACCATGCCTAGATACTTTTTTGTAGAGAAAAGGTTTCACCAAATAGGCCAGGCTGGTCTTGAACTCCTGATATCAGATAAACCACCCACCTTGGCCTCCCAAAATTCTGGGATTACAGGTCTGAGCCACTGTGGCTGGACTTACCCAAACCTAGAGGTGTGGCCTAGTATAAAGCCAGACTATCTGGTATAGCCTACTGATCATAGGCTGCAAACTTGTAGGTTTCATTTTATAGGGTAGTTAGCAAACAAAACTCTTGGTACTCTCAAAGATCCAAAGAAGGTAAAGAGAAGAGTCTGTAGCTTGAGCATACCTTTTTTTGCATGCTTCAGAGTGTGAACCACCAGTTAACATCAGCATCATTTAAAATAGGAATTTGGAAATTCTAAAAATTATGAGAAAATTATGTGCATATCACCTACAATATAATCAGCTTCTTCATGGCAACTATAAGAAAGAAATATCTTGAATATTTGTTGGTGGTAAAAATATGATTAATTTAAGAACAAAATGCAGCTGTCTTAGCTATTCAGTTGTAAAAGGACCTAGAGTATGAAAACCACACAGAATTAGTAATCCCTAAGGTTTATTTTTCTAGACTGAACTTAGGTACGCATGTATTGACTTGTTATACTCTGCAATCACCTGCCTATAATGAACACTCAAAGTCACACAGTAAGACGAATGAAGAGTGTTTTGACAAACCTACAAAAATCTACAATAAAATATTCTAAATGAATGTTAGTGTAGGAAGAAAGCCTATTGTTCTTGCAACTCCTACAATATGCTTACTGCATATTTATAAAATGGTATTTACTTTTAGGGGGTGGAAATTTAAATAAAGAGTGGGAAATAAATAAAGCAATAAATTTTCAACTTGTAAAACTATTTTTGGTAAATGACATTTTGGAGATTTTTCTCTCCTACAAATGTTAAGGCCATGCATGGTAAAAGGTGTAATATTATAATTATAATGCTGTAAAATATCTTAACATTTGCATTATAATTTAAGTATTTATTAAAGTCTTCTATGTGTTAGGCATCTTTATTTTTATTTTTCTGGTGTTTATTCTACAGATAATTTTTTTTTCAAGTATCCCACGTAGAGTTTCTATGAGACTTTTTTTTTTTTTTTTTTTTTTTTTTTTTTTTTAATCTTTGTTGCTTCAGTTTACCCATTCGGGCTGCTATAATAAATCCCACAGAATGGGTGGCTTATAAACTACAGAAATTTATTTCTCATAGTTATGAGAGTTGAGAAGTCCAAGATCAAGGCTCTGGCAGATTTGATGTCTGGTAAGGACTTTCTTTCTCAAAGGTGGCCCTTTCTTGCTCTGTCTTCCCATGGTGGAATGTGCTAGCTAGCTCTCTGGGATCTCTTTTATAATGGCACTAACTCTATTCATGAGAGCAGATTCCTAATCACTACCCCAAATGCCCTCCTTCTTATGCTAAAACATTGAGGGTTAGAATTTCAACATATGAATATTTTGTACGGTACAAACTTTCAGACCATAGCACCTGTCTATACACTCTCTGGATTCCACCTCTTTCCTACCTTGATTCATTAAGTGGTTTGCAATGTTGTTAGAGTTTTTAATTTAATGCAAGATAATGTTGAGTAATTATAATTAAAAACAAAAGTTTTCCAATCCAGAAATCGCCACAATAATAGTGGAGAAAGATAAAATCTTTATCATTGGATTAGTATAGTCATGAACTGCATAAAGACAGTTCAGTCAGTGATGAACTGGGTGCTGTAGATTGTTAACACTTTATGTTTACTGTATGTTTTCTACATTTAGATATGTTTAAATACACAAAAATACTTAGCATTGTGTTATAGTGGTCTATAGTAGTATGCTGTACAGGTTTGCAGCCTATAAGCAGTAGGTTATACCCCCGATAGTCTGGGTGTATAGTAGTCTACACCTCTAGGTTTGTGTAAGTACACTCTACAGTGTTTGTACAAATACATAATTGCCTAAGGACACATTTTCAGATGTGTCTCCATCGTTGAGCAATACACGGCTTTGTTAAATGAGAGTAATAATGATCATCACAGGCAATCTGCTAAAAGATTATAAATCTCACTCCTGTACATAGCCAAGCAGATATAACCCATTACATATATGTTTTCAAGATAAAAAAGTAGTCTTTAAATATGAGAACTTGATAGTACAATTTATCACATGTAGTTCATACTAACTTTACCTGGCAATTGAGGTGACCATCTGTGTTACCTTATTGGCCTTATCTGGAGGAAAAACAGACTTATCAGGTTTTCATGGCAGAAGGTAATTTTACAACTAAAAGCATGGCATCCACTACCCTCCCAAGAAAATGGGAGCTATGGGTGCTGTCTCTCTTGATGTTTGCATGTCAGAGAGATGTTTCAGGTCTTTAAAAAAGACGTTGTTGTGTCATAAAGTTGACAAAAGGTTAATCTAGTCTTCAAAAAGATTTATATTCATTTCAAAAAAGAGAAAGTATGGACTTATAAATTTTTCAAGTAAATGATCAAAGAAAAAGAGAAAAAGGAAAATCTTTTCCCTATTTTCCCTTATTTTCAGCAGAGAATTAAGTCTCTAATTCTAAATTTATATTTGGTCTTTGTAATAGAAGAATAGTAGAACCTATGTGTCTGACTTTTCTTAAGAACATTTTTATGATGATTCGGCACTGTTTCCTTTAAAAAGTTTGTCCTGAGGAGTCATGCTGTGCTTTCCTCAATTTTATTTTTAATTCTCCATTTGCCTCTCTTTGGATCAAAGAGAATATATATATATTAATAAGTTGAACGTCAATTGATAAAAATATATCTGATTCAAAATTTACCCTTTTGCTTTATCATTTATTTTCATTTAATCAGTGGATGTTTGATTTTAGCAGGATGAGAAAGAAGCTAATTTAAAAATTCAAATTGAAATCTTGGCATTGCACAGTGTTTGATCAGAGTCACATTAATCACAGTTCATGTCAAATTTCTCAATGCTGTGGAGTATCGTCCTGAATAATGACTTGCTTTCCAGGGTTATCAGTTATTAAAATAGAAGTTGAGGAATGGGCTATAACATTTCTATAGTCATGGGTTTCATAGTATGCATTTTGGTAATCAAGATGAAAGAGTAAGGATTTTTTGATAGTTTTTTCAGAATATTCTCATTCATTACATATGTATCTTGAAATTATATTGGATCAAAAGTTGTTTGACTTGGGAACGATCTTCTGTTCAGAGCTTGTTTTCTTATATTTATAATTAACATTTACTGATGTTACAATATTCCCGTATGGAGCAGAGAACTGAACCAAGGTACAGAAACCATCAACTACCACTTGATGAGAAGAACTTCAAAGTCAGATTGCAAAGGGTAATTAAAAAAAGGGGAATATTTTCAGCCATTTTCAAAATAATCTATGATATGTATTGGAAAACTTGTAATAATCCTCATCATTTTAAAAATCAATAGAGAGTAATAGAAAATTCATCCTTAATAGAAAAAATGTACTCATAAGATTAAATTTGAATCAATGACAAATTATAATACTAAATGAACACTAGATTGAGTGAATTCCTTTGAAATCTTTGAGGTTTAAATAGATAAATTCTGTTGCCATTTATAAGTACAAATTCAAAATAATGTTGATAAATAATTTTTATATGTGCATTAAATATTTATTTTATTACTTGACCACAGTTTGTTTATGACCTTCATATATTGTTAAGTGTTTTTGAGAAAAGAATTTAAATATTATGTGGTAATATGGAGAATGAAGTGTTTTTATTGCAAAAGGAAGCTATAATAATAAATTCCTGATTTCTATGCTATCAAATAATACTCTAAATGTATACTTAGTTTTATATGCCATTTTTTGAGACAGCTTAAATAGGATACTAAGCAATAATTTATACTGTAAATTATAAACACTTTGCTATTATGAAATTTATACAATACTTGAATGATTTAGTATCTTTATAATAATGTAGGATTTTCTTAAAGCTTTGTCTCTTAATAAGAATCTTTCAAAGTATTTTTAATCATCATTATGCTCTATAATCCTCTGTCCTACTGAAATGGAATCTCATTTTATTATAAGCATATTAGTTTCTTAGAACCACACACAAAAATCTAATTATAACACAACTACTTAAAATTTAACAGTTGGGAAAAATATACAGGACTTGTCTGTGGAGTATCTATATTATTTAGATATCTAGCAAATAAATGATGTTACAAAAAGTATTCATATTTTGTATAACAATTTGGATAATGAAAAATCAGTGAAAGGAAGCTAATGTCTTAAAAAATATAATCTGTATACAGGTAGTTCATGAATAAGACAGAAAAGTAATGGAATTATTTTGAATTTTTTGCATTGACTATTTATACCTGCATTTACTTGTTACACATCTCTTACCACAAATACTTATCAAGAAACACTGAGTACTAGAGAAAGAGAAGAGCTAAAATTAGAATAGGGATAACAAGTTTATGCTGCAGTTCTGCTTTTCCTATGTGTATTTTCAAGTCATCAGACTCATCATTAAATAATAACAGTATATATTATTATTGCATTTTTGAGGAAACTGTATACCGTGTTCCATAGTGGCTTCACTATGACATTGAAATTTGATAGGGCTGTATTAAATCTGTGGACTGCTTGAATAGTAGAGATATTTTAATAATATTAATTCTTCCAATCAATGAACATGGGATGTTTTTCCTTTTATTTATGTTTTAGTTTCTTTCATCACTGTTTAATGGATTTTAGTGTACAGGTCTTTCAACTCCTTCATTAAGTTTATCCCTATGTATTTTATTTGTTGAAAATAGTGTAAATGGGATTGTTTTCTTAAATTTATTTTTTAATAGTTTGTTGTTAATACACAGAAATATATTGAGCTTTTGGATCTTGTTTTTTTTTTTCAATTTATTTTTTTAGTTTCAATTCTTTGCTTTTATTTTTTATTTATGTTTTTAGTCTTTAGGGTTTTCTATATATAAGATCATGTCATCTGCAAACAGAGACACTTTTACATCTTTTCCAATATGGGTGCCTTTTATTTCCTTTTATTGCCTGATTGCTGTAGCAAAGATTTCTAGAATCGAGTTGAATGCAAGTAGTAAGACTGAGCATTTTCATGTTGTTGCTGATTTTATAGGAACAGCTTTTATTTTTTCACAATTGAGTATAATGTTAGCTGTGGACTTCTTATATATGGCCTTAATTATGTTGAGGTATATTTCTTGTATACCCAATTTGTCAAGCATTTTTATCATGAAAAAGTATAAAATTTTGTTGAATGCTTTTTCCATATTTATGGATGAGTATGTAGTTTTTATCCTTCATTTTGTTAATGTGATGTAGCACATTGACTGATTGTCTTTTGAACCATCCTTGCTCCTTGGGACAAATCACACTTGATTATGTTGTTATAATCTCTTTCTTGTACTTAATGCATTTTTCAATAAACCTACAATTAAGCTTTTGTCTCTGCCATTACAGCAAAAGGGTATTTGTCAAATCAACAGTGTTCTTCACTTTGGTATACTCCATGTTTAATTCTTAGCCTTTTATTACCTCTGTCAACAGAAATCGATAAAGTTGCTCACTTCCTCATTCTTCAGACACTTTTGTGCATCTTCCTTGATTCATTCCCTATATCATTAGTTGCTGCTTTTCTATCTTCTTTGCTGTTCTCTTTTAATCTCCCTAACTTGTTTACAGTCTCCAAGGTTCAACCTTTGAACCACTTCTCTTTCCTAGCTTCACTCACTTATGCTTATTTATACTGCTTTAAGTGTTGTCCTATACTTATGACTTTCTACTATACTTATCTAGCCCTGATATTATCCCTCATATACAGACTGGTATATGAATTGTGGAATTGAGATTTTTAGTCAGGTATATAAAAGCACTCAAGAACTAGCATTCAAAAGTTAACTTTTTATTTTCATGTCTTATATTGCAATTTTTTTTCAAACATCTCCGTCCTAGGAAATGTAACTCAAATATTCTAATTGATAGACACACAAAAAAATGTGGAATTATAGTAGGTTAGTCTCTTTCTTTCACTTTACCTCTTAGTATATATTGTAGGCCAACTTTAGAATGTATTCCAAATCAGAGTGATTTTCAGTACCACTACAATCCTGGCCTAAGCTGCCGTCTTTCATATCTGGATTACTGCAACAACTTTCTCACCTGTATCACTTCTTCTGCCCTTGTCCTCCCACAGCGTATTCTTCATACAGCAGTCGGTCAATCTGATTTAAATCTCATCATGTCACCCCTCTATCCAAAAATCTCTAGTAGCGTTCATCACACTCAGAGGAAATAAAATATCTAACAAGGTTGTGTCAGTCCATTTCCTAGTGGCAACAGATGGCCTATTCAAATTGGATAAGTGAATCTATTTACAGAGGTCTGATTATTGTTTATGGAGACCAACAGTAGAAAGTTCAGTCTTGGTCAGGTGTGGTGGCTCATGCCTGTAATCCCAGCACTTTGGAAGGCCAAGGTGGGTAAATCATGATGTCAGGAATTCAGGACCAGCCTGGCCAAGATGGTGAAATCTTGTCTCTACTGAAAATACAGAAAAAAATTAGCCAGGGATGGTGGTGGGTAATTTCAGCTACTGGAGGAGGCTGAGGCAAAGAATTGCTTGAACCCAGGAGACGAAGGTTGCAGTGAGCTGAGACGGCGCCACTGTATTCCATCCTGGGTGACAGAGCGATTCCATCTCAAACAAAAAAGAAAAGTGCAGTCTTCTGGGTTTTGCAGGTGGAATTTTTTTAGAGAATTCGATTCTGAGACTGCGTTTAGCATAATTTATAAATTGTTATTTATAAATAATAAAGGAGTGCTCTCAGATCCAGGACCAACACGTGTGAAAAGAAAATAAATAAAAAAAGCAGCAGCATGGGATAGAACTAAAAATCCCAGCACAATGTGAGCTCAAGACAACCACAGCTAACCATGCGAGGAACTCAGTAGCTAAAATTAGAGTTGCTTGAGTTATGCTGCCCCAGAGGAGGTGGAAGTGGGTAACACATTCTTTGATGAAGGGCGGTTTGAGTGAAGCTTTGCATTTGCCAGCACAAAAGAAGGCCTAGGTCTGCCAGACAAGAAGGGTTACTGGTGCCAAGAATAGGTAGCTGTTTTGAGAGGTCTACATTATAGAAGCTGAGTGTTTAGGTAAAGGATGCTACTATCCTAAACCAAGCAATGGGATTGAGCCAGGACAAAAATACACTGAACACCCTTTCCTGCTAGCTTCTAGCCTCCAATAGGACCCCACTCCCCTCCCCATTGGTCAATTCAGATGTCAAGACTGCCTGTTGATGTATGTAGTACATAGAGGCTTGACTGCTTGTTTGCAAGACAAGATAGAAAATGTTTGTGAGTAAATGCAATTAAAAAAAAAAAAAGAATGTTTGCTTCTGGATCAGCATTCTTTAAAGTTTTATTTTACCTGTACTTCTGCTATTTCCTTCTAGAGTTCATCTTTTTCCAATTAGGAAAACAAAGTTTATACCAGATAGTTTTATAGAGAAAATACAGGGAACAAATTACTGACAGAAAAACTGAAAGTTCAAATGGAAAATAGAGGAAACACAGTATTAGTAAGTGTAGGAACTGGCAATCTAAGACAGGAAGAATAAAATGACAAAGTGATATTATCAGAGGCCAGAAGTTGGTGCCACCTATTATATGCTTGATCTGTTGTAGGGGTGCTAGATTGGAGCTGGACAATAGAGATGACACAGTTCTTTTAAAAAAGCTCTCTAAACGTGTACGGATGCTCTCTAAATGTGTAGAGATGCTTTCTGCATTTTTCTGCTTCTCCTCCCCTGTAATCTCCTTGGGCTAAAGTTAGGAAGACAAAAGGAAAGTTAATCTAGAAAATGCAGAGGCAAAGAACTGACATAAGATAGAAAAAGAAAATTACCAGCCACCTTCTCTTCTCTCCTTTTCGACTTGACTTACTTCTCTCCAAGCAGTATCATGACTAAAACACATGTTCCACATCAATTGCACGGGAACATCTGCTCTGCCACTTACTAGCATGTGAGCCCTAAGGAACTATTTCAGGTACCTTACCTTCTACTTACCTACTAAGTGGATATGGTAATAATAAGACCTGCATACTAAAATGGCTATAGGAATTAAAAGAGAAAATGCAAAGTTCCTGGAACAGTGTCAAGCATACAGACAATTTAATACATTCCAGCTATTATTATTTTTTCCTGTAAATGTTAAGATAAATGTGAGAGATGTCTACGGCCATACCACCCTGAACGCGCCCGATCTCGTCTGATAAATGTGAGAGAAGACCCAGTTTATAAGGAGAAAAGAGTGGGAAACAGCCTTTGGATTCCAGGAATGTTGCAGTTCTGATTATTAGTATAGTTTTTAGTAGGGTCTTGACTCTGATCTAGTACCACACTAGTATCATCTAGGGATCTTGTTAAAAATGAGTATCTTGGGCAACATCAATTCTATGTGTAGTATAATTTATAGGAGCATAGAACATCTAACAAGTTTTTCGGGTAATAGTATCACAAAACATTTAAGAAACAGTGCCAAATGAAGCCTGAGAAAACAACTCCCCCTTCCTTTTTTCTTCTATTTGCTGAATGAGCTGCATATGGAGGTATTTGGATTTGTAAATGATTGCATGGGTATCTCTTCTGGGATCCAGGTAACAGGTTTCACTACCAAGCCATCACAAATTTGGAATTGGTTTATGTTTTAACTTTGGTGCCTCTTGTAAATTTTTCTCTCCCCTTTGGCTATTTTCACTCTTAGTGGAAGCAACAAAAACAGCAATACTATATTTGTGCTTTTATTAATATCCAAGGGAGTGATGAAGTTGGTCAAGCTGACCTCACAATATTTTGATAGGTTTTGTTGCTGTTGTTTTTAAAAGAACACTGTTTTTAGAGAACAAGCCTCTAACATATTCTACGGGAATACTCAAATATCATGGATTCAGCAAAATCTTTAAAAAATACTCAAGTTAAACATATGTCTGCTGCATTGTTGTGATTCTTTTCTTCTTTGCTGGTACACAGCTTTTTCTTGTTTTAAAAAATGTGTATATATCAAGTTTTCCTCATATGTCACGTAATCACAGAATTTACACTCGTTAAGCCTCACACTTTATACTGTTAAAAATTAGTTTTTATAATTAAAACCCAGAAAAAGTATACTGAAGAATGGGATACTTGTAAATGTATAAAATAGTATCTTAATCTGAGGATGCAATATTTTTTGCTCAATCATATAATGCATTGTTTACTGTTCAATCCTAGATTTATTAAATAAATATAATGTTATTTATGTTGCTGCTTTAGTGCAGCAGACATAAAGACCATTTCATGATGGAAAATCTCAACAAATTAATAGAATGATTGACTCGAGGTAACAGACATATCAATTAAACTAAAAGCAAGATTAGCAAACTGTGATTTTATTTCATGTCCCATTCAAGTTAAATCAAATTTATCATTACTGAAGTAGTTTTACAGTTGTCAATCATTGAAATGACTCCCCAATCATAGTCAAAATGAAAATGTGCTATACAGGATGCACATTTATGAAACTCCCAAAGGATCCAACATCACTTAATTTCTAGACCTTGTTCTTATGATCATAGCTTGTATTATTTTTTTGTCTTCATTTGAAGTAAGTTAGGAGTGGAATTATTTAGAGCTTATCCCAGCTTTTAGGCATTCCTAGAACATGTCTTAATCAATTGCATTTTTTTTTTCTGTATCTGACATCCCATATAACATTGATGGCTCTCAGAATATGTTTTTCTTTAAGTATTTTCCATCTGGGGTACTTAGACTTTGACACAGACCCATAGAAATTTTCTGGTGAATAACAATATATGTGAACTTAATTGCTCTAAAGATCCTTATTATTACAGTTTCCCTTTCTATGAAATAACAAGTAAATTCAGCAAATCTCTTACTTCCAAACATGTTTCATAAACCATTGTTAGATTACCATGTCTCAACAACCTAACTTTTTTCAAAGTTTGCACACTATTTATTTAAAAAACACCCTTAACGCTCTCATCTACCACTGTCTCGGATAGTTGCTAAACTTGTAAAAAGACTGTAGCACAAAATTCACGTCTCCCCCCGGATCTCTCTTTCCTTTGTTTACATTAACAAAAGAATTGCTCATTTTAAAGTGTGTTTGATATACATTGACTTCTTCCACATTTGTGAATATTTCATCTCTTTTCAGCTGTCATTGGATTGAAACAATACAATACTTTTAGATAGAACTAGTCTACTTCTAATATTTAAAATAAGCTAAAATGTCACTTGTTCTACACTAAGCACACTATAGGCTCTTCTAAAAAAATTCACTGGTTACTAATTTTCTACAAAATTAAGTGAAAATTCTCTCACTGATACAAAGATTATGTACAAAATGACCTAACTTTATCTTTCTAATCTTTTTATGAATATTTTTGTTTATAATTCCTAGATTGTTGTAGCCCTTTTATAGCCAATGCTTGTGTATTGTTCTTGGCTGACATGTTTCCTGTACCAAAAAAGGACTTACTCTTGTCTATGTTCTAATATTCTTTAAGAAAATATTTAAATATGAGGATCCTATAGAGGATGTCTTGATAGCGAATCAAGTACTGTTTCCATTATTGTTGGAAATAGTAGTATTGAGGGAATGTGTGCTCTTTCCAGGGTCCACAAGGGAGCATAGTTTTAAGGGCAAGAACTTCCCAAGGCCATGCCCCGCTCCCATGTCTCTCCATCCAGGAGATTTAAGGGTTTATGTTTAAATTTCGTGGCCACGGGAATTAACTAAGAGTTAATCACCCCAGCAGAAGTTTAAAGGAACTCCTTTCATTGGCCAGGGGAATTTGGAAAGGTGGGAATTTCTCCCAGGATAAATTCACCTGCTCCTTCACCCATGCTGGATTTCCAGCTCTCTGGAATCCCCTCCCACATAGTGGGAGCTCTCTTTCCCCTCCTGGATATCCTATCTTGGGTCCCACTGCCACACACTCTTAGTGGAAGTTTTCTCTCTTCTTTTCCTTTTTCTTTTCTCTGCCTAAATAAATCACTTTCTACAAACACTTTGAGTCTGGCAAGACTCAAAGAACCAGGACCAAGAACCTGGAGAAACGTCTTCTCAGGGGAACTGAGGGCTCCCCTGAACCCCTGAACTCCAACAGTATTTTTAGGTAAGAAAAAGAACATGAAACAATTTTCTGTTGTTTAAGGCTGTTAAGAATGTTTACTACCTCTGGAACATTCTCCTCAAATGTGTAAATTCAGATAACAATAAATGACATGAAGCAAATGATAAATACAAATACCTTTTTCTTTCCATTCCAATAGCTTTCCCACAGTTTAGGTCATCAGCAAATGTCATTTGGATCCCCAGCCAAATTGTTGTTCCTAGAAAATAATTATCTGCACTATGGTAAGAGTTATTGTTGTAAAATTTAAATATGATTGTAGCATACCTTTAATAATTATAAGCATAACATTCAATATCTGAGTGGTTTCACATTACTGAGATACGGATTTCAGGTTATGAATGTGGCTTCCAAGGCTTTGAGGATATTTTACACTATTTAATTCTTTTCCATCTTCTTTTTAATATCCACCTGTTGAATTCTACAACTTCACTTTCACCAGACATCTTGTAGTTATTCTAACTTCTTATGTTCTTTCACTCCTGGCCATGGCACATTTTATTTTCTTAATCTGGAAGATAATTATCTATTCCCCCATAATAATCTTTGTTTAATAATTTGTTAATTTTACTTCAAATACTATTCTATATATCACTTCATTTATGAATCTCTTCCTTTAGAAGCCATTCTGAGTACTACAATAACACTATACTTCCAGTATGATAAATACCATACTCTTTCACATTTGCTCATCTTCCTCTGGTATAGTATTTGTTCACTCAGCCTAGGTAGCATGCATTGATTATGCTTTACTGATTCATTATCACCCAAGATAGTTTGAGGAACATAGTAATTAGGAACATAGTAATCATCCAGTCCAGATTTTCTATATAAATGGATGTGGATTCATGGACAAAGTTTTAAAATTTATGAAATTTCAGATTGTAGATTAAGTTTAATAATTTGGGGAAGGGACCTCCCTTCCCCATATACACATTGTGTTAGTCCATTGTGTTGCTGTAAAGAAATACTTAAGGCTTGGTAATTTATAAAGAAAAAGAGATTTATTTGGCTCACAGTTCTGCAGGCTATACAAGAAGCATGGTGCTGGGTGAGTGCCTCAAGCTGTCTCCACTGGTGGAATGGGAAGGGGAATTGGTGCATGCAGAAATTGCAAGGTGAGAGAATGAGTAAGAAAGAGAGGAGAAGTGCCAGGCTCTGTTGAATAACCAGCTCTCTTGGGAGCTGGTGAAGTGAGAACTCATTCATTACTAAGACAGCACCAATGCAATCATAAGGTCTCCACCTTGCAATCCAGACACTTCCCTCTAGGCCCCACCTCTGACGTTGAAGATTAAATTTCAACATGAGATTTGGAGGGCAGACATGCAAACTATAGCACACACATATAACTGAAAACATGTTTAATTAAATTTAAGGAACTTATGCCAGGTCAAAGTGCCTATAGAGGAAATAACTGTCTAATGGTTTTGAATGTTACGCTGTTGATGGTGATGCACGTATCCCTAATAGAATTAAGAAAGAAGCCAAAATTTCACTAAGCCACAGCACTTTACCCCGAAGTTTGTATTAACCATTGGAAAGAATCTGCTCTAAAAATCTAGATATAGGAACGCTGCCAGGCTAATTCCTTGTCCAGGCATGAAATGCAAAGAATACCTGGTGTTCCTGAACCAAGTAACTCTTCTTTACTCCAAGGAGCCGTGGCTCAATAGAGTTTACTAGAAAAGTAAGTTAAAATAAAAATAATGAAATGAGGTGAAATATTTGTTGAGAGTGTATTTGATAAGTACTAGAAAAACCTAAAGATGGCAAATTTCATTAAGCATTCCAAGCATCTATGTCAGGGCATAGATGAGAGGATCTCTGCCTTCAGAACTTTCCTAAATTAGGGGGCACAGCTGTGTGTATGTGTATATGCTTCATATTTAGGCCAATAAATCATTTGAATTAAATTTGGAAAATAATGTATACTATGTGTTTAAGTTCTTTTTTGAGGAATGGTGGGGGTATTGATGTTCAGTTGTTTCAGCACTATTTGTTGAAAAGATTATCCTTTCTCCCTTGAGTTGCCTTGCAGCCTTTTCCAAAGACCTGTTGACTATATTTGTGTAAATCTATTCTGTTATTTTGATTTATGTGTTGATTTTTTCATTAAGTATTATTTTTCCATGATTGTTGTAGCTTCATGGAAGCTATCTTCAGATTTGGACAGTATGAACCTTCGAACTCTTCTTCAGTATCGTGGTTGTTCTAAGTGTTTTAGAGAAAAAAACTCAAGTGATGGACTGAAGGTAACAACAGAGCCTTATATAAATCAGCAAAGAATGCAACATGTCCTAAAGATTGATCCACACAAATTCTCTACACTTTCAAATATGGCTCTTAAAATACTTAAGTTGCCATGTGGTACTTGGGTAGGTAGAAAATTATAACTTAACTAACTTGAAAATGACTTTACTCTCATTGTCTCATTGCAATTCAGAAAATAATACTAAATATTTCTGATGTCTGACTGTGGTTTTGGGAAATTGCTTTTCCAAAGAACTAAATAAACAAAACAATGTGGAAATCCTGACACCAGAAGTTTAAATATTAAAGAGAATAAAACTCTTATATAATAATTCATTATAATAACAACAGAATCTTCCTTCCACAAGTGCAAAAAAAATCTAATAAATATGCTTTATTTGGAGTTTTTGCTAGGGCAGGGTAACTTCAAATGTATTTTTTAAAAACCAGTTCAGCATGAGTACTTACCAAACCAAAGCACCTTTACAGACCTGGACTGCCTCTATTGATTCATACTTGCTGTACATCAAGCCTAGCTTTCTCTTTTGTCACAGAAGAGAGTGGGAAATTCAAATCCCTTCCAACTATTTAAAGAAGTTATAGTACCAGTAACTCAATTGTCTTTCAGTGCCAAACCAAATAGAGATTCTCTTGGAATCTGATCTTACGTATCCCTGATCTTTAAAATGATTTTTCTAAGTACCTTAGGTTTAATTTTTCAGAAAACAGAATTGATAAATCTACTTTGTGTTTACTGAGCTTCTGTTCACCATGTAAGAACTTAAAAGAAATTTCTGTCAAAAGGAAAAAACGACTTACTTCATTTGATATGACCGTTATATCCATCATAACATCAGCTTGCAGTAGTTGAGCTCATAAAAGGTCTTCTAAAAGAATCTTGATAAGTTGACGAGGCTATTTTTTGCAGTTTTGTTTCTTTAAGACTTAAATGGGTTTTTAGTTTTTCTCTGAAATGCTCAGGCTATTTGAAAAAATAAAGGCCTAATTATAAACTCAATTTGTGTGGGAATGAATAATACTTTAATTTTCATAAGATAAAACTAGATCTTGCATTCTTACGATTTTGGCTGATACCAACTATAAATCTAAATTATTGATATTGTTGTTTCAGAAAAGCATGCTATTATAAGGGGATGTTTTTAGGCAGACCAGAAATATACAATCTATTAAATAAATAAACCATAAGTTATTAAGCACCTGCCTCATGAAAATTATTGTGATAAATGCTGTAGAGATTATAACAAAAGAATGAATGCTTACAAAAATCTCATGATCAAGTTTACACAGAGAAGATTTTGCTTGCAATAAATGACTATGAAGCTTATTTCAATATGAAAAGTGATTTCTGAAGTTTTGTTATGATTTCATTAAAAACAAAGTTAAATCAAGAACAAGTAAACCAATTATTAAAAACATGTCTGTAAGTCTAAAAAGATTTGCTATTTTCTTTAAGTATTTTAGGGTGCTGCAGCGATATTTAAATTCTATTTAAGAGTGTGGCCAAAATAGAACTAATCTGAATTTCTTCATTTAGATATTTCTGACATTACTTAATAAATAATAAAACAAAACAAAAATTCTCCACATATCCAACACAAATATTCATTAAAAAATTAAATGAATCTTATTGATTCTGTTGTTAATGCATCAAATATGTCAGCTTGGTCAATTTAGTAAAAAATAAAAATAAAATTCAGTGATTTAAGGAGACTATCTGGTTATTTTTGTCATGTGCTGTCTCCCTGGTAATCCCCAATTAAAAAATAATACATTTAGTCATAGTCACTTTTTTATTTTTCATCTAATTAATGTGATGTCTTATACATGCAAGCAAAACTCCTTTTTCTGTTGTCTTAATGCCTCTTTACAATGGACCTGATGGGAGAGAAGCAGATATTAGACACACAAGTTGATAAATTACTTATGGAAATTTAGTAAATCAATGTCGAGACCAAATATAAAAGAGAGTGCCATTATTTTTACTGGTTACAGCAAATACCTGGGGAGCATTTTGGAAATTAACATCTGGTCATTGTAACCCAATATAGATTCCATTACGGTAACTTTCATTGTTTTGGGGCAGAACTTTCACTTATGACAGTTTACTTGAGAGTACTGACCATGTTTCAATTTGCCAAAGTAAGATACTCTTGTTTTCTTGCACTGTCTTCTATGTGCATCAGAAAAATAATACCTTTTTCAGAAATTTTGACCTAATGGTGTTTGATATTAGGCATTTTTATATACATAAGATTTATTCAGTGAAAAGAGAACACTTCCTAATCACTTTTTGTCTCAAGATGTTGAACATTTCTTGTCTTTCTTCTGCTAGCTTTTGAGGTTTTTTTTTTGATCTTGCTCCTTTATCTCTTTCAATTTTAATGATAGGGTGTCAATTTTAGATCTTTCCTCACTTCTCATATGGGTATTTATTGCTGTAAATTTCCCTCTGGACATTGTTTTAAATGTGTCCCAGAGATTCTGGCACGTTGTGTCTTTGTTCTCATTGGTTTCAAAAAACATCTTTATTTCTGCCTTCATTTCATTGTTTATCCAGTCAGCATTCAGGAGCAGGTTGTTCAGTTTCCATGTAGGTGTGCACTTTTGAGTGAGTTTCTTAATCCCGAGTTCTAATTTGATTGCACTGTCTTATGAGAGACTGTTATGATTTCTGTTCTTTTGCACTTGCTGAGGAGTGATTTACTTCCATGGGGTCAATTTTAGAGTAAGTGTGATGTGGTGCTGAGAAGACAAGAAATAACTAAGATCAGAGCAGAACTAAAGGAGATAGACACACACACACACACACACAAAAAAAAACAGACAAAAAAATATCAATGAATCCAGGACCTGTTTTTTTTAAAAGATCAACAAAATAGGCAGACCACTAGCCAGACTAATAAAACAGAAAAGAGAGATGAATAGATCTAATAAAAAAATGATAAAGGGTATTTCACCACCGATTCCACAGAAATGCAAACTACCATCAGAGATTACAATAAATAATTCTATGTACATAAACCGGTAAATCTGCAAGAAATGGATAAATTCCTGGATACTTGCACCCTCCCAAGACTAAACCAGGAAGACACTGAAACCCTGAATAGACCAATAACAAGGGCTCAAGGTGAGGCAGCAATTAAGAGCCTACCAACTGAAACAAGTCCATGTCCAGACGGGTTCACAGCCAAATTCTACCAGACATACAAAGAGGAGCTGGTTCCATTCCTTCTGAAACCACTCCAAACAATACAAAAAGAGGGAATCCTCCTTAACTCAATTTATGAGATCAACATCATCCTGATACTCAAACCTGGCAGACGCACAACTAAGAAAGAAAACTTCAGGCCAATATCCATGAGGAACATCGACACAAAAATCTTCAATAAAATACTGGCAAACGGAATGCAAGATCACAACAAAAAGCTTATCCATCAGGATTAAGTAAGCTTCATCCCAGGGATGCAAGGCTGGTTAAATATACACAAATCTGTAAAAATAATCCATCACATAAAAAGAACCAAAGACAAAACTCACATGATTATCTCAATAGATGCAGAGAAGGCCTTCTACAAAATTCAACCGTCCTTTATGCTAAAAGTTCTCAATAAATTAGGTATTGATGGAACATATCTCAAAATAATGAAAACTATTTATGACAAACCCATAGCCAATATCATACTGAATGGGCCAAAACTGGAAGCATTGCCTTTGAAAACTGACACTAGACAAGGATGCCCTCTCTCACTTCTCCTATTCAATATAGTATTGGAAGTTCTAGCCTGAGAAATCAGGCAAGAAAAAGAAACAAAAACTATTCAGTTAGGAAAGGAGGAAGTCAAATTGTCTCTATTTGCAGATGACATGATTGTATATTTAGAAGACCCTAAAGTCTCACCCCAAAATCTCCTTAAGCTGATAGCAACTTCAGTAAAGTCTCAGGATACAAAATCAATGTGCAGAAATCACAAGCATTCCTATATAACAATAACAGACAAACAGAGGCAAATCATGAGCAAACTCCCATTCACAATTGCTACAAAGAGAATAAAATACCTAGGAATACAATTAACGAAGGATGTAAAGGATCTCTTCAAGGAGAACTACAAACCACTGCTCAAGGAAATGAGAGAGGACACAAACAGGTGGAAAAACGTTCCATGCTCATGGTTAGGAAGAATCAATATTGTGAAAATGGCCATACTGCCCAAATAACTTATAGATTCAATACTATCCCCATGAAGCTACCATTGACCTTCAGAGAACTGAAAAAAAAAAACACTTTAAACTTCGTATGGAACCAAAAGAGAGCCTGCATAGCCAAGACAGCCCTGAGCAAAAAGAACAAAGCTGTAGGCATCATGCTACCTGACGTCAAACTATACTACAAGGCAACAGTAATCAAAACAACATGGTATAATCATAAGATCTAACACCATAAAAACCGTAGAAGAAAACCTAGGCAATACCATTCAGGACATAGACATAGGCAAGGACTTCATGACTAAAACACCAAAAGCAATGGCAACAAAAGCCCAAATAGACATATGGGATCTAATTAAACGTAAGAATTTCTGCACAACCAAAGAAACAATCATTAGAGTGAACCAGCAACTAACAGAATGGGAAAAAAAAATTTGCAATCTAGCCATCTGACAAAGGGAGAATATCTAGAATCTACAAAGAACTAAAGCCGATTTACAAGAAAAAACAAAAAACAAAAAACAAACCCATTAAAAAAGTGGGCAAAGGATATGAACAGACATTTTTCAAAAGAAGACATTATGAGGCCAAGAAACCTCATAAATGCTCATCATCACTGTTTGTTAGAGAAATGCAAATCAAAACCACATTGAGATACCATCTCATGCCAGTTAGAATGATGAAAACATGCTCATCATCACTGGTCATTAGAGAAATGCAAATCAAAACCACATTGAGATACCATCTCATGCCAGTAAGAATGGTGATCATTAAAAAATCTGGAGATGACAAAAATCTGGAGAGGATGTGGAGAAATAGGAACACTTTTACACTGTTGGTGGGAGTGCAAATTAGTTCAACCTTTGTGGAAGACAGTGTGGAGATTCCTCAAGGAACTAGAAATGGAAATTCCATTTAACCCAGCAATCCCATTACTGGGTATATACCCAAAGGATTATATATCTTTCTATTATAAAGACACATGCACATGTATGTTCATTGCAGCACTGTTTACACTAGCAAAGATCTGGAACCAATCGAAATGCTGATCAATGATAGACTAGACAAAGAAAATGTGGCACATATACACCATGGAATACTATTCAGCCATAAAAAACGATGAGTTTATGTCCTTTGTAGGGACATGGATAAATCTGGAAGCCATAATTATCAGCAAACCGACACAAGTACAGAAAACCAAACACCACAGGTTCTCACTCATAGGCGAGTGCTAAACAAAGAGAACACATGAGCACAGGGAGGAGAGTATCACACCCTGGGGTCTATTGAGGAGTGGGGGTCTAGGGAAGGAACAGCAGGGGTCAGGGAGATTGGGGAGAGATAACACTGGGAGAAATGCCTGATATAGGTGACCTAGGGATGGAAATAGCAAACCACCATAGCATGTGTGTACCTCCGCAACAATCTTCCAATATCTGCACATATACCCCAGAACTTAAGCTATAATACAAAAAGAGGGAGATTTAATGTATTTAGGTCTAACCCCCACTGTTTCTGAAAAAAATAATCCTACACACACACACACAAACACACACACACACACACACACACACACACACACACACAAATATATATATATATAAATATAAATATAAATATATATATATATATATATATATATATATATATATAAACATTAAAATTTCAATAGGCACCAGGACTCTGGTTACTTAAGTAAAATTTCTGTGATTTTTATTGCTCTTTTATTATCTTCCTTAATCTTCTAAATTGTTTCATTATCTAAAAGGTAAAGCATGTATTTTCCGGGGCACTGTCATGACTACTAAGCTATCAGACACTAACTTTATTCAAGGTATTTGCAAATTTCATATAGCCCTCAGCACCATCCCATGTATATGTATGTTCCAGAAAAGGAGTTGTCCTTCCAACTCCATGATTTAATTATAGGAATAGTACCTGCGAGCTTTCTGTAGTCAATCAAAAACATTAGTGTGATAAGTGGAAAACAAAAATAGATCTCTTTTCCTCAAGAAGCTTAAGAGTTAAATAGTAAAGCTGGGCAATTTTAGATTAAATGCTACAGGGCGAGGTGGAAACGCCATGTGCAATATCTCAGGCCCAAACATAGGCAGTTACAAAAAGCTTTTATTGGCAGATCTTAGCAGGGAAATCTTCCCTCCACACATACCACATCTGGAGCAGACAGAGCACATTTCAGTCTCTGAAGGAGTTGCAGGGAAGGACTCAGCTCTCCCTGGCTGGCCATGTCCTTCTGCATAGTTGCATTTTTAGCCCAAATGCCTTCATTTGGAGGTGTCTTTATTGAGGAATTTAGCAGGGACCTTACTCAGGTGCCTCTATTGGGATCTTATGGGTAAAAGAAAAGGCAAGGAAACTTGACTTTTTTTTTTTTTTTCTTTTTTCCTTGAGATGGAGTCTTGCTCTGTTGCCAGGCTAGAGTGCGATGATGCAATCTCTGCTCACTGCAAGCTCCTTCTCCCGGGTTGAAGCAATTCTTCTCTCTCAGCCTCCCAAGTGGCTGGGACTACAGATGCACGCCACCACACTCAGATATTTTTGTATAGAGATGGGGTTTCACCATTGGCCAGGATGATCTCTGTCTCTTGACCTCGTGATTCACAGCCTCCCAAAGTGCTGAGATTACAGGCGTGAACCACAGCACCTGGCTGAAACCTGACGTTTTTACTCTATTACTCAGTTTTTCTTTTTTCCACTGTTAGACCTTTCTTGCTTCCTCTCTGCCCTTCCCTCTGACCCCCACACCGTCTAAGCTCATAAAACTACAGTATCCTTTTGTTTTAGGCTCCCTCTGCAGTGGGATTACCCTCATGTCTTTTCTGTCTATGCTGATCCACCAGATCTTGAACTGGTGCTATTCCATGGGGAAAACCAGAACGGGGACAATTAGCACTTTCTCCTCTTTATCCCGTTAACAGTAAGTACTGAAAGGCTCAAATCCTATTTCCATTTTGCCTGTTTGTCTTAAGCAGCTACTCTGACATGCAGAAGGTAGGTTCTCTTTGGAGTTAGCTGAGCTTCTGACATGGGGAAGAATATACACGAGAAATACTTACACCTAGATGTGAGAGAAAATGCAAGAAGTGGGGAAGAAAGTAGCATACAAATTATACCTATACATAGGTCATGAACAAAAGGCGTGAACTAAGGCTCGGAAATCCTAAGAGACATTAAGTATTTATGTAGTAAGAATATGAACCTGTTCAAATGAAGGCTTTCAATTGGGGTTACAGCCAGAAATGTGCCTAATAAATCAAGTGAGGACATTTTATATTAAACTAGAATTCAAAAAAATAGAATTAGTTTTTATCCTCTTTAGACAATAAAAAAGTTATGACGTGTTTGAATACTTGAGCAATGTGATAAAACTTGTGTTTTAGGAGTGTTTTATCTAGCTCTCTGGCCAGCCTAGCCAAATGTTTCTCTTGAAATATTGTGCAAAATATTGAAGTGTCTTTGACTAGCTCATGAGTTGGGATATGTAGCATGTTTAAACAAAGCTAAGAATCACCCAACAATGTGACTTAACAGAGACATTTTAACAATATTATGGGGAAATCGAAGTATAACAGACTAACTCAGGAGGCCTCATGGAAGATGTCACACAGTGAGTGATGCTTAAGCTGAATTTTTAAAATGTGTAGGATTATGAGAAGGGGGCAAGTACTTACGAAAAGATACCATAAACGAAACCTGTTTTACTCCAGACATTCTCGAAACTTTATTTTAACCTTCAGAAACTGTGAATAATAACGTTTGTTCTTCAAAGTTATATAAATTAAAGGGCTATTTTGCCATGTAAGTGAAAGTATTTCCAATTGCACAAAAAAGTCTCATTGTCAACAAATGAATCTTAGTATTTATAAAGTTCCGGTTGTTACTGATACTTTATAATCTGACCTAGCTTAACTCTCCAGGTTAATTTCCCACCAATTTTCAATAGGCACATTTCATTTTGACCAAACCAAGTTACAACGGAAACTATCACATCGTGACCAATCTGTAGTAGTATTTAATTTAAAATATTTGGTAAAACAATAAAGATTATACTTAGGTATTATAAACATTGTATTTAACATGATTATTCTGAGGTATTATAAATTATAAAAATTATACTTAGGTATTATAAACCGTCGGTTATACTGAGTTAGTTGGTATGTATATCTATGTACATAGATGTGCATTTGCCAAACTTTCGTCATAGGGTCACTTTTTTTTCTTTGTGTACGGTATTGCTGGTGCAGTTTAATATTGCATTACTTCTAAATTTTCATCATAAGCTATATTTTCCAGTTTGGGTTTCTCAAAAGAAAAACAAACATTCTGAACGGTTTTCTCAGATTTATTCTAGGTATCAATGATTAACTTTCCAATATAAGACTATGTAAAACTACTATCTTTTCACACATACTATGACTCTAAAATTTTAAATAACTCACCTTTGTCAAGTATTTACAAGTACTTTATTTATCGTAAAAACTATTTGGAACTCCATTGATGTATGTATTATTCAAATTAACTACATAATTACCATAGTAATTGAAAGTGGCTTAAATCGGATTAGAAAGAAAACCAACTGCTTTTGACGACAACTTAAAATTAAAAAGAAAGTATATATATCAATGGCTCTGATGGGAGAAAAGTGTGATTTAGCTAGTTATGAGCATTTGACATGCTGTGCGTACTCCTCAGTACCTTTTTTTACAGAGAGAAGGTTATCAGTTAATCTGAGCAAATGGATTGGATGGATTTCTCTATAAATGTCTGCTATAATTATCATAATATTCCAAATTCTCATTTATTTACCTTTTCACATGTTGCCCTCTCTGCTGAAATGCCTGCCCACCTATCATCCTGGGAAATTAATACTCATTTTTTAAAGCTCCAGGAGAAGCCATTTCTTAGAAATTATTTTCAAATTATTTTTCACTAAAAAGCATCAGGCAGCCCTACATTTGTGTTTCTTCTCTGAATTGCTGTTGCTACTCTTTTTACACAAATGTTAATTATAGCAAATAATTATTAACCACCATATTATTGTATACTAAGCCCTGTTTTCAGCAATTTATTAATATCAACTTATTTGACCCTTGTAACACCCTATGAGATTGAGAGTATTATTTTCCTTCATTTCACATTGTGAAAAGCATATAGAGTTTGAGTAATTGTGTAAAGCAGCACAGTTATTAGGTAGATGTATCAGGATTAAGCATTCTGTCTTCAGAAGTCATGTTTATAGGGTCTGTATTAGCTGTCTTTCAATCATACGTTGCACTTCAGTTGTTGGTACTCACAATAAGCAGTTGGTTCTTGATATTAGAATTCTTTTTCATTTTACGTCTTTAATATGGAGCACAGTGTATTGCAAATAGTACAGTCCTCATATTGTTTTAGAATAAATGAGTGAGAAATCAAATGGAAATACATTTTACCCATTTGAACTATAGAGGGCTGTCTAACCTTTCACAGCAGGTATGTCTCAGGAAAAGCAGATGACAGTTGCATGCTTCTCATATTCTAGCTCCTCTGCTGATTTTAACATCCACTGAAGCTTATTTTTCACCTCAGAATAGCATCAACATTATTTGAAATTTGATTGTACTTTCTTGTTACATTAATAAATCATGGAAGTTGAGAAAATTGATATATCATTGAATGAACCTAAATGATTTTTTTTTTCTTTTCTACCATTCTATCCATAAAGTTGAAAGCACTGGTTGTCTGAGTTCATAAAATTTCCCCTGGATGGATAGGTTAGAGCCACTCTATAGAATCAATGTCACACAAACCATGTGGGTTGATGGATTTTTTCACATCAAACTGTCATCTTGTCTCTGCTGTTACATTATATTTGCTGCCTCAACAGTGACTCAAATTGTTATTTTTTACAGCTGGTGTCCCAACTACACAATAGCCTACTATATTTTTGACCACACATTTAACTATTTATTTATATCTAAAGGCTTTAGTTTTTCATCATAAGTGTAAGCCTAGAAAGGGTCTAGATTTTTTTTTTACAGTGGCACATGTTTAAAAACATATCTATACATAGGATTCTCACTGTAAATAGAAATAATTTTAGAAATCAGGGTTGACTTGCTGATGTACCATTTTGTTTTCATTACATTTACTTATTTATACAGTTACTACCCAGCGTATTGGAATGACATTTTGTGATGACTACTTCCTGATGCTCCAGGAAACGTCTGGGAAATGAGAATGGCCTCCTGGAGACTGGTTATTTGTGTAGGCATTTGTGTCCAAAGCCAGAGGATCACACACATATTCACAAATACCTATTAGAAGACAGTTTTCTGTTAAACCTGGGGATTCTGAGTTCTGGGAGATGCTTTTACATTCTGAAGGAAGCTTCTATCTTTAGATAAGAATGCCAGGCTCTCCCAAAGGTGGTTAAAGAATCTGCCTGAACAAAGAACGTAAAAAACGGTGCAGGCAGTGGGAACTATGATTTACATTACAGCAGGAAAACAAAGGAAAAAATGATCTGGGAGTAGAGTCATGGCGAATTGGAGTTGCATGTGTGAGCAAGTGTGTCTGTATATATATATGTATATACACACACAGACGTATATATATACGTCTGTATACATATATATATGTCTGTATATATATATATATATATATACGTGTGTGTGTATATATATACATGTATATATATATATACAGACACACACGTGTATATATATATATATACACGTATATATCTACATATATATGTATATATACTTATATATATATACACATATACGTATATATATATGCAAAAAATAATGAAGTATCTTCATTAAGGAAAATATGGTTTATATTTTATACAAAATCTACTAAGAAATTTGTATTAATGCAATCAAATATCTGTTGTAGAGTGTTTAGCTGTATAAGTATAGAAGAAGGAAAGAAATGGCAGAAAGATCAAATATGCTATTTCTGTAACAATCATGAGATATCTGACTCTGTACTGAGGTCACAGCAATGAAAGTAAGATGAAAAGAAGGATTTGAAAGAATTTAAATAGATAATTAATAACCCTTGGCAAATTAATAAACAAGAGGGGGAGCAGAGTGTCAGAAAAAAGGAATAACGTGAAGAATGATGACTCACTTCTGGCCTGTGCATCTTGGTAGAGAAGCTCATTGAGCTAGTGAAGGGAAATGTTTAAATATGTCGGTGAGATGATGGGAGAAAGAGTTTGGCATAGACAATTGTTTATGGCATAATTTAAGGTTTTTATTCTACATTATACAATAGCGGGCAGTACAGAGCTATCTGGAGCTCAGGGAGAGATTTGAACTGACAGTGTAGATTTGCAGATCCTCACCATATACCTGCTCATTGCAGTCACAGATGCCAGGCTGATCATGAAGACAACTCTCAGAGTTGTAAATGAACCACCAAGTGGGTAAAAAATACAACAGAATAAAGTCAACATTCCTTGCACTCTGAACATCTCACTGTACTCTACAACACTCATTCTTTCTTACTTCCTCACTTTTGAAGATGCTGTTTCTTGTATCTGGTATGCTCTTATTGGATTTCCTACTGCAGGCTCTGTCCCATTCTTTGTCTGACATCTCCCTCACTGGCATTAACTGATTGGACCTGATATGTGAGTTAGACACAAGGAATCCGAAGGTGGTCCAGAGCAAAAGGAGCCTGCCATATTCAGCATTTAATTTGATCCATCCTTAGGCACTTACGAAGAGCAAGTTCAAATGATAACTGTTCCCTGACTCTCCAGGATTACATCTCCTTGTTGCTTCAACAGTCTGTCCATCTAATTTTTATGGTACTAAAATAATTGCTTTATATTCTCATATCTTTCTACTTCTAATGGTTTAAACATTCTTCACTGTCCTTGGGAGTTATTTTTTGGTCCTCTAAAAAGCGGATCCCCCAAATAGGATTAGACATTCAAGAGATTTCCTGGGGAGGAATTCCTATGAAGAATAAAGCATGTGAAGGAAAGAGAATATGAGAGTGCCTGTAGACCATGACACAGGTCTGATACTTGTGAAAGAAAAGCGACAAAAGCGAGCAGGATTAGCAAAGAGTAGGTTCAGACCTCAATCCAATTTTCTGAGTCTCCAGTGGCTTTGGAGTGAATGCCGTGGCAAGTTAGAATGAGCAGTGATATCCTTCCTGTATGTACAGGAAGGGGATGTGTGCACACATCTTGCCTGCCACACTTGGTGTCTTAAATGCTGCCTGGAATAAGTATGATGTACAATAAATATTTATTATATGAATTAAAGAATTTAATGAATAACACTGTATAGAGTTTTCCAGGAGAGGTTGCAATGAGTTTCTTTGCCTGTAATTAAAAAAAAAAAAAAGGATTTATTTGTTTGTCCTTTTAAAGTCAAATGCATGTTATTGGAAGATACGTGTTAAAGGAGAGGTTTGCTGACACTTACAAAGACTTTGATTTTATTAGGGTCACATACTTACAAAATGAGATTACTATCCAGATAAATTATCAAATTGATAGCTGTATTCCAAAATCAGTGAATACATTTTGGTATGACCACATGTCGATTTGCTTCCCTTTTTATGCTTCAGATAGACTTAATTAAGAAGCAGTTCCTTGGAATCCCGAGACAAAGGGAAGAGAATCACCTTACAGAGGTTGGAAGAGTGGATCGTGTATTAAGTCAAATGAAACCAACCTCAAATAGGGGAAGCTAGAGTAATTAATATGGCTTAAACCCCCCTGCACACTCCTGCCAGTCTCTCCACTGTTAAATTATAATCAGAAGCCAGAAGCAAGAAAGCCCATTGCTGTGTCCACACGGGGCAGTCTCGGAGCACAGACCTGAGTGGACAAGGATGGAGCATAGAGCTGAAAGTCCAGCCAGTTGAATTTCATACCAATCCTACAACATTGTTTATACCTTCAGATGAAAGTTAAAGAATAATTTTATTTAAACTTTCATTTTTAATATGTTTTTATCCTCATGTCAATCTTTCTTTTTGTTTTATAACTGAAAGTAGAGGTATAGTGGACCTTATAATCAAAATGGTAATAGGGGATAGGGAATCACTGTGTCATTGTTTTTTGTTACGTGTAGAAGCAGGCACTCTACAATTGACAGTGACATTACACGGTGTTTGTGTAGTGGGCAGCAGATTCATTCTAGCATGCTTTACAGCAATTGCTGCCATTTGATAAGTAACTCCATATGGACTGAGGCTAAAGCACTAAATCACTGTGTCTCCTTCATGCCAAGCTCTGATTCATTGCAATGTCTTACACTGCAACTTATCACTACTACATTTTAGAAAATATACTTGTTTTCCCCCAAACACATCATATTTAATTTATTCTTGCTCTGGTTGAATTTGACTATGCTTGGTATTTTAGCATCACCATGTGCATGGTAAACTATTTTTAATCAGACATCTACTTACAATCATATCAGACTTTGAAGGGACCTTAAAGGTCATATAATCTTACTTCTCACCACGTGCCCACCATCCCCAAATGATAGTCATATATCTAGCTTCTGCTTGAATAATTCCAATGACAGGGAGCTGACTACTTGAGATGCAGCCTTTTCTATGCTTGGATAGCTTTCATTGCTAAAAGTTCTCCCTTATGTTGAGTAGAAATTTATTAACTCTATTTTCTACATCTTGGTCCTAGATCTACTCTCTAGAACAGTAAGTTTAACTTTGCATTTTTTGTTAACTCTTAAATATTCCCTACTGCAGGCTTTCTTCTTGAAGCACACGTTATTTGAAGTATAAATAGAGTTCCATAAAAATAATATAGAACAAATTTATTCTGATTCCTATTTTAGGAAGCAGTGGGTCTTTTTAGACTCTATATGGAAATCCAAACTAAAAATTAAACCATAATCATTAAAGTGTAGAATTCAAAGAGCTGTTCAAAAATATATAGTAATATCTTGATTCTCTTTTGGACTCGATGGTGTAAATAGTATATGTAGGAATATAAGGGGAAAATCATTTTTATATGAATGGCATTGTTTATGAAGAATTTTAATTTCAAAGCCTAAACTTAAAGTACAAAATGGTATAAAATGGGAACAATAGACACTGGGGAATACTAGAAGAGGAAAGAAAGGAGACAATTGTGGGTTAAACAACTACCTATTGGGTACTGTGCTCACCAACTGGGTGAAAACAACATACATCTCTCGAACATTAGTATTGCTCAATATACTCATGTAACAATCCTGCACATGAACCCCTGGAATCAAAAGTTAAAATAAATAATAATTAAAACCAGAGATAACATGATTATCTCTGTGAAAAATCTGGTGTAACTGACAAAAAATTGTCAGAATTAGTAAGTGAATTTTTCAAAGTGTCAACAAACAAAAGTCAATTGCTTTTCTACGTGCTAACAGTGAAAAATGAGATACAAAATAACAGTTTTATTTTTATTTATTATTTCATTATACTTTAAGTTCTAAGATACATGTGCAGAACGTGTAGGTTTGTTACATAGATATACATGTGCTGTGGTGGTTTGCTGCACCTATCAACCTGTCAAATTAAGTATTTCTCTTAATGCTATCCCTCCTATAACCCCCCTCCACTGTCAGGTACTGATGTGTAATGTTCCCCTCCCTGTGCCCATATGTTCTCATTGTTCAACTTCCACTTATAACTGAGAAAATGTGGTGTTTGGTTTTCTGTTCTTGTGTTAGTTTGCTGAGAATGATGGTTTCCAGCTTCATCCATGTTCCTGCAAAGGACATGAACTCATCCTTTTTTATGGTTGCATAGTATTCCGTGGTGTATATGTGCCACATTTTCTTTATCCAGTCTAACATTGATGAGCATTTGGGTTGGTTCCAAGTCTTTGCTATTGTGAATAGAGTTGCAATAAACATATGTTTGCATGTGCTCTTATAGTAGAATGATTTATATCCTTTGGGTATGCACCCAGTAATGGGATTACAGGGTCAAATGGCATTTCTGGTTCTAGATCCTTGAGGAATTGCCACACTGTGTTCCACAATAGTTGAACTAATTTACACTCCTGCCAACAGTGTAAAAGTTTTCCCATTTCCCCACATATCCGGCATCTGTTGTTTCCTGACTTTTTAATAATTGCCATACTAACCGGTTTGAGATGGTTTCTCATTGTGGTTTTGATTTGCATTTCTCTAATGACCAGCACTGATGAGTTTTTTTTTTTTTTTCATATGCTTCTTGGCTGCACAAATGCTTTCTTTTGAGAAGTGTCTGTTCATATCCTCCACCTACTTTTCGATGGGGTGGTTTGTTTTTTTTCTTGTAAATTTGTTTCAGTTCCTATAGATTCTGGATATTAGTCCTTTGTCACATGGATAGATTGCACAAATTTTCCCTGATTCTGTAGCTTGCCTGTTCACTCTGGTAATAGTTTCTTTTGCTGTGCAGAAGCTCTTTAGTTTAATTAGATCCCGTTTGTCAATTTTGGCTTTTGTTGCAATTGCTTTTGGTGTTTTGGTCATGAAGTCTTTGCCCATGCCTATGTCCTGAATGGTATTGCTTAGGTTTTCTTCTAGGGTTTTTATGTTTAAATCTTTAATGCATCTTGAGTTAATTTTTGTATGGGTGTAAGGAAGAGGTCCAGTTTTAGTTTTCTGCATATGTCTAGCCAGTTTTCCCAACATAATTTATTAAATAGGAATCCTTTCTCTATTTCTTGTTTTTGTCAAATTTGTCAAAGATCAGATGGTTATAGATATGTGGTGTTACTTCTGAGGCCTCTGTTTTATTTATATAGCATGAAAACGTATTAAATAATCAGTGCAGGATCTTACAAACATATACAGCAATTTAACACTAAAGACTTTAAACATCATTGAGAGAAATTAAGGAAGACAAATAAACAAAATCTACGTTGAATTTATGTGTTGAAAGACTAAATGTCATTTCTCCCAAACTGTATAGATTGTTTGATCTCAACAAAATCCCAGCAATGTAGAAACTGAAAAACTGATCCTAAAGTTCATATGAAATATAAAGTACCCAGGGGAGCCAAAACACCTTTGAAAAAGAACAAAGTTGGAGCATTAACATGACCTGTTATCAAAACTTATTATAAAGCTATGATAATCGAAACAGTGGTACTGATATAAAGGCAAATACATCGGTGGAACAGAATGAAAAGCACAGGGATGATTCACTCATATAAAAGCAATTGATTTTTCACAAAGGATGTTAAGCAAGGGAGAAAGGATGGTCTTTTCAACAAATGATGGTAGGAAAATTGGATGTGCATTTACACACACACATACACACACACAGACACCACCTCTCACAGACACACAGAGAACTTCCATATACTTCACACCACTTACAAATGTACAGAATGGATGTGTAAAACCTTAAGAAGTAAATGCAGGAGAAAAATTTTATGACCTTAGGATAGACAAAGATTTTTCAAGTATTACATCAAAAACACAAACCATAAAGAATTAAGTGGACTTCCTCAATATTACAAACTTTTGCTCTTCAAAAATCACTTAAGGGAATGAAAAAAGCCACAACTTAGGGAGAAAAATTACAAATTGTGAATTCTGTAAGGGACTTGTATTTAGAACTTTATGAAGAATTTACAAAGAATTATATATTGCTGGTAGGAACAAAGAATGGTATAAGCACTCTGAACAACAATTTGACAATTTCCCTGAGTTAAGCAAACACCTACCATATGATCCAGCCATTCTATTCCTAGGTATTTTACTAAGAGAAAAGAAAGCACATGTCTACATAAATGCTCGTAAATGAGTGTCTATAGCAAATTAATATATGATAACCAAAAGCTGAAAACAACCCGGCTGTTCATCAACAGGTGAATAAATACACAGACTAGTATATCTGCACAATGGAATTTGCATTTATGAAGATGAATAAACCTGCTACATTTGGTAGTAGGTGATACCCACTACATCATGAATGAATCTCAATATAATTTTGCTGGGTGAAGATGAACAGTCAAAAAAGGAGTACATACTATGTGATTGCTTTTTAATAAAATTCTAGAAAGCAAGAACTAACATGTAGATACAGAAAGGAGATCATTTGTTGCCTGGGGTCAGGGGTGAGGGGTGAGAGGGATGAGAATTCAGTATTACGGAGGGGCATGAGGAGACTTTGGGGCATGATCACCTTGAGTGCGGTGATGGTTTCAAAGATACATATGGATGTCAAAACTTATCAAATTGTATCCTCTAAAGAAGTACAGTTCATCTTACATCAGCTAAATTTTAACAAACCATTCTTAAAACCTAAAAAAGAAAATGACTCCAAATTTCAAGTGAAATTTTTAGTAGTGTCCATTGTTTTGTTTTTCTATCTGAATTTGTAAAGTAGAAGAGAAAAAGTAAGTATATTAACAAGAATGCTGAGACAATGTAACTATTGGCTATATATTGACCATTCATTAAACATTCTGAATAGACATACCTAACATGTATAGCCTGAGTGCCCTTTCCCTAAAATCTAATCCTCTGTTGTTCTCTTCTCCACCATCCCTCTTACCTTTTCACACTGCTCATTCCCCTACCTCTTGTTCATCTTCTGCCCCAAGCTTTTCTCAGCTTTGCCTACTGGGCAATGGTCTATTCTGCTAACCTAGTCTTACCATGGATTCAAGTTAAGTGTAGTTGATTGACTTAGTGATAAGTGATTATTTACACTGTCAGCACACACACACACAAAGTCAGTGAAAGCTCTGAAAATAAATTTTTTCCAGGCCTTAGTTCTTTTTTTTTTTTTTTTTGAGATGGAGTTTCGCTCTTGTTAACCAGGCTGGAGTGCAATGGCGCGATCTCGGCTCACCGCAACCTCCGCCTCCTGGGTTCAGGCAATTCTCCTGCCTCAGCCTCCTGAGTAGCTGGGATTACAGGCACGTGCCACCATGCCCAGCTAATTTTTTGTATCTTTAGTAGAGACGGGGTTTCACCATGTTGACCAGGATGGTCTCGATCTCTTGACCTCGTGATCCACCCGCCTCAGCCTCCCAAAGTGCTGGGATTACAGGTTTGAGCCACCGCGCCCGGCCCAGGCCTTAGTTCTATACATTACACTCTGCCTACATTGTGTTTCTGAGGAGTAATGTCTTGCAAATAGTTTTTTAAATTGTTATCTAATATTATCTATCTTATTTGAATTTCATTCCAGTAAAACATGTTGCAGATATTTAGATTTGGGAAATATCTCTAAGGTATACACATTAATGCAGCTGTGATCTAATTTCATTCTTAAGATAGCTAACCCTTATGTCGTAAGGATCTTGCTCAAATTTCTTTTTCATTTTGTCAATGAATAAGGCAGAGTCTGAAAAATTAAAACTAATTGAAAAAATTCAGATAATTCATTTTGCTCATGTAGGTACTACTATGGCTAAGGAGACTGTAAATTCTAACAATTTATTAAATATAAAAATTTAAATTCTCAGCTCATCCAAAATATTTAATATTTTCTGTAATATTTCATGTATACTGTACACCTTAAGACACCCTAATTTCTTTTTTTTTTTCTGAATGATGGACTTAGTTTTTCCACATAAAATCATTCAATTTAACAAATCATATAGCCAAAAGAAAAATATTATTTAGTATTATATAAATTATTTCTAGTCAAATGGATTGATAATACAGGATACTTTATATATTAAGTAAATAATATACCTATAATAGAATTTGGTTAAGAAATAATCAAATTTAAGGGTATCACCTTTATTTGCATTCATGACAACACTATAATGCCATTTTTACTAATTTGCATCTCTAACTAGGGCTTGTTAACAAAGTGTAAGGCCATCAGAAAGCATAGGGAAAAAACATTTGCTGAGGTAAAATAACATAATTCCTTCCCAATAATAAGCAATCCTTAACATATAAACTGTATTTAAAGACAGTTTTTATAAACACTGTTGTTTAAGACAGTTTTTGGTACCTGTACTTAACTATAAAGTTGCAAAAGCAAAATAATTTTCTACACAAACTCTAGAGTAATTAGTTTTAAATGAAATTTTGGATAATGGGTAAATATTTTTTCCTTGGAACAGAGCAGCTGCGTGCTTTAGGTGATGTCAACATATTTATGGAACTATTACCTCATTTGTCCAATGCACTCTGTATGCTGCATTATACAAATGAGGTGCAACCAGCAGGATATTATTTATGTTGCACTGTAGTTTTTAAAGTGACTGTACAATCTTTTTTAAGTTATTAATTTAGCAATGAAAATGCAGAATTATTCCTCAAACATGTTAGAATAATTTTGCTAATTTCTAAAATCATAATGATAATCATATTAAAATAACCTTGTTGTGATTTCAATTCATATTGAAGATTTCCATTTTTATTATTGTTTTGAATTATGTTTTAGTATTGCATTTTCACCCTCTACTCACCAATTAGATATATTACTATTTAGTATTTTCTATTTTTAGATTTCATCCAGGATGCATAACATGTAACTTTAACTTATCACACTGCACCTTCAAATAACACTATACTTTATGTAAAATGTAAAAAACATTATAAAATATATATGTATGTGTCTTCTCCTGTCCTTCATGCTATTGTCGTCATGTGGTTTATTTTTACTTGTGTTGTGTATCTTATAGTATGTTTGTATAGCTTCTGCTTCAAAGGGTCAAACATGTTTGAAAGCAAGTTTTGTTTTTAAAGGGTAAATTATCTTTTATGTTATTTACATTCTTATTACTAGCAACACTATTCTTTGTAAAAATTTTAGTTTCTATCTATAATTATTTTTACTTAGACTATATAGTATTCCTTAATATTTCTTATGTTGTCATTTTTTCAACTTTTGTCTGAAAATGTCTTATTTCTCTTTTGGTTTGAATAACATTTTTTTCTAAGCATAAAACTTCCAAGTTGGGCAATTTTAAAATTTTTCTTTAATTCTATAGACAATTTCTTCTACTGTCTATTGAGTTGCTTTTTTCTTTTTGCATGGAAAAATTTTTGAAAACATATATATAATGTAAAATTTATGACAGTAACTATTTTTAAATGCACAACTCAGTGGCATTTTATATAATCATCACTACCATTCATTTCCACAACTTTTTCATCATCTCAAACAGAAACTCTACCCATTACACTATAATTCCCCATTTCCCTCTATTCCCAGCTCCAGCATTTGCTATTGACTATCTACCTTTACAGTTTTGACAATTCTAGGTACCTCAAATGAATTGAAACATAGGTGTTGTTTTTTGTGTTTGGCTTATTTCACATATCATGTCTTCAAGGTTCATTCACATTATAGCACTTACCAGAATTTCATTCCTTTTGAAAGACTGAATAATATTCCTTCGTGCATGTGTATCACATTTTGTATGCCAATTCATCTGTTTTTTCAGTTGTTTAAAAACTGACAGATAACATATTTAACATGTACAAAATGATGCTTTGAAGTACACATACATATATACATACAGACATTGTGGAACAGTGAAATCTGGCTAATTAACAAATATAAGCTCTTATATAGCTATGGTTACTGTTTTTGTGGCGGCAGCATATAACATCTACTCTCTTTACACTTTTGGAGAATACCATGTATTATTATTAATAGTAGTAGTTTTACTAAACTAGAGATTTTAAAATTCATTCTTCCCCTCTCCCTGTAATTACGTGTCCTTTGGCCAACATCTCACTATTTCTACCTTCCTTCTCCCTCACCTACCCAGCATCATGTAATCACCATTGTACCCTCAACTTCTATGAGATTAACTTTTTTGGCTTTCACATATTGATGAAATCTTTTGGTATTTGTCTTTCTTTGCCTATCTAAGTTCACTTAACCTAATGTCTTCCAGGTTCACCCATGTGTTGCTAATGGCAGGATTTATTCTTTTCTATGGCTAAATGATGTTTCTTTGGTTATACCCAACCAATGGTTAAACCAATGAAATATAATGGTATAACCAATGGTATAACCAATGAAATATCATTCAGCCATAAAAAAGAATAATTCTTATATTGAGAATTTTTTCAACTTTTGTCTGAATATGTCTTAATTCGCCTTTGGTTTGAATAAAACATTTTCTTTAACCATTCATCATCTGATGAACACTTAGGTTGATTCCACATGGTGGCTGCAATAAACATGGGAATGCAGATACCTCTTTTACCTAATGATTTTATTTCCTGTGGATATGTCTCTGGTAGTGGGTTTGCTGGATCACATGGTAGTTATGTTATTAATGTTTTGAGGAATTTCATACTGTTTTTCATAATAGCTGTACTGGCTTGCACTGTATTTAATGAGAAGTAAGCTTTTATTTTTATATTTGTTTTCCTGTATATACCTTTGTCCTTTGCTGCTAATAATTCTTTGAATTATTGATTTCCAGCATTTTAATATGACATTTCAAAGTGATTACCTTTAGTTTTATTCTACTCTGATTCTGCTGAGTTTCATTTATCTGTAGGCTTATCTAAATTTGGAATATATTTGCTCATGATTTCTCCAAATGTTTTTCTCCTCACCTTGCCCCAAAACCCAATTATACACTTGCAAAATTACTAATATTTCTTCAGATTAGTGAAGTTCTATTTAATTTTAGACTTTGTACTTGCTGTTTCATTTTGAATAGTTTCTGTTAATCTGTCTTCAAGTTCTTGATATTTTTTGTTTATATAATCTCATCTGCAATTTTGCCTACGTACTATTATTTTTAAATTACAGAATAGTGCTTTCTGATGTAGAAATTTAATTTTTGTGGTTTTCTTTAAATCTCTATACATATTTACAAGAGCTGTTTTTAAGACCTTTTTGATAATTGCATTATATTAATTTTTCTGATATATGCGCTAATTATTTTCCTAGTTATGGGTGATATTTTCCTGTCTAATAAATTTTTATTAGATGCTAGATGATGTAAATTTTATAGTTGAATTTCTGTATCTTTTTGTTTGCTACCAGGACATTTACTTTTGTTCTAGTCAGTAGCAAATAAATTTTGGCTCAGCTTGATTATTTAATCTTATGTATACATCTTTTGTTCCTTTTTTAAAATTATACTTAAGTTCTGGAGTACATATGTAGATCATGCAGGTTTGTTACAAAGGTATGCATGTGCCATGGTGGTTTGCTGCATCTATCCCCCATCATCGACATCAGGTCTTTCTTCTAATGTTAGCCCTCCCCAATCTCCCCAACCCCTGCTGTCCCTCCCCTAGCCCCATCATCCCCCAACAGGCCTCAGTGTGTGATGTTCCCCTCCCTATGTCCATGTGTTCTTATATTTTCAACACCCACTTATGAGTGAGCAGTGTTTGGTTTCCTCTTCTTGTGTCAGTTTGCCAAAAATGATGGTTTTCAGATTCATCCATGTACTTTCAAAGGACATGAAGTCATCCTTTTTTATGACTGCATAGTATTCCATGGTGTATATGTGCCACATTGTCTTTATGCAGTCCATCATTGATGGGTAATTGGGTTGGTTCCAAGTCTTCACTATTTGTGAACAGTGCCACAATAACCATATATGTTCATATGTCTTTATAGCAGAATAATTTATAAACCTTTGGGTATATTCCCAGTAATGGGATTGCTGGGTCAAATGGTATTTCTAGTTCTAGATCCTTGAGGAATCACCATACTGTCTTCCACAGTGGTTGAACTAATTTACACTCCCACCAGCCGTGTAAAAGCATTACTATTCCTCCACATCCTCTTCAGCATATGTTGTCTCCAGATTTTTTAATGATTACCATTCTAACTGGTATCAGATGGTATCTCAATGTGATTTTGATTTGCATTTCTCTAATGACCGGTGATAATAAGTTTTTAAAATATTTGTTGGTTGCATAAATGTCTTCTTTTGAAAAGTGTCTGTTCATATGTTCATATCCTTTACCCACTTTTTGATGGGATTGATCATCTTTTTCTTGTAAATCTTCTTTGGTTCTTTGTAGATTCTGGATATTAGCCCTTTTTCAGGTGGATAGCTTGCAAAAATTATTTCCCATTCTGTTGGTTGCCAGTTCACTCTAATTATAGTTCTTTTGCTGTGCTGAAGTTCTTAAGTTTACTTTGATCCCATTTTTCTATTTTGGCTTTTGTTATCATTGCTTTTGGTGTTTTAGTCATGAAATTCTTGTCTAAGCCTATATCCTGCATGGTATTGCTTAGGCTTTCTTCTAGAGTTTTTATGGTGTTAGATCTTATGCTTAATCTTTAATCCATCTGGAGTTAATTTTTGTATAAGGCATAAGGAATGGATCTGGTTTCAGTTTTCTGCATATTGCTAGCCAGTTTTCCCAACACCTTTTATAAATAGGGAATCCTTTCCCCCTTGCTTGTTTTTGTCAGGTTTGTCAAGGACCATATAGTTGTAGATGTGCGGTGTTACTTCTGAGGCCTCTGTTCTGTTCCATTGGTCTAGATTTGGTACCAGTATCATGCTGTTTTGATTACTGTACCTTCGTAGTATAGTTTGAAGTCAGGTAGCGTGATGCTTCCAGCTACGTCTAGACCACATTTCAGGACCAGTTTCATTACTAAATGCTTCCAGCTAGGTCTAGACCACATTTCAGTACCAGTTTCATTTCAGTACTAAAGCATGACAAGGGATCTTCATTAAATGTTAGATGCCGTGTGTAATGTATTATTTCTGATTCTTTCAAATATAAACATTTCCTAAGCTTATACAAGTTCCAGAATGTTTTCTGCTAAGAGTTCTTCCGTATTTGTTTCTTCCTTGGTTCACCTGAATCTTCCTTTATGGCATATATTTTATAAAACCCAAGCTGATTGTACACCAAAACAGGTTTCTAGATGTCTGTGTCTGTATAACATCCTGGTCCTTGGTATTCTGCCCTGCAATTCCAACTGCCTTTGACTCTGAATTTTGATTCCTGTCTCCAAATATCAGTAAAGTCACTGTAGTCAGGCTTTCCTACACAAGTCTCTGGTAAATGTCTCAAGGCAGAAAGCAAGTTTTGTCAAAGGACTCACTTGACCAGTTTTCCTAATCAAGCTGAGGCAATATCTTTAATCAAATAAAAACAGTAACAATAGAAATAGTAAGGTAATAAAGAAGTTGGTGTTTTTACTTTCTCTATTTAGATAAGCCCAGTGGAGCTCCAAATTACGGTGGTACAACATACGTTTTTTTGACTATGATCATACAAAGCTAAACTCATTCAGTGCCCATATAGCCATTCTATTTTTCACTTTCAGTACAGTGTTTAAAAAATCATGTGAGATATTCAATACTTTATTATAAAATAGGCTTTGTCTTAAATGATTTTGCCCAAGTGCTGGCTAATGTAAGTGTTCTGAGCACATTTAAGGTAGACTAGGCGAAGGTATGATGTTTGGTAGGTAAGGTGTATTTAATACACTTTTCATTTATAACATTTTCAGCTCATGATGAGTTTGTTCAGACATAATTCCATTGTAAGCTGGAAGCATCTATACAATTTCCTACTTGTTTATATCAGTGTTAATGCTTTGCATATTTACAGAGCTAACCTGCTAAGGTAATAATGAGCACATTTGTGCCTTTTATGTTAGAAAACTACCTAGATCTCTCCAATCTAACATAAATTAGTGTAAAATGACTTCTTTTTAAGACATCAGACTTTTTCAAAAATAAAATTTTATAAAAAAATACAAACTATATATGCCATTCTAGTGATAAAAATTTACACAAAGAGCAGAGTATCTGTGCATTTGCACCAAGCAGTTTGTAAGCACCACTCTTTGCACAGTTTAATGAACCAATTTGAACTAGTAGATAATTTATATAGAATTGTATAAAAAAGTTATCTAAAAATCTTGAAATGTTTTCAAAAAATTAACAAAAATTGATTTTTTTTCTGTACTTTGTGAAGTAAAAATGAATAAGTCTACAGATCAAAAACTGTATGTCAGGCAATGTTCTGGTTACTTCATAAGCTTTCATTTAATCTTCATCAAAAACCTTCGAATTATATACTATTATTCCTCCTTTCTGCACAACTGAACTTAAGATACAACAAGTTTATTGATTTCCTAAGATCTAACAATGCTGGAATTTCAACCTAATTATTATATTCCAGAAGCTGTTTTCTTTCCCCTAAGCACAATACTTTTTCATCATTGCCTCTTATCATCTCCTAATTGCACACTACATGTTATCGTTATACATCCAAAATTCCTACAAGTACAGTGGGCGGAATATATCGGAAAATGTTATTTTGCTTTTCTCCTTCCCTCTGAAGTCCAACTCACATACATGTATGACTGAGATTTAGATAGACAATTTACTGGAATGGATACAAAGGAAGGAAGAAAAGGTCTAGTGTCTACACATACCAGCAAAACAAAATAAAACACCAATTTTGATATTTGTTTCCCAAAATATCTGTTATTCTATTTTTTCACAATGTTTCCATTTTTTCCTCCTCTCTTTTATCCTCTCATGGTTCCGTCTCCTTTCTTGCTCTCTTCTCCTGCCTTTCCCATTCCTGCCACTTTTAGCCTCTGTATGTTCAATATCTACTAAGGATTTCCAACATTTTTCTTCTTTTGGTGTATTAGTTCATTTTCATACTGCTAATCAAGACATTCCAGAGACTGGGTAATTTATTAAGAAAAGAGATTTAATGGACCACAGTTCCACATGGCTGGGGAGGCCTCACAATAATGTCTGAAGGAAATGGAGAAAGGCATGTCTTACATGGTGGCAGGCAAGACAGAGTATGTGCAGGGGACCGGCCCTTTATAGAACCATCAGATTTCATGAGACTTGTTCACTATCATGAGAACAACATGGGAAAAATGGGCCACCATCATTCAGTTATCTCTCACCAGGGCCCTGCCATGACCCATGGGGATTATTACAATTCGAAGTGAGATTTCAATGGGGACACAGAACCAAATTAAGTCATTTAGTAATCACCTTTGTTCCCTATCAAGTTAGGTATGTGTCCTAAGAGGCCTAACAAAAGCAAGTTATCTCAATTATTTCAAGTAAAAATATGTCATACAAACTGCTTAGAGAATATTTACTTTATACATTATTACTTGTATGTATTTTTAATATAATAGTTCAAATTTAACTGTCAATATAAGTTAAAATCAATGACGGAAAGGGAATATGAACTCGAGTGCTTCCAAAGCAGTACTACATTACAATTAAAAATATATCTAAAAATTTGCACCTCATCTATATTTTTTTTCTCTTCTCCACTCTGCTAGGTAGACATGTACTAATATAATAAAAATAGTTGATAACAATGAAACAGTAATATCAATGAAAATTAAGCCTAAATAACTCTTTTCAATACTCATAGGAAATAATAGGTTATAACTGATATCACAGGTTATTAATACTTTTGTAAGTATAAGGACACTTAGTCAATTCCTGAAATAAAATTGAATGTAAAAAAAAAAAAAAGAAATAATTTGGATTTACTGATGCAGACTGAGCATCTCTAACCCAAAAATCCAAAATCCAAAATGTTCCAAATTTTTCAGTACATAAGTACTTAACATAAACATTCTTTTATGCACAAAAAAATGAAAAGTATAACGTAAAATTACCTTTCGTCTATGGGTATAAAGTGTAAATAAAACATCAATGAAGTTTGTGTTTAGACTTGAGTTCCATCCCCAAGATATTTCATTATGTATATATAAATATTCCAAACTCTGGAAAAATCAGAAATCCAAACTTCTGGTTCCAAGCATTTCAAGTAAGGGGTATTTGACCTGTGTGAATCCCAATAACAAATTGTTAATATAAATATTTATCAATTTTCTAAAGAATTTTCTTAAAACTTGTGAATGATTTACATTCACACTTACCTTTATGCTATAGCTTAAAATAATAGAAAAATTGAAGGAATGATGTCCAAGTACCAGGCCAGCTTTGATAGTCTTCATACTGTTATTTTATACTTACTGAGCATGACACAGTAAAGCAGGTGGTATGTTTCACAGTTTTAAGTCTTTCCCAACTGTGCTACAGCATTTTACTTCACATGTGTATGTGAGTGTGTGTGAGTGCATTTATGAGTGTTATACTCATTTTTTTTTCAAAAATACAAACACTTGAATTGGAAAATAAAATAGTAAAATCCCCAAGCAATTTAACCCTAAGGAGTTAAAAACTCGATTAGTTATGAGAGAAAAAATATAACATATTGGGGAGACACGCAATACTTGATAAGGTATTTCAGAATTATTCCTTGAATCAATGTAAGTTTTTAAGTGAGTGAAGGCACAGGGAATTCAAATAATTATGTTCAGGTAACTTCTATCAGGGCTTTCAGATGTCTAAAAGTTATTAAAAAGAAAATGTTTTTAATGATCAAAGAAACAAATGTTAGAATTTGGACAAGAACTTGAATTATCCCTATGTTTATCACTGTAGCACAGAAGAAATACAGAAAAGAAGCCACCACAAACTATTTTAATAGGAGTTATTTAAGAAAGTAAAGTGTTTAGCATTGGGAATAACCTAATTTGCTCACTATTTTTCAGAATTTCTGGGACAATAAGCTCATTACAGCTGAAAGGCCGACTGCAGGAATTTTTTAAATGAGAATACTGTACTTGTCATGACTGGAATAATTCGTAGCATTTTATCTAGAAACTTTCTAAAAACTAAAACACAAAAATAATTTAACTATATTGCTCTAAAATCTACACTAAAGCAATTTAGATATATGGTATTATACACCTTTTAATCTTAGGAGAAATAATATAGAAATTCTCTTACTTAAGAGTAAAATTGCCATTAACCAAGATTAATAAGAGAGATAAAAGTATTAAATGCTAATTTACCAGATACCTAAGAGACTTTCAATATACAGATAGTTAATTCCAGACTGTTTTAATAACTTTTTAATTGTGTGTTAATTATTTATTCATTAAATTGTTTATTCTAGTACTTCATCCAGAGTCTCTGGTGGTCTTGGATGAAGGAATTTAAGCCCTTACTTGCTTGTAAATCACGAAGCAGGCATTTTAATTGCATTTAAATTAGTTGCAATGGGGAAACATGTGAGTATAGACATGGAACTCTATCACATTTCATGAGCTTACCCTTACCCCTGAATCATAAATTTCAACATTTAAATATTAGCTCTCAAATTAATATGATTCTGTTGACTTCATTTTTGGACTCAAACTAGATTATGTTAATTTATAGTAAATATATGTCATAGAACTGGGCATGGTGGTGCACACCTATTATCTCTGCTACTCAAGAGGGTGAAGCAGGAGGATCACTTAAGCCCAGGAGTCCTGTACTGGAATGCCCAATAATCACACCTGTGAATAGCTACTGCACTCCAGCCTGGACACCATAGTAAGACCCTATTTACAAAAACCAATAAATAAATGTATATCACTGGAAGATCAGGGCATATTATTTATGATCAGAATTTTCTATGACATGGAACTATAATTAAGGAAACAATATATCTTTTCTTTTACAGTTACTTATGAGCCAAGGATATGGACTAATATATGATCTCTTTCCTTGATGTGATCATGATCTAATGGAAGATATAGTGGTGAAAACAAAGTACTAAAATATGATGAGATAACAGTAAAATATTGTGAATTTACAAGGGAGAAGGCATAGTTTGGAGATTAATATTTAAACTAATTTTTGAGGGCTTCACTAGAATTTAACCAAATTATAGAGGTTATTCCCAGGGAAGTGCCCAGCAGCATTAGAGAATGTTTTAGAAGAAGCAAGATTAGAGGAAATAGAGTTTAGGGACTTAGAGAAGACAGAACTGAAAGTAAGTGTGAATTTCACTAGTAAATAGTACTGTACATCAATGTTAATTTTTTTAATTTTATTTCATAGATAGCAAACTGACTCTCAGTTTGAATTTTAAAACATACTGCAAAAAGTTGATAAATTGTCTTTTCTCTTTAGAAAAATAATTCTGGTATCAAAGGAAAATATGGATGAAAATGCTGATTTCCTTGAGGGTAAGGAGAACAGAGCGTGGATAAACACTATAGAAAAGAGATAGTAAAGGTCTGAGCAAGGAAATGGCAGTGGGCTGAAAAGGAGCAGAGCAATTTCAGGAAACTCTGCTGAGGTTGTTAACTGATTCTATGTGGGTGCAAGGTGGATAAATTGCCAAATAAAATTCTTAAGTTTTTAGCTTGGGGTTATAATGAAGCTGTTAACTAACATAAGAAACTTAACAGAAGAGGAATTAATTTTAGTCATGTTGGAAGTGCTTACTTGTTTTTTTAATTTATTTTTTATTTTTTTATTTTTTTATTTTTTGAGACGGAGTTTCGCTCTTGTTACCCAGGCTGCAGTGCAATGGCGCGATCTCGGCTCACCGCAACCTCCGCCTCCTGGGTTCAGGCAATTCTCCTGCCTCAGCCTCCTGAGTAGCTGGGATTACAGGCACGCGCCACCATGCCCCGCTAATTTTTTGTATTTTTAGTAGAGACAGGGTTTCACCATGTTGACCAGGATGGTCTCGATCTCTCGACCTCGTGATCCACCCGCCTCAGCCTCCCAAAGTGCTGGGATTACAGGCTTGAGCCACCGTGCCCGGCCTGGAAGTGCTTACTTTTTCGTGTCCTAATATGTCCAAGGACTTAGATGTGCCTTCTCTTTTCCAGTGGATCCTATTACACTGGAACACTGGGTAGGCAGCACTGGAATTCTTTTTTTTTTTCTTTTTCTTTTTTTTTTTTTGAGACGGAGTTTCGCTCTTGTTACCCAGGCTGGAGTGCAATGGCGCGATCTCGGCTCACCGCAACCTCCGCCTCCTGGGTTCAAGCAATTCTCCTGCCTCAGCCTCCTGAGTAGCTGGGATTACAGGCACGTGCCACCATGCCCAGCTAATTTTTTGTATCTTTAGTAGAGACGGGGTTTCACCATGTTGACCAGGATGGTCTCGATCTCTCGACCTCGTGATCCACCCGCCTCAGCCTCCCAAAGTGCTGGGATTACAGGCTTGAGCCACCGCGCCCGGCAGCACTGGAATTCTAACAAGAACTTTTACTAGCTTTCTTAGGCCAAAAAGTCCACTTGTTCATGTACAATTTACAGAATGAGAAATGGTAGTATAAAAAGTTCTGAGATTGAGGTTTTTGACAAACCTGTGAAATTACCTGATCTCAGGTTTCACAGGGAAGTTAAATTTTCATTATATAATTTACATCTAAGAAAGTAGAAAGTCAATTCCAAAAAAGTTTTTCAGTTATGCAGAAAAATCAGGAAACATTCAATATAAGTGCATACACAAGGGTCCAGAGATCAGGAAGCCAAAGGAGGCAACTAGAATAGTACATACTCGTAAGGTGAATGCGGATGACCTGGTAAGTATGTTTGACCTTTGTACTGTGTGGTGCTGCACTCAGCACCCAGCAGAGGTGATCATGCGCTTTGGAATATTGTTATGGTCGTCACCCGCCACTATAACTTTAATAAGTTATGTAGGAACTATGAAAGAAAATATTTTTAAAATGGATTATTTAGTTATCAGAGAATAGAATACAACTACTTCTAGGATCCTAAATTTCAGAAAATAATTCCAATTTATATCAGTTAGATGCAAGCAACCTGCATAGTTCATGAATTATTAACTTTGAGAATATATAAAGTAGAAAATTTTAAGTCATTGCTAATACAATTTGTTTCAAAGTAATTGTCATTAAAATATACTTTGTTACTATCAACATTTTTTTTACATTGTAAGCATTTTATATTATCCCTGAAGACAAATTGTATGTTAAAAATAGATTTGGCAAAAATATGTTTTTAGATATTGTTGATTAGGTTGATATGCTAACCCCGCGTTTTGTGGAACTAAGGCATTCATTTAAAAGATTACATTTAACTTAGGTTATTTTTTAGATTACAAGTTTTTTAAAAAGTAATTTGTTCTCTTTCTAGTCACAGGTGCATGCATGTGCACACCCATGCACAAACCCACATGCACACATTATCTAAGTATATAAGCAAGGTCCAAATGGAAGTTCTGAAAAATAAAATCTTAAGGAGCCAGCTAATATTCATTTACTTTGAATTTGCAGAATCTTTGTCAATGCTTTGGGAGCATGTACTTTTTTCAAAATAGCCCAGGAAGAACTGTAGATGTATGAACTAATATTTCACATTTTTTTGGTATAAAAGAATTAATATTTTAATGCAAGGTGATTTATTTGGGAAAAGTACTTTATTTGACATTAAGAATAGTTCACTACAAGGGTGTGTGAGTTCAAGCTTACTTCATATCTAGTCTCAGACATTTATTGTTTCTTCTTTAAGCTGGAGAAAAATAAAAATAAAAATTTTAATTTGATTGCTGAAAGATATGACCTTTCTAGCCCACTTGTTCACTGGACTCAGTGTATGAGTGTTTTTTATTCATCTATCTCTGAGTCAGGGTTTGCAGTACAGACCCTAGCAGGTGGTGATCAACGTTTCGTATAATCAATTATGGTATATAAATATCAAAGTTCGATTTCAATTTTCAGATTAAAAACAGAAACTCAAACAAGTTACCTCATGTGCTCCAGTCTGCACAGTAAGTATGGTGGAGCTTGGGTTCAATCCTTATCTGTGTAGCATCAAATTCAGGCTCTTAGTCGTTACACTGCATTGCTTTCCCCAGCTATGTAAACAGAATATTCTAAAAACGGGGGCAGATAAGAAATAGTAAATTTGTGGATTATCTTATAGCAAAATGAGTAAATAACATGTAGAAGAAAAACATCCTTTACTGATATTATTAAAAATCTATGCATACATTTCTGTGGGCATAGGAACTCATGTGGATTCTCATTAGATTATCTATGGTTTTGAGTAGATATAGCAATCTGAAGTAATCAATTTAGACTCTGGCATACAGTTCTGCCCGAGTGTTTTCATTCTTTATCCTGGCTATCATTAGCATGTTGAGTGGTCATAATTTAAATAATTAAAATTGCTTCCAAAAGTAATTTTACATATGAGAAAATGGTCATGTTTCCCATGTAAATACAGATACATGTTTATGGAAATACAACATATGCACACAAACACAGGCAAAAACTAAGAATAACCTGGACTTATAAGAAACAGACATGGTACATCCTTACACAACTATAATAAAACTCTAAATATTTATTGAAAAATAATGACATATATATTTACAAATATGAAAGTTTTAATCCTTTCTGTTTTACTTGGCAGGATCATCAATCAATAATGACAATAAGTAAATAATTACATTTCACATATTCATAGAAATTTTTCATTGAAGTGAAGTTCAAGTAATTTGATTACTATGAAATTTCCTGTTTCAATCCGAATAGGCTATGTTATGCCACAGTTGCTTTAAAAACAATATTTATTATTTGTATTGTGTGTTCATTATGAATTGTCTGTGTCCTCTGTTTTAATTCCATCTCAAGGCAATGGGATGTGACTTCTACCATTTGGATAACAGTCACCTTGGCAAGGGAAAAGGACCTGTTGAGTTCTTTATGGGCACTTAAATATTTGTAGTTGCAAGTTACATGGATATTCTGCTGTTAGTCCATCGTCCAAAGCAAGTTACATGGTCTTACCTAACTCAAGTACGTATGTTGAAGAAAGGGAAATTATTTGTGAACAATCCTAAAATATACAACATTTTCCTTTTCACTAAACCAACAAGGAAACATTCATGATAAACCAAATGTCATGTTAAATTTGTTAAAAATATTTAAATACATAAAATTCTATTTATACATAATAGTAATGCTAAATCTAATGATCAGTTCTACCTTAATATGCTTCCTGGTAACCAATAGCAGTTAGGGCTCAGGAAAAATCTTCTCCACATAACTTGCTTTATATATTTGAAAATAAATTTAATTGTATGCAAATATTTTGAAATGTGGGTAATGCTGCCACCAGCCTTACAGACAAACAATACTTTAAGTTACAAGAACAATTTGAAAGCAGAATCTTTTAAATTACAGAATTACAAATTTATGAATTTATTAAAGTCTTTCTCTCATATAGCTGAAAGCCCTCTACCACTTAGCATTATTTTTCAATAGTGTGAGGCGCTTTTAATTAATTTATTTGCTTCTTCTATGTTTCAATTACTAGCTCTAGTTCTGGAAACAATATGCTTTGATGCAGTATACCAAAATTGTACCATACAACTGAACAACTCACATTCAGTAGAAACCACACTTTGAATTTTGATCTTGAACTAACCCTACATTAGTGATATGCAGTATGATTCTATTTCACAGTACTAGGCAGCGGCAGCAAGCCATTCTCTTTTTCACGTCTTTTAGTACAGTAATCAATGAATGACATGCGATATTCAGCACTTTGTTATAAAATAGAGCTAGTGTTAATTTTGCCCAACTGTAGGCTGATGTAAGTATTCTGAGAATGTTTAAGATAGGCTAGGGTAAGCTATGATGTTTGATAAATTAGGTTTATTAAATGTATTTTTGACAACAATATTTTCAACTTATTGATATATCAGAATATAACTCCATTGTAAGTTGAGAAGTATCTGTATGAAAACAGTTGATACAACTAGTTGATATTTGTTTTTCATTAAAATTTATTGAAAATGTGTGTATTCAAAAACAAATGTTTTATGCATATTTTTATTATCAAATTAAATGTGAAAAATTGTTACTATTTTGTTAAAATGAAAAGAAGATAAACATTTTATGGAATGCACAATGACTTGTTAAATGCAGTATGTTTATTTATTTGCTTATTCAATAACATGAACAAATCGACAGAACACAGACATATGTTATAATAATTAATGTTGCCTTTATATTTTGCTTACCAATAGATAAATCATAGATTTACTCAATTTTTTTATTTTGTCAGTATGTATTCATATTTTTCATGTTATGTGGATATATCACGTTTTATGTAACTGCTATTTTGATTTTTATATTTTGAATTTTTGGAATTATGTGACCACATTTGTAGTTTGTCCTTATCTCTATGCAAGCTAGAAACAGTAACACTTCTAATCTTTTCTCATCATACGTAACACTTTTTAGTCTTCTATAATATATCCTTCTGTTACTCAAAACCTTGGATTTTTTTAGTTCCATTAAGATGAGAATTTTGTTATTATATCTTTATTTATGTTCACCACCTAGAACAGGGGTTGGGTCGAATAGGATTTACCATTTGTTTTGTAAGAACTGTGATCTAAAATTCTTTGATGATCTTTGGAAAGCCCACAGGGAGCCTAGAAAATTTACACTGACTGCATCTAAGTTTTTCTACATTATTGGTATGTTTTCACAAAAACTCATTCTATGAATAAAATGACTTATTTCTGGAAGCATTACTACTTCAGAATTCAAAAAAACTTACCCACAATGTTAAAGGAATTTCTCACTTTTATTTTTCTTGCTAAAACTGTTGCTAACTTGGAATGCAACTTTGATTTCACAAGTTCAGATTATCTCTATGATTTAAAACTATTTTCTCTGAGAATAGATGTTTTACTTATGATGACATCCAGTGTGCCTGAGAGTGTTTAAAAATCAGAATATTTTAGACATCGATAGCCTATTTGATGAATTCATAGATGCAAAGAACCTGATTGAGAAACAGCTGTACTCCAAGAAAACCTGTACATTTAAATGGTTGGACGTTCTTGGACAGCTAGGAATGAATTCATACAAGTCTAAAAACCTGCAGTTGCCAGTAATTAAAAGTCTAGGTAGTCCATGTTCAAACACTTTTAATGAGAAGAGATTTAAATAATCTCCTTATATTACACTGACACTACAAATCAGAAATCAGTGTAATGTGAGATTTATAGAGGCAAAGCTGCAAGTCAAATTGAATTTTACTTTTGACTCTATTCAGTTTTACCAATACTTTAAGAAAAAGATGGTTGTCCTAAAGCCTTCATGCAGTTCAGAGGAGTGTTTCTGGAAAAAAAAAACAGAGTAAAATGTCTTACTTTATCATAAGGCAAACATAAACTTATTATTATTTTTTGTCAAATAGAGGTTATATATGTTTATTTTTATTGTATTTACATTCCTTTTTAAAAGACATATATATTAAGAACATACAGAAATATAGGTTACAAAATTTGATATCCAATCAATATTGCTATGGATGTTTTTCATTGATTTTGTATCCTGAAACTTTACTGAAGTTTTTTTTAATCAAGTCTAAGCATGTTTTAGAAGAATCTTGAGGGTTTTCCAGCTATAAAATCATTTCATCGGCGAAAAGATAATTTGACTTCCTCTTCTCCAACTTGGATGCCTTTTACCTTTTATTTTTTTCTTTTACCTGATTTCTCTAGTTAGGACTTTCAGGACTATGTTGAGTACAAGTGGTGAGAGTGAATATCCTTGCTTGTTCCAGGTCTTAGGGGAAATACTTTCAACTTTTCCCCATTCAGTATGATGTTGGTTGTGTGTTTGTCATAGATAGCTCTTATTATTTTGAAGTGTGTTACTTCAATGCCTAGTTTGTTGAAGGTTTTTGTGAAAAGGAATGTTAGATTTGATTGAGTGCTTTTTTTTCTTGCATCTATTGAGACAATCATGTGGTTATTGTTTTTACTTCTGTTTATCTGGTGCATCACATTTATTGATTTGCCTGTGTTGAAGCATTCTTGAATTCCTGGAATAAAACCCACTTGATTGTGGTGAATTATCTTTTTGATGTGCTGTTGAATTTGGTTTACTAGTTGTTTTTTTTTTTTTTTTTTTTTTTTTTATGATCTTTGCATTTATGTTCTTCAGGAGTATTGACCTGCATTTTTCTTTTTGTGTTGTGTCTTTGCCTGATTTGGACTTCAGAGCAATATTGCATTTGTAGAATGAGTTAGAAAGGAATCCCGCTTGCTTGATTTTTTTTTTTTTTTGGAATAGTTTCAGTAATATTGGTACAAGCTCTTCTTTGTATGTCTGGTAAAATTCAGCTGTGAATCTATCTTATCCTGGTTTGTCTGTTCAAAGACTATTAATTACTAATCCAATTTAGTTACTCATTATTGGCCTGTTTATCATTGCTATTTTTTCCTGGTTCAATTCTTGGGAAGTTGTATATTTCCAGGAATTTATCTTTTTCTTCTTTGTTTCCCAGTTTATGTACATAAAGGTGTTTATGGTAGTTTCTGATGGTCTTTTGTATGTCTGTGGTATCAGTAGTAATGTCTCTTTTATCATTTCTATTGTACTTATTTGAATCTTTTTATCTTGGTTAATCTAACTAGTGGTCAATTTTGTTTATGCTTTCAAGTAATTAACTTTTCACTTTGTTGATCCTTTGTATAATTTGTGTTGGTCTCACTTCTACTTAGATCTGCTCTGGTCTTTGTTATTTCTTTTTTTTTTCTGCTAGCTTTGGGTGTGGTTTATTCTTGTTTTCCTAGTTCCTACAGGTGCAACATGAGGTTGTTAATTTGAGATCTTCCTATATTTTTTATGTAGATGTTTAGCACTATAAACTTTCTTCTTAGCACTACTTTTGCTGTATCCCAGAGGTTTGGGTACATTGTGTCTATATTATTTTTGGGTTTCAATTTTTTTTTTTTAAATTTCTTCCTTATTTCTGTTGTTTATCCAAGAGTAATTTAGGAACAAGTTACTTACTTTCCATATTCTTGTGTGGTTTTGGGAGTTATTCTTGGTATTGATTTTTAATTTTATTCCACTGTGGTCCAAGAAAATATATTATATGATTTTGATTTTTTGATTTTATTGAAAACGTATGCTTTTGGCCAAACATATGGTCGATTTTGGAGAATACTCCCTGTGTAGAAGATAATAATGTTTGTTCTATGATTGGTGGGTCGAATGTTCTGTAAATGTCTGATAGGTCCATCCATTTGGTATATAGTCCAGTTTATGTCCAGAGTTTCTTAATTTATTTTCTGCCTTGATGATCTGTCTAATCATGTCGCATCTAGTATGTCTCATCCTCCACTGTTCTTGCATTGTCATCAATGTCTTTCTTAGGTCAAATGTATTTGTTTGGTGAATCTGGGTGCTCTGGTGTTCAGTGCATTTATTTTTATGCCTGCTAACACAACATTAGTTCTGCAGCCCATGGATCAAGGAGTAATTTAAACTTTCAAGTCTTATTATTTAGGAAATACATTTCATAAGATTATAGCTGCCATAGATAGTTAAACCACTGATGGATTTGGGAAAGTTCAATTGAAAATCTTCTGGGAAGGATTTATGATTCTAGGGGCCATTAAGAACATCTATGTTTCACGGGAGATCAAAGTATCAACGTTAACAGGAATTTGGAAGAAATTGATCCCAAACCTAAAAGACGATTTTGAGGGGATAAAGATTTCAGTGGAGGAAGTAGCTGCAAAGAAATAGAAAGAGAAACAAAATTAGAAGTGGAGCCCAAAGAGGTGACTGCAATCCCATGATAAAACTTGAATGGATGAGGAGTTGCTTCTTATGGATAAGCAAAGAAAGTTGTTTCTTGAGATGGAAACTACTTCTGGTGAAGACGTTATGAACATTGTTAAAATGACAATGAAGGACTTAAAATATTACATCAATTTAGTTGATAAAGCAGTGGAAAAATTTGAGAAGATCATCTCCAGTTTTGAAGGAAGTTCTACTGTGGGTAAAATACTATCAAATGGCATTGAATGCCACATAGAAATCTTTCTTGAAAGGAAAAGTTAGTTCATGTAGTAAACTTTATTTTCTTATTTTAAGAAATAGTTCACAGCCACCCTAGTCTTAAGCAAGCACCACCCTGATCACTCAACAACAATTAACACTGAGGCAAGACTCTCCACTAGCAAAAAGAGTATCACCTGTTGAAGACTCAGATAATTGTTAGAAAAAATTTTTTTTTGGCAATAAAGTGTTTTAAGTTAAGATTTTTGTTTTTTTATTAGACCTAATGCTAATGCACACTTATAAAACAATAGACTATAGTGTAAACATAAGTTTTATATGCACTGGGAAAACAAAATCTTTGTGTGACTTGGAACCAAACCTATCTCCAAGTTATGCCTATCTCTGTCTATATATCTGTATCTCTCTATTTAGAGAGATATACATGTTTATATCACTCTATATGTGTGTATATATACTATATATCTATATATAGATAGCATTTATATCTATATATACATGTACAAAAATAGATATACATGTATATATCTACATATATTTTCTGTATACATGTACAAATAGGTATATATGTATAGTTCTCTATATATTCAAAATCAAAAACTAAAGTTAATACTTTATTGGTATATATGGTTGACTGATGTGTGAAAAAAAAAACAACACAGAGTACTAAGGAAATGAATACCATAAAAATAACATTACAGTTACCTACATGGGCAAAGAGAGAGTTCTCATTAAGAAAGGAGAATAGAAATTTTTGGTATGTAGTAATGTTTTATTTTTTGACATAGTTGTACTTATGTAGAAGTTTTGCACCATAAAACTGCATTTACATGTTTATGCAATTTTATGTATATTTTTGACATTTCTGCATATCATACTTCACATAACATTTTCATGACAGAAAAAGAGGGAGTCAAAAGTAGTCCCTTGAAAGCCAAGTAAAGAAAGTATCTCATAAAAGACAGTGAGGTGTAATTATTGATTATCTATAGGTCAGATTGCATAGCTGCTATTTGTGGAAAACTGTACTTTCTAATAGAAGGCACAGAATTTAACATACATATCTACCTTCCCTGAATGTGTGTAAGTCTCTGCCGCAGACAGATCTCTCCCTGGAGAAGAAGGTAACAAATTTTCCTCTCTGCAGGCATAGTATTTTAGCAATATAGGGCAAGGGGTTCCATGCTTAATATATCCTTTCAAACTTATTAATCTCCTATGCAAAGAGAAAGAGAATGAGTGGGCACTAAGAGGCCTACAGCTCATGGTACCACTTTTTCATGGTCCCGCTGCCTAACCACTGTGGAAGATAGTGTTTGGTCGTTTTTTGAAATGTAAACCAAGTTTTACCATATAGTCCTGTAATTGTGTTCCTGGGCATTTATTTAAATAATTTGAAAAGTGTGTCTACACAGAATATGTACAAGAATGTTTGTAGAAGCTTTATTCATAATCACCAAAAATTAAAAGCATCCAGGATGACCTTTGATAGGAGAATTAAGAAATAAAATGTGGTATGTACATGCAAGAGAATAATATTCAGCAATAAAAATATGAGTTATTAAGCCATTAAAAGACATAGATGATTCAAAGTTTATATTTCTAAGTTTAAAATCCAGTTTGAAAGTCTACCCACTGTATCTTTCCAATTAAATGACATTCTGGAAAGGGAAAACTGTAGAGACAAGAACAATTCACTTAACTTCCTAATAATATCACCTTAGAGCTTAGTATATCAACATGAATTTTGGAGGGACACAAAGATTCAGACCATAGTGTTCTGTAAGTCTGAAACTGTTTAAAAATAAAATATATAAAAAATATTTGAAGACTTTAGTAAATGGTTATATTTCCTAAATATATATATTTTTTTCTGAAAATCTTATTACTCATGCCAAGGTTAAATTGAAATCAGAATAAATACCTGCCATAAATGATGGTAAAACCTACACCCAGATTCTTTAGTGCATCTTTAAAATCTCCTGTGGTCAGGAGTGAGTGGTTAATGGCTTGGCTTTGTGTGTCTCTGTGTTTTTTCATCCTTTTTTCTTTCACCCTAGTCCTCTAACCCTTTTAAAAGCTAAATTTTGTTGCTTTAATATCATGGTAATTGCTATATGCTACTCGATTCAGTATCAGACAGGATCGCCTCAGGGAAAAAAGAGATAAATGCCCTGTTGAGCTTAAGTAGATTTGTTCATATGCCAAAGTACATTTTATTTTTAAATCTTTATAAAATGAATCTGAATCCATTTCAATTGTTGCATTTTATTGATGGTAAGACTTTTGAATGAGATTCTTTTTTGTTCTATATAAAATATATGAGGAAAAACAACACTTTGGTATTAACGACACATATTTTGTGTCTGATTTTACTAGAAAGTTTATTTAATGAGGCAGTTCTCCAATTATATTCCTGAATTAAATGGTGATATCCAAATACAAAACATGTGTTTGGTGACTAGTAGCAATTTCTTCTGGGCACCATGAAGAAGGATGATTAACTATTTTAAGGGTAAAATTGCAACGTGTTACAATCATTCAAGCTGTATACGACATTACCCTAATTACACTAAGAAAACATATATTTTATTAGATTTAATAATTGAAAATAGTAGAAACAAATGAAATCAATGGAATATACTCTATTTTAAAAAAAAGTTGGTTAAGATTGTCTGAAAAAGACTGTATCTTTTCTTCATTTATGAAGTTTAGTTTTGCTAGATACAACAATATTGGCTAAATATTGTTTTCTTTAAGGAGGCTAAAGGACCCCAATCCCTTCAAGCCTATATGGATTCTGCTGAAAAATCTGCTGTTAATCGGATAGGTTTTCCTGTATAGGTTACATGATGCTTTTGCTTCCCAGCTCTTAAGTTTCTTTCCTTCATCTTACTTTTTAGATTTGCCTGATGACTATGTGCCTAGGCGATGATCTTTTATAATAAATTTACTAGGTATTCATTGAACTTCTTATATTGGGATGTCTAGATTTGTAGCAAGGCTGGGGAAGTTTTCCTCTGTTATTTCCTCAAATAGGTTGTACAAGCGTTTAGAGTTATTCTTTCTCAGGACCATCAATTTCTATTCGCTCTAGTCTACTGTTGGATCTTTTCATGCATTTTGTATTTCTGTAAGTGTCTCTTTCATTTTCAGAAGTTGTAATTGTTTTTCTTTATAATATGTATTTCTCTAAATCATCCACATCCTGTATTTTTTAAAAAAAATTTAAGTTGGTTTTCACCTTTCTCTGATATTTCTTTGACTAGTTTAATAATCTCCCTTATGAATTCTTTATCTAGCAATTCAGAGATTTCTTCTTGGTTTGAATCTATTTCTAGGAAGATAGTGTGATGTTTTGGGGGTGTTATATAACCCTGCTTTGTCATGTTACCAGACTTTTCTGGTTCCTTCTCATTTTGGTAGACTGTTTTTACAAATTGCTCTTTAATTTATTTTTAATTGGGCTGTCTTCCCCCCTCTTAAGCATCAGATTAATGTTTATCTTAGCCTAATTTGGTTCTTGGTACTTGTAGGAGTGATGACTGTATGAATTCCTTAGTTACACAGTGTCTTTGTGTGCTGGCTTTCCCTGAAGCTGGTTGTAGTAGTTATATTTTTGGTATGCAAGTTACTTCACTGTCTCCTGTTGTGTTGGAATAGCAGGGATCTCTTGAAGCTTATTTCATTCCCTTGTGGAATACATTTTATTTATTTATTTAATTTTTCCAGTGTTTTATTTACTCAGTTGAAGATTCAGTGTTCAGGACAATTGAGGAGGTAACCTGGGCAGGCACTGGTTGTGGCTAAGGCAGACAGATAGATGTAATACCCAACAGTGGGTTGAGGTCCCAACCTTGATGAAGATGGCTGAGGGAGATTTCAGTTAGATGCGCTGAAGTTTCATCAGGGTGATGAGTGGGAACTACCTCAGCTCCCCTGCCAGGTCATCAAAAAGCTATTCACCTAACAGCCTCAGTGCTGTTGTAGTGTTTTGGCTATTCAGATCAGATGGGCAGCTGTTCTCATCTATGGGAATGTTGTTGCTCCAAGGAGGGAAGAATTGTCACTCTGCCTCTTGTGCAGGCCTGATTCTGGGGTGTGTTCCTCCTGTGGACTGCTCTCACCTTGTATTGTTCCAGAAGGGCTATCTGTGCCTTCATGCTGCATTGCTTTGGGGTTTAATTTGCAGTATAGTACCAGAGAGGAACAAGGACCCCTTCTCTAAAGCCCTTCATGATCTCAGAGGCTGCCTGCCTGACGGGTATAGGTACAGACTTCACCTACTGCAGCCAGCACTGCAATTGTGTCTCTGCTATAAGAAACTATGCACCAGTGGTAAGATCTGGAACTCAAGGCCTGCTGTTCAAATTCTTTTGTTGTACACGACGATCCCTTGATGCGGTGCTCTTCCCCTTCCTCCAGGGAGGGGTTTCTTGAGAGCTGGACTGCAGTGATTACTATTGCTCTTCTGGGGCTAGCCACCCAGCAGAGCTACCAGCTCTGGGCTGGTTCTGGGAACTTATGAAAAGAGTCTTGTGATGTGATCTGTTCTCAGGTGTCCTACACATGGATTCCAACACCTGCTGTGGTGGAGGTAGCAGGGGAGTGAAGCACAGTCTGTGAAAATCCTTGGTTGCAGATGTTTAGTGTGCTGGCTTTCTTGAATGCTGATTATGCTACCGGTGAAGTTGTCACGTGGACAGACACAGCACCTCTGGTTAGCAAGGATGTTGCAGGTGCTGGTATTACTTGTTGTTTTATCCTTGCTGGGAGCAGGGTTATTCTGTAATAAGTTGCTATAGTGACCTGAATTTATTGGCCTCCAGCCAGAAGGTGGAAATTGCAGGAGAGCAGCAGCTGCACTATTAGCTGTGGGGTATAAACTTGCCTTAAGTTGGACAGGGGAGGTATTCTGGTTTCTCAGGGATGAGCAGAGCCATAAAGCTTTCAAGATTGTATGTCCTTTGTGTTTGGCTACCGGGGCAGGTAGAGAAATACCATCAGGTGGGGGCAGGGTTATATGGGTCTTGTCTCAGACTCTCCTTGGTTAGGAATTACCACAGCCACTGTGTGGGACAAGGGAGTGGTTCTCGGGCCAAGGGACTTATATTCCAGAAGTCACTAAGGCTGTCTCTGCTGTGGCGTATAGTTTGCTAGGGAAGTGGGGGATAGCCAGTAGTGAAAGGCCTCACACAGTTGGTGGGGCTGTTCTCACTCCTCGAGTCGCCTGCCAACAGCAGTTCAGATCTGAGCAGCCTGAGTGTGGAACTGAAACTTGTCCCAGGCTATAAGCTTCTGCACTGAGCAAGAACACTCAGCTTGTAGGCCTCACCTCTCTCTGTCTGTCTACAATGTCAGTGGTGGTTCTTGTATTCATATCTATAGCAGTTCCTGTGCACTCCTCAGATTCAGCTCAAAAAACTTCATGTCCACTCAAAATTATTACAAAATTCAGTTGAAGAGTCTTACACCTTGTGACGCCTCCCTAACTCTGCTGGGTGCCTTCCCTGAGGGCCTCTGTGAGGTTTAGTTAGAAATGACTTCCCTGGGCTCCAGCTGGAGAGTGGAAGTGCCAATAAAGCTCTTCCTGCTTCTTCTTCTACTTTTACATTTCATGCAGATCTCTAGATCCCTTCCAGCTCTAGGTAAGGTTAAATCCTTCTCCTGTAATCTGGATTTTCAGACTCCCCAGTGGGGATGTGTGTTCGGAGGCAGGTTTTCCCTGCTGACACTTTGGGAACTCGCAGTTTTTCCCTGTCTCATATCATTTTCAGTGGTGTGCTGCTTCTTCCAAATAATCTGTGAATTATTGCAGTTTTTCTGGTACATTCCTGTGATGATTCTTGGAGCAAAAGTTAATGGTGAGCGTCTCCACACATTGTTCTGTTCTGCACATTAGCCCTGTCCCCTATCTGTCATCTTTCCTCACTTTTTTTTTTCTAATTTTAAAGCAATTTATGTCAATTGTGGACAATATATTTAATATAATTTTTAAATTATTACCCATATACAAACATTATTTTAATTTTAAAATTCAATATATGTACAAAAATGTACACATGGCCATATGTATACATGGCCATATGTATATTACTATTTACACACAATTGTTCTTTACCTAAAGTGTTCTTTACCTAAATCAGTACACAATTATTGATATTTTTCTATATCAATAATTGTGTACTGATCTTCTGCTAATATACAAATATACAAATAAATGAAATACAAATATACAAATAATATAATATACAAATAAATAATATACAAATAAATGAAAAAGTAAATGAGAACACTCATGATTCTTAACATTTATACCTTTCAGAATTATAGATAACTAATGACATGGCAACAAGAAAATTTAACCACTGTCATTAACACTTCTATTGCTATAATCAGAAATTTTAAACTTTGTTTTTAACCTCAGATTAGGGTAAAATGAGGGTGTTGAAAATATAATCTTGTATTATTGAAAAAACTGAGTTGACCAATAAAGGTTCAGGGTAACAAGTAATAGAAAGCAGTTCTGCTATATTAAGCAGAAACTTAATTAGAATGATACCACTAAGCTCTGAGAATTCATGGCAAGGCTGGAGAATCAGTCTAGGAATATGAGCAGAGCTAAGGAACTGTAGGTAGAAAATTTGTAGGTATTATGATTGTATTGATCTGTTCTCACACTGTTAAAAAGAACTACCTGAGACTGAGTAATTTATAAAGAAAAGAGGTTTATGTACAATTTTGCAGGCTGTACAGGAAACATGGCTGGGAGAGCTCAGGAAACTTACACTCATGGTGAAAGGCAAAGGGGAAGCGAACATGTCCTACTATAGGAGAGTAGAAGAGAGAGAGATGAGAGAGAGAGAGAGAGAGAGAGAGAGAGAGAGAGAGAGAGAGAAGAGGGAAGTGCTACACACTTTAAAAACAACCAGATCTCATGAGAACTTTAACATGAGAACAGCAAGGGGGAAATCTGTCCCCACAATTCAATCACCTCCCACCAGGCCCTTTTCTTCAACAAGTGGGGCTTAACATTTCACATGAGATTTGGGTGGGAACACAGAACCAAACCATATCAATGATACAACTGAAACATGTATTTAGAATTCCATTCTAACCTCTATCACAATCACTGGATTCTTGCACTTTTTTTTTTTAATCATAAGGTACATTTCCAAAATTTGATGGACTATTACATGAAATAGTACTTTTAGCAATCGAGTTACTGGACTCTCCCAGTGTTGTCACTATGAATAATCTCTTCATTTTGATGGTATCTTTGTGTTAGTTCAGTGGAATTTCAGGTCCTGGGATGGAGCATCTGACTGGCTAAGTGACTTTGTACACTTTTAAGAGCTAGAGTACCAAAGTGTACATTTATGCAATGTAATGCTACTCAACTATCAAAAAAAAGAGAGAAAATAATAAAAAGATTTCAATAAACAGTATTATATATAAATTCAGCCCAGAAAAAAAAAGTGCTTAAAAAAAAGCTGTAAACTAAACCCTACAGTAGCTACAGGTTGTTATTAAAATGATATCCTTTCTTGCATAATTACAGTTTTCTTCATCAGTGGTGTACTTTTACAATTTCTATTTCTTATCTCCCTTCTTCATGCATATGTGCTTCCTTATCTAGACAGCTAATAATTTCATAGAATTGTTCATGTTGTTTATCTTAAGGAAATGTGATTCTTCGTCCATAACATCATAGAGAGGTTTTGCATTACGTATTGTAGCTTTGTCAATAATAGACATGTGACCTTGCACATGTTAACATTGCTGTATTTCAGCTTTTTTGCCTATAAAATTGATAACAATAGTATCTCCTTCTAGATTTATTGTAATGGTTGCAACAAATTCTTATATGTAAAGTACTTACAATAGTATCGTGTACATAGTAAACACTGTGAAATGTTAGCCATTGTCATGATAATCATAATTATTATTATTACAAAAAAACTCCGATGAAAGTTTATATTTTGTAGGAGAGTCTTATGGAAGAAAATTCAAAAGGTTCAATGGGAAATATCTAGATTTAAAAGGGTATTTTTTGACATTGACTTAAAACAGAATGTCTAATTCATATCCTCTATTCCATCTATTCATGAAGCTTGGCCTATATAAACTGTATTCTTTATTATTTAGGCAGTGGACAGGATAAAAGAAAGTTATATTTATAGCCTAAATTGCTAAATTCAACTTTAATTGTTTACCGATTTTGTCAGCTTATCTCAAATAATATTTTAAAAATTAGTATGTTTGACTTCTTTCCAATCCTGTGTGTTCATGAGCCATAGGGAGGTTATAAGATGTATGTCAAAAAATCTGTTATATAATACTCAAATTACTTTTTATCCTATTCTTGCTATTAATATTCTTGGATAGCTAATGCAGATAAAAAACACTTTTTTAAAATTGTAAGGCACATTTCCAAAATTTGACGGATGATTACATGAAATAGTGCTTTTAGCAATCGAGTTACCTGATAGCATCAGAAGTTTTCAATTTGGTTTATATTCAAATGTGATTTTTAAAATTATAAAACATATGTTTTCAGGGGTAAGTCAAAATTGACCCTGTTTTAAACTTAATATTTGAATCACAGAAATATAAAGCAGTACTTTTTGTAGATACTACAGTAAACTTAATTAAATTGTTTAATTACATTTCTCATGATAAATGAATAGATGTTGCCTTAATTTTCTTAAATAAAATAAATATAGATAAATTGTGACAAAAATATCATTTGGAAAATTTGGAAAATATCATTTGTCATTTGGAAAATTCAGTAATCACTATAAAGAAGTTAGAATATTAACTTTTACAAATTACATTTAATAGAAATTTCAGTAACAACATTTTTTTTTTTTTTTTGAGACGGAGTTCCGCTCTTGTTACCCAGGCTGGAGTGCAATGGCGCCATCTCGGCTCACCGCAACCTCCGCCTCCTGGGCTCAAGCAATTCTCCTGCCTCAGCCTCCTAAGTAGCTGGGATTACAGGCACACGCCACCACGCCCAGCTAGTTTTTTTGTATTTTTAGTAGAGACGGGGTTTCACATGTTGACCAGGATGGTCTCAATCTCTCGACCTCGTGATCCACCCGCCTCGGCCTCCCAAAGTGCTGGGATTACAGGCTTGAGCCACCGTGCCCGGCCCAGTAACAACATTTTAATTTTTTGCAACTACTTTCAGAAACTTTATTGTCTGAATATCTTGGTTCATATCTCAAAAAATAGACATTACTCTTCATGGTTAATATTTCATATCTCATTTTGCATTAGAGAAAATATGTTCCTCTTTTATATCAATAGTTGAAAGGAAAAAATATGTAGAATCACAAAGAGAAACTATAACAGATAGGTTTTGAGGCAAGATTTGAAGAGCTTTATGTCAATTAATACAAGGATATGCATGTTTTGACAATGTACTTTGTTTCACACCTTATGAGAGCATTATTGAATCATCGTCACTTCTGATTCTTGGGAAGAAAGGACAGGATTATAATTTTGAAGTGTTTGGTGGTTAAAGATAGGAGATGACAAGTAATTTACAAGTTATGGAATTTACTATGTTGAGAAACAGAGGTGTTTTAAGACCAGATACTGCACATCCACATGTCAGATTTATTTTCATTTTTAGATAAATGGCCCTTATTCTGTAGCATCTGAATCAGTCACAGGGAAAAAAAAAACAAAAAAACTAAACAAATTGACAAGCAAACACAAATTTAACTTTGATAACTTCTTGCTACCTAGTCTTGTCGTCCTGGTATGCTCCTTTTTAAACACGATACTTTACGGAACATCTGCCTCTAATCTCTTCAAATTCTATTTAGGTTCTTCAGAGAATAAAATTTAGTTACATTTCTGAATATCAAACATAAAAGTTCCTCCATGGACAGTTAATCCATTCTATTTATAATTCCCATTTTTCTAACACTGTTGAATTTTTTTTAATACTGATCCAAAAGCTTCTAGAGTAAACAAACAGCCTCTGCTATATTAAGACCCAAGCTTATGTGTGACATTCATTTATTAACTCAAGGTGGAGATCTGAATTTTGACCTTGGATATTTTAAGATTATTATTGAATATTTTAACATTATTAAGAAGAATTCAGAGTCATAGCATCATCTTATCTTAAATAAAAGAGGATGCTCTAGGAGGTTTGAGATGAACTTTTGCCACTTAGTAATATAAGGGCTTAAAGTCCAGAACTAAAATGTATAGAAAGTAAAGATACTGTGTTTCTTGGCACTTGAGTTTGAAGGATGTAATTATATTCTTGATTTATATATATATTTCTAAAATGTTATGCTCCTAGAGAAGGAATTTATGACATAGAATTTTCTAAGTTTAGTTTATTGATTCAGTTAACAACTTTTTAGCCAGATACTGTGTACCACACCTAGATCTTAAGATTAGGTATACCGAATTGAATAAGGCAAATTAGATTAGATCATTTACCTTGAAGGCAGAACAGTTTTTTGAATGGCAGTGCACACACCTATGGAACATCTTGGAAAAATGAATTGAGGTTTACTACAAGTCAAGAAATCAAGGAATATTTATGGGATAATACTATAACTACAGTATTATTCCAGGTGCTGTAAAGTTTGTCTTTGATATAAAACATCACATTTATAAACTGCACTGTTTGACTCTTAAATATTTGTTTTTGTCTTTCTCTGTTACGTACTTATTTTTCCTTATTCTCTCTCTTTTTCTTTCTTTTTCTCTTGTTTTTTCTCTTTTCCTCCTCCCACTCCCTTCTCTTTCTTTCTGTGAAGACTTGTGCAATTGCTTTGAATTAAGTATCCTTGGAGAGCTTGTTTGGAGAAACACATCGAAGATAAACATGAGAAAAAAATGTTCTTACTTATTTCTTGTTACCATAGTTATTCTATACAAATTGAATTTCTATTAAATCCATTTTTATATTAGCTTATCATAGTGCAAATTTCATTTAACTATAATAAGTATTTGAAAATAACGTTTGATCTAATTTTTTAGTCATAGTTGGGCAATTAGCAGAATCATTTTTTTTCATTTTATAAATCAGTAATCTCATTTGTTAGTTTTGAAAATATTGAAAGCCAATTTTTATTTTTTGTTTAATACAATGTCTTATTCAGGAATCAGAAAGACTGCACAGTGGAAAATACTGTGAAATATATTATAATGTAGAGGGTTTTTTTCTTCCATTTGAAATTGAAGCCATACAAAAACACAGTGGGATACCCCTTCTTTGCATACACAGTGTGTTGTACAATCTTAGCAGACTCCTTTTATCATAAATTACAGACTGAAAGGGGATCTTGCTGAGATCAGCTCCTCCTGTGCTCACCTGATTGATTAATAGAGTACATGTTTGGCTTAATTGCTCGATAATAGAAGCAAAATAGATGTCATTATACATATAGTACTTTCCACTTAATAACTGAAAAATCAGAAAAAAGTTTTATTTTTCTAAAACTTTGTCAACATGCTTCACAGTAAATTCTGAATAAGAAATTCTTAAAAACAGATACATTTAGTTTTTATAATATGTTCATGTTTATATGTTATAGATGCAGATATAAACACATATATACATATAGTGATATACATATCTCTATAACATTTTGTTTTTAAAATGTGTAGCATTTTCTCCCAGTGTCTACTTTGGAACGTGAATACTGCTTCCACACAAGTTTTTCTTTTTTCTTGAATGTAAGCTTCATAAAAGCAAGACTAAATTTTATACTTCAAATGTACTTGTAAAACAAGTTAGCTAGCAGACCATGCTCAGTAACCACTTACTCAAATAATTCTGTCTTCTCCCTTCCCCACCCTGCTTACCCCTACCAAATTATTTGTTCATTGTGATATTTTCTCCATCTGAAATGGACTGCAAAGAGATGGTTCACCCTCTCAATTTGGTATTGAAAAGGGCACTATCACTTCCTCTGGGGAAGTGGGTCAAGTGACTATGTAACAGTCACTGCCTTTCCCCAGTCAGAGAACTACCTGCAGGTATTCCACGGAGAGATAGAGACTGAGATAGAACTTACTTCTTGTTCTCAGACTTAGAAACCCTTCTTTGGAGTTCTCAAATTTAGGAATGACACAGCTTCTGGTGATATCTGCAACATATATTTAAACCACTTTTCTCTTCTCTGAACATGTAGAATTTATTTCTTATTTATATAAAATTCCACATCAGTCTTTCTTAATCAACTGACCTTTTGTTTTCCTACTTAATGAGATAGAAATTAACTGGAGGAACTTAGTGTCAGTGACAGGAATTCATATTTTCTCTTTTGTTTCTGTTACCCGTTTTTTTTTTATATTTTATCTTTTAAAATGATAAATCATATGTCTCCAAAATATTTTTTCTTTATTTGTCCCTTTGCTTTTCTTTTTTTAATCCTGTATAATTACTAGTTTTGTGAAAAAGAAAAATTGAAGTATTAAGTGCATTAATTTCTACTTTCATATAATCATACTTAATTCTAGATTTTTAAAGACTGAGTCATAAGGTGATACAAACATCAAGTTCTCTTTTAAAAATACTATTATGTTTAGAGATAGTCCTGTTATTGTATTTTAATTTTAAAATAACTTTTAGTGACATTAGGTATTTCAGCAGGTATACAAAATGCGTTGCTATGATTTACAAAGGTAGCAAAATAAATCCAGTAACACTTGAAAATTGTAACACAAATTTGAGTAAAAATTTCCCTGCTAGTACTCATAAAATAATTTTAAAATGGTCTTGAAAATAAATATTATTTCTATCATTAAGGAATTCTCAGAAATATCAACATTTGCTACTAGCATTCTTTCATCAAAACATACAAATCAGGAGTGAAGAACAGATTCCCTATCATAATGAGTTAGTTTAGGTGGGCAGAAGATGCTACAGGTTTTAAGAAGAATCAGGTTTTAAGAAGAATTAGCCCAGTGAATAAACCCCTGGCACAGAAGAAAATTAAATGGTTTACATCATTGAATCTTGGGTGCAAAGTAATCTGTAGAAACAAGAAGGTTAACTTTTGCTCTTAGCAAGTCAAAAGTTAACTGTAGTGTCAAAAAGCATGCCAGTTCCCAGAGAAAATGAGGTATTGACAAAATATTTTTTTGTACTCCCTGTTATTAATTAGAAGATGTCTGTTTTTTACAATATTTCACATAAAACTAGATAAAATTCCTTGTGTGAGCATTCTTGGGTATACCACTGTTACCTCTGATGCCTTTCTGAATAGATGTAGGAAAATATATTTATATGGGAGGAAGATCAGGAAACACATTTGCCATAGTGAGGCCCTTCTTTTGGAACTAGTTATGAAAACTGAATTTTGTATGTAAGTTAAAAACAGGTAGCAATCCGTTGAACTATTGTTCTTGAAAAGATCCTCTTATTTGGAATCATTATGATTCTTTCAGATATTAATTATTAAAAATAATATTGGAAGAGTTATACCAGTGTTATATGACATCATTCCAAAATTCTTTAATCAGTTTTCTGAACTCCAGGAATAAAACCAGAAACGATGAATCTGTAGAACATAATTTTCAAAATTTTCATGTAAGATCATAATGAAATATAAAAATGCCACAAATTTATAGCCAATTCAGATACGAAAGGAAGTTTAAGTCATTGGAGAAAATTCATCTATTTGGCTTAAAATATAAGTATCAAGATTGTAGTATTTAACTCTGTCCTGTGTTTTTTAGGATCAACAGAATTGACTGATTATTTAACTTAATCCACGAAGTAATTTCTTATAAATGTTCTGTACTATTTTATCCTATGCAAGTATTGTCTCAGTTGATTGAAATTAATATCACCAACTTTTTTTGGATCGTCTACTCTATTAAAGCACACATTTTTTTCAGAAATTCTAATTCTTTGAACATCCTTACAAGGTATGATATATTATCACCCTCATTTTTGTAATGAAAAATGTGATAAATATAGTTTTCAGATAAAGATATTGCAGTTTGGGAGGGGTGCCATTACTCTTGCTTGTAATTCCAGCACTTTGGTGAAGCTGAGGCGAGTGGATCATGAAATCAGGAGATTGAGTCCAGACTGACCGATGTGGTGAAACCCCATCTCATGGTGGTACATGCCTGTAATACCAGCTTCTCAGGAGGCTGATGCAGGAGAATTACTTGAACCCAGGAGGCAGAGTTTGCAGTGAGCCAAGATCGTGCCACTGCACTCCTGTCTGAGCAGCAGATCAAGACTCCATCTAAAAAAAAAAAAAAAAAAAAGGGGGAGAGAGAGAGAGAGAGTTCAGTTTGGTTTCTTGATATGACATAGTCCCTAACTGATATAGATAAGATAGAAACTCATCATCTATGTCAGACTCCAAAAACCATATTTCTTTCTTTATCCCAGACTATCTCAGTTGTTTCATTTCTTAATTTAATTTTTGACCATATTAACCAGATGACAATTACTTTTCACTTCTTAATTTTTTAGTAGTTGAAATAGATACCAATCTCTAAACTTTGTATCTTGACATCATTTTTTAACATAGAAATATCTGAATTAAATGCTCATGAAAAGATTAAGAAGGTCTGCCATTGAGTCTGAAGCCAGCAAAAGACATTATCATTAAAAGTGTATACATGATATGAGTTTGTTACCTTTATGGTCCTGACCCAAGATATTTACATGCACCAGAATGGTCTTAATAAGGTATTGTAAGTACCTGTATCTGAAAATCATTAGGTAAGAGAGTGCACTGTATTGGTGATGCCAGTTTGTGGATTCCTTATGTAAATAAATGCAGGACAAGTTAAAAACTGCAGTTACCCATGTGAAATGTAAAACGCTGGCCTAATCCAGCTAAATGTTGAGATCTAGCCCAATTTATGAGATTTAGAGAAATCATGTATTCTAATAAAAACAGAGATACTCCTCAAAATATAAGAATCAATTATAATTTTCAAATTTCACCACTTAAAAGTATTCCAAAAGACTGATGGTACTAATTGGGTTCTTATGAACCCAAATCCTCACTTACGAATTTTTCTGCCTTCTGTACATAAGTCGTCAAAATTAAATCTTAACTGGAAATTGGTTTTTGGCAGAAATATTAAAAGATTAACTAAAGGCATTTGTTCAGGTACTCTCATTGGTGTGTTATAACTTTATGGGTCATAAGATTTTAAATGTGCTTACAACTAGAACTTATGCAGATGGAACCCTTTAGCAGGCAGTAAATACCGCTATTTTTGTCCAAAATCTCTTGTGTTTTGAACTTTAAGACTGCCAGATGCAACCACTTGTAGAGCCTATTGGAAGACAATTTCTAATTTGCAATTGGGCATTGAAAGAGACTTTTTCCACTACTTAAGGGTATCAGATAATTTTGAAACTAGTAACATCTACCATGTCTTTGATAATGTAGGAGAATCTCAGAGAAAGCAGCACAATAATTCTCACTGATAAAGTGAAGATGATATTCAAAACCATGTGTGTGAGAAATTTCATTATGCATTCCCACATACTGGACCAGATTTCCCCCCTGCCTGCAGGATTGATGACAGAGCTCTTGAGGGATCTCCCTGACCCATAGCCAGTATGGTCTGAACCCTATGTTTTCTTTTCGGCAAAGCAAATCGTGTTGATTGGGCCACAATTATTATATAGAAATAAGAGTTGAATGGCTGTTTTGGAAATTGATTGCAATATACTTGGTGGATAGTGTAAAATCCCAGGGGAAGGGGAAAATACACATTTTTACAGTAGGGAAAGCTGAGAGCAGTTTAAATAGCAGGCACTTAAGGATCGAGGCTCCCACTCTGAGAATAGTGTTTGGACATGCACAAACCCTTGTGATGTAGCCAATGGCCTTATAGTATATTGAGACAGGGAGGTGCTAGCTGACTGTGTGGCTAACACGTCTTCTGTTTGAGTTACTCAGTTATGGAATCTTTGTCCTCCAAAAAGGCTAAGTGGGCAGCTAAGGGATTGAAATACTACGGAGGCTGCCTTAATCAGATATTTACAGTTAGCCACCCAAGTTCGTGAAATGAGTAGGCATAATATGCCCAGACTGTGCACACACAATTGAGCCTTAAATCAGATGGAACCACTAATACGGTAATAAGCTCTGCTTGTGCCAACAGGAAACCCATCTCCTTAAGATGGCTGTAGGTGGAATTCCCAATGCTCAGGGCAACACCTTGCTGGAGTACTTGAACTACTTCCAGTAGCCCTGGGGGCAGAAGTAGCGAGGAGGCTGCCAATGGGTGTTCTTTAGAATTTCCAACATTTTTACTCTGTGCTTCATTTATTCAGCTTCAGAAGCAACTGTGAAAAATACAGTTAAGGCTTGGAATAGCAAACAGGCTGTTAATTTGGCTCACCAAAATATACTTATTCTAATTAACCTACTTGCATTGCTGCTACCAGTGTACAGCAAACAAGCAAGCAAATATAATTTTAAAAATCTATATCACATTTTTGGTATCCTTAGAGTAGTTGTTTCACTGAATCTACAATTTTGAATCGTGTACACTTATAATAAAATCGATGGTAAGAAAATTCGAGAGGCTGGCTGAATCAGTTAAATGACCATGTCCTGACAGAATGTGAAAGACATAAAGGAAGAACTTCAGTGGAACAGTGCCTAGAAGGAGGAGACGTGAGTGAGGTGTTGAACCACAATGCTATAAAACAACTTCGTATCTGTCCAACTAAAAAAAATTTGTTCTCCGGATTTGCCTGATTTTGTTGCCCTAAGGCAAGGGCTGCATTTAGATGTCCCAGGACAGAACAATATTGACGCATAAGATGTAATATCTATTAGCTAACTTTGTCAGGGAATAGTCCTAAATAAATTGAGGCCAGGCAAAATTTTAGCCCTTCTAGCCAATGTAGATATCACTGTGTCTGTGTCCTGATTACTGCGTGGCAGAAACAGTCCTATAAATTTTTACCTATCAGGTCCTAAAACTTCTTGCTAGAAATGAGATAACAACAGGATATGGTGAAGCAATTATTACTGATGTTTCTGTCTATGGGTAATCATTATGTCTAAGCCAAAGCACCTCATCAAAAAATCAAGGATGTCAGTTAAACAGGTAAAAAGAAAGAAAGAAGAGTTCATGACAAATGCGAAAGGAATTGTACATCAGTTGTAATCTCAAGGAAGAATGCAGCAACTTTAATCCCATAAGAGTATCTCCGCTGGGCACAGTGGCTCACGCCTGTAATCCCAGCACTTTGGGAGGCCGAGGCGGGTGGATCACGAGGTAAGAGATCGAGACCGTCCTGGTCAACAAGGTGAAACCCCGTCTCTACTAAAAATACAAAAATTAGCTGGGCATGGTGGTGCGTGCCTGTAATCCCAGCTACTCGGGAGGCTGAGGCAGGAGAATTGCTTGAACCCAGGAGGCGGAGGTTGCGGTGAGCCGAGATCACGCCATTGCACTCCAGCCTGGGTGCAAAACTCCGTCTCAAAACAAAACAAAACAAAAAAAAGAGTAACTCAGAGCAAGAGAATAATATTCTTAGCTATGATTAAGATCTGGTGTTAACTAATGGCATATGTGGGAAAAGCCACCCGATCTGTAAACACAGCGATCTGCACAAAGAATGGAAATTGACCTTTGCTGATTTATAAGTTCTGCCTAAATATTCATTCTGGAGAATACAGAGAATAAAAAGGTGTTGAAGTGTCCTCTGATTCACTCTATTTAAACTAACATTGGATTAATGATATGTAGACTCTTTACTATTTTTGTTTTTATGAAAATATATCTTGCGATAAATATTGTACTTGGATCGTGTTGCTTAGCTTCTGTCCAAAGTGTGGATTTGAAACAACCTGACAAAGTAAGACTGCTGCCAAGGGATGATCGGAAGCCAATTTATGCCACCTTCCTGGCAGGTCAGCATTTGACTTGCTCCTTTGAATATACTAAAAGTAAATTAAGATTAAACACCTTTCAGAAAACTGGCATGGTAACTGAGCAGCCTCTAGAGATGGGGACTTTGGACTGATATTGTGGCCAAATATCACAAATAACTCTCCTTTTGAGATGAAGACGTGCTATTCTTGACAATTCATACCAAGCTATATTTAAGAGAAGACAGCCCAATGGAGAGTTTAGTGGGCTACATAATTTATCTGCAAGCTATGTTGTACTCACCCTGTTTTAAGCTACAAATATCCTATGGCGAGAACTTACGTGGTGACTTGGTTAGAACTGGACATGTCAGGCTAGATGTGATGTTAGCATTTCAATTGTCTATTTTAATCATGCTTTTAGGAATCTAATAGGCACACTATTTCAGAAGAATCACATCCACTATCAGTCACTTAGGAAAGGTAAATATAAAAAATAACCAGTGTGTTGGCTAGGCTTGCCACCAAAATGAAAAAAAAAAAAAAAAAAAAAAACACCTATTAATAGTTCTGATAGAGGGTTTGTACCATGACCTAGGAAGGACAGTGTGAACTCTGGTGTTGCCAAAGATCTGTAGTTAGTAAGGCTAATGACTAAGGCTAACTTAGTACATTTTGGGGAACACTATGGATAGCCTAAACTATGACAAGATGCCACAGGGTAAAATGGCATTCATGTTGCTTTCCAATGTCCCAAGTACTGTAATAAGGTGAAAACAGAAATTCCCTCTCCTATGTTTCAAGTGAGATCAGACACATAAAGAATCAACATCATTTTGTCCCTATGAAGGGAGAGTTCAACAGTGGCATATGGTAATTGGAAGCGTTTATCTTTAAAAGTATATATTATGATATCCAGTCTGTGCTTAAACAAAATAGAATCTACAATTCACTAAACAAGCTTTTAATCATTACCATAGTCACTGGAAACATGGGAAGAGATATGTCATTTCTATTGGGAAGAAATGGAACATGCTAGGTAACTTTTTAATCTTCCTGTCATGGTTGTGTGAGGCAGTAAAGAATTTGTGTATTCATTAATAGAATTAAATAAAACAAATATTTTATATGGTGTACCTTCACCCCAAAATTAAAATAAAAATTTTTGAGACTGATTTGAAGCCCAGCAAAAATATAAAAATTAATGGACCAGGAATAAAAAAGTTAAGTTGGCCTAAGTTATATAAGAAGCTTTTATCAGCAGTACCTTCTTTTCCAAGATCCAAAATATAAATGATTGAGCTAGGTCTTACTTCCTTGTAAAGTCACCTGTCAGACATGGTGGTAAAAGTAATTTGGAAAGAGCAAGAAATAGAAGAGTAGAGAGATTCAAGAATCTAAAGCAGAAGATGGAGTAACAGAGACAGGATTTATCTTCCCACAGCAACCAACAAATAGACAAATGTATGGAACAACAGCTGACAAGATGGTAGGCATCAGGAAATCAAAGTCAGATATCCCTGAAAGAAGCAAATGACATGAGTCCCATGACTGTCCCAACATGCTGGCTTGAGAGAGTTTCCGGGCTGCAGTGCAGGACGGAGAAACTCACATGGAGCACGGTAGATTCCCTGAGTTAAGGAGATGATGGTCCAGAGAGACAAAGCAAGAATTTGCAGGACAGAGTACAAGAAAAGCAACAGCTGCATAGAGAAGTAGAAAAATCTGAAGCTGACATTCCAACAGTATTCAGCTAAGTATTGATCTACTTATATGTTGAGGAAAATATCTGAGATCAAATATAGAACCATGTGAAAGGGTAAGAGTTAAGGGTTCCTGGAATTCACAAAGACCCAGGTGTCATGCCTATTTGCTCCAGTATGATTTGAAAACAAAGAAAAATCACAGGCAATTTGGGACAATTCATGGAGGAGTCATGTCTTAGTGATATGAAATAAGTAGTTCTAGAATGAACACTACTTGGGTCAGGTTAAACAAATTCCAAAAGCTAGACCCAAAGGCATCACTCTGTTTGGAAATAAGTTAACTGCATATCAAAGCAAAGCTAAAAAATATAAGAATACAAAATTATTCTGCAATCAGTGGTTAAAATTGATAATGTCTAGCATTCAATAAGTGGATTATTAAGCCAGCCAGGAAAGAGCAATATACAATTATATGTGATAAAAAAATCAACTGAAAATTGCCACACATATTAGAATTAGCAGACAAATATGATTCTGTAGTTCATATATTCATAAATAGAAACATGAAACTTAGGAAAAAGTTAAACCTCTAGAGATTAAAACTGTAATATATAAGAAGAAAAATACAGTGAATGGGAATATGACATAAAGCTTGCAAAAGCAAAGGTAGGTGAACTTGAAGACATATAATAGAAACTAACCAGATGAAATACGAGGAGAAAAGAAAACAAAAGCTTAAAAAGAAAGAAGGAAGGAAACATAAGAAAGAAAGAAAGCTAGAGAGAGGAAGAAAGGAAGGTAGGAAGGAGGGAGGGAGGGAAGAAAGAGAAAGAAAAGAAAGAAGGAAAGAAAGAGAAAGAAAGAAAAAGGAAGGAAGAGAGAGATAGAAAGGAAGGACAGAAGTAAGGAAGGAGGGAGGGAGAGAAAAGGAGGGAAGGAGGGAGGGAGAGAAAAGGAAGGAAGGAGGGAGGGAGAGAAAAGGAGGGAAGGAAAGAGAAAAAAAGGAAAAGAGAAAAAGAAAGAGGAAAGAAGAAAGGAAGGAAGGAAAGCAAGAAAGAAAAGGAAGAGAAAGAGAAGAAAGAAGAAGCATTAGTGAGTTATAGGACATCAAGAGTCATAAAATTCATGTACTTGGATTCTCTGGAGGAGAGACAAGAAAAGGCAGAACAGAAAACTATGCGAAAAAATAAAGTGTGAATTTCTTTTAATTTGAAGAAATCTATAAGCCCACCGGCTCAAGAAACTCAATGAACTTCAAGCACAAGGTAGCAGAAGAAATCTACACCAAACACAGCATAATGAAACTGATTAAACAGACCAGTGATGCATAGAAAATCTTGAAAGTAACTATAGAAGAAAATACATGTTTCACAGAGAAGTAAAAGTAAGAATTGAAACAGATTCCTGATTAGAAACTGTGTGTTCAAGAAGACAGTAGAGCAACAAATTTAAAATAAAACAAAACCTGTCATCCAAGAATTCTAGTTTAATAGAAATACCTTTCATAAATAAATATTTTTTTCTAAAATAGAGTATGTGAAATAACTAATCACTAGTATGCAAGCATCTGACAACAATGTGAAAATCCGGTATGCTGAAAATTATAAAATATTGATGGGAGATATGAAATAAGACTAAATATGTATAAATGGATAATATTTATTATTTAGAAGAATAAATCTTGTTGAGACATAAATTCTTCTCAAATTAATCTACAGATTTGACGCTATCCCAATCAAAATTCCAATGGCTTTTTTATTTGTAAAAATTAAACCTATTATAAAATTCATTTGAAAAGGCAAAGGATCCAAAATAGCACATCAAAGAAAAACAAAAATGGAAAAGCAAAGATTGGTGAACATGCATCCATTATAATAGAAATGACACAAAAGAAACACAGGCAGAAAAAGGAACAACAACAACAAAAAAAATAAAAATAAATTAAGCATTGATGAACCTGTGAAAACACTTCAGGAGCCAAAAATACATACATGTATTATACCTAACAAAGTTATAGAACTAAGATTGCCTTGTTTCAAGACTTATAGCAATAGTTATAAGACAACATAGCTTAAAGATAGATATAAGTTGTCAGTGGACTAATAGGACAAAGTCCAGAAATATACACTGCTGGGGCTCAGAAACTGACAATCCAAAATATGGCACTTTCACATGCTGAACCAAAGTCTCAAGGTCTCTAAGAACTCTCCCCTACTCCTCTCTCTCAATCTTCTATCCATTTCTAAATGCAGGATGAAGTTATTCTCTAAAGTCCCTTATGTTTGTAACATCTAGACCCATCGAAGAATGAAACAGTTACCTCTGATCTTTTCCTGAGTTTTCCTTAGCTGAATGAACTCAGGTCGCAGGAAGAAAGACTGAAATCTCTCAGTGCTCATAGACAGACTTTTGTCACAAACCATTCTCTCCTCTGTGGGCCCAACAGATTTTATCACAGGCCACTGTATGTTATTCAAGCCCACTGAATTTCCCTAAAAATTATTTACTACCCCATTAAAATTATCCACACTTATCCATCCTGCTTTCCCCTAAAAAGTAGGGCTTATAACCATTTGTACCCCACTGTGTGGCGAGGCAGTCACTATTTGATTCTCCATCATGCACCATAATAAATTTGTTTACCTCTTATCCTATTAATCTGCCTTTTGTCAGTTTATTTTTTCAGTAAACCTTCCAAGGGTGAAAGGGAAGGTTTCCCTTGGCACCTATAATTCATATATAAATATTCAACCAGATTTTGACAAAGATTAAATAGAAACGCAGTAGATGAAGGGTTGTCTTTTTACCACAGTTCTGGAATCTCGGAAGTTCAAGATTTAGGTGTCAGCAGATTTAGTGTCTGGTAAGGCTCCACTCTCTGGTTCTTAGAGTGGCACCTTCTTGCAGTGGTCTCACATGGAAGAGACCAGCTAACTCTCTGGGAGCTCTTTTCCAAGGGCACAAAACCCATTCATGAAGGCCACACTCTCATGACTTAATCATATCTCAAAGGCTTTACCTCCTAATACCATCACCTTGGGGGTCAGAATTTTAACACATGAATTTTGGGATGAACATCAACATACAGAAACATTTAGCAATAAAAAATGCGTGAATTATTGACACATGCTACAACATGGGTCTCAAAATAATTACGTTAAGTGAAGAAATACATACTATATAATTCCAGAAATCAAATGAGTGATTGTCAGAACATGCTGGAGAGGGTACTTGAGGGAACAGCAGGGAAGGATTATGAAGGGGTATGGGAAAATAGGGTATGATTATTTATTTATTTTCTTTATTGCAATGACAGTTTCACAGGTGTTTCATCTGTCACAAATTGCACGCACAGACACACAAACACAGACACACATGTATTTCCCGAGTCCAGAACTTGTACTCTACGCACTTTGCTCTGCTAACATTTTAAATCTGCAAAGATGCCATCTTTCACAGCTGCATTCCTCCCTAATGGAAGCTATGTTGAAGTCAATATCCAGAGAGAGCAGTTATTTTCTAAAAGGAAGCATATGTGATTTTCCATTGCTTAGTTTCCATTATTGAGCTGAGAAGCAAAGTTGTCACTCACAGCTTGAAATATCTGGAAATCCACTTCATTTGAATCAACGCGTGAATTTCTGCAAGAGTTTTACTGGAGGGAAGGGTGCTCTTTTGGTTAGAACTATTATTTACTGCTTCCCTGGCACCACTCCAAATCCTACTTTCCATGATGGCCAAGTGCTGTACGGAAAGAGTGTGAACAGTCCCCACCCTAATCTATAGGTATATGTGAGCATGTTTAGAGAAAGTGATTGAGAGGTTCAACTTCTTTTAATTGCAAAGGGATACTTCCAGGATTTATTAGACAGAATTCATTAAGACAGAAGGAGAACTCAGGTAGGTAGGATGATTCCTGACAACTCTGGCCCTTGGAAAATTGCTCCCTGAATGTGAACAGGACTGTGAGACATCACTCCTAGGGAACTCTGTTTATATTTAAATGAATATTTTGCAGATGTGAATAAGGTTATTAATCAGTTGACTTTAGGATAATCAAAAAGGGGATAATTAGGGTGGGTTTGAACTAATCATATGGACCCTTAAATCTTGGTCAGCAGATCAGAGATAGAAAAGTCAGAGATTAGAAATAACAGAGCTGTTCTCTGCTGGCTTTGAAGGCACAAATATCACATTATGGAGAGGGCCATGAGGCAGAAAGGGTGGGTATCCACTAAGAGGCAGAAACAGCCCCTGGTTCATATCCAGCAATAAAATGGGAATATCAGTCCCAGTTGTAGGAAATAGAATTTTATAAACCAACTCTATGAGCTTGGAGGAGAATCCTGAGCTTCAAATGAAAACATAGCCCTAGATGACACTACAGTTTCAACTATGTAAGACCCTGAGCACAGAATCCAGTCTTGAAGTGCCAGACCACAGACTCATGGAATCTATGAGATAAAAAATTTGAATTGTCTTAAGCTGCCAAGATTGTGATTAATTTTATATAGCAATAGGAAACTAATAAAAATGGTGTTTAAACTACAATAGTAATAAGCTGTGACCATATGACGTATCTCAAGGTAATATCACATGTGGAGTGCCCCCTTGGATCTCCTTGAGGTATGGAAAGACTTAATTGTTAAAATATTAAAAATAATGACCCTTATATGTTTAGTTACATATGGCTAAATTTAACCTAATTTGTTAATACTGGAATCAGCAGGGCAAACAACAAAACAACTGATTTAATGAGGATATAAACAAAGAACAAAGAATACCAGAATGAGACAATGGTCAATGAAATGAAAAACTGACTAGTCTCCTAGAAGGTAATTAAACCATAACCTTCAGAGATACCTTCTCTACCAGATGAAGAATCGTTTTCACATTATCAATTCTCCAGAAATTAACTGCTAATACAGAGTTTGCTTTCTAAACAATAGTAAATAGGAACTAAAAAAAAAAAAATGGATTCCTCTGGTTCATTAACCCTAAGGAGGTTTTACCAGGCAGTGTTCTAATATGACACTGAAATGGCATGTGAACCCTTTTCTCCCTTGATTTCTATGTTTTGAATGTGTCTTATTAGTGGATTCTTTGAATGTGGGATAAAGCAATGACTAAGAGCTTGCCCACTAATGATTTTATAGGCCTGTGTATTATTATTGTTCTGAGTATTAAAGTGACTGCAGATTTACTATAAGTCAAAGGAAGTCTAGGAATATTCAGAACTTGTAATAATCAATAACATAATTCACTATGTGGTGATCTACTTCTGATAACTAAATGCAAATTGTATTTCAATAAAAACTTCTGAAATTGGTTTATCTGTATACTTAATATATATTAGTAACAACAATAAAGACTTTCTATTTAATTTTTGTATTGAATGAAAATTTGTAGAAAAGTGATACACCATACTACTTGTCTTAGAATTGTGGCGAAGAATCTTGACCCCTTTAATATTTTAAGGTTTCTACCAATTAACTCATCAATTCCTTCAAGAACTATTGTCTCGACTTTCATTCAATGTCTTGATTACCTCAATTGTCATCCACTTATTGTGATAACACAATGGAAGTTTAGGTTCAATTCAGTAATATTTCTTTAAGAAAGTTGCCACCAATGAGTTCGTTGAAAAACTTCATCAAAACTAAATAAAAATCTGTTGTTAACCGATTTCCCTTCTTTGCGCCTATAATATATCATACTTATCTCCATGAGGATATGAGTACTTGCATTTTACTGTTTTGTAATTGTTTCCTCGGATATTTCCTGAAAGTAAGAAAATATAAATTACATTTTTTTAAAATTCACAGAATCCACCAGAACATTGTTACCTACCAGGCATTCATTAAATGAATAGAAGTAATTAAAGAGAAAAGCGAAATTAAAAAATCTTATATTCAGTGAGTGATTTTTGGCCATGCCTATGAAGAAAACAATTTCTTGAGAAGATTGGAACACCCAACATTGAACTGTCTAGCTTTGGGGTTTCAGTTTAGGTTGTTTTAAACTTGTGAAGCTTCCCTAGTTTGCTTTGCTTTACCTAGTCTTTCTTTTCTTCTGGTCTTAGCACTCTGGAAATCAAAGGCATATACTTAAGCCATGCTTATGGAATGAAATACAGTTACTTAATTTTCTTTTTGTTTCTTTTTTTTTTTTTTTTTTTTTTTTTTTTTTTTTTTTTTTGAGACAGAGTTTTGCTCTTGTTACCCAGGCTGGAGTGCAATGGCGCGATCTCGGCTCATCGCAACCTCCGCCTCCTGGGTTCAGGCAATTCTCCTGCCTCAGCCTCCTGAGTAGCTGGGATTACAGGCACGTGCCACCATGCCCAGCTAATTTTTTGTATTTTTAGTAGAGACGGGATTTCACTATGTTGACCGGGATGGTCTCGATCTCTTGACCTCGTGATCCACCCGCCTCGGCCTCCCAAAGTGCTGGGATTACAGGCTTGAGCCACCGCGCCCGGCTTCTTTTTGTTTCTTAAATCAACATTGTTATTTGTCATTTGAACTCAGCCTAACCCCAATTGACATATATTTTATACTTATAGTTAAAATACTGTAAATGAGCAATAGATGCCTGTGTATTCAAGTAGAAATCATTAAACAGTGTAAACAAGTAACTAGCTCAGTAATGACAGGTTGCTTAGCACAAGGAATGTAGTGTAGAAATTGCAAAGCTTTGCCTTTGTTTACATTTATGAATTAATATTTTAACGTGTGTTCTTGGAGGATTTTGAACCAGTGTTCCGTTTTAAGCCCCTTTCACCTTGGACTAAATGAGAGCATCGTCCCTAATATTGCTTTGCTCTTCTCTATTTTCTGTTGAGTGAATAAGCCTACCCTTTTTCAAATATGATTACCCTCTTCTTCAGTGTTACTATTCCTGTGGAATTAGATCTCCTTATCAAGTACAGCAGTTCAATAATAGCTTTCCTTAAATAGGTACACGAAGGTCAACTTGAGACTTCCTTCCCCACAGGGATCAAAAAAAGGTATGAAATGCCATTACAACCTAAATTCTGATTGACTCTAACCAAGCGGAAGGTATTTTTATAAATAAATCTAGGTTTACAACAGATGGCTTAGCACAAGCAAAACAGAGACTCAATAAGAAAAGTGAAAAAATGTATCAGTCAATGAATATTAACAGCTTAATATTAAAAGGACCATATGAATTCATAGCAACTGTATATACTATTATTTCCGAACCCTTATGTTTAATAAAGAAGAACGCATTATTGTTGTATGTAGTGCAGTTGGTTTTTTGGTAGATGCTTATCTCTAACATCTGTTTTCATACAATTTAAACTGAAGCAATTTACAGACATGACTATAAATAAACAGCATGCTTATATGTCTGCATATTTTCTAAGCCCTGTAAATACATCATTTATTGCTCTTACAACTATCAGAATGCCAAGAATTTTCAGCACTACCACCTTCAATAGAATTTGTGTAAAATAACCTGTATAATTTCCCAGATGGTAAGATAGAGAAGTCTTTTACACATGTTTATGAATTTTTATGGCCTCTGATATTTTTCTTTAGAAATGGATTGAATTTTTATCTTCGTATTGAATATCTTAATGCCAACAAAGAGCTTAATGGGAGAAAAGCTCCCTAGAAAGTGAATTAGAATTCAATTATTTTCAGTCTCTATTTATAGGTTATGATAAGCTTTGGGTAAAAATACGACGTGTTAGGTGGTCATATATTTCTGTTAAACTGAATTTCATATTGGAATGACTGCTTTCATTAATTTTGTGAAGATGATTGCAGTCACATTCTGTCTTTTTCATATTCCTTGTTTGTGTCATATAATTAAACTTAAGTGAAACTTGACTCTGTCTCTGAAAACATCTTTGACATGAAAACCCCATGGCGAAATGTATGTTACTTGGGCTGTAGAGCCATGATTAAGTCATGGGTCGGACAGGTAATACCTAACCTCAACAAGGCAGCCAGGGCAACACATTTCAGATCTATCAGATTATCCTCACTACTTTCTCAGAGCCCACCAGTCGTTTCCCAAATTATTCAAGCACAAGTCCTCAGACTCTCTATGATCAGATGCCCTGTCCCTCTCTAAACTCACTGGCTGATCTCTACCTTCCTTTTTCAATTATACCCGCAAGAGTGCCTGAGTCTTTGAACTTGCTGTGTGTTTGGTTTTTGTTTTATTTTTTTAGTTTTTGTGAGTGTGCATTTTTTTTTTTTTCTGTTAGTTTGTTTGGACTAGATTGCTCATCTCAGGCACATGACAAAACCCATGGCTGGATACATCACCTCATCTTTTGGGCCCTAACTGAAATATCACATTCTCTATGAGGGCCTCTGTGTCCACCACCCTACCTAAAAATGCAACTTCTTTCTTAACATGTTATTTAATCCTTTGCTGCTTTACGTTTTCCTTATCATTTATTATTTAACATAGTGTGTGTATGTATGTATGCTTCTTAATTATAGTGTTTAGTTTATCTCTGCCCACTTGAATGTAAGCTCCAGGAAAGCAGGAATATTTGATTTGTTTACAAGAATAACCACTGCATGGTAGGACTTATTAAAATACTTATTAAATAAACTGATCAATGGTTGTATTGTGTACTACCTAGTGTGTTCTTATTTATAAGAGTGTATAGAGGTAATCCTTAAAATATTTTAATACAAATACCTGTGTATATTAGGCTAGAGAAATTAAGCTAGAGAGATGCAGCAACAGAAGTGCCTAAGATGTATCAGTAAATACGTTGTCCTTTGGTTTTTGAATAAATATAATAAAATGTCAAGTACAAGAGAAAGAGATTAATTCATCATTAGTTGGTAACACACTAATAAAAAGTTGGTTTTCTAATTTTGATTCTTCTACTTTGATTTAGATTGATTTTACATAATGGAAAGAAAATCATTGAATGGAAAATATTTTCTTTTGCCCTTGCTTATATCATGATATTAAATTTGCTGTCCAGCTAAATATAAATGTGTTGAAAATATTTTCTTCAGCTACATATAAAATTTTATTATAGCCTAATCATATTTTAAAATTATAACAGCATTTTCTTCCCTTTATTTATGATTTCTAGAATCTAGAATTTATCCTGATTTTTCATAATCTTCTACGTATTTGAGCTACTAGAGAAACCCTGAAGAAAATAAATTTAATACAGTTTTTATTTTCTTTGTTTATTAAAGGAAGATTAAAATCTGACATGCCTGAGTGAAGGAGAAATTATTAAAGAATCTAACAGTAGGCTGATTTTTTCTTTGCAGTGGCACAATTATAGCTAACTACAACCTCAAACTCAGGCTCAAGTGATCCTCCTGCCTCAGCCTCCGAAGTAGCTAGGACTTCTAGTGTGTGTCACCACAGCCAGCTATATTATTTTTATTTATTTTTATTTTTTTGAAGTGTCAAGGTGTGGCTATATTGTTCAGCCTGGTCTCAAATTCCTAGCCTCAAGCCATCTTCCCTCCTTAGCCTCTGGCAGCATTGGGATTATCATTGCACTGGGCCTAAGCACAGACTTTTAAATATAGCAAAGCCTATGTCCATAATCTAGCCTGACATCCTTCATGAAAAGAAAACAATCTGTGGCTCATGAATAATAAAACTTGTAATAGCAGATGTGGGTCTAAATCAAGGGTACTTTGATACCTTGGTTCTGCACCTTTTTTATCTGTTACAAAAGGTAAAATAAGGGACTCAAAGAAATGGCTCCCTAAATTAGTCATATTCAATACTTTAAAGGTTAAAGTTTTGTTTGTTTCTTTGTTAGTGTGAAGTCTTAGAACAGAGTAAAAGCCATTAAAGGTTTCAGAAAATTAGCTAACGTTTTGATAACACAACAAATAATTAGATTAATTTCAGGCGCTGCCCAGAGGACTAGTTTCTGTCTTGCCAGTCTCACAGTGCTACAACACTTGGCATATTCTGCTTATCTTGGAGCCAGTGACAACAAAGATGATGGTTTGATCTAGCCAGCAACTAGTTGCCATCCTCCCACCCCTGCAAGCTCAGCACAGGGCAAACAGGTAAACACCAAAACAAATGAGATTCCAGTTTCACTCCAGGAGAGAAAGAGTTGTACAGGATATCAAATGCCACAACTTTTTTGGGGGCTGACTGAAGAAGTGTTCTGAGTTCTTGTCTTGGAGCGCTAACAGGACCCAGCACACTGTAGACCCATGGGGGCTAACAAGAACAAAGAAAGTGGATTTGAGTAGCGGAAAGGTTGGAGAAGCCTGAAAATCCCTGAACAGGCTGATTGGTGAAGACCTTATCCTGTATGAGGCCAGTCTGTGAAGACTGGTAGAGGTGACTTCTTGTCTAACATGCAGACCACAGCACAGATAGTCAAGGATAAAGAAGAAACAGGAAATATGTTTTAAATAAGGGAACAAAACAAATATCCAGAAGCTAACAAAGGGAGGTGTATAATTTACCTGAGAGAAAATGCAAAATAACTCTCATAAGATGTTTACTGAGGACAGGAGAAAAATGTATGAACAAAGTGGAAATTTTTACAAAGAGAAAATATTAAAAGTATAAAACGGAAATCATGGAGGCGAAGAATACAATATCTGAATTGAAAAGAAATCCCTAGAGGGTGTCAACAGCAGACTAGGTCAAGCAGTAGGAAGGACCGATGAAGCCGAAAATAGATTACTGCAGAAAGAGTGAAGAAAGATTAAAGACTTTGTGGGACACCATTAAATAAATAAACACACACACACACACACACACACACAAACACACACACACACACACACATAAAATGGTAGTGCTAGAGGGAAAAAAAGAGAAGTTACCAGAAAGATTATTAAAAAAAAAAGCAATAACTGGAAACTTACCAAATTTGAGGAGAAAATGACATTTAGGCAATTTAGGAAGCCCACAGAAACCCAAGTAATATAAACTCAAAGAAATATACACTGAGCCACATTGAAATCAAATTTTTAAAATTTAAGGCAAAGAAAAAATTTTGGAATTAGCAGAAAAATGTGACTTGTCACATGCAAGGGATACCCTTCCCCTCATAAGACTACCAGCAGAATGTTCATCAGCAACCTCAGAGGGCAGACAGGATTGGGATGATATGCAGAGTCCCTTTTATCCATGATCTTGTTTTTCACTGTTTGACTTACACATGGTCAACCTCCATTGAAAATAGTACAGCCTATTGATAGACACAGGAAGACCACAATCACATAACTTTTACCACAGTATAACATTTTAATTGTTCTATTTTATTCTTATTAATTAATTACTGTGCATAAAATATTCATTAAATTTTATCATAAGTGTGTATATATAGAATGAAAACATTTATTTATAGGGTTTGGTACTATCCTCAGTTTCAAGTACCCACAGGATGTTGTAATACCTATCCCCAGTGAATAAGGGGAAACTACTGTATTCAAAGAACTAAAAGAGCAAAAACAGCCAAACCAGAATAGTATACCTGGCAAAATTGTAATTCATAAGTGAAGGAGAGATAAAGACTTTGCCAGGCAAACTAAAGCTGAGGGAATTGGTCACTAGACCTGCCTGATAAGAAGTACTAGAGAGTTCTTCTTTTTTTTTTTTTTTAAATTTTACTTTAAGTTCCAGGGTACATGTGCAGAATGTGTACACTTGTTACATAGGTGTACATGTGCCATTGTGGTTTGCTGCACCTATCAACCCATCATCGAGGTTTTAAGCCCCACATGCATTAGGCATTTTTCCTAATGCTTTCCCTCCCCTTCTCCTCTACTGCCCAACAGGCCCCACTGTTCATTGTTCTCCCCATGTGTTCTCATTGTTCAACTCCCACTTCTGAGTAAGAACATGAGGTGTTTGGTTTTCTGTTGCTTTGTTAGTTTGCTGAGAATGATGCCTTTCGCCTTCATCCATTTCCCTGCAAAGGACGTAATCTCATTCCTTTTTGTGGCTACATAGTATTCCATGGTGTATATATGCCACATTTTCTTCATTCAGTCTGTCATTAATGGGCATTTGGGTTGGTTCCAAGTCTTTGCTATTGGGAATAGTGCTGCAATAAACATATGTTTGGACGTGTTTTTATTGTAGAATGATTTATAATCCTTTGGGTATGTACTTAGTAATGGGATTGCTGAGTCAAATGGTATTTCTGGTTCTAGATCCTTGAGGAATCATTACACTGTCTTTCACAATGGTTGAACCAATTTACTCTCCCACCAACAGTTTAAAATGATTCCTATTTCTCCACAGCCTTAACAGCATCTATTGTTTTCTGATTTTTAATAATCACCATCCGGACTGGTGGGAGATGGTATTTCATTGTGGTTTTGACTTGCATTTCTTTAATGACCAGTGATGATGAGCTATTTTTCATGTTTCTTTTTATATGTTTTCTTTTGAGAAGTGTCTGCTCATATCCTTTGCCCACTTTTTGATGGAGTTTTTTTTTTCTTTTAAATCTGTTTAAGTTCCTTGTAAGTCTGGATATTAGACATTGGTGAAGGTAGATTGCAAAAATTTTCACTCATTTTGCAGGTTGCCTTTTCACTCTGATGCTAATTTCTTTTGCATGCAGAAGCTCTTTAGTTTAATTACATCCCATTGGTCAATTTTGGCATTTGTTGAAATTGCTTTTGGTGCTTTAGTCATAAACTGGCTACTGGACCCCTTCTTTACACATCATACAAAAATTAACTCAAGGTGGATTAAAGACTTAAATTTAAAACCCAAAACCATAAAAACTGTAGAAGAAAAAATAGGCAATACCATTCAGGACATTGGCATGGTCAAAGGGAGTTCTTTAAGTTGAAAAAAATGATGCTAACGAGCAACATGATAGCATAAGAAAGGATAAAACTCAAGGATAAAATTAAGTATAAAGATAAATACAGAATACTACATAACTGATGTGGCATGTAAATCACTTTTAGAGCCAGTGTAAAATTTAGAAGACAAAAGTATTAAAAATAGCTATAATTAAAAAGGAAAACTAATGGTATATAATATAAATGAATGTAATTTTGCCATCAGTAACAAAGTATATGAATAAGATAATTAAACTTGTAAAATTTTTGCATATAAGCTTGTTATCAGATTAAAATGAACTGTTTAAAATATAAGATACTTTGTGTAACCCCCACAGTAACTACAAATAAAATACCTATAGAAGATACACAATGGAAAAAGAGAAAAGAAAACATACCAATACACACACACACACACACACACACACACACACACACACATATACAAAGAAAACAGAAAGAAAAAAGAAGGAACAAAAAATAAAAAAAGAGAAACAAATTAACAAAAATAGTAATTACCTATCAATAATTACTTTAAGTGTAAATGGATTAGACCCCCCCATCAAAAAGTATAGAATGCTTGCTACATTGCTTATGTTTCTTATAGATTCTGGATCTCTGTTGGATGCATAGTTTATGAATATTTTCTCCCATTCTGTAGACTGATAGTTTGTTTTGCTGTGCAGAATCTCATTGGTTTAATTAGGTCCCACTTGTCAATTTTTGTTTTTGCTGCAATTGCTTTTAGGGACTTAACCAAAAATTATTTGCTCATGCTGATGTCAAGAATGGTATTTTCTAGGTTTTCTTCTTGAATATTTATAATTTAAGGTTTTACATTTAAGTCTTTTATCCATCTTGAGTTAATTTTTGTATATGTTGAAAGGTAAGAATCCAGTTTTACTCTTCTGCACGTGGCTAGCCAATTACCACAGCACCCTTTATTGAATAGGATATCCTTTCCCTATTGCTTTTGTCAACCTTCTCAAAGATCCGATGTGTGGCTTTATTTCTAGCATCTCTATTCTGCTCCATTGGTCTATGTGTCTGTTTTTATACCAGTACCATGCTCTTTTGGTTACTGTATCCTTATAGTGGGGTTCGAATTCAGGTAGTGTGACACTTCCAGTTTTGTTCTTTTTGCTCAGGATTGCTTTGGTTATCTGGATTCTTTTTTGTCACATATGAATTTTAGAATAGATTTTTATAATTCTGTGAAGAATGATGTTGGCAGTTTGATAGCGATAGTGTTGAATCTGTAAATTGCTTTGTGCAGTGTGGACATTTTAATGATATTAATTCTTTCAATCCATGAGCATGACATGTTTTTCCATCTATTTGTGTCATCTCTGATTTCTTTCAGCAGTGTTTCATCATCCTCTTTGTAGAGATCTTCAACCACCTTGGTTTGCTATATTCTCAACAAAAAAATGGGCAAAGGGCCAGGTGCTGTGTGTCACATCTGGAACCCCAGCACTATGGGAGGCTAAGGACAGTGGATCATATGAGGTCAGGAGTTTGCGACCAGCTTGGCCACCATGACAAAACCCCATCTCTACTAAAAATACTTAGCCAAATGTGGTGGCACAGGCCTATAATCCCAGCTACTTGGGAGGCTGAGGCAGGAGAATTGCTTGAATCTGGGAGGCGGAAGTTGCAGTGAGCCAAGATCGTACCATTGCACTTCAGCTGGGGTGACAGAGCTCTACTCTGTCTAAAAAAAATGAGCAAAGGGCATGAACAAACACTTCTCAAAAGAAAATATACAAGTGGCCAATAAACATATGTAAAACATGCTCATCCTAAGTAATCATCAGAGAAATGCAAATAAAAACCACAATGAGATACCATGTCACACAAGTCAACATGGCTGTTACTAAAAAGTAGAACACACATATACCACACACACACACACACACAGACACAGACACACACACACACACAAACAGAGATAATGGTGGGGCTACAGAGAAAAGGGAATACTTATACACTGAAGGTGGAAATGCAATTTAGTTTAGCTGCTGTAGAATGCAGTTTAGAGATGCCTCAAATAATTTAAAACAGAGCTACCATTCAACCTAGCAATTGGTTATATAACCAAAGAAAAATATATCATTATACCCAAAGACACAGCCACTTGTATGTTCATCACCTCAATACTTTACAAAAGGAAAGACATGAAATCAACCTAGATTCCTATCAATGGTAAATTGGAGAAAGAAAGTATTTTACATATATACCAGATAATAATATGCATCCATAAACAAGAACAAAATCACATTCTCTGCATCCACAAATATGGAGCTAGAGGCTATCATCATAAGCAAACTAACGCAGGGAGAGAAAACCAAGTAGCATATGTTCTCACTTATGAGAAGGACATAGTCACTGAGCACAAATTAAAAACATAGGAAGAATCAAAACTGCAGACTACTTGAGGGGATAGAAAGGGAGGGAGCATCGTTTTGGGTGCAATTGGTTTTTTGGGTGCAATATGCCCTGAAACAAACCAGCAAATGTGTAGAAGGGAATCTATAGTAAATAGAGGAGAATATCTGCTCCAGGATAGAGCACATGTTCAGTAACAAAACAAGTCTCTATATATTTATAAAATCTGAAGTCATACCAAGTTATCTTTTCTAACCAAAACTGAATTCTACTAGACATCAATAATATAAGGAGAACTGAAAACTTTAAAGTAGGTGGAAATTAAGCAATACATCCTCACTCCTGAATAATCAATGAGTCAAAGGGAAATCAAAAGAGAACAAGAAAATAACTTGTAACAAATAAAAATAAAATAACAAAACAACAAAACTTATGAGATGCAGCAAAAGCAGACTACAAGAAACATTTATAGTTATGTATATACATTGAAAAATAAGAAAGATGTTGCATAAGCAATCTAACTTTACCCTCAAGGAATTAGAAAAGGAAGAACAAAGTATTCACAAATCTAGCAAATAGAAGGAAATAAATTATAACAGAAACAGAAGACAAAGAGAGTAGAAAAAAATCAACAAAACGAAGACTTTGTTTTTGAAAAAGATAAATTGACAGCCCTTTTTCTAGACTAACTGGAGTAAAAGACTCAAGTAAAGTCAGAAAGAAGAGAGGAAAATTCAGACATTATAACTGATGTCACAAAATCTAAAGAAATGATCGTAAGATACACTTAGGAATAATTATACACCAAAAAAAAAACAGGCAATCTAAAAAAAAAATAGGCTTTTAAATCATACGACATACCAAAACTAAATTATCAACATATAGAAAGCCTGAAAGACCTGTAAATAATATGAAGATTAAATTGGTAATAAACAAACTCCTATTTTTAAAAAGCCCAGGACCAAATGACATCACTGGCAAATTCTACCTAACATTTGAAGATTTTTCAACCCTTACTGTTGAGGATTGTTTTTGAACAATCTCAAACTGTTCCAAATATTCAAGAGGAGGGAACACTTTCAAACTAAATTTATGAGGGCTACATTACCCTGACACCAAAGCCTGACAAAACACTACTAGAAAATAAAACAGTGTGTCAACATCCCTGATAATTATACATGTAAGAGTTCTTGACAAAATACTAGAAAATGGAATTCAACAGCATCTAGAAAGGATTATACTCCAGCACCAAGTAAGACATATGCCTAGGATGCAAAGATGGTTCAACATACCAAAATTACCTAATGTGATATACCACATTAACAGATTGAAAGATAAAACATTATACAATAATGTCAATAGGTGTAAAAAAGTATTTGATAACATTTAACACCTTTTTATGATAAAATATTTCAACAAAACTAGGACTGGGAGAAAATTACCTCAACATGATGAAGACCAAATTGACAATCCTACAGCTAACATTTTACTCAATAATAAAAAACTGAAAGGCTTTTCTCTGAGATCACAAACAAGTCAAGAATGCCCACTGTCACCACTTCTATTCAACATAGTACTGAAAGTTCTATCTAGAGTAATTAAGCAAGAACATGAAATAAAAGCTAGCAAATCAAAAAGGACTGTGAAATTGTCCTTTTACACATGACATGATCTTGTATATAGAAATAACTCAAGACCCCATTTAAAAACTTTTAGAAATAATAAATGAATTAAGAGAATTTGCAAGATATAGTTTCAATATTTAGATATCAATTGTATTTATATATACTAACAAAAAACTATCTGAAAAGGAAACAATAGCATAAAAAAGTATAATTAGGAATAATCTTAAGTAATTGAGCAACTTACAAACTAAAAAACAAGGAAACTGATGAAAAGACAGTCCAAAGATATGGAAAGGCACATTCATGAATTGGAATTTTTTATATTGTAAAATAGCCCCTGCTAACAGAAGCAATTGATGTATTGAGTGTCATTCTTATCCAAATCACAATAGCAATTATTTATGTTAAAAAATCGAAAGTTCATAGGAAACCAGAAAGGATCCTAAATAGCCAAATAAGTCTTAAGAAAGAACAGCAAATCTGGAGGGTCACATTACCTGATTTCAAGCAATACAAAACTGCAGCAATTAAAACAATACGGTACTGGCATAAAGAGAGACACACACGTCAGTGGAACAGAATAAAGATACCAGAAATAAATCCACACATATACAGACAATTAAATTTCGTCAAAGTTGCCAAGAGTACACAATGCATATAGGATAGTCACTTGAACAAATGGTGCTGGGATAACTGGAAATCCATATGCAAAAGAAAAATGTTAAACCTTATATTACATTACCAAAAAAATCCATTCAAAATCAAGACAAACATGAAATATGAAACTGTAAAACTTATAGAAGAAAACATAGCATAAAAACTTTCTGACACTGGTTTCAGCATTACTATGACCTCACATCTATTAGGATAGCTTTAAAGAAAACAACAAAGGACCAGTGTTAGTGAGGATTTAAAGAAATTGGAAACCTTGTATACTGCTGGTGAAAATACAAAATTGTTTGGCCACTACTTAAAATAGCATGGAGGCTTCTCAAAAAGTTAAAAATGTAACTACTATATAATTCAACAATTCCACTTCTTAAGGGTACTAATTCAAAAAAAATTGAAATCAGAATCTTCAAGAGATGTTAGCATTTCCATATTTATTGCATCACTATTTGCTATATGTGAAAGCAACCTAAATATCCTTTGATGGATGAATGGTGACATATATAAAAAATATTACTCAGCTTTAAAAAAGAAAGAAATTCTGCAATATGTGACAACATGAAGAACCTGGTGGACATTATGTGACATAGAATAGGTTAGTCACCAAAGGACAGATATTGCATGATTCCACTTATGCAAGATACCAAAAGTAGTCAAACTTAAAGAATCAAGGAGTGGAATGGTGGTTGATAGGCTGAGAGGGGGAAATGGAAAATTTTTATTAATGGTATAAAATAACAATTATGCAATATAAATACATAAGTTGTACAGGGCTTCTGAACAACATTGTCTTGATAGTTAACATTATTTTATACACTTAAAATTTATCAGGAGCATAGCTATCATATTGTATTTTTTCCACAATGAAATCACTTTTTTTAAGATTTATGTAGACTATACAGATTTACATGTCTAATTATAGTAAGGTGAGAGCATGTTAATCTATTGATCCTGGTTTAATGAATGTCTCATATGAAAGTATATAAAATGAGAGCTACATATATATCTATGTGTATGTATGTATATTGGTTTACATGTCTAACTTTTCAAAATTTGTAGACTTTTAGGCATATGACAAATTAATTTATCTTCCTGAATAACGTGGAAAGCCTCAGAAATTCTGATGGTGACATTAAGTTATTTGTACTTTTTTGGTAATATGGTTTTAGATTAATTGGAACTTAGCTATTCATTGTCTTTCTGAAACACAAACAGTAGTGAGTAGTCCCTCCATGTAGTTACTATTAGAAATTTGAAAGTGGGCTTGTTTCATGTATTAGAATTATGTCTCTCTACAGGTTCCCTTCAGTTCACTTTAAAGGTTCCTACCAAACATATCTATGTTAGCATCCTTTCAAATTTCTGTCTAATGTGCTAAAATAATAAAAAAACTGGAAAATGAGGGATTTGTTTTATCTAGAGTCATAGTACTTCTTGTGTGATCTTGCTAAAGAGACTACTCCAATTGTTTCATATTCTAGTGATTTCTCCCTTTTTATTAGTACATCATTGAAAGATAAACATAGGAATATCACACAGATATTTGCATATTTATTTTTGTGATCACCTATGGCGATGAGCTAGATCCCTTCCCAATTAATAAGCTAAAAGTTTAGTCTGATAACACTGCACACCAAAAGAAATACACTGAAAAGTTTAGTACTCATGCAAGAGAAACCCAGGGAGAGGACAGCCACATGTGAGTCCAGGCTGGCTTGTGTGAGGTGTTTCAGTGGCTAGAGAGTACAACTAGGGTACCAGTGCCAAAGGGATCCCACAGGCATTCTTATGTGCTTGCCCAGATGTGAGGTAGAGGAGGAATGAAGAACTGGGCATGAAAGCTGTCAGCGCCTGGGCACATCTGTAATCCTAGCACTTTGGTAGGCAGAGACGGTGGACTGCATGACTTCAGGAGTTACAGGCCAGTTTGGGCAACATGGTGAGACATCATCTCTACAAAAAATATAAAATTATCCATGCATGGTGGCTCATGCCTGTAGTGCCAGCTACTTGGGTGACTGAGATAGGAGGATGGCCTGAGCCCAGGATTTGGTAGTTACAGTGAGCCAAGACTATGCCACTGCACTACAGCCTGGGGACAGAGTGGGAGCCTGTCTTAAAAAAGAAGTTTGTTAGCATGAAATATTAAAAGTGGAGTCAGATATAGCAATCATATTAATAGTATTTAAGGATAAATATACTTTAAATTATAAGAGATAAACAAAAATTATTGTACTTACCTGTTTCCTGTCTGTAAATCAGTAAGTATATTTTACACAATGAAGTAAGACAAAACCAAGATCTCTATTTAATAAATAAATTACACATATACTTCATTCTATACCCAAGTATATTATGATGCCAAGAAAAAAAAAAAGAAGTTGGAGAAAAAAATGTTATAGATGTTGAAAACTAAGAAGCAACCTGAATGGGATGTGAAAATAATCAACACAGCAAGTCAGACAGGAGAAAATTGAGTCGAAATGAACACAAGAGCTTTAAAGTTCATTCAAGAAACAGGGGTAATGACTGACAACAGAACAGATAATATGCTCAGGATGTAGAAATTAGGAATCAAATAAACAGGGTGTTGCAATTTTTAATTCTGAAGATAGGGAGCTCACTGATTTTATAAAAAAGTGGAGAATACAAATGGTTTATTCTTTAGGCAGCAAATTCAAGGATGAAGTTTTCCTAATGACATGGCTATTACAGTGTTTTTGTTTTGGTTTGTTTGACAACCTGCAAGTGTGTTTACTCAATTTCTCTATATTTGAAGCCGTCTTCGTATAATATGAATGCATTTTCTGAAGACAGCTAACTCAATAGAATACTGTTAGTTCTTTAATAATTCTTGACCTGGGTTTTTATATAAATTTGCCATTAAACATAATTAAATATGATCTAACTTTTGATGGCATGAACACATTCTCTATAATCTGGCTACCACTAAATGGAAGAATCAGTAAGGTTCTTGACTTTGATGAAGTGTATGTTCTTGTCTATGGTGACCTCACTGAGTTTGGCAACCTTTAAACAGGCATCACAAATATTGTAATGCATTTCTCATATCAACTTTGCTTTAAATATATTAAATGTAGGCTAGGGAGATGATGAAAAGTTACTTAATGGGTACATTGTGTGTTACTCGGGTGATGGATATACACCAAAAGCCCTGGCCTCACCACCACACAATATATCCATGTAACAAAATTACACTTTTGTCCCATAAATTTATTCAGATAAATAGAAAAAATGTGGACCAGGATTAGATCATGTCTGCTTATTTGATTTCTGTCACTTTTTAAAGCCTAGAAACAATCAGGAAAAAAATTAAAAAAAAAAATCAGTACAATCAGGATAAAACAGAGTTTATGCAGTTATTGGTCATGATTTAGGGACAAAAAGTCTTGTCATCTGGTAAGTAGAAAACAAATGAAGACCATGATTTGAAATAATATAGCATCCTGTCTTTCAGAAATTAGATTACTATAATGAGGTAATGAATAAAATGCAATATTATGTTTCAAGCAGTTTGCTTTTGAGGTAGCCTAAAGCCAAAGGAAATGACCCTAGAATTTTTACACAATGCACATGAGTCCAGGTTCTCCAGCTTTCAGAGCTCACCCTTTGAATAATATGTAACAAACATTATATCCAAGCCTCCAAAATGACTAAGTTCAGAATTTTCTGTTTTTATTTCACTCTTCCTTAGCATTACTGATTTCCATAATAAATTGTCCACAAGTTTCAGAAGTCTGTTAAACTTTTCTCCTCATTATATTTTATTAAAAACTGCTCCATACTTCTTCTCACTTTACATCTTTCCTTTTATAACTAAGTTCTTTCATGTATGTCTTAGTCCATTTGTGCTGCTATAACAAAATATCTGAGACTTGGTAATTTACAAATAATACGAACATATTTCTCTGAGCTCTGGAGGCTGAGAAGTCCACGATCAAGGTGCCAGAACAATTAGTGTTTGGTGAGAGCTGCTCTCTGCTTCTAAGATGGCACTTCGTTGTTGCATCCTTGGGAGTGGGGACACACTCTGTTCTCACACAGAAGGACAAGAGAATCCTCGCTTCCATTTCTAGCCACTTTTACAAGCGCGCTAAACCCATTAATGAGGGTAGATCCCTCATGACTTAATCACCTCCCTAAGGCCACACCTCATGAAAGTGTTGTATTGAGGATCAGGTTTCAATATGAGCTTCGGAAGGGACATCATCTGTCAAACCATAACTCTGCCTTTTGCTTCAACCTAATTGCCTAATGTCTAGCATATTCTAAGCTGCAGCACTATTGATAGAAAGCTTAGGAATACTATAAAGAAATCGCAGTGATGTCACAAAGTCCATTGTATTCACATGTATACACACTCAGATAACTGGTATCATACTCCCTATGAAGTATGTATTTCTTATCCCCTTAATAGTAAATTGTCAATATTTCCCACATTATTAAATATCCGGAAACATTATATTAATCCCTATAAATTATTTCATAACATGAAAACACCATAATTTTAAAAATTATTCTCCAATAGAAAAACTAAATATTTTCTTTATTATAACAAACACCAAGACATGTATTACATACTTTATACATTTTTTTTTTACTCTAACAATCTAGGAAAAATCTACTTTATGAAGAAATATTATAACGGGTATGCTGGGAAACTTTTTTGTTAACCATCGTTTAATATTTAACTAATGCATTTGATATCACTAGTTTCAATCTACAAAAAACTGAAATTAGAAATCAAAACTATTGTAATTTTTTCAGAGTCCTTAATTGGTGGGCTGGTTCTTCTTCACTTTTGTGTACAAAGAACACTAAGTGATAAGAAATAACTCGTTGGCCAGGTGCAGTGGCTCACAGAAGCACTTTGGGAGGCTGAGGCAGGTGGATCACCAGGTCAGGAGTTCGAGACCAGTCTGACCAACATAAGAAACCCCGTCTCTTGTGGTGTGCACCTGTAATCCCAGCTACTCCGGTGTCTGAGGCAGGAGAATTGTGTGAACCCGGGAGGCAGAAGTTTCAGTGAGCTGAGATCATGCCATTGGACTCCAGCGCAGGCAACAGTGAGAGACTCCATCTCAAAAAAAAAAAAAAAAAAAAAAAGGAGAAATAATTTTATCTTAATAAATATTTACACACAGAAAGGAATAGCTCATCACCAAATCAAATACACTTTTAAAATCTGTTCATTACTCTGACTATATTTATGCAAATATTATAAGAATAAAGAATTTAACAGAAGCTTAGATATTGCAGATTTATAATAAGCAGAAGAAACTGAGCCAGGGTTTCCACGTTTCCTCCACCAATATTATTTGGTGGAGGAATGTGACTTTTCTATCTCTTAGTTTAGCATTCTTATTTTATTGTACCACCATGTAGATATCAAAAGTTTGGTTACATGTGTAGATGTTTGACCAACAACTAAATAATTCAAAATATTTGAGGAATATCTGGCGATTTCCTTAACTTTTTAAGACTGTTGTTTTTCTGATATGTGTAAATTAGCATAAAATTTGTCTCAACTAAAATACTTTTTTTCTGAGTTTCATTATATTCAAAGAGTTACAACACTTGGGCAGAGAAGTTTCAATGACTGATGTGATCTGAAGCAGATTTTCTGAGGAATTTCTTGTATTTCTCTAAATACTTCTAAAATTCTCTCTCTCTCTCTCTCTCTCTCTCTTTTCCGTAACTGGTTTGTTTCTCAAATATGCACGTTTGTTCTTAGGAACATCATTGTCTAATTAATGTTATTTTGCAGTTATACTGGAATTTATTCCTTATAAAAATATTTATCTAATTGCATTGCTTTTGTTATCAAGGAGTTTACAAATTGGTTAAAATGAGTAAACTATATGAGTAAATTTCACATTTTGAGTTAAGTTTACGTTGTGAAGATTTTTGAGTTTTCTTAATGGAAAAACAAAACATTAAATCTCAGTTTGGTCTCTAGAATAAGATGGGATTTGTTGTAACAGTCATTTCAAAAAAGGGTGAAAGCACAAAATTCCAGCTGTTTGTTTAAAAAGGTTTATCAGAACTGTTTCAAAAAATGTCAAATGAAGTGCCAGAGGTTTTCTTGGAGCTTGCTTTGGCTGATGTATTTAAGAGATGATTTCCAGTGTACACTGTCCATTTGAAAAGCAAATGTGGAAGAGGTTCTAAAGGAATATGATTGGACTGTGGAAAGGCTGGCTGGAGGTTAAACACGCTCAACCTCACAAATCAGAAAAACACAAACCACATGAGATACTGTTTCAGTCTAGTGACAGTGCTTTGTATAAAAAAAAAAAAAAAACAAAAAAACAAACAAAAAAAAAAACACAGACAATAACAGATGCCAGCAAAGATGTGAAGAAAGGGAACTTTTGTACATTGTTGCTAAGAATGTAAATTAGTGTAGCAACCATATAGAACAGTAGGGAGGTTCATCAAAAAACACTAAAAGTAAAACAACCACATGATCCAGTAATTCCACTACTGGGTATATACTCAAAAGAAGAAATCAATATACTGAGAGGATATGTGCTCTCCTATGTTTATTGCAACAATATTCACAATAGCCAAAATATGGAATCAACCTAAGGGTCCATCAGTGGGTGAATGGATAAAGAGAATGTGGTTTATATATGTAATGGAGTATTATTTAGACATAAAAGAATGAAATCCTGCCGTCTGCAGCAACACAAATGGAATTGGTGGCCATTATGTTAAGTGAAATAAGCCAAGCATAGAAAAAAAAATTACATGTTCTTCCTGAAGTGTGGGAGATAAAAAAAGTGGAACTCATGAAGACAGAGAATAGAATGGTGCTTACTGGAAGCCTGAAAGAATAGCAGGTAGTGGCAGAAAATGGGAAAAAGGAATGTAAATATATTTGTTACCAGTGAGGTGTACACTTAAAAATAGTAAAATGGCAAATTTTAAATGTATCTTTTACCTCAGTAAAAGCAACCTAAAATTTATGTAAAAGTATATGTGAAAACCACGGTAGTATTTTCCTTCTCATTCTTTTTTTTTTTTTTTTTTTTTTTTTTGAGACGTAGTTTCGCTCTTGTTACCCAGGCTGGAGTGCAATGGCGCGATCTTGGCTCACCGCAACCTCCGCCTCCTGGGTTCAGGCGATTCTCCTGCCTCAGCCTCCTGAGTAGCTGGGGTTACAGGCACGCGCCACCATGCCCAGCTAATTATTTTGTATTTTTAGTAGAGACGGGGTTTCACCATGTTGACCAGGATGGTCTCGATCTCTCGACCTTGTGATCCACACGCCTCGGCCTCCCAAAGTGCTGGGATTACAGGCTTGAGCCACCGCACCCGGCTCCTTCTCATTCTTGTATATGATGATAAATAAAAAGGAGACTACCAACATATTAAAAATTATAATGTTCCTTTTATTCTTACTTTTTCAGAATTGCATGATAACATGCAATGTTTTATTTAAAAGAGTACAAAGTATACAAAGTATACAATCAGTTAGCTTTAACCCTGTGCTTGGAGTTTGCAGAGAAAGCTATAGTTTTGAATAGGGAGGACATGGCTGGGTATAAGAAAAGCTTAAAAAGGTTGTAGAATAACTGTATACCCTGTGCCAAATGCTTATTTTAACCAGAGTTTCTTTAGTTCAGAATACCAATAATGATACGTACTATTGTCAGTCAACATTTTAAAATATAAAATATTTTAGAGAAGAAATTATATGGCTCGGAAACTTCTGACATGGGAAAATGCGAGATTGCAGTATTAACTAGTTTAAACTGGAGAAGAGTAGGAAGGAGTGGAGACAGGTAAACAATTGCTGAGAATTGTTGATGGAAGCCTGCTTACTTTCTTATGCTCACACATAAGAAGATGTAATTTGCACTGACATTTTTATTGATAAAAAACTATGTTAGAAATATTACACTAACCAAAATTTATACTAATCTCTTAAGTCATGAGGAAAACTGTGTAAATCATCAGTCCTGTTATCTACCCTTGTTTCACAGTGGCACAAATGCAGATTACCGCACTTGGGTCAATAGTGATCAATAAGAGAAAAACAGATAGCTACATTAAAATCTCTCTCCCATGCACACATACACACACAACTCACATCAGGGCCATGCCCAAAAAAGAGATGTTGTGTTTTTTGCTTTAGTAAATGCATTATTGCATTCTTTCAAGAACTTAAAAGGAGACAAAATTTGTCTCAAAGCCAGAATTATTGAGAAACTCTGTGCTCAATGTGTATGTGCATATTAAGATTGAGCTCCAAAGTTCTCAAAGTCTTTTATTTAACCTGATGTGTGTGTCTGTCTGTCTGTCTGAATTTTCTGTGTTATTTGAGATACCTTTTGACTCCTGATTCTTTATAGTAAATATTTACACTATTCACTTAGTTTTATGGCATTCCATTTGTACTATTCAAAATAAGTAAAACCACTAGTTATAGTAAATTCCAATGTCATGTGAACTATAAGCAATTAGCTAGGATTCAGATTTTTATGTTATGGTAAGTGAATAGCACTATATACTCTTCAGTGACTCATTTTTTTGTGCTTGGTCAAAGGTGGACATCGAGAAGCATGCATATGTAAACCTCAACCACTGACTTATTTTTTTTGCCTTGATTTTCTTATAGAAAAATAAATCATTTCAGATGTGCAAAGAGGTGAATTATAATGCTTGATTGCTACATAGAAAAGTCAATGGAAATAAATTTTCCAGGTGAGGGAGTCAAGTATAGCTTTTTATTTAAAATATTGAAAGAAAGGCATTAAGAGTAAGAAAGACTGTGAGCCATTTTTTTTAATGAACCATGTATTACAGATGACATCTTCAGAAAAGGGAGTAACTTTGTTGTCAATTCAAGAGTCACCTTAAAAGTGAAACACTACACACTTAACCTTTACAAAAAGTATGTAATGTAGAGGACATTTATTTTTTAAATATTTTTGTGAAATGCCAGCTTTAAAGTAACTGTGCAAAATGCCAACCTGAAATGTTGGGTTAAATGACTTCACTAAACAATGTAACTCAGCGACATTTCCCTTTCATTTAATCACTAAACTAATGCATCACCAGATGCACAGCTAACATAAAATATCTAAACATGTTGAAAATAATAATGATGAAACACGAACTCATTCCTCAGTGTTGTTTACATCTGGAGAAGTAACATTAATGTTGTCTCTAAAAATGAATTGATTTATTGAAATATCTGTTAGTTGCTTTAAAAGAAAATAGTAGCAGAGACTTTCTTGACACAATTCCTATGAAATAACCCAAATAAAACGGTTAAATGAGGCAGTATTTGAAACACTTCCCCACCTTCTTCCTCTTCCCAGTTACTTTTCTCTGCCAAACACCAAGGAAACATGTTTGAGATTGGGGAGCCCCTGGTGCTTTACCAAGAGCAATGAGAGAAACTCTAATTTTGAAAACTTCCTTAATGTTTGCAGACCCCAAATCTTTCCCCATATTTTGCTGAAAAAACAACAATAACAACAACAACAACAACAACAACAACAACACATGTTTTTCAATGTATTTTTGAGGTTAGGTGCATGAAAAGTATTCAAGACCCTGTGAAAAAGATTACTGGGGATACTGGAGGGAGACTGGAGTCTTGTGGTTGCCTTTCTAAGATATCTTCAATGGGAGTCTAAGAAGACAGCATTGGAACGTACAAAGGAAGGTGATGTATAACTCTGAGCCAAAGAATTTCTGATAAAAAGCCTAAGGTATACTGCTAAAGCTCAAAGAAGGATTGACCTCCACATGTCTGATCTCCACGTGTCTCCTACCAACTGAACATAAAGAAGTAGAAAGTTTCATATTTAGACTGAAGTTGGAGGAATACAGTTATTCTTCTCCTTGAACATAGTTGTAAAATGCAAATGAACGGTCAGAGCCTCTTGGGAAGCTGCATCTAAAAGAAGTAAGCTAGTATATAAGAAAATAGAAAATCTGAAATTATCAGCTGGAGAGGTTGCATAAAGGCATGCTGATCAACAACCCTATGATCAAGTTTGGAGTAAATCATCTTGAATAAATATTCAACCACACCAAACCTGCAGACGGCATCCCTGATAGAATCTGACTATAGGATGATGAGGAACCTCAAGTATGAACTTCAGGAACCAACTCTTCCCAAATTCTGATCTCTAAAGTTCTGACCTAAAATTGTGGTTGTTTTAAAGCATTGAGTTTTGAGATAATTTGTTTTATAGAAAGAGCCACTGGAATAACATTTTTTATAGTCATACCTGTTTATATGAGCAGAAAAATCAAACTCTGTTCCACATCAAAATAATAAATGTGTGTGTGTATATGTATATATATATACAGCTAAAGTAAATGATGAGCAGATTATTTGATTGTGAATTTGATTTAATAGATTCTAATTCTAACAACTGTGTTTAATTTTAAATCTCCTACTTGATAAGACAAAACAAAGTCAAGATGCCAAATTTGGTTTATAATGCCTGACTGAAGGAAACATACCATTAATTTAAGAGGGACAAAAACTCTCCTGGTTCTATATTTTGTGAAAACTAACATATCAATTGCTAAATAATAGAAATTGAACAGTGTGCATTTATTCCACAAGTATTTTTAAGGACTATTCAAAGCCAGACATTATCCTCGTAACTTTGTATAAAATAGGCATTGTCCTGTTCCCTGGAAGCTTATAGCCTTAGAGGTTATGAAAGTAGAAATTCATTTCCTCCTACTTTTATTTCAAAATAGTTCAAACTCACTAAAGAACTGGATGTAGAATACAATGAACTGCATTTATCTGACTTCCTTTACATGTATTTATCAATTGCTATTTTGTTAAATTGATTTCTTTTCTCTTCCTCTTCCTCCTTCTTATTATTCCCTTCCTTTCCCCTCTCTTCTCTCCTCTCTCCATGACCTCCTACTTTTTGGAGGATGTATGAATAAACTATGAACAGATAAATTCTAAGTCCAAATATTTAGAATTTATTCTCAAATGTAAAAATATGCCCAAAAACTTGGTTAATTTTCAAGAAAAAAGAAAGAATATAAAATGGAAAACAGAATTAAGTTACCACCCCATAAAGCAACTTCCGATACATTAATTATCACTCCTATCCCTCCAACTTCCTTCCCACTCAGCCTCAGGCAAGACTACTCTACACCATGTCTGTGTAAATTTCTGTGTTCTGAACATTTCACATGAATGGAATCACATGTGTTTCTTTGTGGCTGGTTTATTTCATTTAGCATAATGTTTTTAAGGTTCATTCACATTACATGTCAATACTTCTATTTACATCAGAATAATATTTTGTAGTACATATAAACCACGTTTTATATATCTATTAATTCATTGATAGGTATTTGCGTTGTTTTCTCCCTTTAGCTATTACGAGTAATTTTGTTATAACAATTATGTCAAAAGCTTTATGGCGACATCAGTGTTTTATTTCTTTTGGGTGTATATCTCAGAGTGGAATCTAGGTCATACAGTAACTCTGTGTTTAATCATCTCAGGGACTAGCTGACTGTTTTTGAAGGAGTTACACCATTTTACACTCTCACTAGCAGTGTTTGATTCCACCACATTCTTAATGACACTTATTCTCTGACTTTTTGAGTCTAGCCGTCTAGTGAATGTGAAGTGATTTGTGGTTTCGAATTGCATTTTTCTGATAACTAATGAAGTACTTTTCGTGTGTTTATTACCCATTTTCACAGTTTCCTTGGAGAAATATCTATTAAATCCCTTGCCCATTAAAAATTAGGTTGATTTTTAAATTTTGAGTTATTAGAATTTCTTATGTTGTCTGGATACAAGTCGTTCATGAGAAATACAATTTTCAAATATTTTCTCCCATTTTGTGAGTTAACCTCCTCACTTTTTTGTGGGGGTTGGGGGGGTGGTCTTACTATGTTGCTGAGGCTGCAGCACATTGGTGTCATCATAGCTCACTGCATCTTTGAACTCCTGGGCTAATTGGATCCTCCCATCTCATCTTTGGGGGTGCTAGGATTACAAGATTGAGTCACCACACTTAGTAGTAAAGTTTAGAATAAATTTGTCATTTTCTGCAAAATATGTTAGTTGCTACTCTGATATGCATTGCATTGCATCTGCAGATCAGTTTTAAGAATATTATCCTTTTAATGTTTTGTTCTAATCAATGAACATCTGATGTTTTTCTACTTATTTTGATCTTCCTTAATTTCTTTCCAAAGAATTTCATAATTGCCCTGGGTAGAACCTCCATTACAATGTTGAATAGAAATGATGAATGTGGATTTTTTTTTTCTCCTACCTGATATTAGAGGAAAAAATCCTATCTTTTGTCATTAAGCATAGTGTTACCTATGAGCTTTTCACAGATGTCAAGTTGGAGAACTTCTCTTCTATGACTAGTTTGTTGAATAAAACATCAGATTTTGTCAAATGCTTTCTGTGTGTATATTGAAATTATTGTGTAATTTTTTTCATTTTTATTTTATGAATACAACGTATTACTGTAGTTGATTTTTTAATGTGAAACCAACTTTGCATTCTTTAGATAAATCTCATTTGATCATCATTCATAATTAATTTATATATTGCTGTGTGCCATAGAAAATTAAGATGATATGGATATTGCAGACAGCATGTATTTGAGAATAGAAATCAAAAGGTAAAATAAGAAAAGAAAGAATAACAAAATGATAGTGAGATTATAAAGTCAAATAATAATAACAGTGACTGCTATGTGTTGTGTTCCAAGGATTGTGTTAAGCATTTAATATGTGTGAATTCATTTACTCCATCCATCAAGTCTATTAAAAAGCTATTATCATTATGTTCATCTAACAGATGAAACAAAGATTCAGAGAACTTAACTAACTTGCTTAAAGTCCTATAACAAGACCTGCGAGATCAGTATATTTGACTTCTTACTGATGTTGAAAGATAGCTTAGAGTAGGAATTAGCCATGCAGTTGACGGTTCACTTTATGATAATGAAAACATGCACAGTGTCAATATAATAGGATAAAGGAAAGTAACATTTTTTGGAGCTGAATACATAAGGAGATTGAAGAGTAAGATGAGATACACAAAGAGAATTGAAATATCATAGAAATGAATGGAATGGGAAGATTAAGAAATATGGGGTAGCTGGTAATGTCTGTGTCTAAAGGAATAATGTCTGAAATTTTGATGGAAGACCACTAATGAAAAGTACAGAGAACATATGTCATTAATGTTGAGAATTCCAAAACCTGAGAAGAAGTATATATCTGAAAAGCAAAGAGGATACCAACACTGCTCTCGAATTTAAGATATGAAGCACATGTAGCACATGAAAAGAAAATTTAAGGCCTGCAGGAAATGGTCTATTAAGAGGGGAAAAATATTTCATCCAAGAAACAGAAGTAAAGAGGAAGAGGAAATTCAGAAGAGTTTGAGGATATTTGAAACTTGATGAGTAGGCATTCCAGAGAACAAAATGGGAAAAGAAGTCAGGGAGGGGAGAAGGTCATAAATTGGACAGCTGGAAATGATAGTTTAGAATCAAATGGGTACACAGAGAGATTTTTCATTCTCTTGTTGACAAAGATTAGAAAGGAGGTTGTGGAAGACAGTGAATTTCATTTTACACGTGCATTTCTGTGTGTTCTTAGGCAAAATGGTATTGGTCTACACACTGGGGTAATGGAAATAATTGCTTTTTTCCTTTCAAATGGAGATGAATACCTTAATATGGTAAAAAGTGGTTGTGTGTGAAATATCTTATTTTACCTTCTCCCTGGTAATAATTCTGACTTTTATTCTATTAAATTGTAGAATGAATATCAGGTTTTTAGTCAAATATGAGTTACAAATTTTAGGAAGTTCTTGGGAGAATCAGAGGATCTAGATGACTCAGTGATCTTCTTTAGAATTTCATATGTCAACCCAACGACTGAGGTTGATAAATATTAGAATAAATAATTTCTCAAAATGTTCTAATGTCTGTATGAACAAGTCCACCTCTCTTTCATTCTTTTTGCCCTATTTCATGGACAATTCAGCTGCCTAACCTGTAGCTGAATGGAGATGTGCTGGTTTCTTTCATTTATTGTTAGGTTGGCAGCTAATAAATTATGAAGTAAATAACGGGAAAGAAAGTTTGTTTATACTTTGTGTAAAGAGGACGATAGGATTGCAAGTAAATTAATTATTGACTAAAACAGCATATTGATTTTATATTGTTTTATATATATGCCAGTCTTATGATGACCACAGTGTTTTTTATTAAAAGTAAAAATAAAAAAGAGGAAGAATATTTGAGAGAGTAATATTTATCTTAAAATCTTATTTTTAAAGCATCTAGGCACTTCAATGCAGTGAAGTTTTTAAGGTGAGAAGCACTTCTCACAATGTACAAACTGTGAAAATAACACATTTCATTAAAATAGGCCTCTGTGAGCTAAGCACCAAGTAACACAAGGAAGCCTGAGAGGAAGAAAGGGAAATCTTTGAAAAAAACAGTATTTCCTGGTGATTCGGAGTCAGCTGCAAATATTCCCTATTTTTAGTGTTCCGTTATCCTAAAGTCCTCTCAGCTGCCATTATGTAACAACAATGAGTCTTGTAACTTTGAAAGCAGATTTTTAGATGTGTATATATATATATATATATATGTTTTGGAGGACTGTGGGGTAGAAGTGTGGAGTCAATTTTCTTTGAGATACAGCAATTCAAACAGCTGAGGAATGATGAAGAGAATAGAATTGACCTTATACCAAGAACATTTCCATCAGAAGTGTAATAAATAAGTTCTCTTTGAAAGATTTAAGAACTTATAGAGAGGGATGTGAACAAAACTTGAAGGAATAGATGAAGAAAAATAAATTTGTTTTAAAAAATATTTTAAAAACTTTTTAAAAAATTTAAATTATTTTCTGCATATACAATTAAAATGTTTCTTATTGAAATACAAAAGTAGAGAATACTGAAATTATGAAAATTAAATGCCCCATATTCTTATATCAGGAGAAATTATCTTAATATTGGGGAGTATTTATTTCATGAATGTGTCATCTCTATAAGCTCATTATTTTATATACATATAAATAACCATACATAGTCATGGATATCTGAATAAATCTCTAAGTGTGTATACTTAAATCTACTTTTACATATATAGATTGACTGTATCCCAGGTATAATGTTTAATTTAGTAAATTTAGTGTTCTTTTCTTCCTCAAATATTCTAACAAGAAATACTAACATCTTTTATAAAATATTTTCTGTTGTGTTGTAATTATAGCTGCTGTTCTATGTGTAACTCATTTCATTATTCAGTACCTGCCATTTAGTAACACATTTCCTCTCATTCTTTTTAAAAATTTTTACTTGCATACATTTGTGAGGTTCAAGTGTAATTTTGCTGCATGCGTAAATTGAGTAGTGGTGAAGTCAGGGTTAGCGCATCCGTTACCTGAATAACACGCATTATACCAATTTCTCATCATCCACCTCCCTCCTACTTCACCTCCATTTCAAGTTTCCATTTTCTATTATTCCACGCTCTATTTCCATGTGCAGACATTGTTTAGCTCCCCCTTATAAATAAGGACATGTAATACTTTGCTTTCTGTATCTGAGCTGTTTCACTTAAGCTGATGGCTTCCAGTTCCAACTACATTGCTGCAAAAGACATGATTTTATTCTCTTGTACAATTGAATAGTATTTCATACCACATTTTCTTTATTCAGTTATCTATTGATGGATACTTAGGTTGGTTTCATGTTTTTGCTGTTGTGAGTAGTGCTGTGATAAATACACTCATGCAAGTGTCCTTTTGATATGATGATTTCTTTCCTCTGGATAAATACCAAGCATGCTGAATCAAATGGTAGTTCTATTTTTAGTTCTTTGAGAAATATCCATCCTGTTTTCCATTAAGTTTGTACTCATGTACATTCCCACCAACCATTTATAAGTGTTCCCTTTATTTCGGCATCCTTGCCAATGCTCTTATTTTGTTTTCTCTTTTTAAGCATAGCTATTCTGACTGGTGCAATATGACATTTCATTGTGGTTTTATTTGTATTTCTCTGATGGTTTGTGATGTTGAACTTTTTTTCATATGAAAAAAGTTTTTTTTTAATTGATCATTTGTATGTCTACTTTTGAAAAATGTCTAATCATGCTGTTAGCCTACTTTTTAATGGAGTATTTGTTTTTGGTGTTGTTGGTAGTTACTTGAGTTTCTTCTAAATTCTGGATATTAGTCCCCTGTCAGATGCAGAGTTTGCAAATATACATATTTTATTTATTTATTTATTTGAGACAGAGTCTTGCTTTATTGCCCAGGCTGGAATGCAGTGGCACTATTTCAGCTCACTGCAACCCATGCCTCCCGGGTTCAAGCAATTCTCCTGCCTCGGCCTCCCAAGTAGCTGGAATTACAGGCACACGCCACCATGCCTGGCTAATTTTTGTATTTTTTTTAGTAGAGACAGGGTTTCACCATGTCAGCCAGGCTGGTCTTGAACTCCTGCCTTAGTGATCTGCCTGCCTCAGCTTCCGAAAGTGTTGGGATTACAGGTGTTAGCCACAGCACCCAGCCTGCAAATATTTTTGAGTTAGTTATGTTGACTATCTTCAAGCGGTTGTTTTACAAAGATAAAGTAATATATTTTTTAAAACTTTTAAATATGGGAGTAATGAATTCATCACAAGTAAATAAATTAATAACCTTTTGAATTTTAATATTTTTTGGTGAGACAGTTTTTTCAGATCTAAAATTTCAAATGTTGCTCCTTTATCTTTTTCTAGCATTAGTGTTAAAGAGGACACTGAAAGGTGTCTGAGGACAATTTAATTTTTTTTGGTCAGAGATAAAAATAATAGGTTGGTAGAAAAGTAATCACGCATTTTGCTATTAATTTTAATGGCAAAAACAGCAATTACTTTTGCACCAACCTAACATAACATTTCTTTTCTCTCTATGAGAAAAGTTACAGACTTAAAAAAAAAATTCTTTCCATGCCAAGTTACTTTATTTCGTCCCTCCTTCCTTCCTCAGCCTCAGGTCTAGGTTAACAACAGGTAATTGTGCCAAGTCCAGTGTGGGTTACTGGCCATGAAGAATCTATTGTTGATGGCATCCCCGAAGAGAACACTAAAGCTTGTCTCTCATCTTACTCCTGAACTTCTCCTCCTCTGAAGGTAAAACACATAATATATGCCAAAACACAAAAACATTTCCTGTGTTTGCTTGTGGTTTGACACCTAAAGTTGAGGTTCAGTGCGATTTACTGCTTTGATATCTGGCAAAATTGAGAGAGACTAGAATGACCTTATAGCAATTTATCTTCTATATTGTGCTTCTGCAGATAATGTCCCCTAGCCAAACAGCCTTTCCTATCGAAGAATGGTCAGTTTCTGCTTACTCCCGAGCAGTGGGTTCGGTTCCCTGACAACCCATTGAGTTATTCAAACAAGGCAATCATATTATTCCTTGGGAACTAGGGAGCTCTTCATCTTTCTGATACTACAAACCTGCATTCTCCTGCCTCTGGCAGTTCACTGTAATCCCAAATGCAACCCCTGTGTGGGTTTGTGTGGTGTGGGTGCCCTTCTCTCTAAAACTATGAGCATGTGTAACCAACAAACTGCTGCTGGGCTCATTTTTTGTGTGTGTCAAGTGCCCTGTGTTTGACCATCCCCATAATCCAAGCGCAGGAAGCTCTCTCTCATTAACAGGGCAAATTGGATATGATTAAACCTTGGTCACTCTTATAATTTAAATCAGTATTAAGGTGTTAACGAATTGTGATTCATTTTTTATAATTTTAAATGGAACATCATTTCATTTTCATTTATTTTGATTTTTTTCTTAATGCCTTCTATCTCCCCTCTGATTTAACTTATTGATTCACTTAGCTAATCTTCACTGGGTCACTAAGTGGCTAAGTAGTTAAGAACTTTTCAAGGTACTGATGAGACTATAGTGAATTGAAAAATCCAAAAATTATATATTCAAATTCAAAAGTAAATTTCCAAAGAAATTTCAAAAAGAAGTTAAATGAATTAAAAAAAAAAAAAACAAGGAAGTAAAATTTTTAAGAATTTGGCTATTACTGAAAGTATAGAAAACAAATCCTTGCCAAAATACCTAAAAATAGAGTTTAAAATTGAAATATTTTATGCACGTTTGTTTTAAAGCCTCCTCCTGAAAATGCGGTATTATAAATAGAAACTAATAATGATGGATTAACCTAAATTTGTCCCCGGTACAAAGTTATTTGATACAAAATGCCTTTATTTAGCAGACTAAAGGAAATCACAACCTTGTAACTTAGCATGGATAATGAAAAACAAATCACTTAAAATGCCCATTAACTTATTTAACGGTATTTCATGCCATTTCTTCAGGTAATTAACATCCTGCAACCTTATAGAAATGGCTTTTACTTCTGCCCATTCATCTTCACTTCAGTTTATGTTTGCATTTCTTTGTATCTATGAGTGTGTCAAATTAGATTATGCTTCGGAAGTTGTTTTTGTTTTTACTAAAATATGTTTAAACAACACTAAAACGAAGAAATCAATGTAATGCTTGTGTGTTTCATTAAACACAGTAGGCTTTCATTCCTGAGGTTTTCTTGAAAGGTCATTGGCTCTTGATATTTGGTAAGTTTCACTGTCTTTTGCACAACGACATTTTTGTTCTCCATTTCATCAATATCATTTGGGTTTATTAAACATTAATATTTTCTGACTTTTTCTGTTTGTGTTTCCCTGACCTACATGGATTTTTGACTTTAAGGAGAAAATGGGTTGCTGGATAAAATATAGGACACTTAGTTAAATTTGAATTTCAGTTAAAAGACATATTAAAAATATATCTATATATGTATATATTTATATTTGTATGTCCCATGTAGTACTTGGGACACTTATATTTAAAAAAAAAACTCTTTTGTACTGAAAAATATATTCATTTTCCAATTTGAAATTCAAAATTGACTGGGTGCCCAGTATGCATCTGTCTATTTATTTATTTTTTACCAAACGTGACAAAAAAAAGGTATAGAGAGCTGGAGTAGCTCACCTCCTCTGGGGGTACCAGCCACAAGGCTCTGTGAACTTTGGGTGAACTCCAGAGAAGCAAAACGATAATAGGGGAATATATATGTGTCGGATAAGAGCAGACGGACCTAAAGAAAAATAACCAGCTTTCCCTAACCTTGCTGGAAAATAGTTGGTAGCTTAAGTATGTTAACTGAGGTATGAGAATTATAGCCATAGGCTGTTCTAAGAAACTGCATCCTCCCTCTGCTATGTGCTTTGTAAACATATAAAATAAAGTCCTCTGAGAAATGTTGGGGCCAGAGAAACTAACATCCTCATTTTCCCGGAATGCCTGGCCCCACTTTCTCTGTGTTATGTTTGTCTTGGTGTATTTCTTTATCCCCCACCATTCCCACTTAGGTCTTTGAACCCTTGTGCAGCACGGCACGCAGCATGCGCCGGAAAGAGTTGAACACAATGAGATAAAATACCTATGCACACCAATAAAGATCATGAAAAGCAAACAAGAAAACACTGCTTTTAATACAATGTCAATAATATGTGCATGTGTAGACTAATTTTTATCTATATTCTGAACATATGTATTTCTTGCAAGCAATACCAAGAATGCCCCTGTGGGGGGGGAAAAAAAGAGATGATTTAGTGTCATATCATAAATAAATACTGAATCTGGCTATTTTTTACTTAAAATTTTCTTATCAATCTGAAAGATGGGATATTGGAGACAGCTGGTTTATATCATGATGCATAAAGCAGTGTTATTGTGTTGGCTCAAGAAACCAAGTTTATGTGAAATAAAAACGAGTTAAAACTTCTAGAAAATGAGACTGACTTTTAGTTTGTATGAAGAAACTAAAGAAAACACCATTCCCACCAAAAACAGCTTAAGAAGCGAAAATTTTTCACAAAATGTATTTCTTTAAAGACATCAGAAACCTACTAAAGCTGTGAGAAAGAGCTAGGCAAAAATTCTTGAGACGGGAGAAATATGGAGGCATGAGCTAAAGTTTTGTAGCTGGCTTATCCCTGGGTTTGTATCTGAACTGTACCTGGGTCTGCTTCCCTGTCGCCGAGCAAAGCTAAACTGACACCAGGATTTTTAGCCAGAGAAAGTAAGGCATTTACTGCAGGGTTCGAAGAAAGAAGAACAAGCGCTAATGTTTAAGACTCAAACTCAATGATGGCTCACAAGCAAGGGTTTTTCAAGGGCTGGTAAAGTTCTGGAACTTCTTTACCCGTTTTCTGGTTACAGGCTGGCAGAGGTCTATTTGACAGCAGTTGACAATTTCAATCTGGGGAGGGTCCTGGTTTCTGAAAAACTACTTAGGGCCATATGTCAAGATGTTATCTTCAGTTTCTGTAGAGGACTAAGCATCTTAAGACTGATTTACTTGGGTGACTATTACTTGATTAATTTAATTCTCTAATTGCTGGTCACAAGACTAGCTAGTTGCCTGCAATTTCCCTTGAAGGGTCTCAAATTTTTTTCCTTTATTTCCACCCCAGGGCAGAGTAGGGGAACCCAGCAGTCTCCTAAGAGGGCTCACTGATCTACCTCAATTGCATTAAAAATGGCAAGAAAGTCATTGTCCAAATTCGTATGCATACTACTAGTCTAGAAACTCAAATTTTGTTCAGTTAGATTGTTGCTGTTGGGGAGAATAGAATAGCAAAGGTTGTCTTGGTTACGTGGGGATGGAGAAATACAATCAGTGGTTTGTGAGGCCTCAATAATTAGATTTTTCTTCCAACACATTTACTGTTCTAAATATTTCAGTTAAACAGAGTTAAAATAGCAGGCAGACAAGTCTCTGAAAATTTAAGAAATATGTGTTTTCTTGTTCCTGCAAAATTATCATTTTACTTATGACAATAGTCTTTTTGTTTATTGAATTTTATAGCAAATTCCTCATGTATTTTCTCTTAATTTCCTTGAACCACTTGGTAGCATTGTAAAGATAGTGTCCATCATCCTCAGATACTTCAATCTTTATATCTTAGATAGATATAAATATTATATCTAAGATATAAATATTGAAGACAATATTTTCTACATATCCAAAAAACAACTATTAGGATTAAGATATTGATATTAATATATGATACACTCAAGAATAACTCAGTCCTAAAGGCATTAGATGAGACCACTCCATTTTACTAATTATGCTGAGTTTGAGGGAGATGTGATGTCTCACTGCAGTGTCAAACCTGTGAAGGCTGACAAAGAGATGTATAAGTGGTAATAATGCCCAATGCAGGACAGAAAGCCCCAAGCAGAGCCGTAAAAAAGAATAGGCTCATGTCCTTTGTAGCAACATGGATGAAGCTGCAGGGTATTATCCTAAGTAAACTAATTCAGAAACAAAATCAAATACTCGGATATCATGTATTGCCACTTATAAGTGGGAGCTACACAGTGGGTATACATGCACATAAAGATGAAAATACAAGACACTGGGAACTCCAAAAGTGGGGAGGGGAGGAGGCAGGTAAGGGTTGAAAAATTATCACTATCTGGGTAATGGAGGCACTAAAAACCCAGTCCCCATCAGCATACAGTACACCCATGTAACAAACCTGCATATGTACCTCTCGAATCTAAAAATTAAATTGAAATCAAAAGAAGCAAAAGTCTTTTGCATGACAGGATGGTCCAGCTTAATATGGTGAGGTTAAACAGGGCAAGTAATATACCCACAAAAAGATAAGGGCAAGGGATAGGCCATTGCAAATGTCAGAGGCGGGCTTGTCTAAGGATGGTATCCACATGATGGGGCATGCACTGCTTCAGGGAGTCAAAGATAGAGCAAAGTAAAGACACTTAACTTCTGGAATGCAATATCAGAGTTCAAGTGAAGGAAGGTGTCTCCACAGAGCAATAGCCTAGGTGGGGTGTTACTGTTGTTGTTTATTTTATAATAAAGTTCAAATCACATTCAATTCAAGTAGGTTTTAGTCTCTTCTTTGTTTTTAAATTTGGTAATTTTTAAACTTTTGTTTCTTTAGATTCAACATGGTTTAGCATAGAAGTTTTGGTAAATCAATAATTAGGTTCTTATAATATTTACAAAGATTTATATATTTTTATGTGCTTTGTAGTATAACTATTTTTTATTAATTCATTTGTTAGGAAAGATTTCACATTTTATTTCAGAAAGTATATATCTTACATTTCTGTGATACAAGATTTATATGATTGAAAATGTATACTGCCTTGAATGTTTTTCTACTCAATAAAATGTTAAGAGAAATAACGTAAGAGAAATAAAATGTTAACATATTTTATGTAGGAAATAAATCATAATTTTGTGTTTTTAATTTTTATTTTGAGATATTTTAAATTTTAATAATTAAAATTAAACTTAGACACCGTTAAATATTATGAACTAGGAACAACCAGGTGGTAAAAGTCATCATATTTCTAGAATGCTATCTATAAAGTTACTTCATTCTTTCTGTACAGAGAAAAAATAGAAACTTTATAACTTTTTTAAAAGACCAATGTTTAGTAACCCATGTGTATTATCTCAAATACCTTTTTTGAGATATTTGGTTATCTCTATGTGAGTACTTCCAATAAGCATGGCCAACTCCTAGCTCAGTTAAAATTAATGTGCAACATTAATTTTCTAATTCAGAAGATAGCATTGAAGATGGTTATATAAATCCATTTGATTCTGTAAAATTCTGACAACTAAAAGAAATATGTGATACTTGTTAAGCACTTCCAGCTAGTTGAAAATAACAATTACTTATGTATTTCATACATAATTAATATTTTCTAACCTAATGACAAAATAAATAAGAATAAAGATATAAATATAAAACATGGAAATGTTTATAAAGAATTAGTTATAGGCATTCCAAAAACCCAGTTTATATTTATGCACAATTAATTGTAATATATTAAGGACAAGCAAACTTAGTGTAAATCATCTCTACAATAAGAAATTTATTTTATGATAAATTATATGAGAATTAAACAACCAGAACCGAAAAAAGAAAACAATGCAGTTAAAATAGTCACATTTTGGCAGGGAAGGAATAACATGGAAGATGAAAACGAAAAGGTCAGATGGATTCATTGATAGCATTGTCTGCCTAACTTCTAATGTGACATATAAGGCATGGGAAAAAATTCTCTTGTAAGCTTAATTAAAGTCTCAGAAAGAAAACAGAAATACAATGAGACAAAATAAATATTAATAAAAACACTAAGTAAGAAATTTCAAATGCTAATGACACATGGCAAACTAGATATTCAATAAATTATTTGAACCCCAGCCAGGACAAATATAAAGGAAACCACATATAGGCCCAATGTAGTCAAATTGCTGATAAATTAAAAATGAAAAGCTTAAAAGCTGTTAGAGAAAAATAAGCATTAGTTTTAATAGTGTTGGAAAATAATCTACTGGCCTAGATGTCTATCTCTAGCAAATATGCTTTTTAAAAAGAAATGTAAAATAATTTTCAGAAAATAAATTTCATGAAGTTCAAAAACTAAGATAACAAATATATGTTGAGACTATTAAAACAAAAGTTCTTCTGACAGAAGAAAAATAATTCCAGATGCAGCCATAAAAACACATAAATGAAATAAGGGCAAAGGAAGAATTAAATAGAATAACTTTTCAAGCTAATGATGATAAAGTCTCAGCAAGGAGTTTAAGATACATGTGGAAATAAAATACATGACAGCTGTTTCGGGAATCCACAATACCACCCACATACTAGAACTCACAAACTCAGCATATAGTTTCTTCCATGGTTCAGATTTTTATAGTAACATTGTCAGGATGCTCAGTTTATTCAGTTAGGGAAAAAAACGTAGTCTGAGCCTCAAGTAATATATATGCAGGTTTCCTATACACTATTCTTCCCGTGAGGGATCACACAGAGTGTACCATCTTTATAACAGAAAAAATACAACACATATGCAATGTCTCTGCCTAGACAATCCTATTTGAGACTGAAAGTTTAGGGTTTTTTAATTGGAAGCTGGTCATGCAGACATATTCTGATGAACTACCAATAGTCCAGACTCAAAGAAGAGAAGCAGTTGTTCACAATAAACCTGATTATAGACATAAAGAAACATTGTATCATTTAGGAAATATTTCAGAACCTAACAATCCAGACACAAGCTAAGGGTCAATCTTGTAAGTAGATCCTTTCAAAGATCTCAGCCTCAAGCCTGCTGTAATTCTCTTCTGGATAATAATAGTAGCACAAAAAGTGGGAAGAGTAAAAGAAGTTAAATTGTTACCAGGTATTTTATTGTTCAAAAACTGAGAACAAATGTTGTAATTTTTAGAGCAATAACTAAATTATAACTAGGGATTGTGAACCCAAAACATAACAGATGAGAAAAGTAAAATGATACATAAATACCTGGTTGATGCAAAATAAATAAATAAGTAAAGGAAAAATTTAAACTGGTACCATAAATAACACTGAGCAAGTTGGTATAGTAACCCCAAGATATCACATAGTACACCATCAGATGAAGATTGTCAGACTGGAAAAATAATCAGATAAAAAGACAAACGAAACAGACTGAAACCCAAACTTATGGTGTTTATCAAAAATATACTTAAATATTCCTAAAGATACAAAAGTTTAAAGGCAAAGAAAGATACACCATATAAATATACCAAATAAAGAAAACTGACAATGTTAATGTTACATAGCAGAACGCATCCAACAGATATGTGTAACAATTCCAGATTTGTATGTACCAAATACTTGATGTATAGAAACCAAATGAAAACAATATTAAATGATATTATTTGCTATAGTAAATCATTAGAAACACATTTAATAAAAATATGTAAGACTTTTACATGGAAAACTAGAAAGCATGATTGAGAAAATTTTTAATGTGTCCTAAATAAGTGGAGAGAAACACCATGTTTATTGATTAGAAGGAATAATGCTGTAAAAATATCAATTTCCCCAAAGACTCAAGCCAAGCCTGATAAAAATTCCCCAAATAGCCAAAAATAGAAAAGAATCTCATACTAAAATGAACAGATCTTGAAAGTAACATCACACACCTACAACCATCTGATCTTTGACAAACCTGATTAAAACAAACAATGGGGAAAGGATTCCCTATTTATAATTGGTGTTGGGAAAACTGGCTAACCATGGGTAGAAAGCTGAAACTAGACTCCTTCCTTACACCTTATACAAAAATTAACTCCAGATGGATTAAAGATTAAACATAAGATCTACCACCATAAAAACCCTAGAAGAAAACCTAGGCAATACCATTCAGGACATGGGCATAGGCAAGGACTTAATGACTAAAACACCAAAAGCAATGACAACAAAAGCCAAAATAGACAAATGGGATATAATTAAACTTAAGACAAGAATCTAGAAATAGAAATACCATTTGACCCAGAAATCCCATTACTAGGTATATACCCAAAGGATTATAAATCATTCTATTATAAAGACACATGCACAGGTATGTTCATTGTGGCACTGTTTACAAAGACTTGCAACCAAACCAAATGTTCATCAATGATAGACTGGGTAAAGAAAATGTGGCACATATACACCCTGGAATACTATACAGCCATAAAAAAGAAACTCATGACCTTTGCAGGGACATGGATAAATCTGGAAACCATCATTCTCAGCAAACTGACATAAGAACAGAAAACCAAACACCACATGTTTTCAGTCATAAGTGGGTGTTGAATAATAAGACCGCAGTGACATAGGGAGGGAAACATCACACCCTGGGGTCTGTTGGGTGGTGGGGAGTCCAGGGTAGGGTAAGAAGAGGATGAGGAGATTCGGGAGTGATAATATTAGGAGAAATACCTAATGTAGGTGACGGGGGGGGGGGAAGGCAGCAAACCACCATGGTATGTGTGTATGTATGTAACAATTCTGCAAGATGTGCTCACGTGCCCCAGAACTTAAAGTATAATAATTTTTAAAAAAGATTCAATTGATCTAATTGGCATTTCTATTACCTCACTGCTTATGTTCTTGTTTTGTGGTCAGAACATTTAAAATCTACTCTTTAGTATTTTGAAATACACAATACAACATTACTACCTATGGTCACCTTGCTGTGCAATAGAACACGAGAATTTATTTCTCTTATGTAACGGAAACTTTGGATCCTTTTATCAACCTCTCCTCTTTGCCTGTCCCAACTGCCTTCCGCCATCCATTAGTAACCACCGATATGCTCTCTGCTCATTCACACTGAACTTTTATAGATTCAACATGTATGTAAGATCATGCACAATTTGTCTTTATGTCCTTGGCTAATTTCATCGACAATATCATCCTCCAGTTTCATCCATGTTTTTGGAAATGGCAGAATTTTCCTTTTTTACTAAAGCTCTTTTGTATTCCTTGTGTACATATCACATTTTTCTTTGTTCCTTCAGCCACTGATGGACCCTTATGTTGCTTCTATAGCTTGGCTATTGTGAGTAATACCGCAATGAACATAGGAATACAGATATCTCTTTGGCATTATGAGTGACTTCCTTTAAATTTATAGCCACATGTGTCTTTTTAATTAATACTGCCTGATCAGGTGACTGGGAGAGGACATAGTGAACTTCCTAAAATGCAATCAATGTTTCTCAGTTTACCTGGATTATAGTTATACAAATGTATACACATGTAAAAACTTGTCCAGCTGTTCACTTAGTATTTGTGCATTTTATACAATGAAATAATAAAACTGTGTTTTATTAATTACCATAGATTGAAGTTAATATATTTAATCGTATTTATTTCATGTGGAGTGAATCCAGCAGTAGTAATATGTTCCAAGTTAAATCTCATTGAGAGCCTCTGTCACTTGATCCTTAGAAATGACCTCTCTGAGCACAATGAGGAATTCGTGTCCCAAAAGACAGTTACATTGACATAAAACAACACTAGAAATTGAAAGTGTATTGTGTCTAAATGAGAAGACTAATAGGGTATTAAGATTTTCTCTTAGGAGGAATTATTCTGTGAAAATTATTGAGACATATTTGGGACCCATCCCTTGGGGGAGAGTCATAAGCAGCAACTGTCAAGTGATTGGAGTCTTGGCAGAGAATCAGAAACAACTTGGAACATGCAGAGATTGAGGAACGTAACAAATTTCCATGCTGTGAACAGCCCAAGTGTTAAAACTGCAATTCTAGTATGGCAATCAAAAAGTTTGACTCATTTACATACCTGGATATTTTAGGAAAAATTGAAAAAAATTGAAAGGAGATTATTGTTGTTCTGCCTAGTGCTGTTCTGCTTTCTCTCCACTTTTCACTGTCTTTGAACTATTTTACGTGATTATAATTATAGAAAATTTATAATAATGCAAATTATTCTTCTTAAAAATATACATGAATTTTATCTAGTTAAATGCAATTGATTATTGTTCTGTAAATAGAGAACATTTTGTATTTATTGAAAATTTGTTTCACCTTTCAGGACTACCTATTTGTGCTCCTTTAAAGGCTTCTCTTTGAAGTCACTTTTTAAGACTTAAATAAAGCATGTGATATATGTGTGCCCATTTTATATTTGCATAGGAGAAAAGATTACATCTTTTCTAAAAAATTTATTGAGGAAGTGGAAGATATGGCTCTTACATTTTCAGTACTATTGAAATTGTGTACTTTGAACTTTTTGGTTTAAAATGGCAGATTAAAGATGCATCTGTTTTCTTGTCCTTTTTAATATACACGTAAAATCCTATAGGAAGGATAAAAAATAAAATGTAAGTTTTCTTTTAGAAGAGACCAGGAGACATATATACGTACACATACACACACACACACACACACATATGTATATGTATATATATGTATATACATATACATATATATACATATACTATGCATATAAATATATATACATATACATAAATACATATAATATATACATATGCATATATACACATATATACATATATACATATATATATATATACACATACATACATATACATATACGTGTGTGTGTGTGTGTGTGTGTGTGTGTGTGTGCTGTTCTCAATGTGAGAGTGAACAAAATTTTAGGAAAGCATCCCTACATAATGCCTAAAGCTTCAAATATTAGAAAAAGATAAAAGGCAGAATTTCAAAAGAGGGTTTGTACTATGGTGTGAAAAAATCAAAAGTCCCCTTGCTTGGAGCTATGGAAGTGAGATAGCTGTACATTATGTTCTGAACCCAATCTGTTAACAAAAAATAACAGCAATGACAGGATTAAAGAAAATAAATTAATCTGATATCATTGGTTGCTTTAATGATAGAAAATGGTTGGTCTTTGATTCAAGATGAAGGAAAGAACTATTTGTAAACTATCCTGTAGCTATGTAGATTTGACAAATAAAAAGGTATAAATATTATTATACTGCATATATAAATACACATACTTATATGCATATGTACCCCAAAATAGAAAAGCAAATATGACTCTTAAGAAAAGGTTTACTAAGAACCAGAGAGAAATACTGCTATCCCAGAACATCTTACTTCTACTCCCCAGAACAAAATTTTGTAAATTATCAGTATGGGGTAGAAATCCTCTCTCAAAATTAATAAACTGAAAAAAATAAATTTAGGCTACATACCATGTTACTATAAAAATAGTAAGAAGAAATAGGAAAAGCTATTAATTAGTAAATTTAAAACAACAGAAACTTTTTCCTAATAACACCGTGACAAATACAGTTATTAAACCCTATAAAGCAAAAGATCAAAGCAAATATGATGAAACTTAAGGAAGATATTATGAAGCAGAAAAAGAAATTGAAAAGACGGCAGTGTTCTGAAAAAAAAGTTAGAAGAAGGAAGTTAAGTCATTATACAAACTAAGGGTTTACTTGAAATGGCAAAATGTAATTTACCTTAGATTACTATAAAAGATTAATGTGATTCCAATGAAATCACAATAGGAAAGCTTGTTTTTCAGCATAGATGATCCTTTTATTATAAAGGATCATACATATGCATGTATATGTATGTTATTTAGTTATATACATATTTATATAATATATACAATCAGAATATATAAATGAAAATATTTTAAGTATAGAATATATTTATATGCATATATTTAGACCACAGGTACAATTATACACAAATATTAAAAGATACAAAGTTAAAATTTTGAAAGTGACTTGAATGAGGGAAAATAATTTATATTCAGTATTAAGATATATTATAAATCTAGATGCATTAAAATAGTATAGTAATATGTGAACATAAAACTATATATAACAGAAGGTTTTAAGTAAATACAAATGCATATGTAAGATAAATGTGTCACTTCATATTGTTATAGAAATGGTAAATTATTCAATGAATAAAATTGACACAATTAGAGATAGTCTCTTGTAAAAACTAAAATTACTACCTCATTTCAGTAAAATGGTTTCAGTTAGATCAAAGTAAAAATTCAAGAAATAAATATTAGATGAAAATATGGGAGATAATGTGATGGAACTAAGAACAATATTGTGCCAGTATTTGAATTAGATGAAATCCGTAAATACTTTGAAAAAAGTGTATCTAGTTGGCAATTTCTGAGTAGTCACACTACAATTAGTAAATTTAAATTAAATCTTTTTCAGAAGTAAATCTCCAGGCCCATGACTTCACCAGAAAAGTTTGCTAACTATTCAGTCTAAATAATTCTACTCCTAGAGATACACTTTTTGTGTGTGTGTGTGAGACTGAGTTTTGCTCTTGTCACCCAGTCACCCAGGCTGGAATATAATGGCGTGATCTCTGCTCACTGTAACCTCTGCCCTTCAGGTTAAGGTGATTCTCCGGCCTCAACCTCCAGAGTAACTTGGATTAGAGGCACCTGCCACCACGCCAGGCTAATTTTTGAATTTTTAGTAGAGACGGAATTTCACCATGTTGACCAGGCTGGTCTCAAACTCCTGACCTCAGGTAGTCCACCGCCTTGGATTTTCAAAGTGCTGAGATTACAGGCATGAGCCACCATGCCCGGCCAGAAATACACTTTTTATAGAATATAAAATGAAAGTGCATTTACATCTGTTTTACCATATCAGGATAAACTTAATTCCAAACCTAAACATTAAGTCTTATACACAAAAAATGATAACAGACCCAATCTGCCATATATAATGATGAAAATATAAATCAAACTGATTTTATTCTAGGAAACTGTTTAGTATATTATTAGATTTAAATAGAAATAAAATATAATCACGACAGATGCAGAAAAACTGACAAAATAATAAAATAGATAAAATTAATATTTCATCTAAAAGCTTTTTGAAAACTAGAAATTAGAAGAAAAGTCATAGCCCAGTAAAGAGTGTCTACAAAAACCAAGAGGAAACATATGATTTAATAGTGAGATACTAAAAGGGTTTATTTTTAAATGAAGTTTTAAAAACCAATAATAGCTCCACTATTAACAATTCAATTTAACATTGTCTCATAGATCCTATCAATGTCATTAGGAAAAAAATAATAATTAAATGGAAAATATAAAAGGAAAAACAAATATTACACTTTACAAAGTTATATGATTGTGTATACATTTTAAAGTATCTCATATGAATTTCAGAAATTAACATGTAATTATGCTTCTCTATATGGATGTATAGACAAAATATGTGACATAGGTAGGACGATAACTAGAGATGAAACCATTAGAAAATAATAGCTTAAACATGATTTAATATGACATAAAAAATCAAATACTTAGGAATAAAAATTGACAGTTTAAAAAAACTGTCAATATTTCTATGCAGAAAGCAATGAAACAACAAAATGAGAAAATTTTAGAAAGATCTAAGTAAAGATTTATATATGGTATAATCATTTGGAAAAGTCATTGTAAAAATGACAATTTGCTGAAAATTTATTTATGGTTTCAATGCAATTTCACTGACAATCCCAATACTTATTTTCATTTTTAATAACTGTATATATTGTCTCTTTTGCAGAATTTGACTAATTTATAAAGAAGTGCAAAGGCCAACTATAGGCATGACACTTAAAAAAAAAAAAATACTAAAGATGCAAGGACTTGCTCTATTGCATACCATCCCTTTTTATCCACTTTCACAATAAGGACAGTGTGATATTGGGCAAAGACAGACAAATAGATCAATGCATATATGATCACTTGATTTATGATCAAGTACATTTAACCAATTAGTGTGTAAAATAATATTCAAATTTATTTAAATGTGGAAACATAAATTTTAAAATGGCAAAAAGGTATCTGCATATCTTTTGGTGGTGTTATTAGTTTTCTTCTCTTTTTCTTCAGAAAAGCTAAAATCAACACTTTTTTGTATTGTGCTTTAAGTTCTGCAGTACATGTGCCGATCTTGCAGGATTGTTGCATAGGTACACACATGCCATGGTGGTTTGCTGTCTCCATCCCCCTGTCACCTACATCAGGCATTTCTCCCAGTGCTATCCCTCCCCAACCTCCCCACCCACTGCTGTCTCTCCTCTAGCTCCCCAACCCCAACAGACTCCAATGTGTGATGTTCCCTTCCCTGTGCCCGTGTTTCAGTCAACACTTTGATGCTAAGTATTGGCAAAGATTAGCATAACAGGCACTCCCATACCCTGCAACTTGGACTATGAATTGGTACAATGTTTTGAAACAAACAAATGAAAAAAATATTTTATCCAAGTACTTAAAAAAAAAACTTTGGTTCATTTAATATATGAAGTTATCTGTATTTGTAGCCTCATAATTGCACTCCTAGTTATATTCCCAACAGAATTACATGTCTACATGCATTGTTAACCTGTGTGTAGAATCATGATACAGTCATGTGTCACTCAACCACAGGGATATGTTCTGAGAAATGTATTGTTATGTGTTTTTGGGGTTTTGCTAACATCATAGAGTGGGCTTATACAAATTTAGATGGTATAGAATACAATATGCATAGGTAACATGGTATAGCCTTGATATGATTTGTCTGTGTCCACACCCAAATCTCATCTTGAATTGTAGCTTCCATAATTTTCATGTTTTGTGGGAGGAACCAGGTGGCAGATAACTGAATCATGGGGTTGGTTTTCCCCATATTGTTATTGTTGTGAATAAGTCTCATGAGATCTGATGATTTTATAAGGGGTTTCAGCTTTTGCTTGGCTCTCATGTCTTTTGCCTGCTGCCATGTAAGATGTCCCGTGCCCTTCCTCCATGATCGTGAGACCTCCCCAGCCAAGGGGAACTCTGAGTTCATTAAACCTATTTTTCTTTATACCCAGTATCAGGTATATCTTTATCATCAGCATGAAAATGGACTAAGGGTAATTATTGTTTATTTAAACATATTTCAACATAGAAAAGGTACAGTGAAAATAGAGTAAAAAGCCAGGTGCGGTAACTCATGCCTGTAATCCCAGCGCTTTGGAAAGACAAGGTAGAAGGATTGCATAGCAAGATTCTGTCTCTACAAAATAAATAGCTGGGCATAATGGCTTGCACATATAATCTCAGCTACTTGGGAGGCTGAGGTGGAAAGATTGCTTGAACACAGGAGTTCAAGGTTATAGTGAACTATGATCATGCCACTCCAGCCTGGTCAACAAAGCAAGACATTGTCTCAAAATTAGCATAAAACATAATAAATGGTACACCTGTATAGAACACAGAAAACCGTTGGAAAATAATAGCTCAAACATGATTTAATATAACATAACAAATCAAATACTTAAGCATAATTAAAAGAAAAACTTTCTTAATATCTCTATGTGGAAAGCAATGAAATACCGAAATGAAAAAATTTTAGAAAGGACTAAATAAATATTCAAATGATAAGTTCCTCTGGATGAGTCAGTGAGTAAATGTGAGGGCTTAGGATATTCCTGTACACTGCTATGTATTTTATAAACACTGTATACTTAGGACACTCTTAACTTTCTTTTAAAAATTATTTTAATAATAAATTAACTTTAGCCCACTGTAGCTTTTATAAACTTTTAAATGGTTAAAAAATTGGCTCTTGTAATAACACTTAGCTAAAAATAAAAATACTTTGTGTAGTTTCACAAATATATTTTTATTTTTATATACTTAATTTATTTTTTTTTGTATTTAGAAAAAATTAAATTATTTTGTGACAAACTAAGACACAGGCACACATATTAGCCTAGATATACACAGGGTCAACATCATCAGTATAGCTGCCTTTCACCTCCACATCTTGTTCCACAGGAAGATATTCAGAGGCAGTAATATGCATGGAGCAGTCATCTGTGTTCATAACAATGCTTCCTTTTGAAAAACCTCATGAAAGACCTGCCTAAAACTCTTGTTAAGAAGGTGCGTCTTTATAGTAGAATGATTCATGTAAATGTTCTTTGCAACACTATTCACAATAGTGTTCCAAAGACATGGAATCAACCTAAATGCCCATCAATGACAGATTGGATAAAGAAAATGTGGCACATGTACACCATGGAGCACTATGTAACCATAAAAAGTATAAGGTCATGTATCGTGTGGAAGCATGGATGGATCTGGAAGCTATTATTTTTAGCAAACTAACACAGGAACAGAAAATGAAATATCACATGTTTTCACTTATAAGTTGGAGCCAAATGATGAGAACTTATGAGCCCAAAGATGAGAACAACAAACAATGGCGTCTACTTGAGGGTGGAGGGTGGGAAGAGGGAACAGAGCAGTAAAGATAAACATTGAGTACTGGGTTTAATATCTGGGTAATGTAATAATATGTACAACAAACACTGGTGACACAAGTTTACAAACCTTCCCATGTACCCCAGACCAAAAATAAAAGTTAAAAGATAAAAGTGTACTCTTCAGAAATATGTTTCTACTCGTTTTCTTGGTTTAATTCTGTTTTCATCATAGATTTGCTTGTAAACAGATAATGTACCCTGAGTTCTCCTCTGTGTTAATGAACATCTTTCAATATTAGGGCCCATACATTCAATTTTTAAGTTGCTCGTTGAGGTCTGCAAAAGCTTTTGCTATACTCTCCACTGTGAATTTTTCTGGGGGTTTTTCTTTTTCTTTTCCTGAAGTTTCCTTTTCTCTTGTCTTTTAAGCTACCTGCTCCTGTTTGTATATCTGGTCCATTACTGTCCAAAGCATCATTATGCAGTGCATGACTGTAGTTACTTTTTATTGACTACATACTGTGTGCCATAGATTTTAGCAAGCACATGATATGTCATCTTTTCAACAACACTGTGACAAATTCTTTCTATTCATATTAAATTTGAGAAAAAATATATAATTAGACTGAGTCTACTCTGATGGTAAGTAGCAAAAGCCCATCAATTCTCTTGAACCTTGTGCTCTCTGCCTCTTGATTTAATAATTGCTTCATTATGCAGCTATTCAGTGCATTAAGTTCTAGGTTGACCTCATTGTTAATATTCAATTAGATTTAGAAAAATTAAATGGTTTACCCACATCACAGTAACCCAAATTTCAGTTTTGTAAGATTGTTTGTATTTTATACCATCAATGTTACAATAATAAAAATACTAAAAAATAAAAATGTATTGACTACTTATGTTACAGTAAATAGACAATATGTTTTATTATGCTTCACTATGATCATTTTGCACCTTTTATTCCTTATACTCCTTTGTCAAAAGCTAAAACTTCTTGCTTCATGAAGTTTATATTCCAAATTGGTTCTTCAGTCAGCGTCTGTCACTAACATGTGACAAAACAACTAGACTTCAAAAGCCAAGATTCTGAGTTGCATTTTTATTACTGTCACCTTATCAAAAAGAACTCCTGATAATTTAGCCTATTGCTCTATTAAGTAAATTTATCTTATAGAAATACTGTGGAATTTACTAAAATTCAAGGGAAACTGGGATCGCAATTAATGCCCTTTGAATTCCTTATTTATGGGGTGAAAAATTAACCTCCGACATGTACTCCCTTAGGTGGATAACTAAGTGCTAAAGCACTTGCTTTGTAAGATATTTGAATTACCATTTTTTAAACACATATTTGTTCAATATTTAAATTTTATATATTTTCCAGGTGAAAAATATGAATAATAAGAAATCCTTTGCTATTTTTTTTTTAAATGGAGACTTGTAAGAAGTCAATAATAAAGATTCATGATTTTCGTGTCTATTGTTTTCAAAGTCTGGATTCAGAGAAGCAGGCATTTTATGAAAACGTTTACAGAAATCTGGCTTCGCAAAATAATCTCTAAATCAAACACTATTTTTTCTGTTGGAATATTTCCCCAGCTTCAGCAGATTCACCTTAGTTTCTCTAGAATGTGTTCTTGCAAAAACCTGTTGATTGAATCATTTATGATGAATTTTGAGTCTCACAGTTTTCTGCCATTTACATAAAGTGAAATATTCAATCCATCTGAGTGTTAGTGCTATCTCTGTAAGAAGAAAATAAAATCTATTTCTAAGTAAGGTGACAAAGATTAAATGAGGTTGCGTATGAAAAGTGCTTAGTAATATGTATGTCGTATTTAGGTTAAACTGTGTCCTCATTCACATATGCAATTTTATGGCCTACATTAATGCCTTTAATGTTCACTCAAGAGACCAAAATATTGTGCCCCCCAACGTTTTCATTCTCTGAAATAGTGTATGGTTTTTTAAATTTATAACACATAGACAGAAAATCATGAGTAAAAATAATTGTAACTGATTGATACGTCAATTAGCTCAATTTAATTATTCCAATTTATATTAATCATAACATCACTTTGTACCATATACATATATAAAACTACAATTTGTCTATTAAAATATTAAAAATTTAAATACTAAATTAAAGAATGTATGAGAATGTGAAAAAATATAGCTATCTCAATGTAATTATTTAAACAATATTGAAAAATACTTTTTATATATTTAAATAAAGGGTAAAATTTTTATTTTTGTATGTTGCAGAACTTGCCACAATAATGAAATGAAAATAATTTTGGATTTTTGTATTCTGTATTCACCAGAAGCAATATCAATTAAATGTTTGTGTTACTCTCAGTTATAAATTCAGCCTTTAATATTTCTATCAGAATAATCTATTATAGTTATTAAAAATTGCATATTCAAATTATTTGAGAATTATTTCTTTAACTTTGTGTTTTAAATGATTTTTTAATTGTATTTTCCCCAACTTTGGAAGGTAATATCTGCACTAAAGTGGATTTAACATTACTCTTTTTGATTACTTATTTTCCTCAGATTAAAGCAATTAACAATTTACGATTTTGTGTATATTTAAAAAGTGAAATTGACTTACCTAATATCAATTTTCTTTCTGAAATAGGTTTGATTTTTATTCTTCTCTGTGACTATTTTACATTAAAAAAAATTGTATTCAATGGAAATAATTAAACAAGCCATTATAATACCATCTGTTGTGCATCACAGTCATGTTTCACTGTGGCTCACCGATAAAATTTGTGTGAAATTGACATGTTCTGCTTTAATACAGTCATAATCTGAGAAGAGAAAATTACCTGAAATAAAATCATGAAAAGAACGTCATTGCTTTTAAACACGTCTACTTCTCTTCCAACTGTGCTACTATTTTTTATTTCATTTAAAATTGATTGTGTTGATCATATAATAGCTAGGAAGATGTTTGTAAGATTTTAAATAGCAATATGTTAAGCAATAGAAACATTCCAAATTTAATTTTTGTAATTTCTGTTTAATATTTGATGTTTGAGTTAGAAAGTATGAGTATAATTTTATCTTATAGCTGAGATTTTTTCTATCAATTAAAAATATATTTTATACTATCCCTTTTTCCCTTCAAGCTGTAAGACTCACATTTGTATTTGCATATTTTAAATATTATTATAAGATTGTATCATATGCTTTTTGAATTGCTTTCAATTTAAATATAAAAGCATGCAAGTAGATTTATAAGGAATCAATGGTTAAATTATCTGGTTACCCAGAAAGATAAAACATTAGGTCAGGCTACACAAATATGACTATGAACTGAACTGAGATAGAAGTACATGAGTCTGAAAGATGACACTAAATGAGATAAGAAACTGCTGAAAGAGAGGAGACTTTTATCCCTATAGGGAGGAAATTACAGCCTGTATGGAAAGTTATGGTCCATAACTGAGAATGCTTTAGAGGAGTACCTCACAGAGTTATCCACATATGGAAACATATGTGGCTTCCACTGAGTTCTCTTATTATTCAGAGGATAAGTAATAATACCCAATATGAATGTGGATGGTAATTTCAAAGAGGTCTTTCACCTCAAGGAGACACTGATATGCAAATAGTCTACCTTGGAGCCTTGGAGTTCACTCAACTCTTCACTTTTTTTTGAGACAGAGTCTCATTCTGTCACCCAGGCTGGAGTGCAGTGGTGCTATCTCAGCTCACTGCAACCTTTGCCCCAGGGTTCAAGTGATTCTTCAACCTCAGCCTCCCCAGTAGCTTGGATGCAGGCACATATCACCACACCTGGTTAATTTTTTATATTTTTAGTAGAGGTGGGGTCTCACCATGCTGGCCAGGCTGGTCTTGAACTCCTGGTCTTAAGTGATCTGCCCCCTCCGCTTCCCAAAATGCTAGGATTACAGGCATGAGCCACTGCTCCCAGCCAACTCCTCTTTCTTTCTAGAGTAACCAAGAAGGATAAAACTAAGGGTGTCTTTCATCTCAAAGAGATAAAAGATAATAGAAGTTATCCTGAACCAAATGGGAATAATGTGATTCAACTACATGAAAATTAAAGAATTCAAGAGATTGGATAAATAGAATGATTATAGCCAACAAATATAAAATTTTACCAGAAGGAACCAACAACTGATAAAGTTATGAGAAACATTAAATAAATGATAATGTTTAAAAAACAAGTAGACATAATGAAAAGCCATTTTACAAGTGTTCAAAATAGGGACAGAAAACAGATACAGAAATAAACATTTCTAAGAAATTTTCAAAAAAGCTGGAATATAAGATGACATATTATGTTAAAGTTTCAAATAGGATAGATTGTTTTTTAAAAAAGTAGTTGAACACATTATCTTGAAATTAATTTACATCCTGTTACCTAATATATCATGTCTTGATTTCGGCAACAAAATGTATGTATGTGTATATATATATATACACACACACACACACACACACACATATATGTATATGAATATATACATATGAATATATATACACATATATATGTATATATGACATGTTGAAAGGCAAGGAAGATGCAAGAGGCAGAGGCAAATATCACCCTCAGGGACCACACTCATATATGACACAAATGTTGAAATTATCAAATAATCTAATATAGCCATGATTAACATGGTAATGTGTCAGGAACAGACAAATAATATAAGCAGAGAAATAAAACTCTAAGAAGAAATCAAAAGGAAATGTTAGAAATAAAAAATATTGTTACAGTAATGAAGAAATTCTTCAAAGGGCTTATCAGGCAATTGGACATGACCAAGGAAGACTCAATGAGATTAAAAATACGTGAGTGGAAACCTCCAAACTGAAACACAAAAAGAAAACAAAAAGAAAAAAAGAATAATACCAAACAACAACAAATACAAAACAAAACATCCAAGAGCTGTGAGGCAGTTTCTTTAAAAAACAAACAAACAAACAAACAAACAAAAGCCCTTTTTTTTTTATTAAGTTCTGGGTACACGTGCAGGATGTGCATGTTTGTTACACAGGTAAATGCATGCTATGGTGTTTTGCTGCACCTATAAACCCGTCACGTAGGTATTAGGCCCAGCATGCATTAGCTCTTTTTTCTAATGCTCTCTGACCGCTGCCCTTCCCTGATAGCCTCAGTGAGTGTTGTTCTCCTCCCTGTGTCCATGTGTTCTCATTGTTCAGGTCCACTTATAAGGGAGAACATGTGATGTTTGGTTTTCTGTTCCTACATTAGTCTGCTGAGGATAATGGCTTCCAGCTTCATCCATGTCCCTGAAAAGGACATGCTCTCATTCCTTTTTATGGCAACATAGTAGTCCATAGTGTATATGTACCACATTTTCTTTATCCAGACTACCATTGATAGGATTTGGGTTTATTCCATGTCTTTGCTATTGTGAATAGTGCTTCAGTGAACAGAGGTTTGCATGTATCTTTGTAATAGAATGATTTATATTCCTCTGAGTATATAACTAGTAATGAGATTTCTTGGTCAAATGGTATTTCCAATTCTAAATCTTAGAGGAAATGCCACGTTTTCTTCCACAGGGGTTGGACTAATTTACATTTCCACTAACAATGTAAAATTGTTCCTATTACTCTGCAACCTCACCAGCATCTGTTGTTCCTTGACTTTATTAATAAATCACTGTTCTGTCTGGCATGAGATGATATCTTACTGTGGTTTTGATTTGCATTTCTCTAATGATTATTGATGTTGAGCTTTTCTTTGTACGTTTCTTGGCTACATAAATGTCTTCTTTTGAGAAGAGTTCGTTCTTGTGCGTTGGTCACTTTTTAAAGGGGTTGTTTGTTTTTCTTTTGTAAATTTGTTTAAGTTCCTTGCAGATTCTAGCTATTAGATGTTTCTCAGATGAACAAATTGTAAAAATGTTCTACCGTTCCTTAGGCTGCCTGTTTGCTTTGAGGATAGTTTTGTTGAGCAGAATCTCTTTAGTTTAATTAGGTACCTTTTATCAAAGGTACTCAGTAGACATGTCTAGCAAGAGATATTAAAAGAAGTTGTTCAGAGATATGGATCAGAAACTCAGAGCAATATAAAGAAAGAGCATCAGAGAAAATAAATGAAAGTAAATTAAAATTTGTACATTTCTTATTCTTAATCTAAAACTTAACTATTAAAAATTAATAGCAGCAATGCATTGTTTAGTTATATCACCTGGATAAAAGAAATGAATGATTCCAACATTAGAAGTAATGAGAGGGAGAAATAGGTCATGTGGTACTTGTACTACCTGTGAAGTAGTATAGTGTAATTTGAAAGTGGATTAGTAACCATTTAGTATGTTGAGTGTATATGGACTATGAACAATCAAGAACAATCTATCATGAGAAACATGTCACAAAAATTTTCCCAATTCATATGAATAAGCAATTTATAAAAAAGGACACACAATGGCAAAAAAGGATGAGAAAATCATTCAAATCAACAAGAAAAATCCTGCAAATCAACAAATAAGTAAAAATTTTAATGGCAAACAATTCTGTATATGCTTAAGCTTTCTTGAAATCATGAAAATGTAGATTAAAACATCAATGATACACCGTTTTGCAAATGACTAAAAAGTAGAAAGAGGAAGAATGGCAAGTGTAGGTCAAGATGTAGGACTGGTCTCAATATATCAATAAATACATGTGAAATGATTGATAGATTCATTGATTCAGGACTAATTTAAACACATTAGAAGCGATGCTATAACTGGGTTTTTCTCTGGGCGATGGTGAGGCACAGCTTACCCGAGAGAAAACTGTGGGTTCTTGGTCTCCAACCTCTTAAAGAATAAGGAATGGGACCACTGCAGGTGCGTCACATGCTCGTAAAAGTAAATATTGAACCCAAGAAGTGATGCAGAAAGATGATTTTATTTAGGTAGAGAAAAGATAAGAAGAGAAAGACTTCCACAAAGAGTATGGAAGGAAATTCCAGAGGGAAAATCCCAGAGGGGAAAGGGAGTTCCCACCATGTGGGAGGGGATTCCACAGAGCTGGAAATCCGGCATGGGTGAAGGAGCAGGGGAATTTATTCTGGGAGAAATTCCCACTTTCCCAAGTTCCTCTGGTCAATGAAAGGAGTTCCTTTAAACTTCCGCTGGGTTGATTGACTTCTAGTTTCTTCCCATGCCCACTAAATTCAAACATAAATGATTAAATCTCCCAGATGAAGAGAGATGGGAGCAGGGGCATGGTGCTGGGAAGTTCTTCCCTTAAAACTATACCCCCGGTGGACCCGGAAAGAGAACACATTCTCTCATTCACCCCTCTGAACAGGAAAATTCAACTTCTGTTTGAATAGGTGCGTCAATCCTCTTTAACTACTTCCTGTTGAAATAGGGCATAGAAAGGACCCTGCAGTTGAGGTTTCCTCTAGAGGGGAGCCTTTCAGGGGTGCAGGTTGATCTAGAGGTCCAAGATAGAGCTTACAAGCCAAGGACATCCAGGGTTCCAGTGGCAGGATTATTTTGTGACCTTATGTTTCTGTAAGAAATGAATATGACAAGGTGGTTAAAGATGAGAGGCCCAGAGTTATAAACAAGCCTAGTAGAGAACAGAGCCAGGTTCTTGAATGCCTTTAGCCCTGTGTCTGATTGATTCTTGAGTTCTATGTTCAAAACAACACTTAACTGGTTTACAAAATAGCAGTATTTTTCCTAGAAAGAAACAGGTTCCCTCCTCTCTGTTGTTAACAGATTTAGGGCACTTTCATTTTTAAAGCTATGGCAGCTAAAGAGTTAAGCTGGTTTGCAGAGAGAGCTGCATTTTGCAGAGAGAATTAGCAACATTTTTTGTTATATTTTAACTTTTGAGATAGCTTATAGTAACTGAATAGAGGTAGCAACTTTCCTATATGTTCTGTAGGAACAATTCTGTAATTGTTCCTCATTCAGTCTTTATAAGTTCGTTTCCTTTTATCTCTGGTTATTTGTTTACATAGTCATAAGTATTTGTTTGGTGAATACCATATGATTACACCATGGGAAATAGGAAATTGAGTGCAAATTGAGTAAAAATCAGACAGGATGTTGTAGGAGCTTATATTTCAGAAAAAAACCACGTAGGTATGTAAATAAATAAATGTGAGTAATAAAACTTAATGCTTAATGCAATTTAGAAATAATCCATAGAATCAGTTAAAAAAATTGATTCGGAAGACTGACAATAGAAGGAAGGGTGGACGTAAGGATGGAAGTTGAGAGAAAGTACTGACATTCCATTGTAATAAGATTCATATTTATGGCAACCAACAATGCTGAACTGACATCTCGGGTCATGGAATCTTCCAAAACTGAAATGAAGAAAGAAAAAGAATAATAATTCCAACCAACCAAACAAGCAACAACACCACCCAAAACAGAAAATTTACTCTGAGATGTCTAAATCACATCTCTTGCTTGCTACATTCTGAAATGTATAAAATATGAAACTGATTATAAGCCTGAATAAATGGTTATTTCAGAACTCTGGGTGACCAATTCAAGTAAATATAGGTTTATAGTTGTACATGTTTATGAAATTGGTCTAAGAAAATTAGATGAAAAATACAGCATTTTGTTAAGCTTTACTGTATAATTTTCATGGCTATTTCATTGAAATTATCCTGACTTTTACATGATGATTTACTACTGGGATAATTTGACTCTGATAACTTTGGACTTTTCAGGGCATTGTCCATAAAAAATATACTTCATACCAAATGTCAATATATTTTATGTCAGCACCATCTGCGATTTCATTTTTGTAATGTTTTAGGGTTGGCATTTGTATTTCCCATTTTCTCAGAAGAGTTAAAATATTTTTACGATAAGAATTTTACCACAAAAGTTAAAATAAAATCATTAATTCAGCGTTTTATATATATGAAGTGTCTATCCTACATTTCCGTGTCTCTTCCAAAAATCCTGTCTGTTGTGTCTGAATGAGGTTTTAAAATCCTAAAATAGGATAGGTATTTTTCCCTGTCTGGAAAATTAGACATATACCTCAAAATAATTTTATGATCTTCAGTGTGGTAACAGAGGCCACATCACTAAACAACAGGTGCTTCAATTGCCAAAATACAAACCTTTTACCGGCTTGACTCACATCAATTTTCAGACATGGGAAGTAGCAGTGGTTTTGCTTTTGGTGGTGGTTTTGCTGTTGTTGTTGTTTTTGAGATAGAGTGTCACTCTTGTTGCCCAGGCTGGAGTGTAATGGTGCAGTCTGGCTCACCACAACCTCCACCTCCAGGGTTCAAGTGATTCTCCTGCCTCAGCCTCCCAAGTAACTGAGATTACAGATATGTGCCACCACTCTGGATTAATGTTTTGTGCTTTAAGTAGAGACAGGGTTTCACCATGTTGGCCAGGTTGTTATCACACTCCTGACCACAGGTGATCTATCCCTCTTGGCCTCCCAAAGTCCTGGGATTACAGGTGTGAGCCACCATGCCCAGCCAGAAGTAGCAGTTTATTAATGTTTCTTAAATTAGTCAACATGTCTCTTTCGTCAGTATTTAATTTTTCTCTTTTGTTTTTAAAAAGTTTTATTAACATACAGTTTACATGCTATACATTCCAGCCACTTAATGTGAAAAATTTATTTTTAATGTGTTTACAGATAGGCAACTATCACCAGTTAATTTTAGAACATTTTCATCAACTCAAAATTAAAATCCTGTGATCTTTCACTATCATTCCTGCTGTCCTCTCATCTTCTACCCCTTTGTTCTAAGAAAACACAAGCATATTCTCGATCTCTATTGATTCCTCTGTTCTGAACATTTTCATATATGAGTTCTTCTGTGACTGACTTCTTTCACTATGTGTAATATTTATTATGTAATATTATTGTATAATATTTTTAAGGTCTATCCAAGTTTTACCTTGTGTCAGTAATTCATTTCTTTTTATGGGTTGATATATATAATTTTTACATTTGACATTCTGTATGCATTTTCTTTATCTGTTCTGCCATGGATAGACATTTGGGTGTTTTTGCTATTTGGCTCTTAAGATGCTTTTGTAAAAATTTATGCAATTTTTTTATGTCGACATATATTTTCCATTTTTTGGTTTATATATTGGTAGTCCATTTTCCGGGTCATATAATAACTCTATATTTAATCATTTGAGAAACTGTTAGAATGTTTTCCAAAGCAGCTGTACCATTTCACAGCAGGGGGGTTTTAATTTTGCTACATCCTCACTTAAGATTGTGTGTATGTCCTCTGTGTGTGTGTGTGTGTGTGTGTGCGTGCGTGCATGTGCCTGTGTGTTTGTGTGTGGTTTTTTGTTTGTTTCAGATAGTCTCACTCTCTCCCCCAGGCTGGAATGCAATGGCGTGATCTTGGCTTATCACAACCTTCACCTCTTGGGTTCAAGTGATTCTCCTGCCTCAGCCTCCCAAGTAGCTGGGATCACAGGTGCACACCACCACACCCAGCTAATTTTTGTATTTTTAGTAGAGACAGGGTTTCACCATGTTGGCCAGGATGGTCTTGAACTCCTTGTCATCCTCCCATCTCAGCCTCCCAAACTGCTGGGGTTGCAGGCATGAGCCACTGCCTGGATTAAAGTTTTTTTTTTTTTTTTTCTCAATTTTGATTCCAGTCATCTTAGTAGGAGTAAAGTGCTATCTCACTGTGGGCTTTGTTTGCCTTCCTCTGAGTCTGATGACATCAAACATCTTCATTTGTGCTTACTGGCCATTTCTGTATATTCTTTAGAGAAATGTCTATTCTGATTCTTTAGTCATTTTTAAAATTTGAGGTTTTTAATTACATAGGTATAAAGGTTCTTTATATATTCCAAATATATAAATGCACATAATGAGCAACAAAGCTAAAAAGACAACTGGGGATCATTGGTTATGGCTGATAGAATGTGGAGTTCCCAGAAGCTACATAAATATGGAGTCGATAATATTGCTTGATATCTCCAATGACAACAGCAACAAGAAAAAAAAAATTAAAAGTGAGTGAGAAGTATCCTTTCAGCCACCACACTTGAATATCACAATCTCTCATCCAGTTTCTAGATCAAAGTCAGTTCTGAGAGATAGAGACCATATTGTGAATGAAAGTTTATGTTCACTTTAAGAAGGTGACACCATTTGGCAAATATAGACTGTAGACATTATTCCAGCTCTCTCTTAAAATCATTGATATTTAGTTACTGAGTAAATTTACATTGAATAAAGTGGAACTCCCCGTTTTTCCAAGACCTTTGGAATTGGGATATGCACTGACTGTCAAAAATGCTACCTAGGAACCAGCTTTGAGATATACTCATCTAGTCTTTGCAAATTTAGGCTCTGCTAGACTAAAAATTTGGGATATGGGTAATTGAAAAATATGAGCAGACAGAGTGAGGTTTCTTTGAATTTAACACAGTGGCTGGTGTCTGGTCATTCTTTTCTGTCTCATGCCAAAAGACAAAGCAAAACAAAACAAAACAAAAACAAACAAACAAACAAAAAACAGGACTATGCTTACAGGGGTGATTCTTCTGAATTTTCATGAGGCTATGAGATTGGAAGGAATATGCCTGTAATCTAGAAGAATCACTAGGATATCTTCTTAGATATTGTGAATAAGCAGTCGTGCAACTACAAACTATGCATGATTTAGACATTCACAGATGAAGATCCCTTTATCTTATTAGGCAAACAACCTAGATGAGCAAAAGTGCTGGGAGTAATTAAGGAGATTTTTAAATAAGCAATAGAATAAGGAGATGGTGAAGGAATGACAACCTTAGGACTCATGTGATTGGTCCCCACCAGAGACAGGATAGAGGGGCTTAACACGCATCACCTGCAGATCTAAATAGCATAAGAAGTGGCCAGTATCAGTAGCTTTTGTGTTATATCCATATTACCTTAGGACTCTCCATTGGTTGCTTATTACCTACCTCTGTACTCTGTCTCCAGAGATGCTTTTGGTCATTGGTCTGTGCTCTTCTCATGTACAGAGCAGAACAGATTTAAGGACTGCCACCCGATACCTTGAGAGTAGACCCTCAAACAGCTGCATATGGAAGTTAGCTTCTACATTATTTATAAATAATAACTAGTTATTTATTTATAAATTTACATTTATAATTTGTATATAATTTATGAATAACCAACTAGTTCCCTCTATCCTCAATTGGAAAACCTCTAAGATTCTCAACATACAAGGACCCCAAACAACTGGATCTACGGATCGAGCTCCAGTTTAGCATAATAATAATTAGCTTCATGACACATCTTAATTGACTTCCTTCTAATTCCCTTGTCACTTCTCCACATATCACTTAATGTTTTTACATATCACCTCTCAAAAAAACTACTTATCATCTTTGTATCTCCAATCAAGAAACACTGAAAATCACATGAAAAAATATGCTGATATATAATTCTATTACACAAGAAAGTGAAAGAATGAAAATAAATTTGGCACAGAAGGTGTATCGATCAATGTTATATGCCAGCTTGGCTAGGGTATGATGGCACCATGTTTGGTCAAACAGTAGTCTAGATGTAGCTGTCTGGATGGTATATTTTTTAAATGTGATCAACTTTTTGATTATCAGAGAGTAAAGCAAATTACTCTACATTATGGAGGTAAATCTCACTCACTCTCTTAAAGACCTTAAGAACAAAAATTGAGGTTTCCAGAAGAATAGTTTGGACTTAAGACTACAACATCAACTGTTGCCTGAGTTTCCCATCTGTTGGTAGTTTGTCCTGTGGATTTTGGACTCGCCAGCAACCTCTCTTACAAACACACACACACACACACACACACACACACACACATAAATAGATAGATATAATATATAATAAAAGATGTAACATATATGAAATATAATATACAAATATAGATATAAATCTAAATATTTATCCCAGTCATACTTTTTCTCTGGAAAACCCAAATACGTATGGACAAAAAATATCAAAAATATTAGGCTGATTAAACATAATTAAAAGTTAATATTTTAAAAACATGTCTAAATGAAATGGCAATGCACACCTAGAAGAAGGTCGTAAGACCTGAGTTCATGAAGTAAAAATGCACTTAAGGTGGTTTTGAGATCCTGCTTATAAAACAAAAGGCTTAACATTCACCTCAAAACACCTTCTGTTGTTGAAACAAATGTCTGCAGTATCAAATCTGAGGAGTGGACTTAGTGCCTACTTCATTCAGTATTTTTAGTTGAACCACATTATGACTGTCAACCACTGTCATTTTGTTTGTTAAAAGTTAGGGTAGATAGAAACAAACTCATTTTTTTCCACAGGTGAGTTCAAATTTCTGCTTCTTAGTTTTCTTCCCTGAAGAACAAATGTCAATTATAAACCTTTTTGCTTTTCATTGGCAGCTCTTAAAATTCAAAGCCATAAACCAGTAGTGGAAACTTAGAAATTTCCTGGTGTAAAAGTCCAAGTGCTTTTTCAACTGACTCAAGGAGACCATAGAAATCGCAGAATGAGAAAAGGTTATAAATGTATGAAGCAAACCAAAAAACTTTCAAAAGTTATTAGGAGAGTCTTGAGGAAGCTAATATTTGCCCTCTATAAGCAGTAAATTTGCAAAGTTATTTTAAAAAGAAAAAAATTAAATAATTACCAGAAGGAAGAAGAAAGATAAAATAAATATATTCAGCTTGGTTTCCATGATTAATTTTTAAATATTAACATTAATTTTGTATTAGAAAAAGTATTTTCCAGTTAGTAAAAACCTATTACAAATTCTGACAATTCAACCACAATTTTAAAGAGAATAAGCTGCAAATGCAAACCTCATATAAACAAACTTTTTTAAGGTTCTTCCAAGCAGTGTGCAAAGGATTTGAAGATGTGCTCCTATGTCAAAAACTATCAAAAATACAGCTAACACTATCTTCTCATGAAGTTTACAAAGGTTTACTGGTCAGCACAGTAGATTTAAACTCAATATGCATGTAGTCCTACCAGTAAAATGCATCTTTCCCTTTTGTTTTTTGACGAGCTATTCTGCAAGGCTTTCAAAAAGCTAAGAAAACAATGTAAATAAAGCAATATCAGTTTATAGACAGCATTAATGTAACCAAAAGGAAGTTCAGCTGCTCATCGTTTGCAAAGTTGATTAACAAGGATGAGGTTAGGTAGAAAGAAACTGACTTTATTTCTAAAGCTACTAATGAGGAAATGGTTTAGGCTCTTTTTTTAATGGAACCACTTCAAATATGGAGCAGAAAGCAACAATTTAAAAAGGGGAGCTTGGCATTAGAGGTCCCCATGAGGGGTGAGGTGGTACAGGTCTACATGACTTTTTCCTATGACTTGAGTTCTTGCTACATCTGGTGAATGGGCTGGCACCATCACAGGCACAACTGGGTTGTAAATTAATCACAGTCTTCAAGCGTTCTGCTGGTGGGGAAGAATTTCACAGATACCTAGATTTTTTCAAGACTCCAACTCTGGAACTTCTAAGAAAACATAAGTAAGCTAGCAGTACACAGGGTGTCTGGTTAAAAACAGCAAAAATGATGATCACTTCCCTAAGGGACTATGTAAGCATTGAGCACACATGGAAAACAGGAAAAACAGTTGTTAGGAAAAGAGGTGCTCAGTTACATTAGTACTATTTCACATTTTGTTTAAATATTGTTTTAATAAAAAAAAAAAAAAAAAAACAGCCGGGCGCGGTGGCTCAAGCCTGTAATCCCAGCACTTTGGGGGGCCGAGGCGGGTGGATCACGAGGTCAAGAGATCGAGACCATCCTAGTCAACATGGTGAAACCCCGTCTCTACTAAAAATACAAAAAACTAGCTGGGTGTGGCGGCGCGTGCCTGTAATCCCAGCTACTCGGGAGGCTAAGGCAGGAGAATTGCCTGAACCCAGGAGGCGGAGGTTGCGGTGAGCCGAGATCGCGCCATTGCACTCCAGCCTGGGTAACAAGAGCGAAACTCCGTCTCAAAAAAAAAAATAAAAAATAAAAAACAGAAAAATATAAAAAGTTCTTGCCAGATATCTGTATACTTCTATAACCATAAGAAACAGATTCTAAGATTAAAAGAGGCAAGATAGGGTATAGAGCTAATCAGGGGAGGGTAGGTATATGTAAAACACGTAAAAGAAAAGGACCAATATGGAGAAAGTATGGCAATGGGAATGGGAGTTCTCACTCTTTTCCATGGATTTTTATCTGGAGCTGGTAGCTTGGTTGCATTTGGCATGAAGGTTGAGCTTCACCAGGGACCCATCCTTGTTTGCCTAGGAATTTACCTGCCTCCTTTAACTATCACTAGCTCTTCTTATTTTACTTCTACTAAATAATTCATTTTTGTTTCCAAATTATAATCTACCAGTAAGCGCTGTCCTATAGAAACATTTGAAGCTATGTAGATAGCTATCAATATATTTTTGCGCATTTAATAAGTTATATCTTTTATTCAGTATTTTCCTCACTTATTGCATTTTTCAGATCATATGATATGCCATGCACTCTACAAAGTGGGAACCAAGTGATGTAATGAACAGACAAAACTTAGTCTCCCATGATCAGAAAAGAATTATGGTCAGTGGGAGCTATCCTGGGCAGAGAACATGGAAATGCTTTGCACTCGTAGGTAGAGAATATTACATATAAATACATGGAGAAATGGTGGATCAGTATATACAAACAGGGACACGGAAAAAAGTTCATTATAGGTACCTCACCAGTTGTAGGTGGGATCACATTTGACAATAAATGGAGAAAGGGGAAAGAGTCCAGGAAATAGAGATCTGGAAATCAGGTTGAAATGTTTGAGTGCATGTGGAAAATAATGCGGGGAATAGAAGGAGGAGGCTCTGGAAGTAAACATAGGTCAGATTTCACTTATGGCTTTAGAGGTCATGTTAAAGATTTGGTTAGTATCTGAAGATCAAAGGTAAGCAAGGAATATTTTCAGTGCAGTAGTCCATGAGATCAGTTGCATAAAAGATAAGCTGCCTACAGTGGAACATGAAGGAAAGCTACACTAGAAGTTGCTATAGTAGTTCCGGTGAGAAATGATAATGGCTTAGAGCAAAAAGGTGGCTACTGAGACAGAATAATATTTTAAAATTTGAAATATGTGTAAGAGGGAGAATAGATAGTGTATTGGGGAAGAGCAGCTATCTGCAGGAAGAGGAATCAAATGGTAACTCACAGACTTCTGGATTGAACTATTGGATGGATAGTAACACACAGTTTGGAGATAGAATAATTGGCAAGAAGAATACAGTGAGTTTGGTTTTAAGACTCAACAGTTTAACACGCTGAGCTGTAGGGTGTGACAAAACAGATTTTATCTTGCTTGCATAGAGGCCCGCCTGTTCAGCTGTCAGTGAGACATGGCCTGCCATTGTTTGTCTTCCAGAAAGGGCTTTACTGCAAGCAACCACTCTTCACCGTATGATTTACAAGACTTATAGAGGTTCTCTTAGTAAACGTTGACAAGGCTTAACAAGACAGACTTTCTAGATTTCCCTCCCTTGCCTCATAAGTGAGCTGAACTGTTTTGTCTCCACTAATCAATTAAAATCAAATGCTTGCTTTTCAAAGTTTAATTAGATTTCTGTTTTTCTTCCAGAGCCATAAACGTTGACCGGCTCTCACTTTGAGCCAGCATAAAATTCCTCTTTTATGATCCCTTCTGAGAAGAGGCTGGGTGTCAGGTAAAAACATTCATATCTACTATCATATCCTGCCCCTTCACTCATCCCACTCCTCCATCCAGGGTTCTTTCTAGCCTTATTTACTCCTCCCTGTAAAGAAAAGGTCTTTTTCATTTGTTGCCTGCTCTCCCTATTGTAACAGCTCACTAATTCTTTTTCTTTCATACTTTCCCTTCCCCCTTTCTCTCTTTTCCTCCTTCCCGCTTTCTTAGTGATAAAGATTAGAAGGTACAACTGCAACACACTGAAGGATCAAGTACAAGTTCTTGAAGAAGATTAGAAAAGATCAGTCTTACAGGCAAAAGAGTAGTATGTTCAAAGAGGACATGATGCCCTTCAGTGGAGAACTGCAAGCGGCAGTTCAATAACAGGCATATACACCAATGGAGCAGAATAGAGAGCCTAGTAATAAAGATGCACGCCTGCAGACATCTGATCTTCCACAAAGTCAACAAAACGAAGTCACAGGGAAAGGACTCCTTATTCAATAAAAAGTGCTGGGATAGTTAGCCAGCCATACACAGAAAAATGAAACTGGACCCCTACCTTTCACTATATACAAATTTTACCTTGAGATACATGAAATTTTTAAATATGAAACCTCAAACTGTAAGACTCCTAGAAGAAAACCTAGGAATGTCATTCCAGACATCAGCCTTGGGAAGGAATTTATGACTTAGTCCTCAAAAGCAATTGCAACAAAACCAAAAATGGACAAGCAGTATCTAATTAAACTAAGGAGCTTCTACACAGCAAAAGAAACTATCAACAAAATAATCAGATAGCATACAAAATGGGATACAATATTTACAAATAATGCTTATATACAGAACCTATAAGGAACTTAAACAATTGGACAAGCAGAAAACAAATAACCTCATTAAAACTGGGCAAAAGACATCAATTGCCACTTCTCAAAAGAGGGCATACAAGTGACCAACAAACATGTGAAAAGATGCTCTTTATCACTGATCACCAGAACAATGCAAATTTAAACCACAGTGAGATGCCATCTCACACCAGTCAGAATGGCTCTTATTAAAAAGTCAAAAACAACAGATGATGAAGAGGCTGCAGAGAAAAAGGAATGCTTACATTCCCACGCTGCTGGTGTGAATGCAAATTAGTTCAGCCACCGTGGAAAGCAGTTTGAACATTCTTCAAAGAACCTAAGCTGAAACTGCTATTCACTCAAAATCCTGTTACTAGGTATATATATATATATATATATATATATATATATATATATATATATTCTGCTAAAAATACACATGAACTCATACGTTCATTATGGGACTATTCAGAATAGTAAAGACGTAGAAAAAAATTAGGTGCCCATCAATGGTGGATTGGAGAAAGAAACTCCTATCTATCTATCTGTCTAGCTATCTAATGGAATACCAACCAGCCATAAAAAAGAAACAACAGCATGTTCTTTGCAGCCTTTGCAGTGACATGGATGCAGATGGAGGCCATCATCCTAAGCATATTAATGCAGGAACAGAAACCCCAATACAGCGTGTTCTCTCTCGTAAGTGGGAACCAAATATTTGTACTCGTGGATGTAAAGACGGCAACAATTGACACTGGGACTACTAGAGGGAGAAGGGAGTGGGGCAACGTTTGAAAAACTCACTGTTGGGTACTATGCTCACTATCTGGGTGAGAGGATCAGTAGCACCCCAAACCTCACCCTCACACAATATACTCAGTTAACAAACTTGCACATGCACCTTCAAATCTAAAATAAAAGAATTATTTTTAAAGTATTTTATAATAAAGTAGACAATAACTTGATTGACAGAGAGATGCAAATGTTATTTGTTAGGCTATGAAGGGTAATTGATGGTGGGAAGTAGAAAGAGGAGGAGGAGGATAAATGGGAGAAGAAATCAGAAAAGGGAGAGAGAAAGAACAGGGTGTCCTTGTAAAGTTTAATCTGTTAGCAGTTAGAGGTTTTGATGAGAGGTGGATCACGTCAATTGAAAGCCTATAGCAATACCACAGATTCCAGGTAACAAAGAGCATATAATGAGGTCGAAATAGAAACAGTGGGTAAGATTCAAGCATATGGTACAAAGGAAGCTTATTTTTTTAAAGTCACAAAGTAGTGTTTGTGAGCACCTCTTATCTCCCAAGATATTGCTATTAGAACCAAAGGGCAAAACATTTTTTCCCCCAAATGGATAATTAGGGATAAGTAAACCTGCAAAAAAAAGAGTTTTTGCTAAGACTGATTGGAGGGTTAACTTTAGTAAATATTGGGCAAAGAAAACTGAGAAGACAAAGGTTATTGTGAGACTCTGAATCTAAATGTCTCAACTGCCATTATCAGAAAAAGAAAGGTAAATAGGAAAAGCGCATTAGTCAGAAACAATGACTTTTGCTTTAGACAAGTTGATTTGCGTATTTAGACTAGCTTTTAAAATTTCAATCTAGAATTTTAAAGAAACTTGAAAGCAGAAATAACTTCTCCACTTGAACTTGCCCTGAAATATTTATGCCACTGAAGTCTTTTAGTCAATTTCCTTGTCTTTTGTTCTATACTGTGTGGATCATTTTTCTCATTTCTATATAACTTTACCTTTGAGATCTATTTGTTATTTCTGTCGTCTTCTGAATTCCTATGAGTATAATCTTTGGTTACATCTATTTAGTGACTGCTATCCATCAGCCATCTGCTTTTTAATATAAATTATATAATCTTGGTACTTATACACTCTCCCAAATTCTTTTATGTGTTTTATAATTTTATCTTATTAGAAATTTAATTTTATTATATTTTCCAGAGTGCAAAAGAATAAGTTCCCACCATGGACTTACCTAACAAAATATCTAAGTTGGTGTGCTTTTAATAGGCTTCTCTCCTTCAGATAATTCTAAAAAACACTCTTTTGTATGATTATTATTAATTATGCACATAATATCATGATTATTGCCAGTAGGAGAACTCCAAATAAAAGTAACTATTTGATGAAAGAGTTGTTACTTGCTTACATCTAGCAAAATCAAAGTACCATTCGAATATAAAAATTAAAGCAAAGATACTCGTTCTTAAGCTGGAAGAGGTTTCTTCATTTAAAAAATAATTGTTAGGAAAATATTTGTTGCATATGAAAACCTAAAACTTCATCAATAATATATGTTTTAAAAATATTTTAAAGAAAATAATGAGATTATATTAAATTTTTATAATGCTTTATGGCCCCACACTTCATTGCATGAAGAGATTGTGAAGTACTATTCAAAAGCCCAAATAACCTTGATGTTAGAGAATCGTCGAGTGTCATAACTGTCTCATTAGGCAAACTGTTTACTCACTAGTTGATTGTCATTGCTTTAGGGAGAAAGAATTTATTCTTTGTCTCTTTTGATTGCAGTGTTCAATATAATTATCCTAAATTGAGAAGCAAGTAAAAAAAATGATGTGATTATCTCCAATGTCTTCTTTCCAAGTATAACAATAAGGACACCTCTATGAATAATCTATCTAACTTTAACTTTGCCTGGCTGATAAATGAAGAATCTACACAGGAGATTATAAAAAAACTATATGTTATTTTTGACAAATAGCAGTGGATGGTTTGGATGCATATGACTTAACTAGAGTAAAAATGTATCTAGGTTTCTATAAACATGAACATTTTATTTTTGATTTGTGTTTTTAGGTCATTAAATTCTAGACAGAATGTAAGCAATCTCTTTTATTAGATTCCATTCCAATCATCATATTTGAGTCATATTTAATATATGTTAAAACTGGTAGTTCTGAAGAAAGTTAATTTCAACATTTTCAAAATGTGATGCTCTGTTAGGTGCATACACTTTAGGATTATGTCATTTTGCAAATTGCGCTACGTAATACTTCTGCTTTTTCTTGATAATTTTTCTTCTTCTTAAATTTGCTTTGAAATTCATAAAGCTACTCTAGCTTTCTGTTAAGTAGTGTTGAGACGTTCCATCCTTTCGTCTCCACCTATTTGAGTCTTTACATTTAAAATTAGTTTCTGGTAGAAAACATATAGTTGGGTTCCTTTTTTGAATTCAGTTTAACAATAGCCATATTTTAGGTGATGTGCTTAGACCACTCACATGTAAAGATTATTTGTATAATTGGACTTATATCTGCTATATTTGCAATTGTTTCTTATTTTTTGCGTTTATTCTTTGTTTCTTTTTAAGCTCACTTTTTCTGCCTTTTCTTATTTGAGCATTTTATGTGATTTCATCTATCTATCTATCTGTCTGTCTGTCTGTCTATCTATCTATCTATCTGTCTATCTGTCTATCTATCTATCTTTTAGCAGTTGCCCTATAGTTTGCAATATTTATTTTTAAATACTCAGGCTACCCATGGATAACACTATACCATTTATGTATAGTGTAAATAGCTTCCAGTGAGAATTAATAAATAAAATCCTAAGCTTCCCAAGGCCCACAACTGACAGGACAGAATCTCTCTTGGCCAGTGGGGCCCCAGAGAAACCTTAAAAACTGAGTTCCTGGTCATGGCAGGATAAGAGGATGAACATGCTTCATTATGTTTATTACTTATTAACCTTTAACCAGAACTCGTTCCTAAAGAGTACGCAGAAACCAGTTCTACAAAACAAAAAGTGAACGCCTCATTCCTTTATTACCTTTAGCCAATCATCTGAGGTTGTAGCTAGACTTCCACTCTGTCTTGGCAGTTCCAGTGTGATGGCTCATTAGTTTCACAACGCATTCCTTGCTATTAATAAAAACTGAGCATCACCTTGAGACCTGTTTTGGCCAACTCAAAGAGGAAGTTGTACAGTGAGGATATGTGTGTCCTGTGCTTCACCTTGGATAATAGGAGGGCTGAAAACTGCAGCCCAGGGTCATGCTATAGCTGCCATTTGTTGACCAGGTGACCCATGAAGAGGCATGAAGCTCAATTCACGAAGCTCAACTGACTGCCCCCTGACTGCAAAAGCAAAATTGCAAGTCATCCTTAAAGTCTTTGACAAAATGCGTGTTCAAAGCCTTTGCTCAATTGTGTTGGATTATCTTCTTATTCATGAGTGTCTTTCCTATTCTGTATAACAGATTAATTTTCAGATCACAGTCTCTGGGTTGTGATTTCAATTGTGCATGTGCATGTCTCTTCTTTCATAAATATTAATGACTCCTCTCAGAGCTTATTAAATACGTATGTTTGGCCATCCCACTCAGTAAAAGATCCTGTTCTCTCTTTCCCTCTCTGGAGTTTTGCTTGCTCTGGACTTCTGCTAGAGGCTACGCTTCCCAGCCAGCAGAAGGGCTAGCTTGAAGGCTACAGTTCTTTATGAGAAATGAAGTTTTCCTTTCCAATTCTGTAAATTTCGTGATTCTTCAGTTGACAAGAGCATCCCCAATTATTCTCTTTTATCCCTTATTACATTGTGATTATTCATTTTACCTGTCCATATACTGTAATCCAAACCCAGTACATGAAGGATAATTCTACCCATTTACATCTCCAACAATATCTGCTCCAGGAAGCATGTTTAGAATGATTACTGGCATCAATGATTTTTTTAACATCTTAAAATGTTTTAGTCATTATTCAAATCATGGTACATGTAACATTTCCTCATTCTATTTAAACTATATTGTTTTAGTAAAGGTACATTTATAAACCCCATGTTTCATATGAGGAAATTGACACACAAGAAGACACATAGCTAGTAGTAGGCATCAGTTACAAGAAATACATTTTGAGATTTTGCTCTATTAACCACTCTGCTATACCAACTCTGGTAAGCACCAACAGGAAAAAAAAGGGGGGGCAATTAATTAGACCCACCTTTGAGAAGGAACTAAATTTGAAACATTTACATGTGAACATGGTAGAGTGTGGAGTATGGAAAACATAAATTCTAAAGAGTTAATTTTAGGAGACAACATAAAGGTTTGGAATCATAAAAACTGAAAATGATTTTTCTATGAAGACATTGTGACAAGATGTGAAAGATACGGAATCGTAGTGCTTTAGCTATGTACTGCTGAATCATGAAGCATAACAAACTTATTAGCTTGGACAAAAAAATAATAAGTTCATTATTTTTCACAATTCTGAGGGTTAACTTGGTTTCTCTAGTTCATGTGTTGTGGACTTAGAAGTGGCAGTGTGTCTCAATGGTCCAAATGGACTGGCATGCCATTTCTGACTAGCAGTTAGTGCTGGCCATCACCTGGGAGGTAAGGGAGCAACATCAGCCAGAGAGCCTTGTTTTTTTCTCCATTTGGCCTTTCCATGTGGTTTGGGATTTTTCCATTTTTGGCTTGGTTTCTAATTTCAATTGCTAGATTAAAAACAATCTCACCTCAGTGGCTTAAAATGACAGCCTTGGCCGGGCGCGGTGGCTCAAGCCTGTAATCCCAGCACTTTGGGAGGCCGAGGCGGGTGGATCACAAGGTCAAGAGATCGAGACCATCCTGGTCAACATGGTGAAACCCCGTCTCTACTAAAAATATAAAACATTAGCTGGCCATGGTGGCACATGCCTGTAATCCCAGCTACTCAGGAGGCTGAGGCAGGAGAATTGCCTGAACCCAGGAGGCGGAGGTTGCGGTGAGCCGAGATCGCGCCATTGCACTCCAGCCTGGGTAACAGGAGCGAAACTCCGTCTCAAAAAAAAAAAAAAAAAAAAAAAAAATCGACAGCCTTAGTAGTTGGCTCACAATTCTAAAATTTACATGAAGACTAGCGGGAGAAATTCATCTTTGTTCCAGGTTGAATCACCTAGGATTATTTGGAACTGGAGGGTCCACTTCAAGAGAGCCTTACTCAGAAGTCTAGCAAGTCAGTGCCGTCCCCTGGGACTGGCACAGGAGCCTCGGCTCTCCTTCAGGGAGCCTCTCTGTGTAGTGAGTTTGAGCTTGTACAGGCAGAAAACAGTGTTTCCGGGTAGTCACCTACTTACAGGCAACTGACTGCCTCCTGACTGCAAAAGGAAAACTGCGAGTCATCCTTAAAGTCTTTGAGAAAACGTGTGTTCAAAGCCTTTGTTCAATTATGTTGGATTATCTTCTTATTAATGTCTTTCATATTCTGTATAACAGATTAATTTTCAGATCACAGAGTCTGGGTTGTGATTTCCCGCCTTTTTCATTGTTTGTTTGTTTTTTTTTAATATTATTTAATTACAATTAACATAATGAACCGCATAACTTAAATTGTCATGTGTATACACCTGTGAAACCATCATCATAATCAAGAGTATGAACATATTCATCCCCTCCCCACTTTCTTCATTACCTCATTCCTGTTCTTCCCTTCCCAAGGTGACAATTGATCTTTCTCTGTCCCTATGGATTGATTTGCCTTTTCATGATGATGTTTTTATCCTTTTACTAATATGTTCAAATAAATTACCTTTTTTATTGCTAAATTAACCTGGCATTCCTGAGAAAAACACCACTGGATCATGTTATATCATCTTATAGCTTCTTTTTTTATATGTTGCTGGATTTGATTTTTTCATCTTTAAATAAATTTTTCACACATATTCTTGAAGAATATACTTCATACCATTTTTCTTGTATTTGTCTGTTTATGATATTGAGGTAATTCAGCTCTTTAAGAAGTGTTCCTGTCTCTTCTAATATCCTAAGCAGCTTTTGTAGAATTATTTTATATTTTCTTCAAAAATGTTTAGTGGAATTTAGTAATAAAGGCTTCTGGCCAGGAATTTAGTTTGCAGCGATATTATTAGCTACGGGTAGTTTAAAATGTGCATTTAGTTGCAGGTTTTGGAAAAACTTGAATAAAACAATTTATAATATTCTCTTATTTTAATATCTGTAGGTTTTAAAGTGATAAGTCCTCCTCATTTTTGATAATGATAATTAATATATTTTTTCTAATCAATATGGATAGATCAATTTCATTATTCTTTAAAAATTGCAATATAATTGTATTTATTCTTTATTTTTTAATGTTTTATTGATTACTAATATGATTACTAATATTTATTACTTTCATCTTGGAGTGGAGAATTTGAACATTAACTGAAGTATTTTTTATTTTGCCATATTAGGCTTAAATATTGTGCTTTTTCCTCTCAGCCCTCATAAGGTGACAATTTTCCCCATACCCATAGAATGGAATATCACCCAGCATCCTCTCATATACAAAGAAAAAACAAATTGCTGATACAGTTAGATGTCTAACAATCTCAAAAATTGTCATGGCAAGTAACTGGTAGAAATCAGACTTAAAAGATTGCATGATTGCATTGATAGGAAATATCCTGAAGACATAAAATTATAGGAAAGAATCTATGTTTAAATGGGAACGGGGTGGGAGTGAGGAGGATTAGCTTCTGAATTCTTTTTGGTTTTGGCTATTGTATATTCCTTTAGGCTACTATAAACATTCATATTATATAGATAATTATTCAAATGCAAATACAAATAGTGTATGGCTATTATATAGTGCTATGAATATCCAAGTACCAGAGTGTTTTGTAGATACATTTTACTTCAGAATAGAAGCCTAAAAACATAACTTAGGTTGTATGTTAAAGATATATTCAACTTTAGGAAAAACTCTCCAACTGCATCCAATTTGACGGCACTAGTTTACTTTCCCATTGGCAATGCATAAGAGTCTACATTGCACACCCTGTCCTTGTTTGTCTTTTCAAATAAAGATATTCTATTGAGTGTGTACCGTTATGACAAAGTAGATTTAACTTGCAATTTTCTATTAACAAAAGACATTTACATCTTTTTGTTAGTCACATCTTCTGTGAAATTACTTTCAAATATGTGTGCCCTTTTTATTGGATTACTAATTTTCTCATTAGACATTTATTAAGGAATTCTTTTTAGTTCTGGATAAAATGCCTTTATCAATGATACATGCTTCGCGAAGATATCTTCTAACATATGGCTTTCTCTTTTTATGGTGTCTCTTGATTAAGGCGGATTATAATAGTGATGAAGCCCAGCTTACCAATATGTACTTTTATAATTTTTGAATTTTTGTTCTGATAAATTCTTATGTATCCAAAAATACAAAAGCTTCCTCTTCTTTCTTTTTATTTTATTTATTTATTTTTTTTTTTTTTGAGACGGAGTTTCGCTCTCGTTACCCAGGCTGGAGTGCAATGGCGCGATCTCGGCTCACCGCAACCTCCGCCTCCTGGGGTCAGGCAATTCTCCTGCCTCAGCCTCCTGAGTAGCTGGGATTACAGGCACGTGCCACCATGCCCAGCTAATTTTTTTGCACTTTTAGTAGAGACGGGGTTTCACCATGTTGACCAGGATGGTCTCGATCTCTCAACCTTGTGATCCACCCGCCTCGGCCTCCCAAAGTGCTGGGATTACAGGCTTGAGCCACCGCGCCCGGCCTATTTTATTTTTTTTAAAATTTTTTTTGAGATGGAGTTTCACTCTGCCTCCCATGATGCTAGAGTGCAGTGGCGTGATCTGGGCTCACTGCAACCTCTGACCCCTCGGTTCAGGCAATTCTCCTGCTTCAACCTCCCAAGTAGCTGGGATTACAGGCACACACCACAATGTCCAGCTAATTTTTGTCTTGTTAGTAAAGATGGGGTTTCGTCATGTTGGCTAGGCTGGTCTCAAACTCCTGATCTCAGGTGATTCTCCTGCCTCGGCTTCCCAAAGTGCTGCGATTAAAGATGTCAGCCACTATGCCCAGCCTTCCTAATATTTCTTCTGAAAGCTCTGCAGTGTTTTATATTATCCGTAGATTTTTTATCTAGATTTACAATTTGAGGATAGTTGAAGATTAATGTACATTTTTATGTAAATATTCTTTAATTTCGCACTATTTCTGGGGAAACCATACCCTTTAGCAATGGTATTACTTTGTTAAAAAATATTTACCATTAAGTGTGGATTTATCTCTAGACTCTCATTTCTGTTCTATTGCTATACCCATGTCTAGCTTTATGCTATTAAAATAATATCTCTGTTTCTATAAATTTATAACTCTTAAATTAGATAAAGCTAATCTTCCTATTATGCTATTTCTAAAATTGTCTTGGTTATTTCAGATTTTTCAAGTTCATATACATTTTACAACTATCTTTTCAAAATCTACCCCCAGAAAAGCCTGTTAAGATTCTTATTGGAATTACCCTGGATTTGCAAATGAATTTAAATGAAATTGCTATGATAACAATTTTTTTCTTTCTAGTCCTTGAACATAATGTGCCTACATATTTCAGCTTTCTTTAATTTGTCAACAATATTTTATAGTTCTCAGTGATTAAGTTTAAAAAATACATTGTTAGGTTTATCACAAATTGTTTTTAATTTTTTGATATTGTTGATTAATTTTTTAATTACTTTTTTGGATTATTCATTGTTAATAGAAAAGAACAGTTTTGATCTTTTATACTGTTATTGTATTCTTAAAACTTTGCTAAATTCACTTACGTTTAATAGTAGCTACTTTTCACGATTATGAAAGAGTTATCAGTGCTCAAAGTTGGAATAATTTGAGCAGCAAAATACATAATTTAGTATTGGATTATAAGTCAAAGTGTACAATAAATATTCACAAATGCATAGTAATATAGGAAGGAAAGTTAACAGGCTGCCGGATAAAATACACAGATGGCAAAATGAAAGAAGCCAGTGTGCAAGCTATTGTGATTTTTAGTTTTACATGTCAACTTGCCTCTGGCAAGAGGTGCCCAGATATTTGGATAGTGCTTGGGAAGTGTGAGATTAACATTTGATTTGGTAAAGTAAGTAAAGCAGCTTCCCCTCCCTAGTGTAGGTGGACCTCATCCAAACTGTTAAGGCCAAAATAGAACGAAAAGGTGAAGAGAAAATTATCTTTCTCCGCCTGACTGTCTTTGAGTGTGGACATCATTCTCCTGCTACTTTTGGACTCTGACTCAAACTTGAACTAGAACTTACACCATTGAAAACTTACTCCTGAGTTTTCAGCTTGCCAACTGTAGCATATGTAATTTCATGAGCCAATTCTTTAAAGTAATCATCTCTCTCTCTCTCTCTCTCTCTCTCTCTCTCTCACATGCACACGTGTGTGTGTGTTTGTGTGTGTGTGTGTGTACATATTTACATATATAAACTGTTTTTGTTTCTCTGGAGAACCCAGGCTAAGTACAGCCATCAGTGAACAACCAGTCCTGGTGTGTTATCAGGTGAGCTTTGGAGTTTAAGCAGAATGTTTAAAATTATTACTCAGATAGTTAGCCAACTTCCCTTTTTGGTGGTCAAAAGTCAAAACCAGACTTCCAGGGTTTTCCATAGATAATAGAGCTTTCCCAAAACAGGTGGATTTGCCATGCACATACTGTTTAAGTCTGTGTATGAAATTTCAAAAGTATGTTCAATTATACAATATATTGTCTATGTATTCCACATGATGGATACATATGTGTGGTAAAAGTATATGGAAAAACAATCAAATGCTAAACACAGTACGCAGAATACTGATGAGTTTTTCGAAGAAAGAAAGTGATTGGGATTGGGCGAGAACATGGGAGTTTGCCAAGATATAGGTTACAGTTAATTTCATAACCTGTCTGGTAGACCCACATGTGTTTCTTTTATAATTAGCCGTTACACTTTACATATATTCTGCAGATATCCTAATATTCTGGGATATATTTTCCATGTTCTGTTCTACATGGTTTTCATATATTAACTCCTTACATCCTTGTAAGAATGGTATGAAATAATTCCTTCTGTTATGCTCATCCTACTAGTTCAGAAGCTGCAGTGTAGTGAGGCTGCCAACGCCCTGTATTACACCACTAGTAAATGACTAAGCTTGTCTTCAAACCCAGGCAATCTGGCTCCAGAGCCTACACACTGAACTATTATATTATGTGTAATCTAAAGATTGACTATGAAATAAACTAGACTCAAACAAATGTCTAGGTTCATATTAATGTTGGAATATCTTTTAGTGCTACAAATATACAAGGTTTGCAGTAGCAGAGTTCAATGGTTTCTTCGCAAAACAATATTTCATGCAGTTTCCAGTGGTTTCTCTGGATAGTTCACAATATGTGATTGAAAGAAAAAAATATATACTGTTCTTAACTTTCTGCTAGATAACAGTAAAATAGCACATTTTTCAGATATCAGCATTCTATGTTAATGCACATTGAAGGCAAAGAAACACAAAAGAACCATGGAAGATAGTTTCTTTCCTCATCTGTAGGTCCTATTTATTTTACACAATTCTGCTCACCAAAGGAGAGTGAGACAAAGTTCTATTGTCTATGTAGTTGTAAACTGCCGCTCTATGTTCAGACTTTGTATCTAATATATATATATATATATATATATATATATATATATATATATATATATATTTCCCTATCCTGTGTGTATATGTATATGCAAACATGTGAGTGAATATACATACAGCATACATGTAAATATATGAGTATGCATTTTGTTTTGTTTGCTCAAAATTGCTGTGATTTATTTCATTCATTTAGATGACATGCTGTTTCTTATTCTTTTTTAGTAGTAGAAAGGCAGTACATCAGAGTGGAAAAGGAAAAATGTAGATGTAGCAAGTTAGTTTTTAGAATCAGAGAGAGTTTGCAAAATGCCAACATGTTTTGTGTTATCTTGAGTAACTCAACTAAATTATCCGTCACTTTTATCTTGTGTAAAATAAACATTTAACTATTTTACTGGCTTTGTAAGAGTTTAAGTAATAGAAATTTGTTAGCTAACAGTTTCTCTTTAACCTGCAATATAAGTTAATTCAATTCTCTGTACACTGATTCTACTGAATCATTTTTCCTAAATATATTTAAGTGCTCTTGTATGAATTTTTCTTAGCTCTGAATAACTTAGAAGCTTCTAAATAAAAATCACTTCCTATTATGTCACCCAGTATGCCAATGGAAATAATTAAATCCCAAGAAGGAAGCCATCTTCAGTTTGTAATTTCTATGGATTGATAACTTCTGTCTTATTAAATCACATACTTCACATTTATAAAATACAATAGGTATATTTTACAGAATTTTATGGACATAGAATTTATAACTAAGCCAATTAGATAAAAAATACATATACAGAGAAAGAAACATTTCAAAAAAACAATAAAATACCAGTAAGGAACTGGAGTAAGTCTACATAATAAGCCCTTTATATGTCAGACAAATAGAAAAAATAAAATTATAAAAAATAATTTAGTAAACAGCATACTTTATCCACAAATATGTGGTGGGTGAGGGATACCCACATATTTAGGAAAAAAAGTTTTTTTTCACTTGGAAAAATGCCTTTGCCACTCAACTCTAACATATGCTGAGGGAGGAAAAACGATGTAGATGACTTTTTTAGTTTCACTTATATTTGAGAACCTGATTACAAGTAAATCTTACAGAAGGATAAGTGCTAAAAACCAACTGTGGAAAACTACCATGGGTCATCATGTTTGGAGTTGACTGTCATATCACTTAAATCTTACAAGCTGCTTTTTCTACACATTTTATTAAGAGTGCTGGATGAAGGAAAGCGAACACACCCCTTCCTCTGTAACTTCACCCGTTTGTATATGATTTTAACTGATAATGACATAAAAACTTTATATTTAAATATAAGCTTACATATTTTGTGTATTAATCATCAGTGCAATGATGACAACTTTGGAGCCAGATACAGGGTGTTTATTTTTAAATTTGTATTTAAATGGATATTTTAAGGCATACTTGATTTATCTTGAACTAAAAGTATTGAACTAAACAATTAATAAAGATAGTCAAAAAACATATGGAGAGCTACATAAAACATTTTGCTTTGCCCACGTTAATAATACTTGATAACAAAAAGCCATTGGTTCTCACAAAGTGCCCTTTACACAAAGCAACAGCCTAGAAAGATTTTTGTTTAGTTAAATCAGGTTGTAAGTTGATATGGTCTAAAATTATCTCACTATAATTTACCATCTGGACAAAAATGCAAACTTCATCAGTAAGATCAGAAAGCAATTGATACTTTTAGACTTGTTAATGGAGAGGGGCGTGCAGACAATATCCCTACACTATAGCTATTCATTAGGGATGGATGCACAATAAAGGAATACTGTCTTTTGAAGAGATCTATTTTACAAATGTTGGGAAACAACTTATTTTAAGATGGTAAAATGGCATAAAAATTTAGACTTACTTGAAATTATGCATAATTGGAGTAAACTTGATGCATTAACGTTAAGATTAATTTTTCTCTAATATTTCTAATGAGCACTTTTAAACTATTGACATTCACAATGGCAAGCACTTTATATGGCTGCATTTAGTCGTCATGACAAGCTTAAGAGTTACATATTATAAACCACAATTTACAAATAAAGAACGGTTGGGAACCAGTCCAATCCTGTGCATGGGTGCCCCGTGTCCCGGCAGTGACGAGGGAGTGAGAAGAGAAAGACAAAAACACAAGAATAGGATTTTAAAGTATGGGTCCAGGGGTCCAAGGCACTCTCATGGGGTGATTCACATTGGCTTTCAGCTCTGGGCTGCAAGCGCTTTTATTAGGTAAATTATCTTGTTAATCTTGCAGGCTGTGGGGAGGGGGTTGAGGAGGAAGATAGCCAGGAGGAAAAGCATGTGTCTGCAGCATTCAATAGCATACCTGGCTCTCCTAAGAAATGCTAACTAAGGACACTGAGACTTCACCACCCATTGTCTATCCAGGTGCTTTGGCAAGAGAGGTGCAGCGGATAAGGTTCCATGAGGTCTGACCACACACGATGCATCAAGGGGCTTTTATCTCTCGAGCATTGTGGAAACAGAGCAATCAGAATTGCACTTTGGGAGGCTGAGGCGGGCGGATCACCTAAGGTCAGAAGTTCGAGACCAGCCTGACCAATATGGTGAAATTCTATCTTTAAGAAAAGAAAAAAAAGAGAGAAAGAAAGAAAGAAAAAGAATTGCTCCATATTCTGAGAACATAGGCAGAGGCTGTGGCTTTCCAGTGTCTCTGCCCTGCAAAGCTTTCCAGCCTTACTAGCACCCATCTGCGAAGACCCTCCCAGATCTTATGAGCAGAGGTTGTATTTCCTTCCCAGAGTTTTTTGCATAACGAGATCCTTACACAAACTCAAGGTTGGGAAGAGTCTTGGGAGGAAATCCGTTTTTCCTTTCCACTCTGCAGCCACACCGCAGTGCTCCGCGGTTACAGGGCTCCCGGATAGCCTTTACCTCAGGTCTCCTGTTACCACCTGATCTCTGCTTTTACCTTACTGTGCCATAGTTTGGATATGATCCGCGGCACAAATCTCAGTGCATAAAAAGCAAAGCAAGCTTGGAATCATTTAACTATCAGTAATACAGGTCTGCCCCTGGCCATCTTTTCCTGTATCTCCTCCCTTCTTTTCAGCTAAGAGGGTGAAAGTGATCATGGCTTGTTCCTGTCTTCGGTTGTCTCTCTGAAATTTTCTGCTGCACCTGTAGACTAAAAACAGACAGAATAAACAGACACCTGCTAAAACAAAATTAGCAGTTGTGGATCTTCCAAGAGTTTTAACCCACTTGATAGGATTCAGGCTTGAAAGCTCATCTGACGCTCCTTCCAATATATCAGCTGCAGGTAAAACATTTAAATGAGCCTGTGAAGCCAGAAAAATCTGTTCCTTTAATTTGGCAATGTCCAATGTTAAATTGTCCTCACTCCCCAGTGTTTCCTTACTTGTTCCCAATGATGTGCGTTAGAATTATAAGTATGAGGGGTAATACAATAATCAGATGTGTTCCAATCACAATTCAATTGTAATCTGTGTTCTAAGCTCATTATTTGCTGTCCCATCCAAATTGCAGTCTGTCAAAGATCGTCAATTTGATCTGCCAATTTTTGATCAATTCTTGTTTGAGAATTCCAAAACCTAGAAGAATTTTTCTGCCAAACATCCACATAGTGGCCAGTTTGAACTGAGGTGTGCAGAGCTAATCCTGTAGCTGCAGTGATAGTTGTCACAGCTTTAATTCCCATGATAGCAGCAATCAGTGTAAATATGAACCTTTTTGATTGATTTAAGACTCCTTTTAATACCTCTGTGATAGTATGTACTGAAGGAAGTGCTTCCCATGGTTGGTTAAGACTTACTGGAATCTACACTCCTTCTCTGGCTCTTACTGGCAAAATACTATTTTCAAGATTAAATGTTGAATCAATGCAAGTAAACAATTTACAATTTTCAAAGGTAAGGGTTTGAGTATCAGGTCTAATGCTTACATTTCCTACTCCCAACATATGGGGTGGCTTAACACAACTCTGAAATGGAATAGTTCTGTTTGAGGTTAAATTAATATTAAAAGAAGCTCGACTGTTTTTTCTCATTTAATGGGAAAAGGAGATTCTATTCTTTTAGTAAGGTTATTTCTAGTTAGTAAGTTTTCAGTTATTTCTAACCATTTGGTGCATCTACACAAGATGCCCGTCTCCTACAATTTTTTCTTAATTCACCTTTAGGGGCTCAATCAACCATTGTTCCATATGTATTATCTTGAAGTATGACTACCCTGTCAGCTACACAATCTTTCCAACTAAGAATTTCTAATTGAGGAGACCATTTTGGATTGGTTTTGTGGCTGCTTTCTCCTTTTGGCTTATATTGATTAGTGTACTCAAAAGTTGTGTAATATCCATTGTATAGTATCTTATGAAGGGTATTTGGTCTAAAGGACATTCCAGTGACTACATGATAAGTAGGACCAGTTCTGTTAAACCTTGGGATATATATCAACGAGCTTTGAGGCCTTAGGGTTAAACACCCTGCAGCTTTCTCAAGACAGATAGGAGGAAAGCAATACCCAAGAGAGACATTCATTAACATTCCTTCCTCCTGTGGTTGAGCAGAGCACCTGTCATCAGTAGAACCAGGCATCCAAATGCTATCATTATGGACGCCTCTGTAGGTGAATCCATCCAACTGATAGGTCCAATCAGAGGTGGGAATGGCACATAAGCCCAATACATATAGTTCTTTTCTGCTGAAACAGGGCTATTACTTACCACGGCAGTCATAACCATGACTGCCACCAGAATAAGACTGCCCGGTGTCACCTCCATGCGAGTCTCCCTCAGGCCTGCTGTTGCCATCTGCACCAACTTCTTCATTTGACCCCCTGTTGGTGGGTTGGCTTTCTGTGTTGCCTTCATCCCTGAGACACTCTGCTTGGCTATCTTGCACCACACCCCTCTTGAGCCTGGTCTGTTTCTCTTCTTGCTCCATGGTTCGGAGGGGTTCATTGTCAAGCTTCAGCTGTCTGATAGGTACCCAAATGTGAGGCTGATTTTCTCCTGGTAAAATACAAGCTTAGTCTCTCCCGCAGGTTACAGCCTTTCCCAAGTTCCACTGACTTGTGGTGGAATCCTTCCACCATGCCGTCTTTCCTTCCTTTGAATTAATTATGTGTCCAACAAAATGTTGTTCTGCAGCCGTGGACACTTGAACTTTGGAAATGTTCAAAAAATTTAAAGTGATTAGTGCCAAGTGTGATTGTACATGGGGAGTAAAATACTCCTTATTGTCTCTCCCTTTCTTTGTTTTGCCGATTGAGTTTTTAAGGTTCTGTTTGCCCTTTCTACTGTTGCTTGTCCCTGGGAATTATAGGGGATTCCTGTTGTATGAATTACGTTCCATCGTTCTGGGAACTGCTTTAGTGGCTTACTGCAGCATTATCAGTTTTAATTTGTTGTGGGATTCCCATAACTGCAAAGCAAGAAAATAGGAGGTTTTTTTTTTTTTTTAACAAGTGCAGTGCTTTCTCCTATTTGGCAAGTCGCCTAAATGAAATGAAAATATCCACAGTAACATGAACATAAGATAATTTTCCAAATAAAGGAATGTGAGTAACATCCATTTGCCAAATTGAATTTGGGTATAATCCTCTAGAATTTACCCCTGCCTCCCGAGTGGGCAGTTGAAGAACTTGACATTGAGGGCAATGTTGGATAATTTGTTTTACCTGTCTCCAAGTTAAAGGAAATTTATTTTTTAAACCCGCCGCGTTTGTATGTGTTACCGCATGAAACTTTTTGGCTTCTATAAAAACTGGAGAAACCAGTAAATCTGCTTGAGCTAAAGGTCCAGGTAAACAAGTATGTGCTCGAATGTGTGTGATATAAAAGGGAGCTTCTCTGCTTCTACCTGCTTTTTGACGTGATTCAAATAGCTCTCTTAATTGATCATCCTGAATGCATTTTAATAATGCAGTTCCTACGTTTTTTGTAGAATGTACTACATAAGCTGAGTCTGAAACCGTATTAACTGGTTGCTGTATATCTGTAAGGACCGAGATAACTGCTTGTAACTCTGCTCTTTGTGCTGATTGAAAATTTGTTTGGATGACTCAATGAAAAGGACCTGTGTATGCTGCCTTTCCATTCTTAAATGCGTCAATAAAAACAGTAACGGTGTCCTCTGTTGGCTGACCTTTGGTAATTTTAGGTAAAACCCATGACATAAGCCTCAGGAACTGAAAAACTTTTGTTTTAGGATACTGATTATCAACTTCACCTACGAAATCTGCCAAGCTTAATTGCCAATCAACCGAACTGACGTAAGCTTGTCGAACTTGCTTTTTAGTTAAAGGAACAATTATTTTGTCAGGTTCATGTACAGACAATCAAACAAACCTTGTTCTGCCTTACTAGGGACACTCGCTGTTTGATCCGGGTACACAAAGTTTTGCTTATTATGTGAGGTACGAAGACCCATTCTACTAAACTTTTATCTTGACCAATGACTACTGTCGGGGAATAAGGTGTTCAGAATACAATGAGCTGTAACTGTGAGTCACTGTTAATTCTTTCCACTTGGGCTTGCTGCGTTTTTTCTTCAATTATTTTCAACTCCTCAGCTGCTTCTTTTGCTAGTTAAATTTGGATCTCCTCTTAAATTGCAAATAAATTAGACATTACATAGGTAGGAATACCCAGAGCTGGCCTTATCCAATTAATGTGTCCTAACAACTTTTGGAAATCATTTAATGTTTTAAGTTTGTCCATTCTAATTGTTACCCTTTAAGGACATATTTGCCTCGCTTCAACTTGCATTCCCAAATATTTTACTGGTGTTGAGGTTTGAATTTTATCAGGACCTATAATCAGCCCTGCTTTTTGCACACATTCTTTTATGCAATTATAACATAAAATCGACTCTTCTCTAGTTTCTGCAGCACATAATATATCATCAATATAGTGAATGACATAGCACTGAGAAAACTGCTCTCTAACAGGCTGAATAGCATTTCTCAAAATATCTGACACATTGTAGGACGATTTAACATTCCTTGAGGCTAAAATTTCCATTGATATCTGGTAGCTGGCTTTTGGTAGTTTATTGCAGGTATTGTGAAAACATTTTTCACAATCCTGCTTTGCCAGAGAAATTGTAAAGAAACAGTCTTTTAAATCTATGATTATCAAAGGCCATTCTTTTGGGATCACTGCTGGTAAAGGCATAGGGCTGTAATGCTCCCATGGATTGAATTACTGCGTTTACTGCTCTCAGGTCAGTCAGCATTCTCCATCCCCCAGATTTTTTTTGAATTACAAATACCAGGGAATTCCAGGGAGAAAGTGAAGTTTGTATATGCCCTCTTTCCAGCTGCTCTTGTGTTAATTTGTGTCAAGTCTCCAACTTACTGCTTTGGAAGCAGCCACTGTCCAACCCATATCAGTTTTTGTGTTTTCCAGGTTATACAATGGGTTCCGGAGGCTTATCAGTGGCCGCACTAAAAATTGTAGCCAATCCCTGCTCTATCTAATTTTACAGTAGCTTATGTAGGTTGAGTGATTCCATTTTCATTTTTCCTAATCCTTTTCCAGCTGATATTCCATTTGAGACATAATCTTTTTACTTTGCTTACCATAAGCATTTGGTTGAAAAGAGATTTCAGTCCCCCACTGTTGTAAAATGTCTCTCCCCCACAAATTAATGGGAACATCAGTAACCATGGGTTGAATAGTGCCTTGCTGACCAAAAAAAAAAAAGAAAAGAAAAAGTTAGTAATGGTAAGGGAATTAATCACATTCTCGTGAACAGTACGTTCATATACAATGCACAGACCTAAACCTGCTGAATTGCAAGAGGCTTGCTGACACATTTCGTCCAGAGGACCCGTTGGAGCAGTAGTGAAAGTACAGGTGAGAGTACACGGCAGATTTCTTCAAGCTTCTTCAGGGTACGCAGAATCCAACTCAATTATTGTATGGTTGAACTCATCCCATGGATAGCCAGAGGGTCAAGGCTTATTTTGCACTTTTTAAAATAAAATTGTCATCATCCCCTGTTTAAAATGTTCATTCCAAATTTCTACATAAACAACAGATATCAAAGCCCTTACTTAAAGCTCTATCAGCAGCTTCCCTCACTTTCCCAGGATCCTAGTGCACAAATTAATCCTAGGAATAAAATGGAACAAGCTTCTCATAACTTTCTCCATGTAAAATACTGTAGGATTCGTAGTCTTAGGCTACATAATAGATTTTTTAAAAAGAATTTCTGTAACAGCACAACATGGTAACTAAATTAGTTTTATCTCATTTTGAGGACCAATTGAAAACCAAGTTCCTGCAAAAGCTCTTAATTATTAAAAATTATTGGCAATTGTACTAAAGAGCATTTTTGTGAACATAATATTTGTGTATACAAGTCACTCATGAGTTTTGATTCCACCATAATAATCAGTCTATGGCAATATTAATTGATTCTTTTTTCATATTAAAGAAAATTGTACACGATTTTTTGTAAAAGTCAAGGAATCATAGGGTTCTTAATTTTACATTAAAGATAATTAAAGCCACTCACAGATTATAATTGAGCTGAAAAAATGTACATTTAAATAATGAATTATTCTTTGCTTTTCATAGCTATTATACCAAAACTGTGACAATATATAAGAAATATTATACATATTAAATATAAAATGTATTAAATATATTAAATTATTGCTTAATATACAATAATGCCTTAATGTAATATATAAAATAATACATGATTTTACATGGATATTCCTGTGATTGAATCAATAATATCAGTTTAGAAAACACATTGGTGAAAAAATCCTCTGGGCAACACAAGTAAAATCCTCTTGGCTTATTTCACAGTAATCTCAATGCTTCTTTTTGTCTAACATGGTTGATTTAAAAGTTACAACCTCAAAAAAGCCAATGGAATGTTCACTGGAATTTTCAGCTTCACAGCACTAGTCAATTAGTTATGTGTTGATCACTGTTTGAAGGCAAGTTGAAATGTGTTCTGGCAAATTATCGAACAAATGTTCCAAATGACTAAAGCATTCATCCTTTCCAAATTAGACTATGCAATCCTTTTGTTCTGAGGTTCACATCAATCACTTAGCCTGTAGAAAATCACATAAGCTCTCCTTGAAATGCCCTAAAATATAATTTTTATAAATGAAAGATCATAGAAACTCAAGAGGAAAGGTGTTTTACATTAGAATTAAAGAGGAGTTTCAAATGCACAGGAAGAACCTTGATGAACTCATTAGTTGCAAAGGTTTCTTGAGAAACAGTACTGTCCCTTACAGTGTTGTCCTGTAGGCTAAGTGTAAATTCTGCATGCAATTTATTTAAAAGAAAAAGAGACATTCGTGTTCTTCCTGTCATGACCCAAATTTATAATTGGAAAAGCTGAACAGACACCTGATACACCTAATTTTGCTTGTTTTTCACTTTTAAAAAATATTTTCATAGTAAGTGTTTTTGCTTCTTTACCATTTCACTTACCTCTAGCTTATTTTTCTTGTTAATGGAGAGAATTGTGTTGATGAGCTATTTTATTCACAGATGAATGCCTCAGAATTGTGACTTCAGCAAAGAAGTAAATCAGAATAAGTGTCACAATTTGTAATGCTTAAGTTAAAACTTCTCAGCATATAACCTTGTTTGCATTTGCATTGAGACTGATCCCAGACTTTCTCCCCCTGCAATGGAGAAAGAGTAAAACTGAAAAGAAAATTATAGGAAAGAGAGACATAGCAAGACCCATATATTTTCTAATTTCTTTTGGAAATAGACATAAAAGTGAAATGTAAGCATATCTCTGACCATGGGAACATTTCAACATTTCATAAGAACAGTAATTTCTTTCTAATATGTATTAACTAATAGATATAGTATTAAAGATCAAGAAGTAAAATGAGAGTGAAATATATTAAAACTAGCTAATACTATATGTAACAATTAATGTTGAACATATTGTTCCTTAGAACTGTTTGGTGACATCTTTACAAAACAGTGACAATGCCAACTTTTTGAGTAGGCAAAACATATTTTAAAAGTCTATGGAAACCATTTCAAATATCTTCTCTTCAGTCACTGTTATTACATGCATGTCTTCTAACTAGAAACAATTTTTATTCAACAGGTTGAAATTTTGGTTTGTTAATATTCAGATATCTTTAGTGTGGTAAAATGTTATGTATTTATAATTAACTACTTATTTTAGAATAGTTTTAGGTTTATAGAATATTGACTGTCACAATCATATGGAGAATTTCCATATATCCCACACTATACATTAGTAAGGCATATTTCCCACAATTAATGAACTTCTGTACTTTCATACAGGATAATTTATTAAAGTTTATACTTTATTCAGATTTCTTTCATATTTCTCCAAAGAAGTTTAGTGTTTTCTGCCTTATCAGTTTATTGAGTCATTTATGTATATTTGTATGAACTCACTGGTACTTATTTTATATTTTGTGTCTTAATTCAATACTACTTTTTATTATTTTTACTTAAATTGTTTCATCTTTTGCCTTTTTAGAGTTCTTCCAGTTGGTCTCTGTGTCCCTTTGATAAATTCGTGTTATTCTTGTGTTTTTGTTTGGCTTATTTGTTTTTAGCACTTTTCTACTTTAAGATTCCATAAGATGATTCAGATTATCTTGTGTATTCTGGACATGCATATACATTTTCTAGCAGGTGGTTAACGTCAGTATAAAATATGAGAATTACTTCAAAATTATTTATGTTATATATAGATAAGATTCTTGAGAAACATAATATACCTTAATTAAGAGAGCATCAAAATACATATATAGGATGAATGTGTTAAAAATGGAAAATGACCTATATAACATAATAACAACCCTGTGATGGGTTAAACTGTCTCTAGCAGAGAGATATATGGAAGTATTAAACATCATACATGTGAATGTGACCTTATTTGAAAATGGAATCTTTGCAGATGTAATCAAGATAAGATGAAGTCATACTGAATTGGGATGGGCTCTAAAAATAGCTGGGGTCCTTGTAAGAAGACACACAGTTACTGTATTAGTAAGGATTCTTCAGAGAAACGGAAGAAACAGGTAAGCATAGAGAGAGAGACAAAGATACAGATATATGAGAGGGGATTTCTGAAGGAAAGTGACTCATGTGATTAAGAAGGATGAGAAGTCCTGGGATAGGCTGTCTGCAAGCTGGAGACCCTGGGATGCCGGTAGTGTGTCTCAGCAGTAGTCTGAAAGCCTTAGAACCTGGGAAGCTGACAGAATAACTCTCAGCCTGAGGATGAAGTCTTGAGAACCCCGGGGGTTAGGGGATACTGGCGCAGGTCCAAAGGCCAGAGAGCCTGGAGTTCTGATGTCCAACAGAAGCACAAATAGGGTGCCCCAACTCCAGGATCGAGAGAGAGAGAAAGAATTCACCTTTTTCTTTTACTTTTTCATTCCAACCAGGAACTCAGATGTTTGAATGGTGCTAGCCCAAGTTGAGGGGAAATCTTCCCCACAGACACATCCAGAAATAATGCTTTACCTATTCTCTAAGTATTCCTTATTCGGTCAAGTTGACACTTAAAATTAACCGTCACAGACACATAGACATACAGAGAAAAGACCACCTTGTGAAGATGAAGTAAGAGATTAGAGTTATGCTGCTGTAAACCAAGGAATACCTGGGGTTATTGGAGCTGAGAGGCAAAAAAGAATCTGCTCCTACAGACCTCATAGGAGGCTCTGCCTTCACCTCAATTTCAGATGTCTGTCCTTTTAATTGGTAAGAAAATAAATTTCTGTGGTTTTAAGCCACTCAGTTTGTAGTAGGTTGTTACGGCAACCCTAAAAATCAGTATAATTTTTAAAAATCAGATTTAGTGAAAAATCCAAAATACTACATTTAGTATCTTGTGGATAAATATATGTATAAATGACCATAAATATTCTAGCAAAATATATAGTTAGAAAACATTTATTCGGTTTACACTCAGTGCTAGGTTCTCTCCCAGGCATTTTGTGTGGATTATTTTATAATAATTCTGTGAGATGCAACAGTTTTTTTTTTTTTTTTTTTTTTTTTTTTACCATTTTTCAGATTTACACACTAAAACATAAGACAGTTAGCTGGCCAACACAGATAATAAGTATCAAAGTTTTGATTCCAGGCTACATGACACCCCATCACTGTCCTCCCTCAACCCCATCACTTTAATGTCTCAACACGTTTATTCCTTGTCTCTGTCTCAGTCCCCTATCAATCTTTCTCTTCTTTCCCTTTCTCTGTGTTATTCTCTTTATTTTATTGTTTATTTACTCCTTATCTCTACAAAATGAAGCCCCCCCCAAAAAGATTACTGAGATTTTGTATGTTGCCTTATTTGACTGCAGTGCAACAAAATAATACTAAGAATAACTATTATACTTTCGAGACTTTAAAAAATTGTTTGCTGTACAAAATAGTCATAAAGGACTTGTGGAAAGAGAAATAAACAACACTTCAGACTATTTAGAAAAATCTTAAAGTACTAAACATCAAAACCAATGATAAATGCCAAGGGATGTTTTTAGAGATAAAATCTGAGCTTTAAATACTTTTGTTATTAAGAAACACTAGTCATCATAATAAATTATGTTCAGCTTAACAAACTTGTTAATGGTAGGAGAAAAAGCAACAGTTTATCAGTGAAACAGATTACAAAACAGATCCTACAGTTGATATTCATTGCTTTGATGAGGGTTTATCATTGCCTGTGCAGCTGTACCACACAAAGGATGCTGCATTAACCCCAATCTTACAAACTGGCAAGCTGTGATACCATCCTTGGCCCAAACTTAGAACAGCAGAGAGTAGTAGCAAAGAAAAACCATGTAAGAAAGATTTGTGTGGGTAAGCTATTCATAGCTATCCAATAGTTTCCACAGGGAGGGAGCTGTGTACTTATAAAACTAGGCTTCACTCTCTTCCCTCTGATCTCCTACCTGGGATGCTCGCTGACCCAACCTAACCTAAAACGAAAAACGTGGACCCCACTGATGTACCCATTACAACGGAGCCACTGGGAGAGACAGGTGCCAAAAGATGGGCAATGGCTTTGGAAGAAAAAATTGACTATTGACGGAATTGCAAGATATAATTGAATGAACAGCTCTGCGAATTCTGACTGATACACGCCTAGTAATTTTTTCTGGCAGACTTTAAAATGTAAAACTTCTGGGAATCTCAATGTTCAGTATGTAGCCTTTCTCTGAATCTCACTATTTTGGGTACACTCCTTCAACTCAGCCAGCTTCAGTCCTGAGTTCTCTGTTTCTGTTTCACCCTTCGAATGAATGAAATGTGAAATGTTCTGCATGAGCAAGAGCTGGTAATTATCATGCAGTGGAAGAAGATACAGGGTACTCCCATCCCACTTCTCTAACAGTCCCACAATTACCTTTCAATGAAGAAGCTAATGGCTATGCTAGTCTGAGTTTCTGAGGTACAATCAGTCTGCTTCTATGCTTTCTTGAATAGCTGGAATTTCAGTTTGGATAGTTCCTCAAAACTGTATATGTTTTTATCAGCTTTCCACTTCCAAAATGTAGTTGATATTTTTATTTTAAATTTATTTTTACTTCTTTTGTAGTTTAAAATCCTTTATCTCTTTACTATAATTTAGCTTGCAGCTTCAAGAGGATGAATATAAAAATATATGTCTACACACACATCTCTAATTTGAGAGTATCTTTTAAAAAATATAATACTGCTTTCAGCACTTAATGGATACTAATTACAGAAAAGTAAAAGATTAAGCACCTATAATAATTTCTATAAAGTTATTTTTAGAGTTGAAATTGATAATATAATAGGGATAATTTGTGAGTGATACCTTGTTATAAACATTGTGAGGATAGGATTAAAGTAAAAGTGATATGATACCTATGCTTTTCAAGATATGAGCTCAAATATAGATGATATCCCTGAGTTGGATAGGAATTTAATGATCTGATTCTAGAAAAACACAGAGATAACATAATGGGAGAGGAGGAAGTTAAAGCTCTGAGAAAATGACGTCAGTGTAGCCTAGATAAAGATTATGCACCTTTAAGAATAAATGTTTTTAAAAATAATTAATAGGTTATAGAGACAATTAATCTGAACTTAAATTTCAATTGAAACTCAGGCAAAAGATGTTAACAGTAAGCTTCTTTGGACTACCTCTGAATAAGACAAATATACTTAAAAGTAGATGCCAAATACTTGCAATACTTTCACAAAGATATTTTCTTTAATGTGCTATTATCACATTTTGCTTCTCATAAAAGTAAATATTGCAATTTTAACTTTGTGGAACTATTTTACAATGTTGTGATTTTTTTTTCTCTCTGTTTACTCTTTGTCTTTGTGTTTTTGCTTTGAATCGGTGGAAATAAAAATATTCTTTGTTTTTGTCACTGTTCATAGAGGCTACTGGCCAATACTGTAAGTCTCATTGCAGATGTGTTTTGTATCTTTTTATTTAGGCTTGCTAAGTGCTGTAAACAATGATGTAGGTTACATGAGAAGTATTTGATGCCTGCTGATAGTTTTTCCTAAGACTGACATGCCCTACATAAGTTTCTTTCAGTATTTACCTCCCAGTACGACTGCTCTGTGTTAAGGGATTAGCAACGTTCTTACAAGAGTATTTTGAAATGTGTTGTATAAAAAAGCTAATATGAACGATACTACAGCTTGAAATCTAATGCTATCTTGTGAACAGATTGTACGAATGTGTTTCTTTCTTTGACGGTTCATGATGGAATAAATGTTGCTGTGTTTTTGTTTAGAAACCCCTGGAAAAATTGAGCTGGTTGACTATGCGAACAGTTGTTAAGAACCTATAAAATATGCAGCATAAAATTTTTCCTTTGTAGTCCCACCTGATTATTCCTCTTAAATACTGGAAACAGAATTTCCCAGTTGTTCGAGAATATACCTTTTGCATTTTCATATTAAATATCTACTCCTATTATTTACAGTTGTAGTTTAACACTTTTTTTAGGTAAAATTCTAATTTTTCACATTCTGTTAAATTTTTCCAATTCCAACATGAAATAATAAAGAATACTAATTTTATCCTTATTAACTTGAAGGAAGTAATATTAATTTTTGTATTTCTGTACTTGAGTAAATCACAATATGGTTTTCTGTAGTTCTAGAATTAATATAAAATAAAACAAATAAAATTTGATTTAGTAATAGATAAAGCACAAAAATGCACTAAATCTTATTTCTTATGCAAATTAGGACAATAAAATATGTGAGCAAGAAATAAGGCTGAAGTATGTATATGAGCAGAATAAAATAAATTACTACAAAATGTAAATTATCCAGACTTGTGTTTCTTTAACTGGAAGATCTACAGTAAAGAATTTTAATTTTCCAGAAGCCTAAACTCATAAAAGACGATGTTAGACCTTTAGATTCAGAAAATCAAACTCTTAACTCAGCCTTTAAAGAATAAATAAAGCAAAAAAGTAGTTATATAATTGATTAATATGGTTAAAGTGTACAGCAAAAGTATGCAATTACATGTTTAATTTAAATAATTCCATCATTTAGTGGATATCAAATCAAATATATAATTAACATTTTTAAATTTCCTTTTTCTATGCATAATGCCAGATAACATAATAAATATTACTTTTTTCTCACAATATACATTTTACATTAGTTATTTTTAAGGAATTTGGCAAAATGTCCATAAGACTTGTGGCTGTGATTTTATAACATGTTGCTGACAAGTACAAGTAAATCATATATGTGAAATATATAAATACTGTGAGCAAGGAAAAGTTCTTAGTATTATGGTTTTAAAGTGAGCGGTAGTATTCTTAGCATTGATCTTAGAGGACCTTCACTGTGGTCCATGCCCCAGATAATCATAACAGCAATATTTTCAGAGTAATAAATTATTAGGCTGGAATATACATAGAAAAGCTATTTTGCAGTTGATTTCATTGTGATTTCAAAAATATGTCTCATGGAGCTTTCTTTCTATATTTGATGTTCTACAATACAGATTCTTCCTTACTAAATAAATATCATATTGTAAAACATTTCATTAACCTTTTTATTTTTAATTGTCTAATTAAATTCAGTGAATTCATATCATTAATACCACCTGTAGTCAGCATTCTGAAAAGGTCAGTTTAAATTTACTTTTAAAAATCTCTACTGATGTGTTACAATTGCATTCATGACTTTCTAATAGAGTTTAATGTACCCCAAGGAAACATTATCTAAATACTGCTTCACAGTTGCAAAGCAAACTAAGAAATCGTAATTTTTACATGTGTACATTATGTGATTCTTGTTTTCATTTCCTCTGATCCCAGTCATATAGCAAGTAGATTCATCTGCAACTGTGAAAACACCAAAGGGATAGAATGTGGGAAAGAGATATAACCTTATTGGTAATACTTTTTATTTGAAAACCAAGAAGATGGTGTTTCTCACTTGGTGTTCATTGTCAGCAGTATCTGTGATATGCATTACAGATGATGCTGACCATTTGTGATATATATGGATCTGTGATCATCAGAATGGCACTGGAGTTTTCTTTCTGTTACGAGTACATTTTCTGTTAGAAAAAGCAAGCAGGCTTATCAGTTCAAACATAAACACCTACCTTGTAGTGAAACTAGGGCATATAAAGAAAACACTCTAGAAAAGAGAAGGCAAGCAAAATATAAAGATCATACACGTAAAAATAAGTTGAAAGGATGTTAGACCTAAACAGGAAAACCAAATGTATGAAGCAAATTAGAGGGAAACATACGAGCAATCTATTATGACCTTGAAATTGACAAACAATTTTTAGAAACAAAACAAAAAGCACTAGCCATACGATTAAAACAAATTAGAATTTTTTTTAAAAAAATATGAATTTGAATCCATGCAATTTGCAAAGAGTAAAAAGAAAACTCATGAAGATTCACACACACACACACACACACACACACACACACACACACCCCAAGAAATTTCAAAAAGTCAATTTCCATGGAACAAACTATTATAGTACTAGACGTATACTGTCTTTCTGGAAACACTAGACAACTACTCTCTTCTGTTGAAAACCTGAAACTGTAAAATAGCGCATTACATGTAGCTAAATGTCATAAATTAAATTAAATTTGTCCTAAAGCTGCCTCCATATCAAGTCCATATATTGTACACGACAACGTAACAATCATACATCCCTGTAAGAAATAGCTGAGTTTCAGTCAATCACAGGCTACCAACTGTTAAGGCCATGTCCATATAAAGGAAATGCCTCATCATACCATGCCTAAATAAGGCAAATGCCAACCTGTCAACAATCACAATACTTCTTTACATCACTTATTTTTTCTGTCTATAAATACTGCCTGTCCACATTGCAGGGTGGAGCTTTAAAAACCTGTCTGATTTGGAGTATTGCCCAATATATGAATCATTTCTTGTTAAATAAGCTCTGCTAAATTTAATTCATCTAAAGTTTTCCTTTTAACACGTGTAACTATGAAGTAACTATGCAGTTTACAAATCTAAACTTTACTATCCATCTGACATTAGAAACAGCACTTATCTTTCTTGGTTAAATTTCTTTCTTTATTTATAAAATGAGGCTAAGTAAATCTATTGGCACCTTAAAACATTTTGAAAATTATATAAAATATTCAATGTAAAAATAATTTAACTCCTGCACACAAGAAAAATATAAAATCTGCTGTATTATTTTGTTCTCACATTTCTAGAATAAATAGGTTTAATTGACTCACGGTTCTGCAGGCTGTACAAGCAGCATGGTTGGAGAGTCCTCAGGAAACTTAAAATCATGGAGGAAGGTGAAAGGGAAGCAGGCACAATCTTCACATGGCAGAGCAGGTGAGAGGGAGAAGAGGGGAAGTGCTACATGCTTTCAAACAACCAGATCTTGTTAGAATGCACTATTCTGAGAAAAGAAAAAGAGAAATTCACCCCTATGCTCTAATTACTTCTCACCAGGTCTTTTTCCTAACAATTGGGGATTACTATTGAACATGAGATTTTGCTGGGGACACAGAGCCAAGCCATATAATTCTGCCTCTGGCTCCTCTCAAATTGCTTGTCATTCAAACATTTTAAAACACAGTCATGCCTTCCTGACAGTCCTCCCAAATCTCAACTCATTCCAGCATTAGCCCAAAAGTCCAAGTCTAAAGTCTCATCTGAAACAAGGCAAGTTCCTTCTGACTATGAGCCTGTAAAACCAAAAGCAAGTTAATTACTTCCAACATCCAATGGGGGTACAGGCATTAGGAAAATGCTCCCATTTTGAAGGGAGAAATTGACCAAAACAAAGGCGCTATAGGCCCCATGCAATTCTGAAACACAACAGGGCAGTCATTAAATTTTAAAGCTCCAAAAGAATCTCCTTTGACTCCATGTCTCACATCCAGGCCACACTGATGCAAGAGATGGGATCCCAAGGCCTTGCCTGGCTCTGGCCCTTTGGCTCTGTAAGGTACAGCCCCTTTGGGTGCTTTCACTGGCTAGTTTTCAGTGCCTATGGCTTTTCCAGGTTCAAGGTGCACGCTGTCAGTGGATCCATCTTCCTAGGGTCTGGAGGATGGTGGCCCCCTTCTTGCAGCTTTATTAGGCAGTGCTCCAGTAGGGACTCTGCATGGGGACTTCAACCCCACATTTTCCTGTCACACTGCCCTAGTAAAGGTTCTCCATGAGGGATCCACCCTTGAAGCAGACTTTTGCCTGGATATCATACATCCTTTGAAATCTAGATGGAGGCTCTCAAGCCTCAACTCTTGCCCTCTGTGCTCTTTCAGGCCCAACACCATGTGGAAGACACAGAGGCTTCCGAAGCCCCTCTGAATCAATGACCTGAGATATACCATGGCCCCTTTTAGCCATGGCTGGAGTGGCCTCAATGCTGGGCACCATGTCCCAAGGCTACAAAGAACAGCAGGGCCCTGGGCCTGGCCCATGAAGCCATTTTTCCCTCCAAGGACTCCATACGTGTGATGGAAAGCACTGCCACAAAGGTCTCTGAAATGTCTCAGAAGGACTTTCCCCATTGCCTTCATTATTAATATTTCACTCCTCTTTACTTATGCAAATGTCTGCAGCCTCCATAAATTCCTTCCCAGAAAATAGGATTTTGTTTGCTAACATCTAGTCAGGCTCCAAATTTTACAAACTTTTATGGACCAGTGATGATGAGCTTTTTTTCCTATGTTTTTTGGCTGCATAAATATCCTCTTTTGAGAAGTGTCTGTTCACATTCTTTGCCTACTTTTTGATGGGGTTATTTTTTTTTCTTTTACATTTGTTTAAGTTCTTTGTAGATTCTGGATATAAACCCCTTGTCAGATGGGTAGATTGCAGAAATTTTCTCTGATTCTGCAGGCTGCCTGTTCAATCTGATGATAAGTTTCTTTTGCTGTGCAGAAGCTCTTTATTTTAATTAGATCCCATTTGTCAATTTTGGCTTTTGTTGCCATAGCTTTTAAATGTAAGACTTAAAACCATGGTAATCCTAGAAGAAAACCTAGGCAATACCATTCAGGACATAGGCATGGGAAAAATTATTTATATTGACTGTTAGTCTTTATATATTAAGTAGTTTTAATTTTCTAAAAAAGGTATCCAGTAACAAAGATAAGTTTGTATTCATTAGTGTAATATATAGACTAAAGGAAAGATTGAATGATTAGTTGATGTATTGGTTGTGCAGTATGTATTTATTTATTGTTATTTCTTCTTTTTATGAGACAGGGTCTTGATCTGTTTCCTGTACTGAAGTGATCATGGTTCACAGTAGCCTCAGCCATGCAGGCTTGAGCCATCCTCCTATGTCAGCCTCCAAGTAGCTGAGAATACATGTTTACCCTAGTATATTCAGCTAGTTTTTGTATTTTTGTAAAGATAGGGTTCAGCCATGTTGCCCAGACTGGTCTCGAACTCCTAGGCTCAAGTGATCCACCTTCGTGTTCTCTCAAAGTGCTGGTATGATAGGTGCAAGCCACCACACCTGGCTTTGCAGTATATATTTAACAAATACTCTATTCCTGGAATGGCATGTTCTATATATTGGGAATAAAGCAGCAACCACATTGTCAAATATATCTGCTTATTCCAATAGAGGGTGAGAAACAAAAAATAAATAAATGAAATATATACTGTGATATATTTTAGTTGCCTCAATAAATAAGAGAGAACAAAAGAGAATAAATAAACCAGAAACAATTATAATTATAATCCCTAATGAAGTTTTCAAAATAAATAAAATTATATCAGGAAACCTCTAATTGCTAATGTGAAAACCATGAAAACCTGTAGAAACTATGCAAATTCTGGTACAAAGAAACTGAATGACAGCAACAATCATGAGTACAAGAGTTGCATTGCAAGATTTTCAAGCTAATTCTCTCAGTGCCAACTTAAAGCCTGATTACAAGCCAAGGCACCAAAAATACAGGCCCTTTGAAGACATGTCTCATTTTCAGAGTACTCACTGTAACCACTTTACATTTATATGCAGTTTTACTTACTGTAAAGTGAAGTAAGCTGATTATGTAATTTTTTGGGGAAAAGAATGTAAAAATGAGGTTGCCCATTATTGCCAAGTATGCCTTTTCATTTTGGCTTCATGTACCAAATGTAGAGGTCTACTTCTTGGTTTCTGGTATACAGTGTGCTTACTTTCATTGAATCTTATGTCTGGTCTAAAAGTAATTAACATATGCCACTGCCATTTAGAAATGTTAAAGCCAATGTTAATACTTCTAGTATTTTTATCTTTCCATGGATATAGTCCTCTTCTTTGATAACTCTATGCTTATTTTCCTTGGTGTGTCTGGTAAGTTTTTATTGAATGCTGAACATTTTGTATATAAGATCACAGAGCACACGCACACACACACACACACACACACACACACACACACACACATCTATATCTATCTATCTATTTATCTATCTATCTATCTATCTATCATCTGAAGTAAATGTTGGCTGAATGTGGTGGCACATGCTTGTAATCCCAGCACTTTGGGAGGCTGAGGCAGGTGGATCACTTGAGGTCAGGAGTTTGAGACCAGCCTGGCCAACATGGTGAAACCCTGTCTCTACTAAAAACAGAAAAAATTAGTCATGCTTGGTGGCAGGCACCTGTAATCCCAGTTAGTTGAGAGGCTGAGGCAGGAGAATTGCTTAAACCCAGGAGGCAGAGGTTGCAGTGAGCCAAGACGGTACTGCTACACTCAAGCCTGGGTGGCAGACCTAGACTCCATCTCTAAATAAATTAATTAATAAATAAAGTATATGTCTACAGATAAAAAAATTATCTATGTGCATCTATTTGATATGCATATCTGTGTGTTTTCCTACCCTGTCCACTGCTGCCAGGTAGCTGATGGAGTAAGAAATCCCCTCAATACATTCAGGAACTGAGATGAGTGGAGACTAAGTGGCAGACTTCATAAACCTTGTTCTGATAGAGTGTCAGATTTCATAAGGAAACCTTTACTTTGAGGCTGATTTGGGCGCATACATCTTGAGGGATCCCAGTTGAGCACCTATGAATTTTACAAGTGTCAACCCACTGCTTGACCATTTTTTTTTCTCTCACACTGCAAGAATGGCAAATTCTACTTTCAGATTTGCTGTAACTTTCTGTTTTTCTCTCATCACTAACAGCTTAGTCATAAAAAATGCTTGTAAAGAAAACTACTGCACAGAATTGGCCTTAAATCTCTGTACCTTCTATTTTCTAGAATCTTGATGCTTTATGCCTTGGCTGCATCCAAGCCCCTCTTCTTTGCTTCTTGTCTTGTCTCCGATGAGACTTTGAACTTCAACTTTTTAGTTAATGCTGAAATTAGTTAACACATTGCGGTAAATGTTGGGATAGCATGATTGTGTTTTAAACTGTGAGGACATGAGATTTTGGAGGGGCCACTGGAAGAATTATATGGTTTGCCTGTGATCCCAACCAAATCTCATCTTAAACTGTAGTTTCCATAATCCCCAGGTGTCATGGGAGGGACCTGCTGGGAGGCCATTGGATCATGGAGCAGTTTCAACCATGCTGTTCTTATAATAGTAAGTTCTCACAAGATCTGATGGCTTTATTGGGGGCTTTCCCCCTTTTGCTTGGCTATTCTCTCTCCTGACGCCTTGTGAAGAAGTATGTTTTTGCTCCCCTTCTGCCATGATTGTAAGTTTCCTGAGGCTTCCGCAGTGATACAGAACTGTGAGTCAATTAAACATCTTCTCTTTATAAATTACCCAGTATCAGGCAGTTGTTTATATCAGTGTTAGAACAAACTAATACACATGCCATCAAAAATATTTCCCTATTTTATTCAGCTCCATTGGATACAGGGCTCTCAGTTGTCCTGGAAGTGCCAAATGTGAAAGTCTAGAGTGTTTATGAATTAAATATATTAGCCCCAAAATAATTTCATCAGAAGAATAACCTATGATAGCAATTTTTTCATAAAATGCCTGAAAACTATAATAATATACGTGATAGGAAGATATCTGACAGGAAACGTGAAGAAAGAAATGTGTAATTAATGTCTTTTCCCAAAAGGTTTTACTTTCATTCTTTAATGTCAGATCATATGAACAAGAATTTTAACACTAAGCAAAGGAAATTTCATTTTAATTTTCCATACAATATTACTGTTCGACTTTTGAAAAAGTTTCACACCATCATTAATTAGCATTTTAGCTTCTTTCCTCCTGTGAACATAATTAGATGACTTGAGTAGTCGGGATAGCTCAGAGCCATAAGAACTAATCCAAAAAAGAACAAAGAATTAACCCAGCAATGGCATTCTCTCAATTTTACCTAGAATTGCTGGACAAGATGCACTCTTTATTCTATAATTCAACTGTTTTTATGATACACGAGTTTTGTAACAATTTTTCTAAACAACATAGCATGAATATATGCAGATTTATGTTATTCTTAATTATTTTATTTGAGCATATGATGTTCCTCCCATTTTTGCAAACTTCTTATTGATAAAGTCTAGACATTCACAGAGTGTAAGACAATTTTTGCAAATCATATATTTGATGAAGTATATTTATCTAAATATCTATCTATCTATAAAGTTGTAAATGAGTATCAAATTATAATACAATAATAAAAAGGAAAATTCCAAATTAAAAACAGGTCAACAATCTTAACAGATATTTCTTCAAAAAATGTAAAATTGGCTTCTAAGCATATTATGAAATGCTCAACTTGATTAACCATCAGATAACCGCTAGTCAAAACCACAATGACGTACCATTTGCACCTCCCAAGAATGCCTAAAATCATAAAGATAAATAACAACTTTTGGTAAAGATATGGGGAAATTTACACCCTTTTATGCTATTGGTGGGAACATAAAATGGTGGGGCTTGTTGTAAATCAGTCTGGCAATTGCCCAAAAAGTTAAACCTAGTGTTACCATATGACCCAAAAACTCTACTCCTAGATGTATACCTTAAGGAATCAAAATATGTGTTTACATAAAAATATATAAAACAAATGATTATAAAAGATTTATTTACAATAGCCAAAAGTAGAACCAACCCAAATATGCAAAACTGATGAGAGCAAATGAAATTTTTATATTTATTTGTTTTCTATTGATGCTATAAAAATACTATAATTTAGTGGATTAGACATCTGAAATGAGTTGCAAAGGGATATAATAACTGTACTATCAGAAGTGTGTTTCTTCTGGAGGCTTGAGGGGATTATATATACCTTTACCCATTCCAGCTACTAGAGGATGCTTTTATTCCTTGACTGGAGGCTTTATCCTAAACCTTCAGTAAAGTATTTGCATCACTCTGACCTCTGCTTCCTTTATCACATCTTGTTCCTGACTCTAACTCCTTCACCTTATTTATTATTATTATTTTTGAGATGGAGTTTCACTGTTGTCACCCAGGCTGGAGTGCAATGGTGCGATCTCGGCTCACCGCAACCTCCGCCTCCTGGGCTCAGGCAATTCTCCTGCCTCAGCCTCCTGAGTAGCTGGGATTACAGGCACACGCCACCATGCCAAGCTAATTTTTGTATTTTTAGTAGAGACGGGTTTCACCATGTTGGCCAGGATGGTCTCAATCTCTTGACCTCGTGATCCACCCGCCTCGGCCTCCCAAAGTGCTGGGATTACAGGCATGAGCCACCACACCCGGCCAACTCTTTCACCTTTGTATTCCATCTTCGCACAGCATTTGGCCCACCTGGATACTGTAGGATAATCTTCCCTGGATCCTTAGCTCAGTCACATCTCAAGGTTCTTAATCATGTCAGCACAGTTATTTCTGCCATATAAATTCATCTATTTACATGTTCTAAGATTAAGATATAGACATCCTTAAGTGGTAATTATTCTGCTTACCACACCACACAATAAAATATTATTTAACAATAAATGACTCAACCTGGATGAACCTTGAAAACATTATGCTAAGAAGAAGAAGCCAACCGCTAAATAACATATATTGTATAATTCAATCTATATGTAATGTCAAGAATAAGCAAATCTACAAAATAATAGCATAGCATCACAGTTGCCTAAGGCTGGATAGAAAGGGAGAATTACTGCTAATAAATAAGGGGTTACTGTAAGAAGGTACCATTAGGTGACAAAAATGTTGGATAATTGATTATGGTAATGGCTGCATAGCTCTCTGAACCTATTTAAAACAATTGAATGGCATGTTTACATAAGTAAATTTTACAGTATGTGAGTTATATATCAAGAGAACTGTTCTGAAAAATAAAGAAATTAGAACATATTTTGAATTGAAACAAAATAGAAACAGCAAAAATTTGTGAAATGTACATAAAGATATGGCTAAAGTAGTACTCATGAAGAAATTTATAATATTGAATTCTTATAAAAGCAGAACACTCTAAAATAAATAAACAGCTTCTGTTTTAAAAACTTGAGAAATAATTTCAAATTAGAAAGTAATTACAATAAAGGAAATAACAAAGATAAGAGTGAAAATCAATATTGTGGCAAACATAAAAATAATAGATAAAATAAAACTGGACCTTTGAAAATATCAATATAATTAATAACACATCTGACTCATTCTGGTAAAAGAGAACATAAAATTTGCCAATTTCAGGTATGAGAGTTGATGAGAAATAGTCTCATATATTCTTTAGATGTAAATGGATAATAAGGAAATATTTTGCAAAATTCTAAGTCAATATATAAAAACATAAATAAAAAACATATTTTTTAAAAGACACAAATTACCAAAGCTCACACAAAAGGCATTGACAATATGAATACTTTTATGTCTGTTAGAGGTCTTGAAAATATAGTTTAAAAACCTTCATGGAAAAAATAAAACCCTCCAGGTTCAGATGGCATCTTTGGTAAATTTTGCAAATAATTCCAAAGAAAATGCTATTCAAAATTATTCCAGAAAATTGTAAAGAAGAGAATAATTGTGTAATTCTATAAAGCAATATTATGCTAATACAAAACTGACATAAAAATGAGAAGAAAATTTTTCTACAGATTAATATCCCTTATTTCTAAACATGCAACAATTCTCAACATTACTTTTACAACAATTAAAGGTTAGTTTAAAATGTATAATCAGTGTATAGTCAATAATGTAATTTATTGTATTAATAAACTGAAAACAATAAAATATACACAGTCATATAAATAAATGTAGAATAAACATTTTACATAATCCAACAATGATTCCTGGTAATGAAAACTCTCAGCAAACTAATAATATAATAAAATGTCCCCATATATACAAAGCTGTAGCTAATATCACACTTAATTGTGAAAGCTGGATTTCTTCCTATCTAAAATCAATATTAAGAGAGGAAGTTCAATCAACATTATAGTGAAGGTTCTAAAACAATAAGAGAAGAAAAAAAGTCATTCAGTTTGGAAAGAAAGAAGTAAACATGTTTTCATTAGAAGAAAACATGACCCATTATGTGGAAAATCTAATGAGATATGGCAAAAATCTAATCAGCAATTTTAAGAAATTTGCTGAATGAAACATTGATTCACATATTTATAATGAACAATTAGATATTAATAAATAATTCCTTTTATCCAATTTTCATTGCAATAACCCTTAAAATAAATACTTAGTGACAAATTGCACAAAAAATCAGCAAACCAAAACACTGAAAACAAACAACAAAAAATACACTGAAAACAACAAAATGTTGCTATGAGAAATTAGAATCTAAATTAATGAAGAGTTTTAAAGCATTCATGGGTCAGCTGATTCTATATAGTCTATGTTCTCCTCAAATTGATCTAGAGATTCAACAAAATTCCAATTCTAATCCATGCTGGATTTTACAAAAATTGACACCAATTCCAGGATTGTGTGTGCGTGTGTGAATCAAAAAAATCTAAATTAGCTAAAACTTCTTTGATAAAAAATAAAATTGGAAGACTTAACACTACCTAAAGACTTATTCTAAAACTACATTAACCCTGAAGGTAGAGAATTGGCATAAAAATAGACATATAGAAACTGAAGCAGAACACAGAGTCCAGGAATATACACAATGCTACATGAAAACTAATTGTAGCAAACATGCAAAAGAAACCAAGCAGAGAACATATAAACTTTTCAACAAATGGACCTGGAAAGATTGGATATCAGTGTGTAAAAAATGAACTTTGATATATAGCTAATATATACACAAAAATTAACTCAAAATGCATCACAGACCTAAATATAACACTTGAAGCTATAAAGCTTTTATAAGTAATTTGTGAACTTGGGCTTGACAAATATGTCTGAGGTAAGATTCACAAGACATGGTGTTGTGAGTAGCAAAGAAGAATTCAGAGTTAATCAAGATCAGAACCTAAAACACAACTTAAAAAAAATCATAGAGCAGGAAAAATATCTGCAAGTCATATACCTGATGTAGAACTTGTATCTGGAATTTGTAAAGATTGTGAAATTATTTTTAAGAAAGACAACAGTTTTGTAAAGATAACTTATCATAGAACATATATTAATAGTAAATACTTATATAAACCAGTGTTCATCATGATAGTCATTAACACAATTCATATTGACACCATGATGAGACAGTACCATGAAGTTATTGTCATGGCTACATTTAAGTATTCTGACTATATAATCTGTTGGCAAGAATGGGGGGAATCTAAATAAACACATTGCTGATAGGAATGCAAAATAATAGAATCACTTAGAAAAACATCTTGGTGATTTTTTAAAATGTTAAAATACATTTACTATTTAACCTAGCCATTTTTTTCTACGTATTATCACAAGAAAAATAAAAACATATGTCCTTTGAAAAGTGTGTACTAAAATTCATAGAGGCTTTATTTATAAGAGCTGAAACTAGAAATGACCAAAATGTTCCATTACAGCTGTATAGAAAACTGACATATTCATTACAATAGAATACTGCTTATCAGTAAAAATAAATAAATTCTTGATATGTGGTACAACCTGAACAAATTTCAAAATAAGTATGTAAGGTAAAAGAAGCTATATGAAAAATAAATATTGTGATGGCATTTATATAAAATTCTAGAAAATAAAAATTTACCTACTGTGAGAGGTGATGTTCTGAATTGAGTTGTGTCCCACCAAAACACATATGTCAGAGTCCTAAACCGTAATTTGTGTGTACTTGGAAATAATATCTTTACAGAGGCAATTAAGATTAAATGAAGTTGTAAGGATAAAGTCCCAATTCAATATGACTAGTGTCCTTATAAAAAGAGAGCATGACACCAGATATGTATGCACACAGAGAACAGGGCATATGAGGACATGCGGAGGTGGGGCTGTGTACAAGCCAGGAACAGAGGCCTTTTCCTGAAAAAGGAGAAGCCAAACCTACAAGCACCTTGATCTTGGACTTCCAGCCCTGAGAATTGCGAGAAATAAACTTCTGTTGTTTAAGTCACCCAATCAGGTATTTTGTTATGGCTGTCCTAGAAAACTAATGCAAATCGTAAATAATATCACTGTTTATAAACACAGACCTTCATCCTCTGTTGGATGGATAAATATAATGTGGAAAATACATACAGTGAAAGATAGTACAACAGAAAAGAAAGGTCATACGGTTGCCACATGCAACAGCGAGGGCAATACTGCATATATAATGTTGAGTGAAAGGAGCCAGACACAACACATACCACTGTATAATTCTGTTTAAACAATTCCAGAACTGGCAAATTAATCTATGCTGTTGAAGTCAGGTTACTGGATACTTTAGAAAGGACTAAAGTTGCCGGGCGCGGTGGCTCAAGCCTGTAAGCCCAGCACTTTGGGAGGCCGAGGCGGGCGGATCACGAGGTCAAGAGATCGAGACCATCCTGGTCAACATGGTGAAACCCCGTCTCTACTAAAAGTACAAAAAAATTAGCTGGACATGGTGGCGCGTGCCTGTAATCCCAGCTACTCAGGAGGCTGAGGCAGGAGAATTGCTTGAACCCGGGAGGCGGAGGTTGCGGTGAGCCGAGGTGGCGCCACCGCACTCCAGCCTGGCGCCTGGTGATGGAGTGAGACTGTCTCAAAAAAAAAAAAAGGACTAAAGTTGCTTGGATAAGTTTCATCCGGCCACATGAGGGCCTTCTGAGTCCTGGTAACGCAGTATTTCTTCATCTGAGTATGAGGAGCAGGAAGGACAACCCAAGAGGCAGTAATGCCAAGCTTCCATCAGGCTTTCTGTTTATATTCAGAGTGGGGTCAATCGGCGTCTTTGGTGCCCATTTTTTATTAAATAGGACTTTTTACTGAAGCACAATATACATACTAAAAAGCACACAGATTAAAAGGGGTTAGTTCCAGTATATTTTTCTAAAGAAAACATATCAGACATCAATGGGCTGAATAAGCCTTCTGTACCATGAAGAGTTTTCCAAAGACTTTGGAAATCCAACCATCTGAAGGAATATTTCTGAGAAAGAGAGCAATACCCTTGGCAGCTGCTGCCTTTCTTCTGATTGGATTAAGGGATATTAAAGATGAGAACCCTCTATTATTTAGGAGAAAACCTTTTATCTCAGTTCCTGTTGAAATTTAAAACCTGAAGTGCTGCTGAAAAGTTGTGAAGAATTTTGAAGAATTTCTTTATTCTTAAGGAGGACAACCAAACAAGGGTATCTGTCCCAAACAACAGAAAAAGAAAACATCAAGTCAGAAACTATATGTAAATAGATAGATAGATGGATAGATAGATAGATCGATAGATGATAGATAGATAGGTGATAGATAGATACATAGATAGATAGATAGATGATAGATAGATACACAGATAGATAGATAGATAGATAGATGCATACATACATAGATACATAAATAGATAAATACATAGATAGATGATAGATACATAGATTGATAGATACATAGATAGATGATAGACAGATACATAGCTACATAGATAGATGACAGATAGATGATAGATAGATAGATAGATAGATAGATAGATAGATAGATAAATGAAGTGGGTGGTAAAAGTACACTTTTGTAAGCAAGTGTTTCTGCTATAATTTGTTACATGTTCATGTTTGTGAGTAACAACATTGTAGCCGACACTATAAAACTTATTCTTTAATTACAGTAATGGCCCTGAACTTTCAATAAATAGCCAGAGTTTGCTTTTCCCACTGGAAAAGAAAGGCTTCATCCCAGACTTGCAGTTGCTCTGCTTTCTGGGTACCATGAAATACTGAAGGACTGCCAGCATTGAGGGTTCTGGAGAAACATCTCCTCCTAAAGAGTTACCAGGTATAACCTTCAGCAAATGCTCCCTACTGTTACTTTCTTACTGGGTTCCTACAAGCCGTTAATCTAGGCCTTAGTGAAGGTATTATTTTTCATTCAAACTCCATAAATATTTGTGTCCAACTACATGGAATTAAACAGAGGCACAACCAAATATGGTATACTAAAGAGTAAGGAAAATACCAACATGATGTTTTATTTTGGAAAAAATATTGCTTGGAAAACTATACTGCAAAGTCAATTTGCAAATGTAGAATAAATATTTTATTCCAATTTTATACATAAGGCCAGTTCCACAAGTGAATATGTGTATATGTGTGGGGAAAAGAGAGGTGAGGGGTAGGAGATCGGAAGGTTGAAAGGTTGATTGATTGAGGTGTCATGGGTAGAGTTCCTTCTCATTTGCTTCTTTTTATTTTTATTTTTTTCACTTTCCAAATACATATAATTGTTTCCCTTTAGTACTCTTAATAGGAAAACCAATACATTTACTTAATGAAAAATAAAATAACCTTTAAAACCTTTAAAAGGCAAATTTGTCTGCAGAAGTGCTTTTGTATATTCAATTCTTGGGATGTCATAGTAAAAAGCAAAGTTCTATTCCATCTTTTCATGCCTTTTAAATTCCATTTTTTTCTACTCATACATATTTCTGGGAGTCTGAAAAGTGTAGCTTCCGATATATTAGATATCTTATTAAATTATTCTCCCTGATCCATCACAGAGAAAAAGAATCTACATGAGATCCATACACACCAGTAATTTTCTAAAAAAAATAATCCTCCTTATGAACAATATTTCTAGGAGGTAGGTCTTATTCTTATAGTCATTTCATAAAAAATGTAGCAGGCATCCTTTTTTACTTTTCATTATAGATCTACTATTCAAATAAATACATCTCAACCCTCCGTTCCACTCTTTCTTTTCTCCCTCTTCATCCCTCCCTTCCTGTCCTTTCCTGTCTTCTTTTCTGCTTTCCTGCCTTTCTTCTTTCCTTCTTGCAAATGAATCCTATATCCCATTAAATATATAGTTTAGGTATTTTTGTCTGGTATCCTCTTTTGTCTGTTGCATTTTAAAACCACTTTCAAGAACTTGTTTCAACAGTCACAAGGATTAACTCTGTAATATGTTCATAAATATAATCTTTCTTAAATGGCTACATAACGGAGTAATTACCTGAAATCATCTTCACATATTTATGCTAATTATTTGTATCTCTTGTAGCATAACTGTTTCTCCTTTAACATGCACACCTTCTCAATATATGCCATTGCCTTCGAAGAATCAGGACAACTACTCGAGAGATTTAGATTTAAAAGAACTCCTTTTTTTTTTTTTTTTTTTTTTTTTTTTTTTTTTTTTTTTTTTGAGATGGAGTCTTGCTCTGTTACCCAGGCTGGAGTGCAGGGGGCTATCAGGGCTCACGGCAACTTCCACCCTCCCACTTCTTCCAACTTTTAAAAATGTTTCATTTAGAAGTGTGTCTTTTTTTGCCTGAATTCATCAAATACTTTCCCTAATCCCCTTATACGTTTATGAATTTATAGTCTTTAAAGTTGTATCGGGAATCCTAAACTAAGCCAATAGACGTGTAAGTCATAGAAGGAAAGCGAGTGAAAGACTGAAAATGTGACTGCCGTTTCTGTATATCTCCATTTTTGCTACGGGGACTCTATTTCTAGCATAAATCATGAACATGGGACAATGTTGACAAAGTAATTGATTTTATTGGTTTCAATGGACTTGGCTTTACATTCAGAGGATCAACTATTTTCTTTCTTTCTTTTTTTTTTTTTTTAATAAAAGTAGAGACTTTATTTGGTTCAAGCTTGAGGATTGCAAGCATAGATGAGGATCAACTATTTTCTTCTAAATGGTTGAGATTCGCTGATATCTATGCTCATTACAACTGTTTTGTAAGACTTTAAAATTTTGCTAAGATTTTACAATGTAAATTACTTTGGGCTTTTCCACTGGAGGCGTACATGTCTACCACCAGCGCTGCTGGCATATCTCTACTGATCCCCGAGAAGTTGCAGTATATTTTGCGAGTACTGAATACCCACATAATGGGGAGTGAAAAGCAGCCTCTGTCATTACTGCCTTTAGAACGTAGGCCAAAGCTACACTCACGTGGTATTGAGGAAAGCAGATGTTGACCTCCCCAAGAGAACAGGAGAATTCACTGAGGAGGAGGTGGTTCGTGTTATCACCGTTATGCAGAATCCACACCGGCACAAGATCCCAGACTGGTTTGTGAACAGAGAGCAGATGTAAAATACACCCAGATCCTGGCCAATGGTTTGGACCACGAGCTGCGTGAAGACCTGAAGCCACTAAAGAAGATTCCAACCTGTAGAGTGCTGAGCCGCTTCAGGGGCTTCCATGTCCAATGCCAGTATAGCAAGACTACTATCTGCCATAGTCATACTGTGTGTGGGTGAAGAAGAAATAAGTCTGTAGGTTTTGTCTGTTAATAAATCACTTTGGTAGAATAATTGCTATTTCAAATCTAATATGTTTTGTCTTTCTGGGTAAGCGAAATCTTTTCATGTAAAACAATAAATCAAGTCAGCTGTATTATAGCAGTTGATTTGACTTCTATGTTGATTTGTATTATCTGATAGCAGATTAAATATATTTAATTCACTAGTTGACCTGATGGTATACGTAGCCAAAGAAGCACTGGGCTAAGTAACTTCAGAGACCTTCTGTATCAGTTGAATGATTTGTCTTTGTTGGTTCAATGCCCTGAAATCCTGGGCATTCTCTCAAACCAAGAATTTCAGGTGGTTATGATAATGTTGCCACCTCTCCACTATAATCACACTTAATTAGTTGCAGCAGGTGGTAGTAGCTGGCACAGTTGAATAGTTCTCCTCCCTTTACCAACAATTGGCTATTTGTTCAGCAAATAAAAAAGGACTCCATAGGAGAAATAGAAAAATAGCTGTGGGGTAGCTGTGGTTCTACCAATTCTTTTATTCTCTTGTTTCTTTTCCGCTATAAAATTTATTCCTTTTTCCTTTAATAGAGAAAATGGCATGTTACCTTTTCCAGGGAAACACATCCTATGTATTTAGTAAGTACCCTTTAAAATGTAAGAACTGAAATTAGCAATCTGAAACAGAAAATACTGTTTGAGGTTTTCTTGACTAGCAAAAGTCACTTTTTAAAATGCCATTCTCAATGTTAATTAGCCCCATTTAGCATTTTAAAATGTATACATGATTCAAAATAGCATGTTGCACAAAATAAATATGTAAGATTTAATTTGTTATTTAAAATTAAAAATAAATGAATAAATGCATGGGAAAAATAGTTTTACATATATTTAAAAAGAGAATGAAGCCTTTGTTAGGTAACATTGTTTTCTAGCATGATGATATCATATAGATTTCTTTAAGATTCCATTGATATACTTTATCGTATATCATACTTGCACATGTACACGAACACACTAAAACACACTAACACTTTATGTAAGTAGAGAGAATCAGGACTGATATTTTGAATCTGAAATAAAGTTTCTTTCTTTCCATTTGAAAACAATGCTGATTTGTCATTTAGTGTATTATTATCTCAGAATGATGCTATTTGCTTTATTTCCCCTTTGTGTTTATTAAAATAATAATTTTTATTAATATAACTAGATGTTTAATTATTAAGATAATTCCTTACTATAATTTTTTTGTTTCAATTGGTTTTTAAGGAGCTTTTATAAGTCTTGTTTTATCTCTTTGGATTTTCTTATATATATGTACTCTATAATTATCATTTTATAAAATAGATATATTATCTAGTTAAGGGAAATATAATGTGTTTTTAATTCCCAGCATTTTAAAATGAAAACATGGAAATAATAACCTACTATGACTGATGGTTTGAAGGCCATATGTTGGCATCTTACTTAGACTAAAAGAAAACTAATATTTGTACTGTTAACAAATAACATTATTATAAAAAAATTAATTAGTGCCTGAATCTGTGCATTGAATTTTTTTCTATTTTCTTCTGGAGTTTCTTCAGTAGCGATTTTTCTTTATTTCTAGGAACCATCAATGTTTTCCAGAAAAAAGGACAGATAAAGAAAACATAATTTTTAATGTTTTAAGAAAGTAGGAAAATAACTTGACTGGTTTCTGCATCTTTGCATTCAAATGGGCTATTTTTGTAAACAACACATAATTTATTCATATGTAATACACCAGAAACATTTATGTTGTTAAAATTCGTGCTGATGCTACATATAAAATTTGAAGTATTTTATATATTAAAATTGGCATAAGATTTATGTGAAAATTCTGAAGAATAAAAATAAGTTTCCACAATCCAACCTGAATGCCAGAACATTAGCAATGTCACTGATTATTATATGGGCATTTTCCCAATTCTTCCTGTTTTATGTAAGGGTAACAGATATCTTTAATTTTGTATTTATCACTGCCTTAATTTTAAAATAATAGATTTACCATTGTTCCAGATTCTCAACTCAGTGCCAGCTTCACCCTCTCTTATATTTTGCCTGTCTCATAACAGTGAAGCCTAAAGCCGTATTTCTTTGACACAACTGCCAACAACATTTTGGGTTAGTTTTCCATGTTAAGAAGCCTGTAATATTTGAAACTCAGAGAGGAGGAAATATCATCAGCCTCCAAAGAGAACAGGATGATTTTGATCATTATTTAGGCATTTTCATTGCAAATCATCTATTTGATGCTACTACTAGCCAATAAGATCACAAGGTTATTTTCTGATATTTCTGCAGCATCTTGATATTTTGAAGTCAGTGCAATGTTCTCTGCCTTTGGCTTTCCCATTCTTCAAGGGATTCTGTAAGCTTTTAATTCCCTATTCATTACTATTTCTGCCTCCTGTACATAGGAAAATATCTGTTCCTTTCTGAACTGAGAAGGCAATGCATTCCCAAATATAGTTGCTGTTTTTTTTTTTTTTTGAGCTTCAGTAAAGTATATTAAATTCAAAATTGTCCTATGTGACTTGCTTTTCCACCAACACTATACGCCTATTATTGAGCTATTGTATTTTACATAGATGTTGAGATTATTATTTAGTGTTGTAAAATATCCCATTGTATGACTACAGCACAGTTTTTTTTTAGATAATAATATTATCTGCCTTGGCTTACCCATGTTACAAGAGATTCTGTAAGTCTTTAATTTTCAATTAATTAATTGTGCTGGTAAACATTTGGTTTGATATTATTTTTAATTTTCCTTTTTTAATTGTTGTTTTGTTTTGTTTTCTGTTTGGTTTTTTCTACTATAAGCAAGATGGCTAGTTGCACTCTTCAGAAAGTCTTTTTGGTGCACATTTACAAGACTTTTCCTAGCTTATTGACAAAGTGTTTCTACTTGGCAAGACTTTAGCTGAGTTCTTGAAACTTCTCCTAGGCCTCTCTGTGTACCGCCTTGTAAATCCAGTCTTAACAAAGAACCCAGCACAGTCAGTAGAGCACAAATCTACCACCCTCCATATCTGATGGCTTTCAATATCTGATCCAATTCTTCATCTGCCATGGCTTCATAGGTGATATTGGCTCACACTGGCATATATTCAGAAAGAATCTGTTATGTCTGTTCATCTAGAATCATCTTTGCCTTTGCATCCAGTAACGCCCATCCTACTCTTTGGGTATAAATTCTACTTGCCCATGCAATATTTGAAGTTCAGCCCAATCTCTATCCCCCACTGCAAGACCTCATTGCAGTGGTCCCTATGGTTATTACAACAGCTTTGAATGAAGTGTTTTAATAAATATCATTGAATAATTTTGTCTTTAATAGTTCATACATTAAAAATGGAATTACTTAAAAGTATCTGCATTTCTACTTTAAGCAATGAAGCTAAATTGTTTTTAGAATTGATTGTACTAATTCCAATTGCAAGTGTATTAAAAATATCTATTTCTCATATATTTGCCTAGTTGTGGCATTGTGTAGATTTACTGGTATGCCCATTTAATGAACTTAAATTAGTATCTTATTGTAGTTTTGGTGTGTAGCCCCCATTAATAAGATTAAATTATCTGCCTGTAGTAATGTCTTATTTTATATTTTGTGAAATACTTGTTAAAATGACTATCAAATTTTCCAATTATATTTTCTGTTTATTACGTTTTTGCAGTTTCTTAAATTATCAAGATGTAATACCATTGAAATACATTTATTTCAAATAATTTTTCTCATGTGGTTTGTCTTTTCATTTTCTTTTTAATGTACTTTGAAGAAGAGAATTTTTTACAGTTAGCTTTTTGTGTCTTAAGAAAAACTTCTCTAAACCTATGGTCATAAAGATGCCCCTATTTTTATAAAAGCTTTAGATTTTGATTTTCACATGTGTTTGATGTATTCTGGACCTTTTCTTCTCCCCTCCCTGTCTTTTGACCTCTCTTCAGCGTATTTTACTTCTTTATCTCTCTAGGGTGCATTATAGATAATGCCTGATTCTCTCATCAGCTGGTGTACTCTTATTCTAAACCCACCAATTACAATTTCACTTGTCTTTTCCATATTATTCATTTCTAAATGTATTATGGTGGTATTCAAATCATTCTTATTTTTAATGATCTATAATACTCCATTACTTACATTTCTTCTTTTATTTTAACATATATTATACACATTTATTTCATGTTCTTTTTTTTTTTTTTCCCCTGAGACGGAGTTTCGCTCTTGTTACCCAGGCTGAAGTGCAATGGCGCGATCTCGGCTTACCGCAACCTCCGCTTCCTGAGGTCAGGCAATTCTCCTGCCTCAGCCTCCTGAGTAGCTGGGATTACAGGCATGTGCTACCATGCCCAGCTACTTTTTTTGTATTTTTCGTAGAGATGGGGTTTCACCATGTTGACCAGGATGGTCTCGATCTCTTGACCTCGTGATCCACCCGCCTCGGCCTCCCAAAGTGCTGGGATTACAGGCTTGAGCCACCGTGCCCGGCCTCATGTTCTTAATTAAAACCTCAAATATGTAAAATCCTTAATCTATTCTCTGCATTTTTTTTTTCTGGTACTCACTCAGGGTGGCTTATTTTACTGTTTATTTTATTTTGTTGAATCTTATCTGTTAGCATTCTGAGGGTCTAAACGGAGAAATCTTCACTCCAAATAGATTTGAAACATATTTTAAATAGGAACCAAGTTGTCCCAATCAGCTGAGACAATAGCAGCTGTCTTCTGTAGTACCATATTGCAAAGGCGTTGCATGTCTGGACAGTTGCAGACATGCAACTGAGGTGACAGCTGAAGTCAACCCCACTGGTGACTGCTCCTGAAGATGTTTCTCAGCTCAGCAGCATATGTAGCGACCATGCAGTCAGTCCAAAATAACTAGGTCATGAGAATCTGTGCTTGGGATTTATGAGCTTTGTTTATGAAGGATGAGCTGCTGGTATACACATTGTGTTGTTTTCTGTCCTGTGTCCTCCAAAATCTAAGAGAATTTGGTGCTGGGTGAAACAGAATATGGACTCAGGCTGTTGATTGAAATCATGACCACTTCTGCTAACGTAGAAGACTGGGTATCAGACATGCATGAGCTAATTAAAATAACAAAGGAAAGTAATGAGAATTTAATCTTTATTCATTGAAGTTTTGTATGATGACATGAAAAACAAATAATAAAGAAACAGCCCAAAGATTAATTTCTTTAGGTGAAGTGTCACAATATATCAAGTTAGCATATAAAGGAAATTTCTTTATCTGAGACTATGAGGTTTTCTAAATATATAATCATGTCATCTGCAAACAGAAATAATTTGCCTTCCTCTCTTCCTGTTTGAATACACTTTAGTTCTTTCTATTGCTCAATTGCCCTGGCCAGAACTTCTAATGCTATGTTGAATAGGAGTGGTGAGAGAGGGTATCTTTGCCTTGTGCTGGTTTTCAAAGGGAATGCATCCAGATTTTGCCCATTCAATATGATATAGCTGTGGATCTGTCATAAATAGCTCTTATTATTTTGAAATATGTTCCATCAATACCTAGTTCATTGAGTGGTGTTTAGCATGAAGAGGTCTTGAATTTTATTGAAAGACTTTTCTTCATCTATTGAGATAATCATGTGGTTTTTGTCATTGGTTCTGTTTATGTGATAGGTTACATTTATTGATTTGCATATGTTGAAACAGCCTTCCATCCTAGGGATGAACCTGAGTTGATTGTGGTGAATAAGCTTTTTAATGTGCTGCTGGATTCGGTTTGCCAGTATTTTATTGAAGATTTTCACATCAATGTTTATCAGGGATATTGGCCTGAAATTTTCTTTGTTTGTTGTGCCTCTGCCAGGTTTTGGTATCAGGATGATGCTGGCCTCATAAAATGAGTTAGGGAGGTGTCCTTCTTTTTCTATTGTCTGGAATAATTTCAGAAGGAATGGTACCAGCTCTTCTTTGTACCTCTGGTAGAAGTCAACTGTGAATCTGTCTGGTCCTGGGCTGTTTTGGTCGGTAGGTAATTACTGCCTCAATTTCAGAACTTGTTATTGATGTATTCAGAGATTTGACTTTTCCTCGTTTAGTCTTGGGAGGGTGTATGTGTCTAGGAATTCATCCATTTCTTCTAGATTTTCTAGTTTATTTGCATAGAGGTTTTTATCGTAGTCACTGATGGCAGTTGGTATTTCTGTGGGATCAGCGATGATGTTCCCTTTCTAATTTTTTATTGTGACTAGTTGATTCTTGTCTCTCTTCTTCTGTATTAGTCTGGCTAGTAGTCTGTCTGTTTTGTTAAACTTTTCAAAAAATCAGCTTCTAGATTCATTAAATTTTGAAGGGTTTTTGTGTTTCTGATCTTATTTATTTCTTGTCTTCTGCTAGCTTTTAAATTTGTTTGCTCTTGCTTCTCTAGGTCTTTTAATTGTGATGTTAGGGTGTCAGTTTTAGATCTTTTCTGCTTTCTCCTGTGGCCACTTGGTGCTATAAATTTCCCTGTAAATACTGCTTTAGCTGTGTTTCAGAGATTCTGATATGTTGTATTGTTGTTCTCATTGGTTTCAAATAACTTGTTTATTTCTCTCTTAATTTTGTTATTTACCCAGCAGTGATTCAGGAGTAGGTTGTTCAGTTTCAATATAGTTGTGTGGTTTTGAGTGAGTTTCTTAATCCTGAGTTCTAATTTGGTTGCATGGTGATCTGGAAGACTGTTTGTTATGATTTCCATTCTTTTGCATTTGCTGAGAAGTGTTTTACTTACAATTACATGGTCAGTTTTAGAATAAGGGCTATGGGGTGCTGAGAAGAATGCATATTATGTTGATTTGGGGTAGAGAGTTCTGTTGATGCCTATTAGGTCTGCTTGGTTCACACCTGAGTTCAAGTCCTGAATATCCTTGTTAATATTCTGTCTTGTTGATCTATCTAATATTAAAGGGGGGTGTTGAAGTCCCCCAGTATTATGTTGTGGGAGTCTAAGTCTCTTTGTAGGTTTCTAAGAACTTTCTTTATGAATCTATGTGCTCCTGTGTTAGGTGTATATATATTTAGCATAGTTGACTCTTCCTGTTGCATTGATCCCTTTAAATTATGTAATGTCCTTGTTTGTTGTTGTTGTTGTTGTTTTGTTTGTTTGTTTTTATCTTGTTGGCTTAAAGTCAGTTTTATCAGAGACTAGGATTGCAATGTCTGCTTTTTTTTTTTTTCTTTCCATTTGATTGGTAAATCCTCCTCCATCTCTTTATTTTGAGCCTATGTTTGTCTTTGCATGTGAGATGGGTCTCCTGAATATAGCACACAAATGGGTCTTGACTCTTTATTCAGTTTGCCAGTCTGTGCCTTTTAATTGGTGCATTTATCCTGTTTACATTTAAGGGTAATATTGTTGTGTGTGAATTTGACCCTGTCATTATGATGCTAGCTGGTTATTTTGCCCATTAGTTGATGCAGTTTTCTCATAGTGTCGATGGTCTTTACATTTTGGTATGTTTTTGTAGTGTCTAGTACTAGTTGTTCTTTTCAATATTTAGTGCTTTCTTCAGGAGCTCTTGTAAGGCAAGCCTGATAATGACAAAATCCCTCAAAATTTACTTGTCAGTAAACGATTTTATTTCTCCTTTTCCTCTGCAACTTAGTTTGACTGGATATGAAATTATGGGTTGAACATTATTTTCTTTACAAATTTTGAATATTAGCCTCCACTCTCTTCTGACTTGAAGGGTTTCTGGTGAGAGATCTGCTGTTAGTCTGATGGGCTTCCCTTTGTTGCTAACCTTTCTCCCTGGTTTCCCTTAAGATTCTTTCCTTCATTTCAACCATGGTGAATCTGACAATTATGTGTCTTGGGATTGCTTTTCTTGAGGAGTATATTTGTGATGTTCTCTGTATTTCCTGAGTTTGAATGTTGGCCTGTCTTGCTAGGTTGGGGAACTTCTCCTGGATAATATCCTGAAGAGTATTTTCCAACTTGGTTCCATTCTCCCTGTTACTTTCAGGTACACCAGTCAAACATTACGTTTGGTCTTTTCACATAGTCCCATATTTCTTGGAAGCTTTGTTTGTCCCTTTTTATTCTTTTTTCTGTAATCTTGTCTTCATGCTTTACTTCATTAAGTTGATCTTTAATCTCTGATATCCTTTCTTCTGCTTGATCGATTTGGCTATGAATACTTCCGTATGCTTAACAAAATTCTCGTGCTGTGTTTTTCAGCTCCATCAGGTCATTTTTTCTTCTCTAAACTGGTTCTTCTAGTTACTAATTCCTCTAACCTTTTATCAAGGTTCATAACTTCCTTGCATTGGTTAAAACATGCTCCTTTAGCTCAGAAAAGTTTGTTATTACCCATCTTCTAAAACCTACTGCTGTCAATTTGTCAAATTCATTTTCCATTCCATTTTGTTCCCTTGCTGGTGAGGACTTGTGCTTCTTTGGAGGGAAAGCGTCAACGTGGTTTTTCAAATTTTCAGCCTTTTTGTGCTGGTTTTTCCTTGTCTTTGTGGATTTCTCTACCTTTGGTCTCTGCTATTGGTACCTTTTGGATGGAGTTTTTGTGTGGTCATAATTTTTGTTGCTGTTGATGCTATTGCTTTCTGTTAGTTTTCCTTCTGACAGTCATGCCCCTCTTCTGCAGGTCTGCTGGAATTTGCTGGAGTCTACTCCAGACCCTGTTTGCCTGGGTATCACCAGTGGAGGCTGCAAAACAGCAAAAATTGCTGCCTACTCCTTCTTCTGGAAGCTTTGTCCCAGAAGGCATCCTCCAGATGCCAGCCAGATCTCCGCTGTATGAGGTGTGTGTTGACCCCTGTTGGTAGTGTCTCCTTGTTAGGAGACTCCCATTTGAAGAGGCAGTCTTAGCAGAGTTTGAGCACTGTGCTGAGAGATCCGCTGCTCTCTTCAGAGCTGGTGGGCAGGAACATTTAAGTCTGCTGAAGCTGTACCCACAGCCACCCCTTCCCCCAGGTGCTCTGTCCCAGAAAGGTGGGAGTTTTATCTATAAGTCCCTGACTGGGGCCACTGCTTTTCTTTCAGAGATGCCCTGCCCAGAGAGGAGAAATCTGGAGAGGCAGTCTGGCCCCAGGGACTTTGCTGAGCTGCGGTGGGCTCTGCCAAGCCCAAATTTCCCAGGGACTTTATTTACACTGTGAGAGGAAAGCTGCCTACTCAAGCCTCAGTAATGACAGATGCCCCTGCCTCCACTACCCTTGATCATCCCAGGTTGACTTCAGACTGATGTGCTGGCAGCAAGAATTCCAAACCAGTGGATCTCAGCTTGCTGGACTCCATGGGGGTGGGATCCATTGAGCGAGACCATTTGGCTCCCTGTGTGCTTCATGGTTTAGGAATGGCCCACTCTGCTTCAGATCACCTCTGTGGCCTGCACCCACTGTCTAACCAGTCCCAGTGAGATGAACCACATACCTCAGTTGAAAATGCAGAAATCTCCCACCTCCTGTGTTGGTGTTGCTGGGAGCTACACACCAGAGCTGTTCTTATTCAGCCAACTTGCCTGGGAAATCTTATATTTTCTTATTATGCTTCATTTCCTCTGTTCTATGTTATTCTTTTAAATGATGCTTATAACCATTAAACTGATTTAATAACCCACAAATTGATCACAACATAAATCTTAAAAATATTTCTTGGGAGAGTATTGCATCTGTGAAAACTCATAACAGCAATGTTTTAATAGCATAATCCAATGTGCTGGAAGCAGCTATTGTCCAATGATAGGCTAATGCATATGAAATGGTGTTTTTTTATTCTTACAATAAAAAAGTATATAACAATAAAAAATTAGTGAATTTTGATTTGCATTTCTCTAATCACCAATGATGATGAGCATTTTTTCATATGTTTCTTGGTCTCATAAGTGTGTTCTTTTGAAAAGTATCTGTTCATCTCCTTCACTCACTTTTGAATTGATTTGTTTTGTTTGTTTGTTTTTTGTAAATCTGCTTTAGTTTTTTTGTAGATTCTGGATATTACCTCTTTGCCAGACATGTAGATTGCAAAAAATTTTTCCCATTCTGTTGGTTGCTAGTTCACTGTAAATCTAGAGACAACAGATGCTGGAGAGGATGTGGAGAAAAAGGAACACTTTTACACTGTTGGTGGGAGTATAAACTAGTTCAACCATTGTGGAAGACAGTGTGGCAATTTCTCAAGAATCTAGAAATAGAAATTCCATTTGACCCAGCAATCCCGTTACTGGGTATATACCCAAAGAATTATAAATCATTCTGTTATAAAGACACATGCACATGTATGTTCATTTCAGTGCTGTTTACAATAGCAAAGACCTGGAACCAACCCAAATGCCCATCATTGATATTCTGGACAATGAAAATGTGGCACATATACACCATGGAATACTATGCAGCCATAAAAAAAGACAGGCTCATGTACTTTGCAGAGACATGGATGAATCTAGAAATGATCATTCTCAGCAAATTAACACAAAAATGTAAAACCAAACACAGCATGTTTTCACTCATAGGTGAGTGAGGAATAATAAGAACACTTGGGCACAGAGAAGGGAGCAACACTCACTGGGGTAGGTGGGGGAGTGGAGGGAAAGTGGGGGGTGAGGAGGATAGGGAGGGATAACACCAGGAAAAATGCCTGAGATCGGCGATGGGTGGGGTGGGATGGAGACAGCAAACCATCATAGAATGTAAGTACCTATGCAGCAATCCGGCAGGATGTAGGATGTGCATATGTACCCCAGAGCCCAAAGTACAATTTTAAAAAGTAGTGAATCGTAACCACATACATTCACATGAATGTATTCCAATATTCTAAAAGTTGTATGAAAAACAAAGTCGCCATTTCTTGAAAGATTTAATATTCATCATATAAAACTACATATTTTAACGAAATAAATTTGTGTAAAACTAAAGAAAAAACAAGAAAATAACAAGCAAAACATCAAGTTTGTAGTTTTGTGGATGACAGGAAGTTCAACAGGGACAGAAAATGCTGCAGCTGCTGAGGGAACAAGGAATGGTAAAGAGACTGCAAAATTCGGCCTTTAAACTGCATGGCGAGAACATGAATATTTAATTATAATTGTTGGTAATTACACATACTTATATACTTTGTATCTGTTTCACATATAACAAATATTTCAAAGATAACACGTAAACAATATAAATAACTTTAGGCTAATAGAATATGTAGATTAAGAAGATATGAATATTATACAACATTTATATTAGATCATTCAACTACCATTTAATCTTTTTTCCATTTGGAGATATTGGAAAAATAAAAAACTATTTTTTACAAAACGTTTTTCTGGTTTCTCTTGAAGCTCAGTTTCTAGATGGGATTTTTGATCTGCAATTCAAATGAAGTTGTGAAACACTGTAAAAGGGCAAATGACAAATTTTGGTGGCAATGCAATTGGATAAGTGGGTTCCAGAAAATGAGGTGCTGGCAACAGCTGCACTCCATAGTTCGCTGTTCAGACAGGCTTCTTGAGTGTGGAGCAGCTGCGGAGGAGGCAGCAATTACTTCTGTCAGGCATCTAGAACATAATAGTTCAAAGTCCATTTTTAATTTATTGCTTCACTTATTGTGAAGCACAATAATAGTAGATTCAGAAATCTTCATTAAGACTGCTCAGTGTTCATGATTTTTCCAGGTATCTGGGTACATTGTATTGTATTGAAAAACATTTTCAGTTTTTTTGCTGTGTTGTCCGGGCTGGCATGCCATGGCTATTCACAGCGATGATCATAGAGCATAGAGCAATGCAGCTTTGAACTCCTGCCCTCAGGTAATCCTCCTGACTCAGCCTCTGCAGTAGCTGAGATTACAGGCTACCATCAGACCGAGTACCAGGTGTATTCTTAAAGCAACTACCTCGTTTCAAGATAATGTTTTGTTGTCTCTTTCTTCATAGATTTACTTTTGAAATAATCACTCTGTCTGTGTGTGTAGCAGACTCCAGGCTAAGTTTATACCATTCTTGCATTTTTTTGTATGTTTAATGGATTTAATGCTTAATATACTTTTTGCTCTTTTTTATTACCCATTCTTAAAATTTTTTGAGACTCAAGAGGTTTTTGGAAGCACATTTTATATTTAGGTATTCAGTAATTTTTTTTTTTTAAAGGCTATCAGATTATCTAAACCATCATGTTCCCCGGATGGTGTATTTTTCTTTATTTACTACTATACCTGCACGTTTTTCAATAGAATTTTTTTAAAAGTTCAAAACATGGCTTTTAATTGTAGACTACTACTTTGATAAAAGGAGATACTCCACTTTATCATTTTTTGTTTGGGACACATAGGATACCATTAATTTCTATTTTTATAAATAGAATGTTAATATATTTTCTTGTTCACAAGTCTTCATGCACGGTTTTACTTCCTTAAGTTGCATTTCTCAAAATGTGCTTAAGAAGGCTGTGAACATGTTTAAAGAGTCTTAATATATGATGCCAAAATGTCCTTCCTTCAGAAACGTTTGTACCATAATATTGCTTGCTTCTTTCAATAGGAGATAGAAATCAAAGGACAAAATACTGAAAATGAGATATTAGCACAGAGTAGAGAAAGTTGCATACATAAGGAAAACTCCTCATAAAGATTACTCTTGAGACTTTAGCTAAGTAGCGATTAGTGAATTTACATAAGAATACTGCTAGAGATATGGAAAGAGCCACTAGACAGAAATGGATGGAAAAATTGTTAAGACTTCACCAGGACTGTTAATAGATTTGCTCCTACCAGTGAAACAGCATGATAATATGTAAGACATAAGTTAGAGTACTCAGAAGAGCATTGTTTGAGTGGGTGAAAAATAATCTTAGACTTAAAGTCTTCTTTTGTCTTACCCGAGAAAGCATAAAAAGAAACCTCAAAAAAAAAAAAAAAAAAAAAAAAAACAAACAAAAAAAAAAACAACTTAGGATACAAAGTGTTCAATAGTCTATCATTCAGTAGCATATTAGCTTAAAGTATTTTTTCAAGCACCTCGACCTGAGGAAATTTCTTTCTACTCTTAATTACTTGTGTTTATTAATAACAATTGGTTTTTAAATATTATCAATTGTTGTTTATCCTTTGTTGAGATAACCTTTTTTCTCACTTATTCAGATCATGTGGAAACCTTCATCGTTAAATATTCAAATATCTCCATAAATAACATTTTTATTTATAGATCTATTTTATGTGTTAATATTATTCAGGATTTTGCATAGGTTTTCCTTGGGAATATTGGACTGTAATTTTTTTCATTTGAAAGCTATTTTCAGATTTAGTTCTTAAAGTCCTAGGGCCATAAATACATTGAAAAATGTTTCCCATTGCTCTATATTCTGAAACAATTTATGTAAATTGTGTATTATGTTTTATTTAAATATTTTGAAGAATTGATGAATGAGGTTATTTTTGAGTAGTTTAGAAGATATAGAAAAATAAGATTTTCTATTTTTCTCCAGATTTTTAAATCTGTGTTTGTCAGGAAAATTGTTATCTTTATGTAAATGTCATAATTTTTTGGCATAGAATATTTTCGATATGCTTTCTTTTTATTGTTTGTTTTAACATTTCTTTTTATTTAATTTATTTATAATCCTGATTGTAATGTCTATTCCTCAAAACGTACATTTATTTTATATTTTATTTTTTCTATAACTTTGAAAAACCTTAAATTAGATTTTAAAATTTTGCATATAAGAAATTTTTATACATACTCCAACTTATTTTACAGAAATGTAAAAATATATTGAATAATATATATTCCTTTGACTAAGTTTGAATAAAATGCATTTCTTCAATAGAATCTATGTATTTCTTTAGTGCATATATATATATATATATATATATATATACATATATATATGCATGTATATATTCATGGAAAAATATAAATAGAGCAGCATATATAAGAACAACTTAGCATGCTTCCCAAAATAATATGTAGAGTAAAAAGATACTATGCTGATTTAGATTAGTTTAAGTATGTGGTAGTTTAATTAAAGTTGCTTTTTATTTAAAATGTCATTCTTTCATTTTAACTTGAGGATTTCATTTTAGATCTTGTCATTTTACTAAGCATTCCCTCTCTAATCCCACGTATTTGGTATATTTCATTTAGTCACTATTGAACCAACATGCTGTGTCACACTGGGAAAAAAATGAATATATTCTCTACCTATTTAAAACATTGTACTTGATAAATAAATAAAGCAATTTATTATATAGATGTTAGCAGTCACACAATTACTGAACTAGATGTAAAAGCTCAGTGAAATTTTACCATTGTTAAAAAAGCACTCAAAGTCAAATATTTGAAATTATCTAATTCCTGGGCCTTTCTACATTGCGCAATACCATGTCTCCATGGTTTTTGTCACTTGTTTTGTCTGTTATTATGTATATACATTTAGGCTGCTCTCATAAGAAACACTAAAATATAGGCAATCGTTTTGTAGACTATCCAAATACAAGAACATAAATTCATATAATTTGGACTATGAGACTGAGACAATATGATTTATGACTTAGACTATGTGGGTTATAAAATCACTTTGGGCACCTTTGGGTAGGTATCAGAGAGATGGAAAATCATCTATCAGAAAAACAGAAAATTATCTATAGTGAGAGATCTATTTGACACTTGATTGGGAAACACACATCAGACATATTAAAATGAAACCAGAAAACAAAGTAGTGGCTTCAAATATGAGCATGCCACAGGTTAGAAAGCACTGGTAATTTATTAATTTAGCAATGAAGAGCTATTTATTTAACAAAACTGCACATTAATTAAAATAGTCACTTGTAAATAAAATCTCAATATCTCCTGGGAACTTTTATTTTTGGTAAAACATGAACTAAATATCTTCTGGAAAAAAAAGAAAGAGCATTATCATTAATACAATACTTTGGGGTGGGGGGGAACAGAAAAAAACAAACTTTTAAAGTGAAGGGGAGCTGAGCACGGTGGCTCAGGCCTGTAATTCCAGCACTTCTGGAGGCCGAGGCAGAGGGATCACGAGGTTAGGAGTTTGATACCAGCCTAACCAATATGGTGAAATTCCGCCTCTACCAAAAATACAAAAATTAACCAGGTGTGGTGTCAATTGCCTATAATTCCAGCTACTCGGGAAGATGAGGCAGGAGATTGCTTGAATCTAGGAGGCGAAGGTTGCGGTGAGCCAAGATCATGCCACTGCACTCCAGCCTGGGTGAAAGAGCAAGACTCAGTCTCAGAAAAAAAAAAAAAAAAAAAAAAAAAAAAAAAAAAAAAGGGGATATGCATCTATCAGATATGAAATATATTATAAAATTGCAATATTTCAATGTATGGTTTTCTATAATCTAAAAGGAAATGAAGATGATGATAAAACAAGAAAAATAGAAAGCAATATATGTATAGCCAAGATTTTTGTTCATAACCAAGTTCAATTGTATCTGATTAACTCATGGATCAGAACCTCTTGATTATTCTAAAGGCATATCAGATTTTTAAAACCTGATGGACCTTCCAGGAAAAGGCTGTTGCTGTATGCTTTGCCAATCTTCTCCATATGTTGATCTGCTTAATGGAATAACTTAGTGTTTTCCGTGAAAAACAAAATTTTGGTTTTGGTATACAGGCTGTTATGTTTCTGATTGTATATGAAAAATTTAGTTAATTCTTAGATAATTTCCAAGTCACAAATACATGAAAGACATTTCTAATTTATTATGAAAGTGGCATATAAAGTAATTTTCAAGGAGATAGCAAGTTATTTAAATAAATAAACAAGAAAGAATAATAACTTAGACCCAGCATGGTTCCATATCACTTGAGATTGAAATTGGACCTGCTGTGAGGCCATTCTCTAATCCAACATCTGGAAATTCACTTAATGTCTTTCATACTTCTAACAACTGCTTGTCATTTTTCTACTTTTATATATCTAAAAGTCTTCAAATTAAAGCCTTTTTATTTGGATCAACTTACCTTAGGAAGTTGTTAGGATTTTTAACTTACCTTTGATTTGTATATATTTTTTTCAGGTGACACTTTTTAATTGGATGATGTCTTCGGAGAATATTAAGAGTCCTGTGTGGGCCAGAGCAGCAAGCAGAAGCCCAGTACTCAGGGTGAGGCCTCAAGGGAAAAATCGGGCTGGGTAGGAGGTCAGCAATGGCTGAAGAATCCCTGAGGATGGTTGATTTATAAAATTTTTAATTTTTGTATATAAAACTGGTGTTATTGTGGCTTTTCAGTTGTTTACTTATAAATATACAATATATTATTTTTTCTAAAATATTGGGTTTCTTTTTGGTCTTGTTGCTTATTTATATGGCATTTTTTTATCAGAGAAAAAAAATTAATTATTTTATATAGTAATAATAACTAGACACCCTATTTAAATTAATTTCTTATATATACATATACATTATGCCAACTTTTGGCCTTCAAATTTGAGTATGTAAAGAGAATTAAATTATATCACGAAACCAAAAACAAATTTCAGAATATGTAGACTCAGAATCTGAAATGAGATTTAATCATTGCTTTGAAAATTATGAAAGATAGATATGATATTAACTGTTTAGTACTAAATTTATTAAGGACAAAAAAATTGAAGTGATTTTAATAAAATACATTGAAAATAAGGCTTACATTTGTACTGAAGTTTGCAAAGAAGTATGAGATTATAAAACATAACTGTGGACACATCCCATGTGAAAAATACAATATATACTGCTGATTATTTATAAAGTTAAGAAATATACAGAAGTATTTAACAATCTAAGTAATAAAGATTATTTTCATTATTTTACTACTCTCATGAAAATCTAATTACAAATGAATGCAGTTATTCTGACATAAGTGGACAGAATTCCTGGTTTATGTTACACTTATTTTTAAGATACACACAAAAATACATATATGTGCTAAACAGGTTTATAAACTTATGTGTAAATCTGCCAATTGTGATTCCAGAAGATAGTAATCACTTAAGTTTGAATATAATAATAATGAGAAATATTTTGTGTATCAAAATTAATAGTCTTTCTAATTAAGGAGATATAAATGAAAATAAATACTTGGAGAAAACAATTTTGTTAATTTAGCCATGAATTCATTCAATTTATTGAGCACCTATTTCTGTCAGACACTTTTATAGTCACTTGTGATATCTTAGTGAATAAAACACATCGATATTCAATGGTAAGCTAGAGTTGGGAAACCATAGTTTACTAGAACAGATGGTTAAACACCGAGGATGTTCTGAGTCCGTTTTTGAAACATTGACATTGTTAGCTTAAAATCAGCCATGAGGGGGATATTTTACAACACGGACATTGTGCAGACACTACAAAGCACTGCTTTCCTTTTTTAGCCAGTTTGCCAGCACACCCTTTCAAATATGCCTTTTCTAGCACAGAAAGATGCAACAAACAATATGAAGAATAAGCCAGTATATTATATTTTGTGTTAGAAGGCACTAAGAGTTAGGGTAAACAGAGAGAGAGAATGGTGGTGAGATTATGAGTGTGATAGGGAAGCAGTTTGCAGCATTGAATAGGTTAGGCATCATCAAACAGAAACAATAAAATTTGTGAGGTAGTTAGCCATGCATACGAGGATCAAGTAAGCTGCTATGAGAGGGGTAGAGTGGGCTGTGAAGTCAAGTAGTAGGAGATAAGATCAGAGAGGTAATGGGGTCAGACAAGGTCATCTTCCAGAGGCTGGAGAAGGATTCTGACTTTTTCATCTTGAATGTAAGGGAGAGAATCTGCAGGATTCAAAAAGAGTGGCAAGATCTAACATATTTTAAAAGAATAACTCTAGCTTCTATGTTGAATGTGGGGTCAATGCTTAGGAGGCATATAGACAAATTTGGAATAAGAGAAGCCTTTAGGATACATTACATTCATCACACAAGAAAAGACATAGCTTACAAAAGGGTAGGGACAACTGAACACAGTAAGAACTCCTTGGATTCTGAATATATCTCAGGAGCTATAGCCATAAAGGATTTGGTAGTGGTTATCTGCAAACAAGTTTATCACTACTAACTAATCACTTACAGATCAGTATCTTGGAAAGTTAAATTTTCGTCATGACAACACCTTTGGTGCCCAAAGTTAAAATACCTAATTTGTTATTATCTTGTGAGCTAGGCTGGCCACTTGTACCATAAGCTTCATTTCGTAATTTTTCAATCGTTTAAAATTAGAATAATTTTCTTTTTGTAATTTTTGTGGCAACGTTTTAAGGAATTAACCATATCACTTTGACTTTTAAACATTTATGTAATTGAAAGTCTGATTGTTTTTGTTTTCACTTGTCATGAGATAGTATTGTTTGTCAAGAGAGTCACTAGTAACCCAATTAACATAATTGACACCAATCTGAGGCCATTAAATGCATCTTGCTTCACGTTGGACATTTTTGTGCTCTTCATCTTAGAAGCCACCTTATTAATATTATCATCTTGCTAATGAATGAAAGGGGTATGGAATTTCTAATTTCTTAAAACTGAGATCGGTTTTCTTACAAGTCCCTGGCTAGACTAATAGAAATCTACTTCAGGGCATATTTCAAGGTACATTAGATATCATCAACTTTATTCACAAAATGCTTTCATTATTGAAACATTAAATGATCCTTTCTCATCCCAAGGACAGTGCTTAGTTTCTAGCAATTAGCAGTTAGCTGAAATCTTTCCTATAGATGCAGTGAATGAACTGTGTCTAAATTATGTAATCATTATTTCATACATGTAATGTGAGTTTATCTTTCATAGGAACTTTACGTTCCTGTAGTAACCTGTTCTACATACTGGAGGAAAGAAGGACTTTATAAAAATAGCTGATCATATAATTTAAGAGTCACCTACAGCATCTTTATTCTTCAATGTTTCTGTATGATGATCTATAATAGTTACCATAATTCTCTTGAAGATACCTTGATGATATACTATAATAATATATCACAGGAGTGCTGCTACTAGATTTGATTTAAGACGGTTTAAATGTTATAAAAGTAACCTGAACACCAAAAGACAAATATATGTACGTTTACAGTTAATTTCTATTTTCACTCACAGTCTGAGGTAATCATGCACCATTATTTCTCTTGAAGTTTTGCCTTTCTAGACATTTTATATAAACGAACCATACAGAATGTATTTTGTGTGTGTGTGTGTGGGAAGTATTTTAACACTTGTAAATCTACTATTGTTCATAAAACTTTCCCTCACAGTTTTAAGGACTTGTTGATAATTAATAGGTGCTTTCATTCATATTATGATGGGTACTAAGTGATGATTTTCTAATCTAATACCTTACATAGTTCTTAGCATTCTGCTGTAAAGAAAAAGCTTTTACTTCTGTCCATTTCTTCTGTCTTTATCAGTATAGACTCATGGATTTGTTTTTTATTTCACGAGTTATAATTTGTTTTTGTCATTTATTATGCTCACATTTGCTGCTATTTGACCAATGAGAACCCCTTCAAACTGGCTTCCATATTTTTTACACCCATAAAATCATCCTTTGAACACTTCCTTATTTATGAATAATCTGATAGCTCACTCATCTTGTATTTTTCTGCTGAAGCCCTGGAGTTTTTTTCTTGGTCCTCTTGGGGGAGACTGGTATTTAGAAAGAAAGATCTGGGAACTAGATTTGCTCATTGTTGCTTTTGGGTGTCGTTTTCAGTGATCAGAGGTAAGATATAATATATATGCAAATTTTACCTGTTATCTATGTGTTTATTTTACACATATTTCTATTTATATAAACTTGATTTTGTTTGGGCTGTTACAACACAATACTTTAGACTGGATAATTTATAAACAACAGAAATGTGTTTTCTCAACGTTCTGGAGCCTGGAAAATCCAAGATTAAGGCATCAGTAAATTCAGTGCCTGATGAGGATGCTCTTCTTCAAAGATGGTACCTTGTTGCTATTTTCCTCACACCACAGAAGGGCAGGGGAGCTCACTTCAACCTCTTTTGCAATGGCACTAATCCCATTAATACAGGGAGAGCCCTCGTGACTTAATTACTTCCTAAGCAGCCCTATCACTTAATACGGTCATAATGGGGATTAGGTTCTGACATAAATTTTGGGGTTTCACATTCACATTAGCAATGTTGAAAACCATGCATGTACATTTGTACCTCTCATTCTAATCCAGTATCACAGAATTCATTCTAGTCTTTATCCATAATTGTACTATCTTTCTCTAATAGCTAACACACAGACACACACACACAGACACACACAAACACACACACCAGCAACAACAACAAAAAAATCCCTCTCATTATGTTCACTAAATATACTTGCTTGACAAATTGTGTGTATGTAACCGGTTTCTTGTTGTTCATGACACCCTCTTCTCTAGCCTTTTCCCACTGTGGACTTAACATCTCACATTCCCTGATGCCCAGCCCTTCATTTTATATTATTTTATATTGACCATTTCCCTCACAGATGCTTTTTTCACCAATGTAGGCTCTGACATCTTTCAACATTTGAATGCCACGTCCATACACCCCTATGGATGCCTACTTCAACTCTTTCATGCTCCAACACGCTGCAAGGTTTTAGGGCTACCACTCAGGACTTTACACCTCTCCCTCTCCCTGCAAACAGGTGTTCTCTCTGTGAAGGCTCTGATACTTTGTTCCGCTATTCTGTATTTTCAATAACCAACTCCAAGTGTACTTGAAAAAAAAAAAAGTCATATAATTTTTTCCTCAGGTACATTCCAGCATGTTTTTGCTGGTGTGTTAATATTTTATTATTCACTCAGAGTCAACACCTACATTTTATCCAAATTTTCTCCTTTATTTCTTCTTTGTATTCACACATTCTATATTCTCAAACTTTTCCCTCCAAATGCTTTCCTTCTTCTCCATTGCTACCGTCTTGTGGTTCAACATTTTTATAAAATCATACGTAAGTTACTGCAAATGATATATTAATGCTTATAATGGTTCCCCCTAAAATCATATATATATATATATATATATATATATATATATATATATAGAGAGAGAGAGAGAGAGAGAGAGAGAGAGAGTTTGCTGCACCTATCAACCCATTGTCTATGTTTTAAGCTCCTCATCGTTAGCTATTTGTCCTAATGCTCTTCTTCCCCTACTCCCCTCCACCTGACTGGGCCTGGTGTATGTCATTCCCCTCCCTGTGGCCATGTGTTCGCATTGTTTCACTCCCACTTATGAGTGAGAACATGTGGTGTTTGATTTTCTGTTCCTGTGTTAGTTTGCTGAGGATGATGGCTTCCAGCTTCATCCATGTCCCTGCAAATAACAAGATCTCATTCCATTTTATAGCTGCATAGTATTCCATTGTATATATGTACCACATTTTCTTTATCCAGTTTATTATTGATGGACATTTGGGTTGGTTCCACGCCTTTGCTATTGTAAGTTGTGCTGCAATAAACATACTGTGCATGTGTCTTCATAGTAGAAAGATTTACATTCCTTTGGGTATATACCCAGTAATAGGACTGCAGGGTCAGACGGTATTTCTGGTTCTAAATCCTTTAGGAATCAGCATACTCTTCCACAATGGTTGAACTAATTTACATTCCAACTACAGTGTAAAAGCATTCTTATTTCTCCACAGCCTTACCAACATCTATTGTTTCTTGACTTTTTAATAATCACCATTCTGACCGGCATGAGATGGCATCTCTTTGTGGTTTTGATTGACATCTCTCTAATGACCAGTGATGTTGAGCTTTTGTTTCACATGTTTCTTGGCCACATAAATGTCTCCTTTGAAAAGTATCTGTTCACATCCTTCACTCACTTTTTGATAGGGTTATTTTATTCTTAAATTCATTTAAGTTTCTTGTAGATTCTGGATAATAGACCTTTGTCACATGAGCAGATTGTACAAATTTTCTTCCATTCTGTAGGCTGCCTGTTCAATCTGATGATGGTTTCTTTTGCTGTGCAGAAGCTCTTTAGTTTAATTAGATCACATTTGTCAATTTTGGCTTTTGTTGCAATTGCTTTTGGTGTTTTTGTCATGATGTACTTGCCCATGCTTGTGTCCTGAATGGTATTGCCTAGGTTTTCTTCTAGGGCATTTTATGGTCTCGGGTTTTACATTTAAGTCTTTAATCCATCTTGAGTTTATTTTTGTATAAGTTGTAAAGAAGGGTTCCTGTTTCAGTTTTTTGCCTATAGCTATCCAGTTTTCCCAGCACCATTTATTAAATAGGGATTCCTTTCCCCATTGCTTGCTTTGTTTGGTTAGTGGAAGATCAGTTAGTTTTAGATATGTGGTGTTATTCCTGAGGTCTCTGTTTGGTTTCATTGGTCTATACGTCTGTTTTTGTACCAGTACCATGCTGTTTTAGTTATTGTAGTCTTGTAGTATAATTTGAAGTCAGGTAGCCTGAAATCTTCAGCTTTGTTCTTTTTGTAGGGTTGTCCCGGCTATACTAGCTCTTTTTTGGATCCATATAAAATTCGAAATCGTTTTTTTCTTGAGTCTGTGAAGAATGCCAATAGTCGTTTGGTGGGAATAACATTGAGTCTATAAATTACTTTGGAAAATATGAGCATTTTCGTAATATTGATTCTTCCTATCCATGAACGTGGAATATTTTTCTGTTTGTTTGTGTCCTCTCTCATTTCCTTGAGCAGTGCTTTATAGTTCTATTTGTAGAGATCTTTCACATCCCTTGTTAGCTTTATTCCTAGATATTTCATTCTCTTTGTAGCAATTTTGAATGGGAGTTCATAATTTGGCAATTTCCTTGTCTGTTGTTGGTGTACAGGAATGCTTGCGATTTTTGCACATTGATTTTGTATGCTGAGACTTCGCTGAAGTTGCTTATTAGCTTAAGGAGTTTTTGGTCTGAGACTATGCAGTTTTCTAAATATAGAATTATGTTGTCTGCAAACAGAGAGAATGTGACTTCCTCTTTTTCTCTTTGAATATGCTGTCTTTCTCTTGCTTCATTGCCCTGGACAGAACTTTCAATACTATATGTTGAACATGAGTGGTGAGAGAGGGTATCCTTGTCTTGTGCTGGTTTTCAAAGGGAATGCTTCCAGCTTTCGCCCATTCAGTATGATACTGGGTGTAGGTTTGTCTTATTATTTTTAGACGTTTCATTAATACCTAGTTTATTATTATTTTGAGATGTTTCATTAATATCTAGTTTATTGAGAGTTTTTAACATGAAGAAATGTTGAATTTTATCTAAGGCCTTTTCTGCATCTATTGAGATTATCATGTTATTTTTATCATTGGTTCTTTTTATGTTTATCGATTTGTGTATGCTGAACTAGACTTGCATCCCAGGAATTAAGCCAACTTCATCATAGTAGATAAGTTTTTTAAATATGCTTCTGGATTTGGTTTGCCAGTATTTTACTAAGGATTTTCACATTGATGTTTATCAGAGATATTGACCTGAAGTTTTCATAATCTTTTTTTGTGTGTCTCTGCCACGGTTTGGTATCAGGATAATGCCGGCCTCATAATATGAGATAGGGAGGAGTCCCTCCTTCTCAATTGTTTGGAATAGTTTTAGAAGGAATGGTACCAGCTCCTTTTTGTATCTCTGGTAGAATTCAGCTATTAATCTGTCTGGTCCTGGGTTTTTTTGAGTTTGTAGGCCATTAATGGCTTCCTCCATTTTAGAAATTGTTATTGGTTTATTCAGGGATTTGACTTCTTCCTTGTTCAGTTTTGGGAGGGTGTATGTGTCAGAAATTTACCCATTTATTCTAGATTTTGTAGTTAATTTGTATAGAGATATTTAAAGCGTTCTCTGATGGTAGCTTGTACGTCTATGTGGTCAGTGGTGATATCTCTTTATCATTTGTTATTGTGTCTATTTGATTCTTCTCTCTTTATTCTTTCTAATCTAGCTAGTGGCATAGCTATTTTATTATTTTTAATCCAAAAAAGAGCTCCTGGAGTCATTGACTTTTTGAAGGGTTTTTTGTGTCTCTATCTCCTTCAGTTCTGCTCTGATCTTAGTTATTTTTTGTCTTCTGCTAGGTTTGGATTTGTTTGCTCTTGATTTTCTAGCTCTTTTAGTTGTGATGTTAGGGTATCAATTTGAGGTATTTCTAGCTTTCTGATATGGGTATTTAGTGCTATAAACTTCCTTTTTATAACTGCTTTAGCTGTGTCCCAGATTTTGCTGTTGTCTCTTTGTTCTCATTGGTTTCAAAGAACTTCATTATTTCTGCCTAATTTCATTGTTTACCAAGGAGTCATTCAGGAGCAGGTTGTTCAATTTCCATGTAGATGTATGGTTTTGAGTGAGTTTCTTGATCCTGAGTTCTAATTTGATTGCACTGTGGTCTGAGAGACTGTTATTATTTCAGTATTTTGCATTTGTTGAGGAGTGTTTTACTTTCAATTATGTTGTCAATTTTAGAATAAATGCCATGTGGCACTGAGAAGAATGTATATTCTGCTGATTGGAGGTGGAGAGTTCTACAGATGTCTATTAGGTCCATTTGATCCAGAGCTGTGTTCAAGTCCTGAATACCTTTGTTAATTTTCTGTCTCGTTGATCTGTCTGATACTGACAGTGGGGTGTTAGAGTCTCCCACTATTATTGTGTGGTAGTCTAAGTCCCTTTGTGGATCTCTAAAAGTGGGTTTTATGAATTTGGGCACTCCTCTATTGGGTGCATATGTATTTAGGATAGTTATCTCTTCTTGTTGAAATGATCCATTTACGATAATGCAATGCCTTTGTCTTTTTTTTTTTTAATCTTTGTTTAAAGTCAGTTTTGTAAGAGACTAGGATTGCAACTACTGCTTTTTTTTTTTTTTTCCTTTCTGTTTGCTTGGTGAATATTCCTCCATCCCCCCTACTTTTCTTTTCTTTCCTTTTCTTTTCTTTTCCTTGAGCCTATGTGTGTCTTTGCATGTGACACCCATAAGATACAGCACACTAATGGGTCGTGCCCTTTATCCAATTTTCAGTCTGTGTCTTTCAGTTGGGGCATTTATCCCATTTACATTTATGATTAATAGTGTTATGTGTAAATTTTTATTCTGTCATCATGATGTAATCTGAATATTTTGCATACTAATTGATGCAGTTTCTTCATAGTGTCATTGTTCTTTATATTTTGGTGTGTTTTTGCAGTGGCTGGTACCAGCTGTTCCTTTCCATATTTAGTGCTTCCTTCAGGAGCTCTTGCAAGGCAGGCCTAGGGGTGACAAAATCCCTCAGCATTTGCTTGCCTGGAAATGATTTTATTTCTCATTTGCTTATGAAGCTTAGTTTGGCTGGATATGAAATTCTGGGTTGAAAATTCTTTTCTTTAAGAATGTTGAATAATGTCCCCCACTCTTCTCTGACTTGTAGAGTTTCTGCGGAGAGGTTTGCTGTTAGTCTGATGGGCTTCTCTTTGTAGGTGACCTGGCCTTTCTCTCTGATTGTTCTTAACAGTTTTTTTGTTTTTTCTTTTTTCCTTTTTTTTTTTTTTTTTTTCATTTCAACCTTGGAGAATCTGATGATGATTCTGTGTCTTGGGGTCGATCTTCTCATGTAGTATCTTAGTGATGTTCTCTGTAGTTACTGAATTTCTATTTTGACCTGTTTCACTAGGTTGGGAAAATACTCCTGGATAATATCCTGAAGTGCGTTTTCCAATCTGATTCCATTCTCTCCATCTCTTTGAGGTATTCTAACTAATAGTAAGTTCAGACTTTTTACAGAGTCCCATATTTCTTGTAGGTTTTGTTTGTTTCTTTTTATTCTTTTTGCTAATCTTGTCTCCATGCCTTAATTCAGCAAGATGGTCTTCAAACTCTGATATCCTTTTCTCAGCTTGGCCTATTCAGCTATTGATACTTGTGTATGCTTCACAAAGTTTTTGTGCTGTGTTTTTTTTATCTCCATCAGGTCATTTATATTCACCACTAAACTGGTTATTCAGCAGCTCCTGTAACTTTCCATCAAGGTGCTTAGCTTCTTTGCATTGAGTTAGAACATGTTTCTTCAGCTCAGCGGGTTTGTTATTACCCACCTTCTGAAACCTACTTCTGTCAATTTGTCCATCTCATCCTCCATCCAGTTCTGTGCACTTGGTGAAGAGACATTGTGATCATTTGCAGAAGAAGAGGTACTCTGGCCTTTTGGGTGTCCAGTGCTTTCTTTACTGAGTCTTTCTCATCTTCAGGAATTTGTCTAGTATTGACCCTTGAGGCTGCTAACCCTTGGATGGGGTTTTTGTGGTAACTTTTGTTGTTGTTGTTTACGCTGTTCTTTTCTGTTTGTTTGTTTTTCCTGAAATTGAAAGGTCCCTCTTCTGTAGGGGTGCAGTGGTTTGCTGGGGGGGGGAGGGTCACTTCAGGCCCTATTTATCTGGTTCACTCCTGTGCCTGGAGATGTCACATGAGGAGGCTGTAGAACAGAAAATATGGGTGCCTGTTAGGGTCTCACCCAGTGGGTTGGCACAAAAAGTATAACCCATTTAATGAAGTACTTTAAATGGCCCTTGGTGGAGAGGGTATGCTTCACTTGGGGGGGGGGGAACTCACCAGCACTGCCTGGATTCCTCAGAACTAGCAGGAGGAATGACTAAGTCTGCTGGTTTATGGAGTCTGTGGACACTTCTGGCCCTAAGGGCTCAGGCCAAAGGAGATCAGAGTTCTGTCCCAGAGGCCCCGGCTAGAGTTGTTTCAGTTCTTGTAGGGAGGCCTCACCCAGTGACAAGGGATGGATCAGAGTCAGACTTAAAGAGGCATTCTGTCTGCCATCTGCCACAGTCTGTGTGTTGTGAGGGATATTTCTTGGGACCAAGCAGTCCAGCCTCCCTCAATCCAGCAAGCAAACAACACAGACTGGAGCTATAGAGATGGCTGCTTCCTTCTCTTGGCCTGGAAGCTTAGTGTGTTAGGTAGCTATCAGTTCCAGTGTTGATAGGAACTCAAACAGCTTAGACAGCAAACAGTGGCAGCTGTGGTTCTGGTCAGCCCTCTACCCTGGGAGCTCAACAGGCATAAGCAGATTCTAGCTTAGTGGCTGTTGAAAGTCTATGCAGGTCAGCAGGTCCATGGTTGGGAGTCTAGACCCCAGTGGCATGGGTTCACCAGTGAGATCTTCCGATCCATGGGTTGGACAGTTCTGTGACAAAAGCACATGTTCCCGGGCTGGGAAGCATCACTTGCTGCCTTCATTGGCTGGGGCTTGGGTCTCCCCTGCCCTGTGTGGCTTTCAGGTGGGGTGCTGCACCACACTGGCCTTCCTTCTTCTGCATGGGTCACACCAGCCACACGGTCAGTTCTTATGAAAATTGTGTGGCCACCTGAATATGTCAGCTGTTGGTGCAGAATTTACACACTGTTGCAGTTCTTTTTGATGGGAGCCTCTGATCACCACTGCTTCTAGTCGGCCATCTTGACCCACCCCTGATACTGGCATTTTATACCTCTTGTACAGTTCAATCAATCCTCTTTCCCTACCATGTGGTTACATTCAATGTTTTGATGATCATTATCAGAATAAGGGATCACAGTGAATGTTTCTGGTGATTATCACAATAGTTAATCACTGTGCCAATAGATTTGATGTGTACTAGTCAAG